>NC_134457.1:107398001-108064303 GCF_047948215.1 Lycorma delicatula
TTTATTCGTAATTATAAATCAAGGATTTAATTATATTATGAATTTATTTTAATAATTTGAAAGTAATTATTGACGCGGAGCAGGTGGGTGGTAGTACAAATAAAGGAGCCTTGATTTAGTAACCTCTTACAGTAAATTAAAAGCTGACAGAGGTCGAAAAGGTGTAAGGTTAAGGTCCACGATAACTAAACAGTGAGCGAGTTTAGTGAATATTCTATTGTGTGAAACAGTCGAAGCGAAGAACGAACGGTCAATAAAATATTATGACTAAATACGCTACTAACCCACTCACCATCACAGCCGGTGGACCTGTCTGTTTCTGCCCACCTGTTGCTCATGTTATTACATATAAAAACTGAAATAATGATTTTATTAGACCACCGTCCGAGACAACAAAGCAAGAGAAAAAGAATAAGAGAAAAATCGCTTATGCTCACACCTACATATAAAATTAATTTGGCATTATGTTTGAGAACAATCGTTCCATTACTTAAAACTATTTTTAAAGTTGATGTATTTTATCGTTATACTTTAAAAAAATGTTTCTTTTTTATCTTTGATTTGTTGGTTAATTATTCATTGTCAAATTTTATGAATTTAAAAAATAGTAAAAAAGATAAAGGTTAAAATATTTGATTTTTTGTTGCTAACGTTTTCGGCTGGGGTGTTATTTTATTAACTTCCATTTAATAATACTATTGAATGTTTGTTTTATAAAATAATTAAAAAGTGATAAATACCAGCATTAAAATCTCTCTAGATCTTTCGTTTCTTAAACCATCGTTAAGAAAGAGAATAAAATATTATAAAATAAAGTCAATTATTAAAATTAATAACAGTCATGACAGTGTGCTTGTCTACAGTATTCATGAGTATACTGTTCATGCAATTATGTACTTATTTCGATAAGTATATAACTTATTGAATTAATTAATCTGTAAAAAGACAACGTCATCCTTTTAATGTTGAAAAATCTTATAATTAAGCATTGTATTATACAGGCAGAATAAAATAATTAAAAATCAAAGAAATGTAACGATGTCAGCAGTAATCCAAATGTCGATTAATTGATATGACTGCGTAGATATGGTACAGCAATAAGCTGAAATGTTAGTAGAGAATCAGAATTTTTATTATTCTTCTGAAAAAAAAAAAAAAAAAAAAAAAAACATTTTTACGATTGAATTTATAACTTATTTGTATAAAGTTTACACTTGCCAAACATTTTTCAATAAATATGTCCTAGTACTTACGGAGTTACTACTCTATCATCAGGGATCTCATAGAAGATGCTAATTCAAAATTCATATGTGCAACTTTTCTATGTATAATTATATTTTAAATTAAAAATGTTATGTTCATAATAGTCGATCGTAAAAAAAAAATTATACGTGAATAAGAATGTAACGTCGTGTCAATATGATGTTTACAGCCCACCGGACTGGTCTAGTGGTTAACTCGTCATCGCAAATCAGCTCATTTCGAAGTCGAGAGCTCTAAGATTCAAATCCTAGTAAAGGCTTTTATACGGATTTGAATACTAGATCGTGGATACCGGTGTTCTTTGGTGGTTGGGTTTCAATTAACCACACATTTCAGGAATGGTCGACCTGAGACTGTGCAAGACTACAGTTCATTCATTCATATCATCCTCTGAAGTTAATATCTTACGGTGGTTCCGGAGACTAAACAGAAAAAGAGAGAGTAAGATGCTTACGACTATTATGAAATATAAGTGAAATAGTACCAACCTATTAATAATTAATTATTGTTTAATTTGTTTAGCATATCATTATCGAATTTGACTTGTTCGTTCATTAATTTACTATTATTCAAATTTATATGAAAATTTTCTGATATGCTGGTTTTATAATAATTATTAGTGTATTCTAATATTTTAATATATTCGTTAGAGTTATAATTATGATCAGTTTCTAAAATATGTTTACCGAAATTAGATTTTTCTTTATTATTTTTAATTATACAATTAATATTTTCTTTAATTCTTATGGCGAATGAACGATTTGTTATTCCAATATATTTAAGTCACAGTTTTTGCAATTAAGATTATTCACTCCTTGTTTTTCTAAATTATAATTATAATCATGATTTATTGTTATAGAAGGATCTTCATTTTTTACGTATTTATTATTTGTTGTATACGCCGCTGTTTTTAAATTAATGAATGAATTAAAAGGTTTAATTATAACTTATTTCTCCATCCTTACTACAAAGTAATTATAACTTAGATTAGAAGGATGTTTAACCAGCCACTTATTCTACTTCTTTTATTGTTTTGGGTTTGCGGTTTAGTTGACTTAATCTCAGGATTGGTTGACCCGGTAAAATCTAACGCAAAAGTCGTAATTGACTGGTTTTACTAATGTCTTATGAGGGGATAAAATCAATTAGAATTATAATCGCTTAATGAAAAAAAATCATATTGTCTTCACAATGCATAACCCTTAAACAAAGAACATTGTTGAAACTTAATTTGCTTTCATTACCCGGTTTTTCATGGAAATTTTTTGTCTATTTGATCACCTTCAAGTTGAGATTTTTATGCTGGTCTTGTAAAATATCTTTTTAGATTTAATCAAGTTTCTTCAAAATGATCAATTTTTCTTATAAGAATTTTCTCATCACAGATTTTCCTCCTCTCCAATGCCTCTTAAGACCTCTTAATTTTCGAATTATCGATTCACTTAATTTATAAAATCGTCTTCCTTCACTACATTTCAGAGGCTTCTCTGTTTTCCCCGTTTTCCACGTTTAACTTGCATAAAGGGCTTCAAATCACACATTTATTTTTAAAAAATGTTTTACAGTAGTTTGATACTGCCTCCACAATTTGTTTAAGTAGAGACCATCTGTTGGAGTATTACTTTTCTTGACTTATTCATTTATTTATTTCAGTGATAAATAATATATCTATTATTTATATAATAACAATTTTATATTTACGAAACATATCAGTTAAAATAAAATAAAAATCTATATAAAAGGTGGATAATAGTGAACCATGGATTGCATTGGGTAATAAATTTACCTGGAAAATTTTTTTTTCATTTTTAAGAGAAGTAAACATCGGTCTACGCTTTACATTAGATGTAAATAGTTGTAAGTTCAGTTTTCTGCATTTAAGACAGTTAAAAAAAAAGAAACGAAAGATAAATATTGATTTTTAAAATGGAATATTATTAAATAAAACTGTTTACGTTACTGCATGCCAGTATCTTAATTCTACTTGTCTTTAAAATTATATAGAAGATAAAATATTGATAAATAATTCTTAAAGATTTTTTATATATCCGAAATACAATACTATACCAATTGTTATATATTTTAATGGAAAACAACTCATTTATATGGGCGGAAGCGATGCTCCGTTCATAAAATAGAACAGTAGATACTGAATTCCCATTTACTAGTTGCCGATTCAATTTCCGAAGCACTATTAAAAATTGTTTATTACTTTCATTTTCTTTACTACAGTCTACTTAAATAACAAGAAATTTATTTATTCCATAGAAACAAGTTTTAATCGATAATTTCCTCCAGCTATTTTTTTATTATTGTTTCAAAAAGTAATAAAATGAGATTGTCAAATCTATTGAGTAATTTTTATTGACAGGTTTTATTTGTATTTTATAGAATTGTTTTACATGAAAGAAATTGCAAGTAATATGAAAAAAAATATATATATATATATATTTAAATCTGATTATGACTTATTTTATAATAATATTATTTTAAGATAAGCATTTTTAGTGGTTTTATGTATTGTGAAACATAGTACAATATATTTAAAAAGTATAACTTTTATTTTTGTTCTTACAATCAAAATGAAAATTTTATAGTTTTTTCTTCATTAAACTATATTCATAGTTATTGTAAATTTATTTATTTTAATAATAATAATAATGTTAGTAGTTGTTGTCTTCTTGGAAACTATACATCTGATGGAAAAAAGTAGGAAAAGAAGTAGTAACATAATATAATCCCCACTCTGACCGCAGACAGCAGTTCAAGGTTACACTTTCAAATTCATCTCAAGTAATCCAAATGAAAGATGGAAGATGAAGCCGCTTGTAGTTGTTTATCCATTCAGTTCAAAACTGGACTTAGAATCTTTATTTATTTTTATTCTAAATCATGTTAAAAAAATACACAATAGTTATTAAAATTATTAAATAAATCTGTTAGTTTTTTCTGTAATAAATCACGTCTGAAAAATTATGTGTCTGTAAAAATATATTAACCTGCATAAAAATTATTGGATACATATTATGAAAAAACTTGTGTGTTTATATGAAATAGGTAACGACGTAACCTTAAGTTTTTGCGCAAGTTCTTCACTGTGTAATTTTGTATTATTATTCTATAAGCGTATATGCATGTTTGCGGCTAAATTATACTGTATGTGTTATGTTAGCTAATATAAAAAAATAACGTTTTAAGAAAGATGAATAACGATTTTTTTTTGTTAGTGGCTTGTTACTATAACTTTAATTATACTGTTTTATTAATCAATTATTTTATTTAGACCTTTTTTAATTTCTAGATTTAAAAAATTTTTAAAACGTCTATCCTTCCTGTGAATCAAATTCAAGACTGACCATTTAATTAAAAGCCGGCACATTATAACGACATATTTTTTTGTTTTATATTATATATATTTAGTACGTTATCAGAATCCGTTCTACATGTAGCTATCAGTTTTATTCTTAAATCTCAGTGAAACGAGAAATTACAAAATCCTTTTATTTTGAAATCGGAAAAGTGTATAATTTGTATGGAATGTTTGTTTTTGCGGGTCAGTAACTTGTGCCCTTAGTATACGGAGAAAGTGAAGCACGCGAAAACTGTGTAATATAAAAAAGCACAAAAAAATATAACAATAAAAAGTACCACTTCTACATTTACTTCGATCATTAAGATGTAGATAAGGTTTTTGCAAATTGTTTCAATCGATTAGACGTTATAATACTATATTCATTAAAAGTCGAATGAGCAATACAGTTTGCAAAAAGGTAGGGTAACTATATGGTCGACGTATGTCATAATGGCTAAAGAAAAAATGGATCAGGAAGGAAGTAAAATACTGAAGATGAAGGATTTCAATCGTAAATAAATATCAAATTTAGGCTTGATTAGAGAACAATTAATGAAACAGATTTCTTTATTCTTGATGAATAATTAAGATGATGATATTGATGATATTTTCTTTTTGCCCCTTGGAGGAGAGAAACCTGAAAAGTTAAAAAGAAAATGTTAAAAGGATTTCATTGTAATATACTTGCAGAAAGATTGTTATAATTAGTTGGGCAATATTTGTAGTGAAGAAATCTAAGAAGAATTGAAGAAAAGGGAATTTATGGAAGAAACTGACAAATAAACTTGTAATATTTTCCTGGCATTTGTTATGTACTCTTATATAGAGGATAAATAATATTACATGAAAATAAACAAAAATTAAACTTTGATCGGTCCCCTCATCACGTATATTACCCCAAAGTATTTTTTGGGGTCACTTGCATTACTTCTATGCTTAGGAAGACAAAAAACATCCGGTTAAAAAATATTCAGCAAATAAAAAGATAGCTTATTTTGATTTTTGAGAAGGGGAAATTTTGGAGCAAAATATTTTTAAGTACGGTAAGGTAAGTATGCACGCATACTTCGGGTATTTTTTGACGCCAAAAAACTATCCATCACACCCCTTGGAGATTGTTTGTTTTCTTCAACCAATTTTCCAGCTACTGCAGAATCTGGATTTGTGTGAAGGCAAATGCAATTACCGCTTCCGGCCTGCCAGGCCTGAAATACCAGCAAATGTAGTGCAATATAAGTATAAATGTAGTCTGGAACAGACTCAGTTCGACTATTCCTGAGACAAGTGGTTTCTTGAAATCCAACCACTAAAGAATCCACAGTCTAGCATTCAAATCCATATAAAAGCAACTGCCTTTATAAAGATTCCAATCTTAGGAATTCTCGACTTCAGAAATCAGCTGATTTTGCGATGACGAATTTAAACACTAGACTAACCTGGCGGATTAACTCCTGGAGATATTGACCCCAAAATTTTACCAAGCAATTGCCCCATATACAGGAGTCTGTACAAAAATTAATCAAAATCGGTTTATACAGTCAAACGTTATTAAGTTTCAAACCGCCAACATACTTGTATACGTACTACTTACGAATACTACCCCCCCCCCTCCCACTTTTTTGGGGTGTCGTGAAACGACGAAAAATGAAAAAAACCCGTACTCCATTTTTTTAACTGATTACTATACTTTCTTCTTGCAGCATAGCTTAGCTCCTCCAGCTACGCTGCAAGATATTTATATAGATAATTTTTTTACGAAAGGAAGTAAGTATAAATTAAAATTTTTAAAACAGGTAGTAAAGATTTTGGTTTGTTCAAATAAACTGATGCTATTAAATTAGTGTAGAATGTAAGCGAAGATATATCTGTCGATTGAATGATAAAGAAAAATAATTAAATTAGTATAATTAAATTAATTATCTTAGTATATTTGTTTGTAATACCAGATAAAAATACAAACATAGAGCAGCACTCAGTATTTTTTTTTATTGTGCTGAAATTAAATTTATTCACCGAACATTTAAGTTATAATTAAAAAATAATTTTAAGAGCTGATGTAGACAGTTCGCGAAAGAAATTGCTATAGCGAGGATATACTTGTATGATGTATGACAAAAACATTTGAGATTGAAACTAGATATTACTAGACTTTGAGAACGAGAGAACTGGAATAAATTACTTTTAAAGAAATAAATAAAAGTTTTATTCTGATCGATAGATAATCCCTAAATACATTATATAGATTACATCCGGATATTGCGACATCTAAGAGATTACGACAGTTATAGCGATACGTAGATTGAATCCATCATATTCGGCTTTTTTAGTTTATTTTTTATGTAATTAAATTATATAGGCAATTATTTAAAGTAATTAAATTATAGATTCTTATCATCCGTAATTGTTGTTTTGAATTGCGGTATCTTTAATTGTACTATTGAAGAACTGGTTGCTTAATAATAATGTTAATGATTTCTTGTCGGTGTCCGACAGTTAATGATGAGAATAAAAATCATCGATTTGACCTAATATGCTATTAAATAATTGTTAGGCCTTTGTACTGTTGCTCGACCAATTTTATTTGTATTTGATATGTAGTAAATGATTAGTTATTTCAAGTATAATTTTATTTTTAAGTTACAATTTTTATATTACAAAAATATTGCTTGTTTTAATAACATTAAAACTGCTAAACAAAAAACACTAGTTACATAAGTAGTAAGCTAAATACATGCTACGTTTCTGTTAAATTAAATGTTTCGTATATACTATATAGCATAACAGGAAAAAATCAAGTGAATATTACGTATTAAATTTTAATGTAATTTTATAAAAATAACAGTGTTAATAATTGTAGGAGTGTTAATGATAATATGTTAATAAATGGTTATGTGTATTTTAACAAATATATGATGTTATTTTATTAATTGATTTCACTTTTTTATATATTGCGGTGGGGGAGCGGTTAAGATAATGTGAACGACTTTTACTGCAAACAATTCATTTTATCATTTCTTAATAGATTGCACTATTTGTGTCTCTCTCTCTCTCTCTCTCTCTCTCTCTCTCTCTCTCTCTCTCTCTGTGTGTGTGTGTGTGTGTGTGTGTGTGTGTGTGTGTGTGTGTGTGTGTGTGTGTATGTGTGTGTATGTGTGTATGTATGTATGTATGTATATATATACTTTTTTTCAATAGAAAACCTACTTGTGCATCATAGTTTAATTTACTGGTGTTTAATATTTGCTAATATTATATAACTTCAAGAAAAATCACATATGACAACCCAACACATACTTTTATAACAGTTTTCATTTAACATTTAAAACATTTTAATAGTATATAAGTTACTTGTTTCTTCTGTTGTTAGATTGGAATGTTTAAGTTAAGACACAAATCGTTGCAGTCCTTGGCCTGTATGTATCAAAAGACTGAATAAAATGTATTTTAGAACTGATTTTTTTTTTTTAAGATCATTGTAGCCGTTTATGTAATGCACGTAGTACAACACGAAAAAGCATTATGAACGTTTAATTTAATAAATCTAAAAGATATCAATGTATGTATTTTTTATTTTTATTTTATTATTGTTATTTTATTCTATTGAATGTATTATATATGTTGCATTTATATGCATACACACACGCGCGCGCGCCCACAAAATGCTGCAGTTGTATTTTAACTAGCTAACTTATCGTACAGTTCACTGTTAGTGAAGGAGGGTTTTAAAAATATTGCTTTCCATATTGACTGTACAGGTAGTGCAAGTTAATAATATAGTATTATATATGAATAAGACTGTACTGGAGGAACAAGTCTTACCTGCAACAGGTGTTCTCTGACTGAACCACGCCCGCCACGATCTGCTTGCTTCTTGCTCGCAACTTTTGCTCCCTTCATCTTCCTTATCTTCTATTTTATATATTCCTTTTCTTTTTTCTTTTTCTTCTTTAACTTATTCACCGGTCAACCAGTCACTTTACTCGTGTGTGTTTGTATATAAATGCATGTGTTTGTATAAATGACTTTAATTTTCTTTCTTTTTTATCCTAGTACGCTATATTTTATATTTTTATCACTTTTATTTTGCATCCTGTTTCATAATTTCTCTTATGTTTTGATTTCTTAGTTACTGTGTTATATACTACCTTCTGTAATGATTGTAAATAATAATTTACGTGTAAATTATGTAACTCTTCTTCTTTTCTTCGCGCACACACACTCACACAAGTACTTCACATCGGGCGACGTGTATGCTTATTTCTTTTTCTTCTCTTTCTTTATTGCTTAAATGAACGTCATAAAGATGCTCTTACTGGTCTTCGTTATCGGATTCGTTGTTGACAATCTCAAGGTTAAGAGTTCATTAGTTTCTGGGTTCGAGAACCGTAATATTTTTTTTATGTTACTCGTTTATTGTTCACATTACTACTTCACTGGCTATAATTTGAAATTAATTTAACTGAAAATAATCTACAGCATTTTTTGATCGTAGGAAAATTAACATTTCTTTAAATAAATTTTATATTGTATTTTCTGTCATTTATTGGTAAAATGTCGGAATTTCCTCATTTTGACGTTCAAAATTTGCTTTGTTTGCTATAAAATTCTTCACTTGATGTAAAGAAATAATATTTGTTTGAAAAAAAAGAAAAAAGCATTTATCTAAAAATGTACTTTTAAGGGAAAATTGTATCAACTTGTCTCGATTTGAATACTATGTTTCCCTGTTAGATGACATCTCGGTATCTGTTTTACTTTATAATTTTTAAAAAGGAAAGTGTATTAACTGAAATACAAGAAAATGAGAATATAATTTTAGACTTAGATATTTTATTTTACTTATTATTGGAAAGAGTTACTGCATTTTGAAAATCAAACCTCATTTTATGTTTTTTTATTAAATGGAATCGGTTGTTTCGATTTCAAAAATGTTTACTTCCTGATATTAGACTAAAATTAGGATTATTTGAAAAAAATGCCGAGAAAAGTATATATTCCACAATTTCAGAATGTTTTAATATTAGAATAGTTTACACTTTCATATTATAATTTATTCATATCTCCCAAATTAAAAGACTCACCAAAGTATTTGGTGAGATAAAGCAAAACCAGTTATTTATTTCCAACGGAACACAAGGAGAGGATGTGATCTTCTTCACTCCTTTAGTATAATTATTGTTAAAGGTAGGTAGCCATTATTATAGGCTGGCTGGGAATCATCTATCAGATGAAACTTTTTTGCTTTTGATCTGGTTTCGAACCAACTGTTGAAAAATAAACTTTGTGTTTTACCTTGTCTCCGTGTTTTCCTGTTTCTCTATGCATACTGATTATGTTATTTATTTTTTAAACATTTAATTAATGATTGTTTTTCACTAACAGTTAAATTGGCGTAAGAGGCAGATTGATCTGATATGATCTTTTTCCAGTTTTAAAGTAAACTTAGTTGTATAAAATAGTTTTAAAAAAAATTCCTACTTTTGATTTGTCCGTTTGAATTGTTTTCCGTGTAGGTTATTTCACTAAAGTGCGTACCCCGTAAAGTGAATGCGATGAAAAGATTGATTAGTAAGTATTGTGACGTTTAGAAAATTACTTTTTTTTGTTTTGGTACTGATTACTGGAGGGAGTTTACAAGGTTTTAAAACATTAAAACAATTCATTGATAGATCATCATATTATTGAATGAATCGGTTAAAAAATAAGTAATGTAGTATTCTAAGAATCATTTCCAAAACAAGTTATTGATAAATATAATCTTATTACGTAGTTATTCCATTCCAAACATCTAATAATTCTTTATTCAAAATGTTTGAAGAGTGTTGCGTTTACTGAATATTAATTAACAAATATCACTGTACAACAAGGAATCGTCTATCCCTTTAGGCGACCGAAGACTTGAGCGGTCCTTAGAATTTAGATACTTTTTCTGCCAACGTTATTTTTGATTATTAGCTTGACATCTTATAAAATGATATATAATTTCGATGTCAGACTGTATCGTTCAGACAACTTGTAAAGAAATTTAAAAAATTCTATTTTTAATTCAATAATTATTTACTGTTGCTATTTTATTCGTGTAATAAATACGATATCGTACATTAATGAGTACATAATACTTCTGATTGGTGAAATAAATAACTACGGTGTGTGTTCTCTTACAAAATCTGTCAAAGTTCTGAGATCTAGTGAATTATAGTCCGTTTATTTTATAAAATTTTAGATCTACACTCATAATTTTGTGTTAGAATCTTTGTTGGTAAAAAATAAAAAAATCAGTCATATTTGGATAAAAAAAATTACATTTTTATTTTGGATATGCAAAGGAAATGATAAAATTGTCTTCAAAAAGGTATTTTGAATAAGGTGATTAAATTATGATGTATTTCGTATAAGAGAGAGTAGCCCGATTTCACGAAAGAAAAAACCAAGAGTATATCATTTCAGAACTTTTTTTTTCTGTTTAGCCTCCGGAATCACGGTATAGGATGAATGAGGATGATATGTATGAATGTAAATGAAGTGTACTCTTGTACAGTCTGAGGTCGACCATTCCTGAGATGTGTGGTTAATTGAAACTCAACCACCAAAAAACACCGGTATCCACGATCTAGTAAACAATCTATATAAAAGTAACTGCCTTTAATAGGATTTGAATCTTAGAACTCCCGACTTCGAAATCAGCAGAAAATTTGCGATGACGAGTTAACCACTAGACCAGCCCGGTGGAATCATTTGAAAACTTTAGCTATTGTTAAGTTTGTTCTTTTCACAAAAAGATACATAGTCCAGTATTAATGTAGTATCGGAAGGAGAATTAGGATCAGCCCACGTTTTAATGGAGGTGTATTACTAAGAAGTGCCCACAAATAACACGTCTGCCTTATAATTAACAGTTCTTGTAGCAACGAATATCTTTCTCTAGCAGAGAATTACAATTATTGTTTCATCAAATCCTTTTTACTGCAATCGTTACAGTTATTGGTGATTATTTTACCCTCAGTTTTAATGAAAATGTATTAAATTCAATTTCTAGTGAATATATTAATTATTTTGTATAATTTTTTATGGGATACGTCGACATATTAGCTTGAATGTTTAACCGATACTTGTATGATACATTTAAGTCTCGCTATCCTTTAGCAAGTTGTTTATTTAATGTTTAATGAAATGTAGTCCCTTAATTTCCTGTTCCTTCCTTCTAACAAACAATTTTTTTTTTTTACCATCTGCTCTCCGGTCAGCTTCAGTATTCAGGAAAACATCTTGCCTATTTAATTTCATTCATACACCTGCTTTTTCTCATCCTTATTTAAACCGCTTTTAAATTATAAACGTTTTTTTTTATAATGCTTTAGCTCTTCCGATTTCATGTTTAAATAATTTACAAGCTGAAAAAGTAATATACGAAAAAATATTGACACTATATCAAGAGGTGAATTAAGATCTGTTAACGAACTATTTACCAGTAATGAGATGCATTGCTTTAAAATAATCTATGAATTTTAAGATAAAATTGATCGATTTATAAAAATCTCAAGTTTTATCTTATTAATCAAGATGGATTAATAAGGAATATGGATATTTGATGATGATAATCGAAATATATTGATAATAATTAATAATGATTAGAAGTAACTTTAAGGCTATTGCATACTTTTGCAAAAAATAAATTTTTGTTCAAATCACAGAAGTTTTATACGGATTCTTATCAAAGTTTTTGCAGCGTAATTTATTTTTCCGCTCCTATCGTATTAAATTTACGTTTTGTATTTATATAGGCGGATGTATACTTGTTTTGTTGATCTGTTGAATCAATAAAATTAAATATCTATATCCATAAACCGGCACAAATTTTCTGACTTGATTTTCGGGCTGGGCTAATTGTTTATTAATTTTTTTTGCTTTTTTGTAATTTAATTCTTAAGTCATGAGTTAATGATCAGTTGTGTGTAACAACGGCTAATAAATAAATGTAGTTGCAGTTCAGTAAAATTACGATAAGTTTTTGGCCGTAGCAAGAATTTTTTATTCTTGTTAGATGATAAATTTTAGTTTGATATTGAAATTGATCTCGTTTTCCCCAAAATCATACCATGTTGATTCAATCTGAAATATCTTAATCAAATGACATCACGTAATTGTTAAATATTTATTGCACTTTTCTAAACTTCTCTAATGTAAAATTATTATTATTTTTTTTTTAATTCTAAACGAGTCTTCAGAGTACAAAAATGGGCTGTTTCAGATCATAGATGTATAGACATATGTGATTCGTGTAATAGATATTTAATAATTTTTTAAAAATAACATTTTTACGGTTTCATATTTATGAATATGTGGATCTTTAATTTAAAAAGGAAATGTCACTTATTAAAAAGAAGAAAAAAATTCTTGTTACTCGGCGAAAAAGAAGTATACAATTTGTCAATTTATGTTTTTAATATTGTTCTAAGATCTGATCGATCTTTCTACTGGTTTATTTAAATTTTCCTAAAATATATTATTACTTTGTTGATAAGTTTATAAATACTTAGAATGACATGAAGTTTTTAATATTCGTTAACTCACCTTAAATACGTACAAAAGTTTTGTCAGTTAACGATTAGACTCTTTGAAAATAATTTTATCTAGTAAATTTTGTAAGTTCTTTATTTTAACAAACTTGTATTATAAAACTTTTATTTTCTAAATTAATTTTTTTCATTTAATAATTGTTTTTTTATTCATCAATTTTTTTTAATTTAGTAATACTGTTTTGATGATGATTACACGGTTTTCCTTGATCTGTATTGACAGATGCTCAAATAGTTCCTTTTTGTTAACCGTGAAATATCACATCCACCATTCCATACTTAATCAATAAAAATGAAATTATGTTCTGATCATAATTTATTAAGCCTATTTGTTTGCAATACTACAATCAAAAAAGAAGAAGATTATTTTGATTATTAAACATAAATGAAAATTTTTGATTTTATGAGATAAATAATTTGCGATTGTTGAAATCTATGCGAAGAAGTAATGCCAAATAATAATATACAAAAACTAAGTTTTCTGTGCGCTTTCTGCTAAAATGTTTCACTCTAGGTTCCGCCAAATTAAAAATCCAATGGTTGATCACTGGAGCTATATAATAATACGTAAAATATATCTTAGTTTTTCAATAGCAATTTTACTCTCAGTTTATATTATCTAACAGAATAATTAGATTGCTATGTCGAATCCAGCAGAGCGATAAATTTAATCATAATTTCCCTCTCCTAGAAAAATTTATTCGTATCGGATTTATTCCCAACCGTATAACTTCTTTTTTTTATTTTTCGACCACTTTACAGACACTTTTTACACGACTCATATTGTTACTATTATTTTTGCTTTATGAAAAAGAACGTTAATTTTAGTCAGTTTTTATAAATTAATCCAAATTACTGTAACTCCTTGTCAATTAACAGCTTTAAAAAAGTGAAAAAATACTGTGTGTTTTATTGTTAAATTAAGCAAACGTGTCGGTTTTTTTTATATTTATTTTATCGTATTTATATATTGAACATTTTAAAAACCTGATACTAATCAGTTATAATGAGAACATTTCAACAAACATAAATAAATAAAAAATAAAACTTACATAAACAGAGTAAAAAAAAAACAAAATTACGAAAAATAAAAACGTAAAACAACGATTAATCTATCGATAATTTACTTTTTTATTTTTACTTATTATTTTTTATCTTTTTTGAATAAATGGCCGCAATATTTACTAGTGTCTACTGCCTGTGGCTGTGTTATTTCTCTCTTAAAAAGAGATATCTTTTTAAAATTTTATACTGTTGTAGTAGTTAAACCTGTTATATTTTTCAAGTAGGAGACTTCGCCGTCGTCGCTTTTTAAACTTTCGAGGTCATAATGTACCTATATAAACTTTTATTAAATACTAATCTTTGTGTATGTATATATATATATATATATATATATATATATATATATATATATATATATATACAGAAGAATATATAATTCAGAATTATACATTCTTTCCCATTAATAATGTATTAAAATGAACCCCAACCTATATTAAAATCTTAAGTTGTTATTAATATTATTATGAAATAGCCAGTAGACTCTTCTCAGCCGGTGAAATATACAGGTGGGCGTGTGGTCCTAGATATTTCATGTCGATGAAATTTTTTTGAAAGTAATTCATTATCGTTAAAAAACTGATTGTCATTATACATTTTAACATTTATTTTAATTATCCTATCAGTATTTTATCTCTTTTAGTAGCTGTTAGTATTATTTTTTTTCAAAATTTCGATAAAATTTGGAATTGTACCAGTAGTAATTTAATTTTCTTTCTTAATATTTCTTTTATATATTACTAAATGTAATGTTAATTATTTTTGTCCATCAGCTACGCTATTTTTTGTCAACAATGTTTTGTTAAACATAAAAGGTAGACTAGCACAAAATTACTCGTAGTTTGACGAATAAAACATAATAGGTCAATACGCATAGTTATAACAAAAATACTGTAGTATTTAATGAATGGTAATTTTAAAAGTATAAATACTTATTATTATTGTATAAAAAATCGCTTACGATAAAATCCTACAATTATGATTGTTTTTACTTCACTATGTCAATTCATTTGTATGGAGAAACAGTGTTAAAAGTGTTACAATGAATTTCCAATTTTGATTGCCGTTGAACGGTCGGAACTTTAAAGATTTCTTGGAAATTTTAAAGGTGGTTCGTTATGATCCTACGGGTATTAACAATCATCGTCATTATCTTTTTATTAATGATGTATGCTCCCAGCTAAATGTGTGGATAGTGTACAGTTTCGGTTAAATTTCTACAAATTGTTGAGTCTACTGTTCTAAATATTGATAAAACATTGCGGATAAAATGGCAATTTAAAATATGAAATGAGGTTCTCAGTTCGACTAGTATGTATTTTTTCTGTTTATATGTCTAAGCCTTACTATTCACAAAAATCAATGATTTCAGTCCATATTTATTTTATGTCGTAGAGGAAAATTGTTTCTAATAGAGGAAGGTCCTGCAGGTAAGTTCCTTCAAATAACATCAATTTTTTAAGTGAAAAATTACATCGCGTAGACACAACTTAAAAAGATTTGTTTTGTTTGTCTTCATAATTTTTGATTGATTGTTGGAGTAGCCAGAGGTTATCCTAATATTCAAATTATTTTAACTTAAACAAATAAGTTTAAATATTTTAGAAATTAAAAAATAGTAAATATTTTTGCATTCCAGACAACCTTGGCTCGTGCTCACTTCTCTTTTATTTAACATCGTTTTTATTTGATTTAATTTTTTTTACAGGACTCATTTTTCCTTTGTTTTCTTGCTAACAGTTTTTTCCGTGTAGGTGAAGGTGGCATTTTTTTTTTAAGTGGATTTTTATTTTAAATAGAAGATAAAAACAAAAATTTTAAATAAATAAAATCTCTTATGTAAAGAGGAAACACTTATTTGTATGTTAGCAAAAACCTCGAAGAACCAGTAAACTAATCTGCTAAATTTTAACACTAGCTTCATTATGTAATCCGGAGTGTCATAGGCTATATTAAGATGAAAAGTTGTTTATTAAATCGTGTAAGTAACAAATAATCCGTTATGTTGCTGTACTTCTTATTCGGGCCGCTAGGTGACGAGCCGCTAAATTCTCATGCTCCTTTCTTATGGCGAGCCGCTGCTAAGATATTTTCAATAGAAGTATTATTGAAATTGAAGACAAGGTCAAGATAATGAAAAACCCCCTATATTATATACCCCTATGTATTCCGAAATTCTTTTAATATATCAATGAACTTCAAGAGTACATAAATATTAACCTTACTAAATTAGTACCAGATCAGCGCCAAGCATGTGCTACCATAACTCATAATATCTATAGTGACAGAAAAAATTATTTTTTTCGATTCTCCTGAGGCACTGGGTAAACCTTTTTGATTAATCTACTTTTCGCATATGTTCGATCGATAGGTAGCTTGACTCTTGGTGTAGTATCGTCAGATATCGCTGCGATGCTCCTCGCCAGTGTATACATATGGACAAGAGTCAGTTTGTTCTGTACGTAAAAATAGCTCTCTTGGTAAAATTTCCAAGATTCAGATCTTATTGTATGTGATGAATACTCCATGATTCATCGAGCTCATGTTGAAGCTCGAAACCGTGTTGAACGTACTCTCAGAGACCTTAGGACATGGGATAAGTTGATCGCAGGCATAACTTTTGTCTTGGCTGGAGAGTTTCAGCAAAATTGCCAGTGCGGGCAAAATAGCGACGGGAGATGCTAATTAAAAAGGCACAAAAAATAAAAAGCTTAATATTATTCAATTCTTTAAATTTCGATGCCTATTAAACCTGAAATTTCGGTTCAATAATTTTCTGTAGTTGTTTGTTTTTAATTTTGGATTTACTTCAAAGAGTGTAATTGAAAGGAGAATTGAATATCATTTTTATTTTGTTTTTTTAATTTTTAATGCGGTTTTATTATCTTTTAAGTTTATTTTCACACTTTGTATTATTGTAGTATGATTTTGAAAGGGGGAACCAGATATTACAGATTATAATTTTATGATTAATCGTTTTGGATTGACGTAATGTTTTAAGGAAAATTTGGAAATTGTACAATTTTGCCGTCTGTATTTCCTTCAATACGCCG
Source organism: Lycorma delicatula (assembly GCF_047948215.1). Taxonomy (NCBI): domain Eukaryota; kingdom Metazoa; phylum Arthropoda; class Insecta; order Hemiptera; family Fulgoridae; genus Lycorma; species Lycorma delicatula. The sequence goes on from NC_134457.1 coordinate 107,415,308, forward strand.
CGGTCTTTGCTGTGGATGGATGGGAAGGGAAGGGAAGGTTAAATTTCTTCAATTTTTGATTTTATCTGACAGTTTGTTTTAAAAACTAAGTTCAATTCGTCATTAAATTAATTTTATTTATTTACTCGCTAGACTCAGTCTTTTTTTTTTGCTTGTATTATACAGGCATATTTTATCTTAGTTTCGAAATTAGAAGATTTGATTCTATGTAAGAAACTAATAATAATTTATATTTTAATTTTAATGAAATAATGTATTCATTTTTTTTTAATTCTCGTCGAATTTCCGATAAAATTCATTGATTACGTGAAAAATTGATTAGTTGTAATTTCTTACATAATCAATAAATTTTATTGGTTGCGTTGAGCTTTTGTAGTTGACAGAAAGCACGTTTTCAAGAAATTTTTCCTCAGTGAATATTATTCGTCAGTTTTCGTTTATGATTTTAGAGCTATAATTAATAAAGAAAAATAATACAATTTATATCTTCCGGGGAACTACACGACGTTTCACTCTATAATATTTATCAACGTGTTTTATGAAAATTGACTTGAGTATTTCAGATGCGAGACAAATAAAAGTTCATTAAACATTAGTTCAGTAATAACAGTTAATATTATTATTATTTATTTAGTAAAAAAATGGAGTTAATTAGGAAACAAAGAAAATACTTTTTGAAAATTAATATCACTTTATCTTGTAAGAAAATATTCTACTATGAAAAATTTTTGAATTTATTTATTTTTCAGATAATAGAAAGAAATGAAGTATGTGTTTGTGCGCGCGCGTTTATATATATATATACATACATGTTTCCCAATTAATATATTTATAACGGATATTAATAGACAACTGTATATTTATGTAACTACCACGTAGTATCCGGAAGAATAACTGTTCCGCTTTTAAACGGTTTCTTTCATCTTAACAGACATTTGTGATTATTTTTAAGTTAATTCTTTGTTGTTTTGTGAAAAAATTTGTTTATTATTACTAAAAAAGTATTAAAAAAAATTAATTCTTAATTCCTGAAAAAATTCTTCAAATTCCTTCGAGTTTTTCTTAATTTATAAGGTAATTCAGGTTGTGCTTAGATTAATTATTCTATAAAGAACCACTTAATCTTGTACTTATTGATTATAATTTATTTTATTTTACTTACTTTAAATAATTATAGTAAGCGTTAAATTTAACGAAATATATATAAATACTTATTTTTGTTTACTTTGATTTTGGTTGTTAATGATGTATATTTTTAAAAAGTCATCTGAAAAAATGTTTTAAGTTTTTTCATGTGTCACTTATCTTTGCACATACCTTAAAAGTTTAATTTGACAACTATTTTGAGATTTTTGCGATTAGATTATTATTAAAAATGTCTCTAATGGCTCCATTCAAATAAATGAAAAACAATCTGATGTCAGCCGCTCGTTAGGGATTGCTTTATCTTCATTTTGAAATCACGGCTCTTGTATTTTCTATTAAAATTCAAAACAAGAGCTACATATTTGAACCTGTCTTTTTTTTTCTTCGTCGCCACTTGTACTACAACTACGGTGGAGTATCTCTCAGCACAGGGGGATGTCCTTTAACTCAAACGGCCCTCTCCACCTACCGGCTGTACGTCCGGCATGGCAGGTCAGGCCGCCGGTTGGATCTTTATTTTTATTCCTTGTCTGCCTCTAACTGAGAGGACGGAGTAATTCCGGGTCCGGCTATACCGTTCCCGGGGCCCCCGCCCAAGCAGCCGGGACTCGGTCTTAACTTGTTTGTTTGCCACTCTAACGGGAGAACCATTTCTGGCCCTCCCACCGTTTGGTCTTTTCCGTTACCCAAGGCACCATTTCACTTAAGCTCAGGAGTCCCACCGCTTCATCGCCGCCGCCCACCCGTGCACGCACGGACGAGTAACGGCTCCACGGAGGGCTGTTCCTACCCACTCGCTTCCTGGTCCTTCCTTTGCAGTAAAGCCGTAATAAAGCTGCTTACTGTCCCAGATTCACGTTCCCCTTTAAGCATAGTCCGTATGATATTATCCACAGTAAGTCTGCCTACTCTTGCTTCACAATTCTGTCTCTTCTGGATCCAATTCCTACAATCCTACAACTAAAGACAACGTGTTCGGCCTAATCTTCCTCGCCGCAATACGGACATGCCAGGTCCTCTACCCTCCTTCTTCCACTGGTATGCCACTCTTCTCTCTATTCCCTCATATGTTTTAACCCTATATGTTGCCAAATGTTGTATCGGGGGAACTCCGGTGACGACAAAAATTGCCTCAATCGATACTGTACTCGCTGTATCGATCTGTACTCGCTGGAGACCTTCAACGCTATTCCTCTACTTACTCTCCATCATACGCCTATTTCTGTCAACCTCAAGGGTACAGAACCAAACCGGTACCCCATATAGTATTATCGAATTCACCACGTGGATGTATAACTTTCTCTTTGAGGCTCGAGGGCCCCCAACATTGCTCAACAATCTATTAAGCCTTTTCACCGTAACCTCCGCCTTGTTACATGTCTCGCTAATGTGAACTGTTTAAGACCTTCTCCTATGTAGCCAAATTCCGAGATATTTGACTGATTCGCACTGATTTATCAGCACTTGTGATACCCTCACATCAATTAGCCTTAACGTCTTCCGACCCGTCATCACTAACGGTTTAGTCTTATTTCGCTGGCCTGCATTCGCTATTCTTCTGTTCTCGCAGTGATGACCAATGACCAATGCGAAGTCATCCGCGAATGCAGTTGGGGTGACCCCCCTCAGGGTACTCCATCTCAAGCACCGCGTCATATACCAGGTTCCACAAAACGGGACCCAGGACGGAGCCTTGAGGAACCCCACACGTAGCCTGAACTTGTATTGTTGAGTCTCTCAAGTTATAACTAGTATTCTGTCTTGTAGGTATCATTGTATTATACGGCGAAGATAACAGCTATTTCCTTTTACTTTTAAGGCTTCGAAAATTGACTCTCATTTAACGGAGTTAAAGGCGTTATGTACGTCGATAAAAACGATCGCCGGTATGTTTCTAGTTCGCCAATCAGCTCATTCACTATCAGTCAGGTTACTAAATTAAAATTAAAGAATGTAAAATCCAGATAAAGAGGCTTTATAGACTAAGTGTTATATAGAGTTAATAAATTTCGAAATAAAATGGTTTTAAAAGAAAAAAAGAAGGTGGAAGATTCTGAAAAATTACCTTTTGTATTATTAGATCGGTATGTTGTATATTAAACTTCCAGGAGTTAATTGAATTCTCAAATGAAAAATGTAAAAAGTTGAAAATCTTTACGGGAGAAAAATATTAAACTCCTTAAGAAATTAATTTTTGAATATGCGAAATGATGCAAACAATACCTTATAATTAAAATGTTTACCTCTGAATACATCTTCATTGTCAAAATAGTATATTTGTTATGCAGATATCGTTTAGTTTGCAGTTTTTATTAATATATCACTATTATCTGTGTTCAAATACAATGAACAAAAAATCTACGGAAATACAGTATTTTCTTTTATTCTTAAATACAGTTTATGAAACGCGTGGAATGCAGTATTTTGTATCATTGCTTTGCGTTTTTCAAATATTTTTATTTATGTAAAAAAAAAGTGACGATTTTTGCTTGTTTTTAATCTAGAAACAATTTCCGTTAACGATGTTGCTAAATAATTACACTGTTATGCGGGTAATAGTAGTTTTAATTCATAAAGTTGTCGGAATTTAGATTTTATGTTACTTACTTAACATATTTATACGTGCACTCAGCAGGCTGTTTATGAATGATATACGTACAAATTTAAGATTAAGTATCGCTTTTTTTTTAACCTCCAAGACCACCATCAGATATTGCTTCAGAGGAATGATTTGTAGCATGTGTGAAAATGCCATGTCTGACCGGGATTAAAATCCGGGAACTCCGGATGAATTGCCGAGACGCTACCATTCTAGCCACGGAGGTTGGCTCTTAAGTATCGTTTAAATCAGAATAATTTAACAACTTTCTCTTTACTTTAGGAACTTTTAGTTATTAATATTTATTGTTTAATCGGAATTACATACTAATTTTCTGGTTTCTTATTTTCTAAGTTTTTTACTTTTATGTTAAAAGATTGGATGAGTTTCATTAACGTAATTTTTTATTATTATCTCCTCTATAATTTTACAGGGTTTTGGTCTATTGAAAATAATGATGTTTCTGAAAATGAGTACGGTCGAAATGTGAGTTTTCTTTGTATTTTCTATAATGATAACCGGTTTATTTTCTGTACGTTTATTGAATGCTTTTGTTTAAACCGCTACTTGAAAAGAGTATAGTGTATTTTTCCATTGCTCTTCTTTTGTAATGCTAGATCGTCTGCCGTCAAGAATTTCTATCCTAGATCCTCGCCTCACTTCATTTATACTCATACATATCATCCTCTGAAGTAATACCTGAGCGGTAATTTCCGGAGGCTAAACAGAAAAAAAAAGGAAAAGGTCCTCGCCTCAACTGTAATCACGAGGACTATCCAATTTACGTTCAATTTTTCCGTTCTTATTTTTCTCTTTTTTACTTTTAGTATTTATATTTCAGTTTATCAAATAATCAGCTTGAGGTACTGTACTCCTGGCGCGGTAAGACTATAGTTTTAACTGTCCTGGTATAGAACTCGGTACTGTTTCAGTAAATTATAAACGGTCGACTCACTTTTGCTAATTTTAGTGGTGTGAAGTCGACAACCGATCGGGTTACTCCGTCCTGAATTAAAGATTCGAAAGGAGTACGAATGCCCACTTATGCTAACAAAAAATGGTCTACCTGATTGGTTGGCATGTCGTTTTATTAGCTATTATACAATGCTGTAGGTCCCAAATATACTGATTATCGATTTTTGTTGGAAAATTTTATAAGAAATTAAAACGCGGTATACATTTTATTTTTATAAATGAATACAATTATTTTCTAGTATGTAGAAATAGAAATAATTTCTAGAATGCGAGTGAACTTTTTATTATATTTTCAAAAAAAAGTGTGTTAAAAAAGTCACGTATATTTGAAATTTTCATTACTTGAAAGTCACATGCAATAAATTTTCTAGAATTTAATTTTTTGTATTGCAAACATGTAACTAATTTTTCGGTTTTACGAGATTATACGAGTCTATTCTTATATTTTGGGATAAGCTGCCTCACGTTTTACTGTACAATATATCGTATGTACAGTTTGACATATAATTTCAGACTGATCGGTCCTATATGTGATGTTAATTACTCTCCTAGCACAAAAGTAATACTGGCTTTCAAATCTGATTAGAAGTACAATTTAACTTATTTAAACCTCATTCTTTCAGAATTATAGGACAGTTGAATTATTTAACCAATCCTGATCGATGTGAGCAAGGCACATTAATTTTATTACGGTTTCACTTAAGCACACGCAAATAATTATTATAAGATGAAGTTTAATTTACTGAGAAAATATACCGTTTCATTATGCGTAATATGTAATTATGTATCTAGGTATTATGTTTTATTAGAGTACGTAACCTGAAGACGGTGAATTTTATAGTGTTTTGTTGTATACAAATTTAAATTTCTTGTTGCGTTGAAATAACTGAACGTCTTGTCAGGTACCGTTAACTCACTGTCATAGGTTTAAATATCCAACAGCAAACATATGCGCTGTCGTGAGGTAATTTAAGTTTCCATTGACTCATTCGGTTATATCTATAGTATTTACTTTACTTTCAGCTACCTATTATTTATGTTTCAACATAAAACTTTGCTGTACGTGATTGTACCTTCATAAATAAAATACATAAAATGTTACAGTTAACCGTGAAAACAGTTATGTCTAGCCAGTTTCCTTTTTACTGCATTTAATGTTGAAATTAAAAGATTTGCACCATCGCTTTCTTCGCCACAAAACTATTGGCTAATTTCTTCTACGATATTATATCCTTAAAGTAAAACAGTACATCGGTTATTAAAGCGGTTGGGAAAATTTTATAATAAATAAATATTTTATCTTTTGTAACGAATACTCTTTACTTTATTTTTTTATAACGAAACGAACAATTTTTATGGAAGTTGATAAAACGGTTAGCTTCCTTCTTGATAAATACTATATTAAGTTTTGGTACGAATCGGAATGTACTTAAAGGAATTCTTTACATTCATTTTGAAAAACATTTCTATTTTTGAAAAAATGTGTTTTGCCAATTAAATAGATCGGGATTACTCAAGAATGTTTACCCGTGATAACAGCGATATAAGTCTTTGCGTAGATCGGTTTAATTTATATTCCTCTTGTTAATAAGGAATCATTTGAGACGAGGCTCAAGCTTAAGGAAAGGCCGTCGCCTAAACGTATGACTTATGAAAGTATACATATAAACCGCATAAACGTTCGACCGGAGTCCTCTAGATAGATAGTTGTCAGTTATATTTCAGCTCTCAAATACTCTTATCTAACTATGAGAAATACTAGTTATTTCTCATTAGGCCGATCTTACGTATCAGTAAATCAGTTGTACAGAAAAGTATAAAGTCATGTACCTTTATTATTTTTTTTAACAAACTTAAGAGTATAATCGAATCGACATCTACCATTTTGAAGCAAGTGTACTTTTTTCTAAGTGGCAACTGAGAATTCCTGTTTGCCAGTTTTAATAGAAATTCTTTCAGTCACAATTCTTGTTTCATCAGGTTGCTTACTAAAATTATGAAAATTTCATACAACATTGATGAAACTTATGGTTCAGTGAAAAAATAAATCCTTTTTTTTACTTTCCCGTCTAGATAGCGCTACAGCAGGATATAGCTCTAGCAGGGAAAGTATTGTAATTGATCCTATTTGGGCATAAGCAGTTTTCTCCGGATCTTGACGTTTTGACACTTAAGGAACCCAAAAAGCCGGATAGAAATTTTCTGGATGTTAATGTTCGACGTGTGTGTTCGGTTTTGGCCTCTAAATCATCTTATATTTCCAGAACTACTGGACCGATTTTGACCAAAACTTGGTCAGATTATTTCTGTATATTGGGCATTGATGCCACTCAATTTTCAACTTAAAAGATCAAGATGGTAAGACTGTAGAATAAGGTCACCCTCATTATCTCGAGATTTTGCCTAATTAAGGTCATATTTTTCTTAGGCATAATTGGTAACAATTAAAAAATAACAATAGTTGCAAAAAAATTCTGCAAAATCTCACCCGCATCCCAAAAAATGCTCTGAAACTACTGCTGTGTTGTGACGTCACAGATGAGCGGTAGAATTAAATAATATTTAAAGTATAAAAAAAGTAACTCTGTCTGGCTGGGTCTTGTACTCGATCTCGATCGCCTGGTTGACTTTGTTCCTGGTGCGTTAAGCCTCGCGGCTACAGCTATCTGCCGACCGTACGAAATTTGTTCTATGTAAGTTACGAAATAACAAAATTACATTATTTAGTTAGTGCCGACCGTCGCAGCTACTACCGCCACACCCGGGCGAATTAAATACGGTATGCGCGCGCGCTTTAGTTAGAATCATTGTATTAAATAAACGAAAAAATATTATATTTAAATAGAATTATGAATATTTTTAATTAAGCGCGCGCGTTTCTGATGATCAGCTGTAGAACTTCAGTCCTACAATTGTGTTGTCAGATTTCTTTAAAATGGTCATAATATATTAAGAGAGATCATTGGATTTTTTTTTAATACTTAAACTACAGATAAGATTGATCTTTAATTTACTTAAACACTAACTTTTTTATTTTCTCTCGGTGAAATAACGGAACATTTGAAATAGAAGTAACTACGAAATAAGCGTAAAAGGACTTATGGTAATTTTTCATAATTCCTACAAACTTTCAACAAATAAATTGAATTTGACAACCAAGGATTAGTATTCATGATAAAATCAAAATTTTTCCTTAGGTGGTTTGTATTAAAAATTTTTAAAAAGAAGTATTTTATTTCATGTCTCATACCAGTAGTTATTATTGTTATATTATACCAGTTTGGCGGAGAGATGGACCTCTTATTTTATCCAGAAGATTCTTATATTGAATCTCGGCTAAGTTAGGCATTTTTCACACGCTACAAAAATTCTTCTCTCAACGGTAAACTGTAATCGGAGAAACCTGTAGTCACTTATATGAATTAATAAATAAATCATATTTTCCATTTTTTTAATAATAAAATTTTGATCGTTTATTGTATATAACCCTTGCGAACATTTTGCTATAGCATTCTAATAACAAAGTTTAAATTTTTTGGGGCGATAAAATGGTTTTGTAGTTTCTTAGATTCATTATTTCACTATTATATTTTTTACTTTTTGAACTCCATTCTTGTTATCACAACAGTTTAGATAGGGTTTAAGTGCTAACTTCGCTGCTTATTTATAATTTGTATGCTCTATACTGTTCACGCTTAAATTATTTTATCAAATTTGACATGGAAGTCCGAGGCGCACAGCTTATTTACGTTTTTGGACACCTGTGCAATTTATTTTAATTTATTATGAACTTTAAATCTATTTTTTTTTCAAAAAAAAAATTATCAAAAAAAAATTGATAATGAAAATTGAAGTGTTTACTTTATTATTACATATTTGCCCGAATTACGTTATTTAAGTTTTAAAAATCTTTGAACTTTTTTCATTTTGTGTCGGCACTTTGTCAAAAAAAAAATTCGTTTTTAAATAATTGTAATTAGTTTAATTGCCAATTTAATAATTCTTTTGATTGCGGTCAGTTTATGAATTATGAATGTTAATATGTGAGCGCGCGCAACAACGGCTCTTTGAGATCGCGAAGCAATTAAGAAAGAATAAGAGAGATAGACCGAGAGGTTAGTCGTGGTTTCATTCTTCGTTCTCCTTTTAGTATCCGTAACCGAACCGATTCTGCATGTCGTTTGTTCAAATTGTACCAACCTAACGGCAAAAAACTTATTTGTTATATCTTATGGTTCACACAAAGTTCCGTTCGTTTAATTTCTACGGTTATGTTTGCAGTCCTGCTTTGTCAGGTTCGTTGAATATATTATTTTAGTGTTTTTATACGAATATAATGTACACCCCACCTTTTCTTTAATAATACCCGTGTATAACTATGACTCATAACATCCATGAAAAGGTGCGAATAATTAAAGTCTTAAGAAAATTTATTTTATTTTTTATTTACATATACCTTTTAAAAATTAAATTTAGTTATCCTTACTTAATTCATTCTACAGATTAATTCATCTTTTGTTACAATAAATTTATTTGAAATATGTATATTTCAAAATAAATTTATATATATTTATTTCAAATGAATTTATTATTTATTTAAATTTTATAATTTATTTATTATTTTCATATATATATATATATATATATATATATGAATTTTATTTTATTTATACAGTTAGCATGTTACCTGTGCTTTATACTTTTTTATGTTTAAAATGTATTTATATAAAAAAAAAATCTAAGGAAAGCCTTCATTTTTAGGATCCTAGAACTACCATGTTGTTTATTTTGGTTCTATTTTTAACTGTCCACCACTAGACGGTAGAACTTGTTTTGAAAAAGTCATTCTTATAATTATTTGCTTATGACTTTTATTAAATTTCATTTTCTCATAATCACTGGGGATATTGTAGCATTCAACCACCACAACATGATTTGGAGATTTTTAAAAATAACTTTTAAATATTAAAATACATTATTTACGCTTAATGTTAGTTTGGAAAATAGGATTTTTTTTCTGTTTACCAGTTCAACCTATATTTATACTTAGGGAATTGGAATTCAAAAAAAAGAAGACTTATTAGGAGACTTAAATTTTACAGATTCAATTTCCTAGGACAATGCATTCTGGAAATATTAAATAAATAAGTGACTGACTGGTCCTTAGCTTTTATATTTTTTATATTTACTTGTGTGTGTGCAGTATATAAATCTGGATTAGAATCCTTTTTTAACTGTAGGTTTTTGATTTTTTTTCTAAGAATTCTTTAAGTGATATCTTGGGTAAATTGTAGTATTCAACTTTCATGAAAATGAAGTGTTGCGAATGAGCAAGTGAATAGTATTTCATTTGTATTGTACAAAGTGAATAAAAAAAAATCAATTAATACATATAAAATCAAATCAATATATGCAGGTCAGAGTCATACCTTAACACCTTTGGCCTGTTACATGTAGGCTGTGACCCCCAACATAACATATTTATCCCAAATTTGGCATGCCTAAGATAACTTTACTGTCATTTTAATTGTGATTTTTAGTGACTGTAAAAATTAATCTTTTGTTTTGTTTATTTTTTTTAAACTGACTGAATTTTAAGATGTTTTCGAAAGTAGTTTTGTAAGTCTGTTGAATTTTTTTAATTCATTATATTTGCAAAATGAAAAGCCAGCGTTATGCTGTGTATTAAGCCATGTGAAGGAAGAATAGACGAGTACATAATAGTTCTAGGAAGTCGGTGAATTATATGAAGTACTTATTGAACTTAGCTTATAATTTAATGAATTATTTGAATTTTCATTTTATTTTATTTTTATTTTTATTTTTATTTTTTTAAATGCTTCAATTGGAAAAAAAATATCAATTTAAAAAAAAAATTGTTTTGTAACTGAAATTCAATTATTTGTAAACATAATATTAATAGTATAATGAGTTGCATTCTTGCAGCTGAATATAAATTTTGTTAATTTAACAATGCCAATTTTACAAATTTAAGTACCTTACATTTAAAAAAAATAATCATAGTACGAGCAGCAATGAATGTGTAGTTGATAAAGAAGTAAAATTTGAATAAAATAACTGACCTAAGGAGATAATTTTAATTATTTAAATATTCATAATTTACATTTAATAGTGATATATTACTTAAGTGATTTATTCACCGATTTTTTTATTAGATATAAATATAAATGTAGTATAAAAGCAGTAATTTCATTATCTGTCAGTAAATTATAGTAGCAAAAAAGAATTCATTTTCCTTCAATAACAAATTGAAAACTTTTATTTGTACAATTTTAAAGTTCTAACTATTGTCATAAAAAAATATGTTCTTAAGAAGCAGAAATCATCTGCTATGTCCTCAACAGAGATCATAAAATTGAAAAAAAAACAATAAGTGAAACAATTTTTTAATTAATTTTACAAATATATCTATAGAATCTTTTTTCCAAAAAAATATTCTCTAAGGAGTAGAAAATTTCTTATTTATTATTCTGTTTTGTATGGCCAATACTTAAAATAAAAACTTTTATTTGCTTAAATTTTTTTTTATTATATATTTGTTTTTCTGATAGTGAAATCTTTTTCAGATGTGAGCTCGTAAGGGAGCTGTGATAATGACTCGAAGCCGTCTTCTCTCTTGTTCAGCTACTTTCTTCTTCTCTTGCTGGTATAGCTGTTACCTACTTTTGTTAATCATTTTGAATGCACATGCTTGGGTTCAAAATGTTCCTGCTAAAATCACATTCCAGTACAGTAAGTATTTGAAAAAAGCTTTTTTTAACTAGCTTGTATAAATTTTAGAAGATATTTTTGAACATATGAAGAATATGGTATTGCTTATGTTGGAGAAAATACAAATTAGTTAAAAAATAATGTCTAGCTTTGATTCATACTATAACTGGTGTAATCGCTTGATGCAAAGAATTTAAGGTTTTACTGATCCCCTGAATTTATTTTCTATGGATGTTAGTTCAAGTAAGTGTTAAGTTTGATTTACATACTTAGATATAACTTAAATGGTTTACTATAAATAAAGATAAAGCCATCACTATGAACTTAGACTAAAGGATTTAAATATTCTTGACTACTCTGCAGAAAAAATTCCTATGATTGAAGGTTAACAAAATTCCCTGCATAGAATATGTCAATAACATCGTCAGCAGAAATATCTACTTGTGTGATCTGTTTGCTCTCTACGTCACAAAAATTAAAAAAGAAAAACAAACAGATATTCTTTGTATCTTCTCACATGCAGTATCATCTTCTTGATCACTCTCCAGCTTATGCTGGTATATTAAGCTTAGGGAAAGGATGTTAAAAATTCCTTTTAGACAAAAATTTGGTGAAGACTGCAAAGAATTTTCTATTTCTAAAGAAGAAAGTAAACATTTTTTTATAAGAACCAGGCAATTCACATGTATTGGAATAAAAATAGCGAAGAGAAAAATTTTCTGGACATCATCAGATCAGAGAACAGAAAAGCTTAAATTGCTGGGTCATAAAATCTTATCTTAATGATAATTCCAGCATTAATCTACAAAAATTTAAGACTAAAATCAAAGATTTCTTTTTTTTATTTAAATTCTTTTTATATATTCAATGAATTTTTATTATCTAAGTTGTGAGTCAGATCCATAAAAAGTAGTGCATATTATTTTTGATTATTTATATATGCATATTAATTTATGTATGTATGTTATTTAAGAACATTATGCTTGTGTTTATTTTTATTTATGTATATTACTTTTATTTTGTTATCCTTAAAAAAAAACTATAAGTTATAAGAGAATAAATATTGTTTCTTTAATTTCATTGGTGTTTTATATTTATTGATCTTCACTTTATCAATAATCTTCTGTAAATTAAAGAAGTCATTCAGATTTTCTATCTAGTAATAAGTGCAGAGATGTAAATCACCAATTGATAGGCTGGATTTTTGGCATATCAGTAACTAGTTAGTTATTGGTTCAATTTTCAGTAAGAATTTTGAGTATTTCATTCATCTGTATCCTTAATAAAATAGATTTTAAAATTTGTTCATGGTAATTTAATAAATAGTGAAAAAAATTGTGTTTAAAGAATTGTTTCTTCTTTTATACTTATTATTAATGTATTATTACTTATAATTAATTATAAAATATTTATAATTAATTTATACTTAATTTTATTTTAGTTCTATCTACATAAATTGTAAGACTTGCTACATACTTTGAGCTTAGGTGGTGAATTAATCATCATAAAATAAAATAAATTATTCAAAAGTAATTGTAAGTCTATTTTTACTTCCTTGTACGTGATCACAAAAAATTTTGATTTTCAGATTTCAACGGAAATATCCATTTTGACCATCCCCCGTATCCAATTTGACTAGTTTCTACACGACATGTATATGTACATATGTGCATATGTATTCCGCATAACTCAAAAATAATTAGCCGTAGGATGTTGAAATATTGGATTTAGAACTGTTGTAACAGCTAGTTGTGCACCTCCCTTTTTGATTGCAATCGACTGGACTAAAAGTGTCCAAAAAGGCCCAAAATCCAAAAAAATTTATTTTGGACTTTTTCTTAAGTGCAGTAATAAGCCCTTATTGAGAGCTTATCAACAATATATAATAAGTGGTACTTATTTTAATTGGTTCCAGATTTATAACCAAATAAAATTGTAATTAATGAAATATTTGGATCTTAATGGAAGGCACATTGGTTTGAATCTGACTTCATCTTCTTTTCTTTCTTATGTAACTTTTTTTTTTAAATCTAAATATATTGATTTATTAATAATTATTAACCTCTGATTGTAAAAAAAAATGTACAATAAATAATAATTTAATAACAATAAAAAAAAAAAAAATATGGAAATATATCAGAAGTTATTAATGAAATAAAATTTTATGTACTTTTCATTTAAAAAAAAAAAGAAAGGTGTTTATGTAATTTAATATGCATACAAGGTGTCTGCATACAAGGTTGTATGCATACAAGTTGAGTGGTGTCCAATTCAGATTTTTAAAAAATATTTTTCGCCCCAATTGGAGCATTTAAGTCTTTCCATGCCCTTTACGTCTTCGAAGAACCAACTATGAAGTTAGCTTGCTGCTGTCTCTTCCGTTCCCATATTAGTTTCATATTTTTCAATCTGGCTACTCCCATTTTTTCTGTTGTTATTATGTTCGGTTGTTTTCTTTTATTGAAGGAGAGTTATGTTAGCTTATTTTATTTTAAGATGTTCTTTTCTTCTTGTTTTTTTTGATAATTTCTATAGTTATAGTTAAACTCTTCATATCAGACCTTATTTCCTGGATCCATTTATTTTGGGTCTAGTTCTTGAGTTGACAGTTTAGGAGCTGTTTAGTGAGTCTTGTGTCAGGTGGTCTGTAGAGGTGACTGAAGAAAGCGACTCTCCTTTTTTGATTGTGTCTATTATAAATTCGTTTTCCTTGTAGACTATACTGTATGGATTATCCACCATTTACTTTAAACTTGGTGTTTAAAATTAATGGCTATTCTTAATATTCTTCTATTTTTTTAAGTTTGTTGGTTGTTGATTGGGTGTTTAGTTTGAAGAGAGTTTCACAGGCGTATGTGGCTTCTGGTTTTATTTACTGATTTATGTTGATTTTAGCATTGACGGAAAGGGATTTCTTTTTATTGGTGGGCCAGGTGATTTGTTTAGTTACTCAGTTTTCAATTGATTGCTTTTCATTGAGATTCCTTGCGATCATAGATTTATAGATTACGAGATATTTAGATTTTTTGACAAGTGTTATTTTGTTTCCATTGCCCAGTTGAAGGGTTTGGAGTTCTTGTCTAAAGGTTGGCATTATTTCTGTTTTCTCCATTGATATTTTGAGCCCAATTTCTTCTGCTACTTTTTGGAGGACATCGATTTGGTGAGTGGTTTCTTCTAAATTATTTGATAATAGTGCTAGGTCTTCTGCAAAAACAAGACAGATTACTTTGATATCCTTTCCAATTTTGATCATAGGTAGGCACTTCTTGTTCCATTTAAGTCATGTAAGGCTATCTATTTAATCCTTTTTTATGACAGAAGTTGCTCTTATTTAAACGTATGTTCATGTACAATAAAGATGTACAGACTAAAATCATTAACAATAAATATTCATGAGTTGTATGTACCATTCATAATGCTTCTGGAATATAAAATAACAAAAAATTTAAGTGAGCAGTTAAGAATGTTTCAGGCATTGTTGAAAAGGATAATATTGGATGTCTTTTCACCTGAAGAAAATCTATTTTTTTTTTAATTAACTTATTTGTGTCTTTATTTGTGAACTTGGGTCATCAAGTACATAACTATTTTTTATCAATTTCTTGTGTTTGTATTTTAAAGTTAAATGGTTAGAAATGATTGACTCTATTCTTATTATTTAATTTCAGAGGAAGAAACATTTGACA
Source organism: Lycorma delicatula (assembly GCF_047948215.1). Classification (NCBI taxonomy): domain Eukaryota; kingdom Metazoa; phylum Arthropoda; class Insecta; order Hemiptera; family Fulgoridae; genus Lycorma; species Lycorma delicatula. The sequence goes on from NC_134457.1 coordinate 107,430,449, forward strand.
GATTTGCCGGAAGTGAGACTGATACTGATTTATTCAAATTACTTCAAATTGAATACAATTCTGTGCTAATTGGTGCAAGGTAAATTAATTAAGTCAACTAATTATGTGAGTTTCTATAACTCAGTCATTTGTACTGTAATATGATAGAAATTAATGATTTAATGACATCTGATTATTTGTATTGCATAAAATAAAGCGCAAGGTTAAATTAAATCTATCAAAAATAATACATTTTTCATGTATGATTTTTGTTAAATTCGTTTTTGAATAGTTTTTTCATTTTTATTTTCCCAGTCATACCTATATAAATGCTGCATAATTTTTTCATAGCTTAGCTTTCCGTAGGAAAAGTATGATGATCGATCAAAGTTGTGGGTGTGAAGAGTTTTTGCTCTCAAAATTTCATTACTCTCTTCTGAAGAAAAACAAATGCCCATGGAAAATTCAGGAGGGTTGTGTGTGAACATACATATATGTACTATATGTATGATGGCCTTTGTTTTGATAAATATTTCTGGAATGGCTAAAAATTAGAGCTTGAAATTTGGTTCAAATTTCTGTATATGGAGCATTGATGACATGAAATTTTGAACTTAGAAAGGGGATGGGTTTAAAATTTCAGTTTTCAATTTTTTCATAGAAAATTTAAATTCAGTACAGTAGTAGTATTATGCGAGTTCTTTATAGTACTGAAATTTTAAGTCAGTCAGGCTTGTGAGTGGGGGGTTTATAATTAGCTTAATTGTTTTAGAATTTTTGTTAAATATTTCCCAAACTTTCTAAAGACTAATGCAACTTGGAAAAACTATTTGTCTTCTAAATTCTAACTTCTGTTACAGTTTGGCTCCTATTCAACAAGGAGACACGGCCAACCGAAAATAATTATTTTTTAGATTGCTTAGTACTTAGAAACAAGTAAACCATTTAGCACCAAATTAGGCCAGTGTTTCTGTGCATGAGAAAATAGAAACTTTTCTTTACATGTACTTTATGATTAACACAGATAGATTTTAAGTTACATAAACTAGCATGATGGAAAATGATCAAATTGGCTTGTATGAAATACTCAGTTTATCTTGAAAATGTTTGCTTTTTTTAATAATATATTTAAAAAACCAATTATCCGAATTGCAGAAACATAATTATTTTTTTTTTCAGTAATTTCATTGACACCACACAAAGATTTACAGAAATACAGCAGTAAATAACATAAACAAAAACTGTTAACCTCCATGTTTCTGTTAATTTTGAAGGTATTTATACATGAATCTGCATTAGTAAATAAGGTAGTTTTTTGTGTACTATTTTATGCAATGAAAATTGGCCATTTAATTCTGAAAAATCATTTAAACAGATAATTTTATCTGTAAAGATTATTTAATAAAAAATAGAAACCGAGTATTTCATACAAGCCAATTTGATCATTTTCCATCATGCTAGTTTATGTAATTTGATCTATCTGTGTTAATCATAAAGTACATGTAAAGAAAACCATGATTCTGAAAGATGGATATTTTGTATCTATTGTTATTCATTTTTGTTACTATTTATTGAGTTTATCTATAATTACATGTAGAAGAGCATATATATATATATATATATATATATATATTGTAGTAAAGGTGGGTAGATAATAGCTTATATCATATTACTATATACTTCACTGATATTGACCCTATTGTTATTTGTTAGTTTGCTTTTGTAAGGTTTCAAACTGTATACTTCCTGTATTTAATATAACGATGATATCAATTACATCCCAAAAGGGTAATTCAAAAAATAGTTTATGTTGCCTCATTTCTGACTCTTTTATTGCTTTCCTATTATAAATTATTTAAATTCGCTTCTGTCACAGTTCTGGTATACATTTATTTTTTGAGCATGTATTTTGTAAAGAAAAAATTTATGTGCTTATTATTTATAACCAACACAGTATAATATATAAAGTAATGAAATGCACTGCATGATAGTGCTTTCACTGTTTATAAATCCTTATTAGTCTTCTTTACAGAATTGATAAGTTTCTTGGTACACATAAACTTTTCTGTTGTTGAAATTAATTTTATAGATCGATTTTTACCCAAGCATATTTTTTGCCGGTTAAGTTGTACTTTTTAATGTGCAAAAAATAGTATGTGGATACAAGTGAATTCAGTATGGGAAACATGTATGTTATAAATATGTAACATATTTTCTTTGTGTAATTTTTGTAACATATTTCCTTCTTATTAGGCAAATAAGAAAATATAACACATTTTTCTTATTTAATTGCTTAGTGGCTAGCCACCACTACCACCATCATTCAGATCATTATCAGAACAGAATTTAAATCCTAGTAAAAATGTAATATTATTTAAATGATATTTCAGTAATGGGGAAACTTTTTAACTTGTTTCAAAATTATTTTCAACAGTTTAATATATTTTACAAATACTTTGATCATTCATTAGTTTAATTCTTTATAATTACTTTATTATTGTTTTGAAGATGTTGGCTAAGTATCAGAATTTGATTATAAGCAGTTTGATTACTTATTGAATCTACATATGTATATTTTTTTAAATAGATTTCGTAACATCTATACATATGATTTTTAACATCACAACCTGCCTTGTGACGATTCTGTTCATCCCCCCCCCCCACCGTTCATAGCCCTGATGGGCTTTAACGGGAGACCTCACAGTAATAAACCAGGCCTCGGTTGGGATGCCACCAATGTAAATGCCTCGGTAGACATTTACATCAGTGGTTTTTAACTCAGCTTTTGCCTTTGCTGCAGGCCTCTTCTGGACATCTTGACAGTCCTACATCGTTTTCCTCTGAACTAACTAACTGAGTTCGCGAAAGCACGAACCCTGCGCCTAGATCTACATTTAAGTAAGCTACTTGTGGTTATAAATGTCTCATATCGTACGAGTCTATTTGGTAAATATAATTCATACCACCAGCAATGTTGATCACTACAACGGAATTTATTCCTATTTCCTTTACTGTTCTCATCTCTTTCTGATCTAAGCCTTCAATTAGATTATAACTACGGACTCCGATCTGGTCTACCAGGGAGAGGTGAACAGATTGCTGACTCCCACTTAGCTCCATTGCAGAGTCCCGTGTGACATTTACTTCATCACCTAAAACAACCATCTTCGAGATGGTGCTCTACCCCACTGCTGGATGGATACCCATGCCCCTGGCAGTGCAGTCACCATCCCGCCGACAGCTATATTGTTATTTATTTACTAACCGCTCTCGTCAAGACTGCGCTACACCTCACGGCTGTATGACTAACCATACCCTCAGCAGTGCAATCGCCATCTTGCCGACAGCTATTTTGTTACATAATTGCCAATATTTTGTGATTCTTTTCAGCTGTTTCACTTTAATATTTATTTTGTTTTTATAGCCAGTTTAGCTTAGCTCTTTCTTTGTGTGTAATTGTATTTTGCCTAACAAAAGTAATTCTATATCTGAATCATGATCCTTAATATAGAGGGATTTTCTTTTTTTATATTAAATACTGCTTTACTATGTAATAATAATTTAATTAAAAAAGAAACTGAATTACTATTAAAAAATGAAAATCATCAATGTATGATTTTTCAGGAGTGTTTCTGTAATACTCTCGAAAGTCATTAATGATTTTATGACTGATGAGTATGTTTTATTTCTCTAATCTTCTATAATAATAACACATTTATTATATTTCTGTTGTCTTCTTGGTAAATACTTCAAATCAATTTTTGTTTGTAGATGTCTCTTCTATTGTTTGAAATCAGTCAGTGGTAAAGTTATGAAATGTTTTCATAAAGGCCACTCTTTTCTATTTTTATATGTACATTTATTTAATTTTATGTGTAACAACTGAAGCTTTAAATTTTTATTTTGATGTTGAATTTGGCTTGGTGCCGTTTATGATTGCTCACAACATTTATCCTTAAATATAATCTTATTTAATAACTATTATTATTAAAATTTTAAGCAGAAACTACTGAATTCACTGTTATATTAAAAAAATGCTGTTGAAACTGAATTGCATTCTGTTGGAAATAGCATTGTTGGTGGTCCTACAATTTTATCTATGTATAATTTTTCCTATAATCTTCCAAAAAAAAATATTCTAGTATTGATCTTAAACTCTCCTAATAGGTTTTTATAGGGAGGAGGATCTACTTAAATTAACATAACTTTAGCCACTGACATTTCATTCTAACTTCATCTGTGAATTTTCAAAATCCTAATTTCTTAAATGTTCCTAATGGTTGTGAGACTATCAGGTATTAGATAAAAATTTGGACCAACTCAGAATTTTTATGATGCAAAATTTTTATGATCTTTTTAATTTAATTTGAATACTCATGTTACTAATTTTATAGTTTCTGAGGTTTAATTATTGTACTGCTGTCAACCTTTGTCTGAAGAAGACCAAATACCAAACATTAGTATTAATGATAGCTTATGGTGGCATCGGTCATTACAAGTTTTTCCATGACAGATAAAATGAAAAAGAAAAAGTGGTAATTAATAATAAGTATTTTAAAATCGTTATTTTAAGTTTGGATGAATTTTTGAGAATAATTGATTATTCTGCTCCTTAAACCAAAGAAAAAATCTTTTTTCTGAGATTTTTTACAGCTTGATTTATATGTATAGTATGTATGTATTCCTTACATTTACAAATGAAAATAGTTAAGAGATTATTTTGCATCTATGTGTTTCTTTCTCATGATTTAACTATGAAATCAATAAATGAAATCGATTTTCAATACTATCTTGAAATGTATTTAATTCTTTCATTTAGAATTAAAATTCCATTAACATTCTGTCATGAAATTTACCATTATGCTAGTTATTACTAGTAGCAGTACTATAATAGTGTTGCAATCTATAAAATTACAATTTTTTTTTTATTTCCACATTGTTATGTCATGGTTATTATTATTAACTTTGAATTGTTATAATTGTTTCAGTAATAAGTAATATCTACAATACTATTTATAATAATTATATAAATATATATATATTTTTTTAATATTTTGGCCTTGATTGATGCCGGCCTTTCTTGTTTCTTTTTGATTATTACTCTCAAAATTGTTATTAACATTAGTGCAGTATTTAAACAGCTGTTATTGTTGTTGCCAGTCTACTTATTTGTGATTATTTTCTATTCTATTGTATTTTATCATACTGACCTTCATAGCTGAACTTTTTAAGTGAAAGTGTACTACTGTTATGTATATTAATTTATTATAAATTAAAATGCCCTATTCTGGCAGTATTTCTTGTTTTTTCCTTTATTTATCTAATGAAGATGTTTTAAATATATAAACATACTGTACATAATTACCTATTACTTGTGTGTTTCTGTTTTTATTTTACTATATTTTTTATCGTTATTTTACTTCCTTGTGTTTTATTCTATACTGAGACCTTGTAGTATCCATTCGTTGATGCATGTGTATTTGTTTGTTTTCCTTTCGGTATGTTTTGTTCTCTTTTTCAACTGATTTTTAGATGATTGGTTGTAATTGAAGTCAGAATAATGAAAATTTTTGTAAATTAGCAAGTATTTATATAAAATAAACAAAAATTTGACAAATTATTTTATATTCAACACTTTATTTATAAAATTTTTAATTTCTTTTCGGCTGTGGTATGCAGTTTACCTTATTTTTGTTCATGCTTATCAGGTAATGTGATTAATTAAAAGTTATCTTATAAATAATTAATTAATTATAAGATATTTTTCATTGCAGAGCATAGAGTTTAATCATGTTCCATGTTCCAGTTGTGAAGGTTATTTTTCCCCTTACAATAATTTGTTATAATGTACTTTCTGATAATCATTGAACTTTAAAATCAACCCAAATTATGATATTTTGGATTGTTTGAACAACAATTTACTGTAAAAACTAATCTCTGTTTATGTTAGAGATTGAAAACTATTTCTACGTGATCGTATCATTTAGAAAAATAACAAAAAGATTCAAGTTTTCAAGATTATATATTGAACCAATAAAAGATAAATTTATGAACTTTTTAGGAACAAGTCATCATCCATTCATAGCAGTAAAACTTGTTTCTACTTTAATAAATCATTATTTGGAGAAATATTTTTTATTTAAATTTCAAGTTGTTCGGATAAATAAATGAAGTTTTTAAATATTATAAAAATGTTTTTTTAGGGTTTATATTGCTTTTTCAAATTTTTTTTTGGTTGTATTATATCTGATTTAATTTTACTGATATTATTTTTAGATCATGTAAAAAAGAATAATAATGAAAATGAATAAAATTTTCATAAGTCCGCACCACTTCCAGTTGTAATACTCTATCTCAGTATTCCCTAAACCATATTCTATTAAAAAAAAATTATGGATTCAGTTTCTGTAAGCTACTCTAAAATATTTAATTATTTTCTGTCTTAAATGCATTTATGTATTACATTTATAGATGCAGAATTCTGTAGCAAAGATTTTTGTACTTTTAGACCAGGAGAAATTTCAAAATTTTAAAAAATTCTAATATTCAGGAGGGTTTTTTTTACTGATAGCAATATTTCCCTTTATAATAAATTATAATAGCTAGAAAAGTAAAAATTATTCTTAAAAAGTATTGGATTTTATGTTGCAATTTTTTAATAATATTTTTAATTTCGTTTCAGGAATGTTATGTACAATGTTAGCCTTTCAAATTTGACTGAATTTACTGATAAGGTGTGTAATAATTTATATTATTCATTTTCTTTTATACTAGAAAATTAATGTAAGACATTCTATATTTATTTAGTTTGATTTGTAATATGCAAGTTATTTGTTTATTTTGTAGCATATTTGTATAGTGTCTTTTAATTTATCTATATTTTAGCTTAATTATATTATTCAACACTAAACACCAACCCTTTAATTATATAAAGGGTTGGTGTTTAGTTGACAACCTATTTTGTTTGGTAATATCAAATAAGATGATTATCATTTCATTTGCTACAATATGGGTTTATATTATTATATCCTTTTTTTTAAAAAAATAAAAATTATGTTGATGTAAAATAAACATTGTACTTTATAAATTATATATTTTTATAAAGTCATTGTGTTATGCGATATATTTAATAAAGTTGTGTATTCTACTCCATTTTTAGTGTTTTGTTTATCTGTTAACTGCCATGTTGGCGGTTGATAAATAATAATAACTGTTTTCATATATAAATAAATTGCTTTATTGATTATAAATTACTAGTTTGTTGTGTGGTTTTCAATTGAAAATTGATTATATGTTGTATTTATTCAGAGAATATCATGGGATCCTGAACCAGCCCACAAAGAGTTGTGCTTCCTGAAGGGAAAATCAGAGGTGAGAATTATCTAATTTCTTAATTATAGTTTTAATTTACAGTGTTGCATCTTTCATTATAAAGAATACGTAATGACATTCGTGAAAACAATATTTATTTTCTGATTTACCTGTCATGAATTGTATTTAACAAATAATGTGGTATTTTATGGCTTTTTAAATTTTATTTATTGTTTATAATGCATTTTATTAGTAGGTAATTTGATTTTTGTTAACCTTTATTGATTTAATGTGTGTTGTTGTATTTACTTTTAATCACTTGTGGTAATCTGTTTTCATTATTTTTCAGTACGATTGTCACAATTACATAAGGGTAGGAGCAAGGGAGGATGAAGAAACACTTCTGTTATGTGGCACAAATGCTTACAAACCATTCTGCAGAAAATATCTACTTAAAGTATGTAATTTTTAAAAATTTTTATCTTATTAATTCTTAATTTTAAAGAATATTTATAATTTACTGTCAAAATCATACATTATGTATGTTCTTACAGATCAATTATCACTAGTTTTGTAGATTGAGAGTGAAATGTTACAATGTGAGATTTTAACATTACAATCTCACCTGCATCATTAGATGCAGCGTCTGCTTAGCACTGTTGGGTGCCTGTGGGGGACAGACAGCCCTGTCCAAGAGGGTTGGGAGTCTCTGGCATCCCACCATCAATGATTGGCTGGGGACTCCTTGCAGCACCTTCGGGGAGGAATGTAAGACTGTAGTCCCGGTGGGGGATTCCTCATTAGAGGCAGGGTGTAAAGACCGGAGTCCCGATGAGGGCTCACCATTGGGATCCCCCTCATTAGAGGCGTGGTATAAAAATAAAGACTGTGTCTCGGCTACCTGGGTGGGAATTTGTTTCTACAAAGGCAGCTTGAGGCGATGAGCCAGAGCTGAGTTTATGCTTGGTTACGGGTCTAGCTTCGGAGGGGGCGGGCAGAATGCTGATATAAAAAAAATATTACAATCTCACATTGAAGTATTGACATACTTCATTAATACTTGTTATTTATAATAATCATATTTTACTGTTGAATTGTTTAATTTCATCAATTCATAGAACAACATTATTCTTTTATCTTTATAGATTTGATTCTGTATGAGGTTTCTTTATTTTACTTAAAAGGACAAATGAAATAAGAATCTTATTTCGTGTTTCTTGTCTTCAAATTTCATTAAATTATGCAAATTTTCTCAAGTTATTGTGAAAGTGGTGTAATGAATTTTTAGATATTGTTGAAAATAAACAGTCAATCTTAAGTTTACATTTAAGACTACAAACCGATCTTTTATTTCTAAAATAATAATAATTGTAATATTCTTTTTTTGTATTGATAAAGAAAAAGTCTATATTTTTGAACTTAAATAAATTTTGAATCTATTGTTTGATGACAACTTTATTACTTTCATTAGATTTATAGGATAATGATTTAATTTAATTTGGTGGTTTAAAAAAAAAATCTGTAATAAACATATTGTTTTTGTTATTATAAGAAATTGTAGTTATTTTTTTTTGTTATAGGATAATGGTATGGAAGCTCAAATGTTGAAGAAGTTTGATGGTACAGGATGGTGTCAATTAGATCCCAACCATAACAGCAGTTCTATATATACTGGTATGAATTAAATACCTCCCCCCACACAAGCATATATAGGATATACAATATATCTGTATGTCTGTTGCAATTTATAGTGTATTTAATATTTAAGTTTTATTAGGATGGACAACGTTATTGATTTTTTAGTTTTTTAAATGCATTTTTCACTGGAGAAATTGTTCTAGGTCAAAAACAGAATGTTTTGTTATAGATTACTTCATCTTTCAGTATATAGTAAAAATAATTATGACTGCATACAAGGCGAATAAATTAAGTGAAACATTCTACAATTCTGTAAAATTGTAGGTAAACCTAATACAACATAAGTAATGTTAATGTAAACATGAACATGTATTACATAGTCTATACAGCATAATTAATGGATTACAAAATATATAAACATTGAATCAAATAATTTAGGGATGAAGTATTGGCATGGTACATTCCAAATAATTCTTTTATCTGTTACACCCTGTTTAATGAAGGGGTTGCTATAACAGCACAGATTAGGTTATAAAGTGCGTTTGGAAAGTTGCTGTGTTCTGGAATTATGGAAGTGTAATGTAAAAACTTTCTTAATTATTATTTTATATTTTTAGTTCATTATTTTATAGAAATGGATACTACAGTAACTAGAATAGTTTATAAAAGGTGTTGAAATCATCTCTTCTAACATCAGTATAATACTGCACATGTTTCAATTTGTTTTCAAATACTCTAACTAGCGATCTTTAGTTCATCAGTCATGCATAATCTGTTGTGATATACTGTTTGTTTTGCTGCCCTCCATAGAAAGTAATCTGGGGGAGTCAGATTGGGCAATTGTGTGAAATGAACAAATCATTTCATTAAAAAATCATTGACCTTATCATGTTAATTGATCATTGATCTTTTAGCTGTGTGCACTGTGGTACCATCTTGCTGTAACCAACTGTGATTGATTTCCACTTCTGTTAACTAACTAATGAAGTTTGTTAAAACAGCACAATAACGATCACTATTAACTATATTTTCAAAAGAGATTGGGCCCACAATGTCCATTCTGTTCACACCAACCCAGACTCCAATTTTCACTTTCTGTAAAAATTGTTCGTGGAATTCATTGGGGTTTGTTGTCAACTACAGTCATGTATTTTGTGAATTAATACACCCTCCCAGATGAAAACCATGCTTCATTTGTAAAAAACGTAATGTTGAGGATACCTATGGACTTTTGGTCATAAAACATTTAAACCATTGACAGTAATTTAGTCTTTTGTTTTGATCTGTAGGTTTGAATTTTTGAACACACATTACCTTATAGGGAAAATGTTTCACTTCTTTTCTTACAGCTTTATGTGTGGTAGCAGGTCTGATATGTTGCTGCTTTGCTAACTTACACATTGACTTTGATGAACTTTCAGCCATAGCATTTGAAATGTCAAACAGTTCCTGTTTGTTTAGTTTAGGTGTTCTTCCATTTTATTCAGTGTCTTCAGCAGAGCCTGTTACCCTAAATTTTTTTGGTAGGAGTTAAGTACTACATTGCAGTGAGGACCAGGAGTATTTACTCCTGTAGAACCAAATTTTTTTTGATAAGATTCAAGAACTGTATTGCAGTGAGAAGCAGGAGTAACACCTTTCAGAAAATTTTTCAGAAAACTTGTGCTTCACTAAATCAGTATACTTGTCACTTTCATGAAAGATGTGTGTGTTCCTCTACCGAAAGAACTAATATGTTTCTCACAACTATTGATTCCAATAAACTAAACAACATAAAGTGAAACTAAGCATGTTCAATCACAGCTCAATAACTGACACCTTGGTTTATTACTGAGTAATGCCCAATGAATCCACAGAGCAACCAACCTAATGCTGAAAGAACAGAATGAACCACAAAATTCTTAAGTGTACTGAACAGCAACTTTCTGAACGCACTTTATCAAATTATATTTACAAAATGTTTGTATCAATATGCAAGATTATCATTATATATTCCTTTACAGATTATTATGTTACACACAGTTTATGCAAAATTGCTACTACTTATTTTTAGTATTAAAATAAACACTAATTAAGAAAAAAATAGTATTTAATAATTTGTAATAATGAATATAGTATCCAGTACTATGATTTAGCCCATTGAACCTGCTTGCATTCTGTGGCTTTGCTCTTCATATAGCACTTGTGTGGCACAGCCATCCTTTACTTCTTTCATTTATTTACAGAAAATTTTCTCCAAATGCTCTAAAATTTTCCTGGATTTTTCTTGCATTATTAATACAGTATTAATACTGCATTATTAATACTGTATTAATAATGCAATCTGTGTTAATAATTAACAGTTTTTGAAATGCTTTTTTTTTAATAAACTGTTTTTAATTTTTAACTGTTTTTCTTTACTCTTTGCTTCAGTAACAAAAAAAGGGAAAATATTTTTTCTGCAGAAAAGATATTTTTGCTATATGATAAAATAAATTCAGGCTTCATATTTTATTTTACACACTTTAATTAAAAAATTATCATATTGATGTTTAAAAATGTTTATAAATTATTGTACAAATTAAAAACAAGCAAAGTTTTACCTAGAATTATTGTAATTTAAACTGTAATTTTGTTTTAAAACTATAATATCTTTTTTATTTTGTTTTATAATAGATGGCCAGTTGTATTCAGCGACAGTTGCTGATTTCTCAGGTGTTGATCCTCTAATATATCGGAATCCACTACGTACTGAACGCTCTGATCTTAAACAACTTAATGGTAATAGCAAAAGTTATTTTATAACCTCATTTTTGATTACATAAAACTACATTAATTAATACTGAAAAAAAGGGTCTAATTTTTATAAGGAGATAGCATTTATTAACTACCACTGCCATGTGGTTACTATATTACTTATGTGGTTTTACTCCAAAGCATCTCATTTTGGTGATTAATCAGTCTATCAAAAGTGTGTTGCATAAAATATTTAAATAAATGATTGATTTAGTTGAATATGATTAAGAGGAGGAATTGTGTCACTTGTTATTTAATTTATTATATGATTCTTTAATATATTTTTGTGTAAATCCTTGAATAAAACATTAACAATTAGATGATATTCCTTGTTGCCTTTGGTTAATAATACAATAACAATTATAATTATATCAAAACTAATGTTTTATGAGTGTATATATTGTTCAATCTTTTACTGTCATATTTTTTTAATTTATTTTATATTTACAAAATTTACTATTTCTTGTTACAGAGCCTCATTTTGTTAGTTCAGTGAGTTATGGAGACTATGTAATGATTTTCTTCAGAGAAGCAGCCGTAGAATATATTAACTGTGGAAAGGTGTGTTTGAGTGTTATATTTAGCTTTTTTAATATGTTTAATAATAATAATTAGTTGAAAGTCTATTTATATATGCTAATGTTAAGGTTTTATTAGATTTTTTTTTTGTTTTCATTGAACCCTTAACATATTTTTATTTGAAAATTATCATTTTAGATAAAAAGTTTGCTTATTATGCTCCTGCCTGAAACAATTTTTAGTGACATATTTATTTTCTATATAGGAATGGTATTAAGTTATTTGTACCATAATGACAATATGGTATTGTATATTTAATATAATATTTTTAACTGAAATTCATTTTTATAAACTTATTAAAAAATTATTCTCTTTCCTGGCTTTACTCAAAACTCTTCTGATAATTAATTTGGGTTTTATAATAATTTATTTAATAAAAAAAATAATTCTTTACTGTACCCTATTGCCTACTTAAAATAACTATCAGTATTGAGAGTTAAAGAAATGTTACTGCTTGAAATTTAATTTATTTACTTGTCTCTTGGAATACTCTAACACAGGCATGTAAGTGAAGCAAGAAAACTTAAAACCTTGGTTATTCGGTTTGAGTCCGTTGAACTTGATGATGTTTGTCATTCATTTAAGCATGGTACAGTAAGCATGGAACAGTGGCTAGGTGCAGTGGTCTAGTGGTGAATTCGTCATCACAAATCAGTAGATTTCAATTAAGAGTTCTAAGGTTCAAATCCTAGTAGAGACAGTTACTTTTATACAGATTTGAATAGTAGATCGTGTACACCCGTGTTCTTTGGTGGTTGGGTTTCAATTAACCACATATCTCAGGAATAGTTGACTGAGACTGTACAAGACTACACTTCATTTACATTCATACGTATCATCCTCATTCATCCTCTGAAGTAATATCTTACAGTTCTGGTTCTGGAGGCTAAGCAGAAAAAAAAAAGAGCGGTCAGGTTCATATTCTGAGTTAAATTATTTTATAAAAATGATGACTCTTCCAACAATTGTAGAAAGGTTATTTTGCAGTTGGTTCAATATTCCACATCCTGAATGGGTACTGTCTGTTCATATAATTAACTTACAGGTTAAAATGTGTGTGGAAAATGTGTCCACATTAAATTTAGAACCGAGACACAGCAAAAATTGTTAGAACGCCAGAAAATGTTGAATGAGTTTGAACTGTCATTCATCGAAGGTATGCTACAGCTGTTACTACAGCCCTTTATACAAGCATGGTCACAAAATTTTGAGCCAAAAATTAGTTTAATCTTTACAAATTACTTGGTTTCAGCAAGATTGCGTGTCATATCACTTGTGGGTCTATCACTGCTTTAAGAAAACTCTCTCTGAATACATCACTTAAAAATGGGGACATTGTTTGGCTAGCTAGATCCCTTGAGTTATTTGCATCTATATACTATTGTGACATGTACTTTTTTCTTTGGGATTTACTGAAGAGCAAGGTCTATTGCTGAGCGACTACAAATGTAAATGGAACTAAATTAAATTTTCAAGAAGTGTGTTCATTACACCAATCTTGTTGTGACAAATAATGGAGAACTTTTGATGAAGACTGTAAGAGTGTATAAATCATAATGGTGTCCACCCGTCGAGCATTATTTTTAAAAAGTAAAATGGGATGTCTTACTTAGAAGAAAACTGTAGAAACATGCATGCTAAAATAAAAACTTATTTAAATGCACGAGTTTTAAATGTTCCCACTTCATTGACTTAATCTGTTTATTCATTCGATTTTATTAAAAATGTCTTTTATTATTTTGAATTAAATTATGATGGCCAGTTAATATTTTTTGTTTATTAGTTTTTTTACAAAGTAGTGCACTCATTTTAATTATCTACTGATTAACACTGAGATATTTTGCTTAATTTTCATTGCTTACTTGTTTTGTTTAAAAATCACATTATCTTAATCTTAATTATCAACAGATATGAGTGATAATACAATGTATTTAATATTTATTCTTATACTTTTTGTTTTAGATGATTTACTCAAGGGTAGCAAGAGTTTGTAAGCATGATAAAGGTGGTCCCCATCAGTTTGGTGATCGATGGACATCTTTTCTTAAATCTCGCCTTAATTGTTCTGTTCCTGGAGATTATCCATTTTATTTTAATGAAATCCGTAAGTTGATTTTAGTATAATTTGACTTTTTTGATGTAAAACTTAGTCTTAATTTAATTTACAAATATATTTCTACTAAACTGTGAAAGTGATAAAGGCAGGATTGTCTTAATAATATTATTAGAGGAGGATGCAAAACAGCAAAGGAAAATAGGTTGTTACAGAGATGTAGTGAAGTAGCAAAAAATGTAACTACTGGAAAGTAGAAGTAGCATGAAGAAAAATAGTACAAAACTTTGGAGAAATAAAGGGAAAGTGTATTATTATTAGATGTGCAGATGAAAACTGATGTTAAGAAGCAAAAAAGAGCTAACAAGGTGACAGGAATGTATAGCAAAACTATTCTGAGCGAAAGTTATCAGCGATGTTTCAGTGGAGGAAAATGAATTAATGGTGGCATTAGAGGTGACTTTTTTTTTGAGACTTTGATGAAGCTTTGAAAGATATTAATAGGAGTAAGGCAACAGTAATAGATTATATATCATTAGAATTATTGTCTTATTTAATAGTAGGAGGATTGAACATTAGATTAGAGTATATCATGGCTCTTAAAAACTAAACTGTATTTCTTAATAACAAAAAAAAGATAACAAAAATAGATAAATGTGAGAACTACTGCATTATCATTCATAACATTTTTGTATTGAAAAATACTCTCTAGGATAATTGAAAGGTGATTAGAAAATTTGGAGAAATAAAGGGAAAGTGTATTATTAGCAGAAAAATAAAGAAGCCATTCATATGGCATTTATAGATCCAGATAAGGTAAATAATAATGGAAAATGAAGCGAAATATTAAATTTTTTAAGGAAATTTGAACTGAAATAACAGGAACATGAGTGAGATAGCAGTATGGGGGAGAAGGCAAGCTCAGGTTAAGGCAAAAGTGACAAGAATATAGTCTTGTTTCCATTGATTTCAACCTGTACATGTAGAAGAAGCAATTAAATAAATAATAAGCAGAAAAAGTAAATATCCAAGGAAAAAAAATAAAAATGTTAATTGACTGATGACGTAGATCTGTTAACAGAAACCAAAAATGAGTTGAACCAAAAGCGAGTGCTTAAAAAGTTAGTACTGAAAAGAAATTTGCTTAATAAAAATGGTCACCAACACTGCAGTAATGCAATGTATAGAATAAAAAAAATGAATTTTATTGTGGATAACAAAGGAAAGCGAAGAGAGAACACATTTTTAAGTGAATGAAAGTGCTTTGCAGAAAATTTTCTTTGACAACCATATTAATAGGAAGTTTGTGTACTTGTTATTAACTGTGTATTAATGTACTGTGTTAGAAAACATTATTATATTTTTATAAAAAAGATGTATTTTATATTTTTTGCAGAGTCCACAAGTGAAGTTGTAGACGGAAAAAGTGGCAAAAAGATGTTGTATGCTATTTTCACAACACCTGATAACTCTATCGGTGGATCAGCAGTTTGTGCATTTACAATGGATGCTATAATGGAGTCATTTAAGGGTCAATTTAAAGAGCAATCTTCTATGAACTCAAACTGGTTAAGAGTTCCTCCATCCAAAGTAATTGTTCATTATTATAAAGAAAGCTTTTCTTAAATTAAATCATTGTTGATGAATATTTGTTTGCTTCTCATTATAACCATTTAAAATCATATGCTTGAATGTTATATTTAACATTCATTATACACTATAATCTCTAGAAAGTCACACTTGTTCAAAATTAATTTAATGCAACCTTTTGTGATTCAAAGTAAATTATATTTAATATCAGTTTGATCCAAGATTTAGACACTTAATATGTCATGTGATAAATTTATGTATATTTAGACAAGATATGGCCAATCAGCTTAATCACTTCTTAACACTATACTTCTCTTCATTTAAAACTGACCAGTACAAATGCTTTCTATTCTGTGAGCTTGTGAAAATCCCCTTATTTAAAGCCCAAACTGTTTACTTTCTTTTTTCTGTTTAGCCTCCGGGAATTACTGTTCAGGTATTACTTCAGAGGATGAATGAGGATGATATGTATGAGTGTAAATGAAGTGTAGTTTTGTACAGTCTCAGTTTGACCATTCCTGAGATGTGTGGTTAATTGAAACTCATCCACCAAAGAACATCGATATCCATGATCTAGTACTCAAATCTGTATAAAAGTAATTGCCTTTACTAGGACTTGAACGCTGGAACTCTTGACTTCCAAATCAGCTGATTTGGGAAGATGCATTCACCACTAGACCGACCCTGTGGGTCCCAAACTGTTTACTTGATGATATAAATCTTACTAGCTCCAATCATCAGCATTTCTTGATTTATTTTTATAAGCATCATGCTTTTATTATCATACAAATGCTCCATTTTCTTACTTACCTTGTTATATCTTTAATACTACACTTCTGCTGAAATTATTATTCTTTTATAAGAAAGAATTTCTTCAAAGAAAAAGGCTTGTTTATATTTTGTAAAAACTTTGCTTTTTGTGAGTGCTACTTCATTTAGGACTATCCAGTTTTTTCACATTTTTTTTCTGTTAAATTTATAGCAGTTCCTTAAGTTACTGGTACCATATTTAAAACAAATAGAGCAAATACACCTGTTAATGTTAGAAAAAACTTATACTGTTTTTTGGTGTAAAAACGTTTGGTATATAATTGTTATAAGATGATAAAATTATTAACTAATGTAATGTAATACACACTGTATAGTAATGTCGAATCTATGCTTTTATCTGGAAAGTTGTAAGGTTTGAATACCAGTCAGGCTTGGGATTTTTTATTCAATACAAGATTTTGATATCATAGTCCATGGATGAACTTCAAGCTTAAGTTGTAAGTTAAGTAATAAACAATTACAATAAATTCATTTATCAAAGTACAATCAGTTTTTACTTCAGGGTCCATTTTTGGTCTAATTAGCTATGATAATTTTTGTTTTTGTCCTGGACTAATATAATATTTTGTTATATATGCTGTATAGGTTAATAAAAAAGCATCTTTTAACCAAAAAAAAACTTATTTCTGCTTAGGTTTTTAATATTCCATTATGATGATTTTAAGTTAATTTGTTTTTAACTTTAGAGTTAATATGATATATCTTAATGTAGTTGATACATTTCTCTTATTTAACAGAATAATTAATAAAGCCAATTACTTAAGATTGATTAAATTACTTGTTAATAAATTATGTAGAATAGGTTATATATTATTTGTAGATCAATATGCATTGCTAATGAAGAAGCTTTACATTAACCAAGATTTTAGTTTCAGAAGTTATAACTCTTGTGAATGAATGTATGTTTTTAAAAAATGAGTTGTTTATTAGCCTTATTTTTAAATTTTATTTGGAATAATAATCTGAAAAAATTATTTAATGCATTTTTTTAACAGGTTCCAAAACCTAGACCTGGTGAATGTGTTAGTGACAGTAGAACTTTGCCTGATGTTTCTGTACACTTTATTAAATCTCATTCGTTAATGGATCAACCTGTCCCTTCATTCTATAATACACCTCTTCTAGTTCGAATAAGTTGGCAGTAAGTAAATTTGCACTTTACTGTTACTGTAGATGCACAATTAATGTTATAAATGTAGTAAAGTTTTTAATTGCTTTAACTGTAATTTGTTTTAAAGATGAAAGTTATGAAAACTTACTTCCTATAATTTTCATAGGTCTCATATATAATCTGAGCTAGCTGACTCCAAATTTTGGTTCTTCAGAGACTTGAAAAACTTTGACTTAGAGTAAAAGAGCTTATCCAGATTGTGCTAAAATTTTTATAATATTTAGCTATTTAATTTTATAGTATATTTAAAACAAAAATTTAAACTATTTATATTATATTTTAAAACTATATAATTAGTTTAGTTTCTAATAAAGCATAGCTTCTGTAGAAGTAATTTAGTTTCGCTTTTATTGATATATTAAAGTAAATAATAAAAAACATACTGTGTGATTTTAACTTTAGCTTCTGACCTATTTTTAATTGTTCATTAGTATATCGCATTGACTATACTTGTATACTTTTCAGGCTTAAACTCTCAAATAAAAATCCTAAATTTTTTATTGATCTGAGAGTTCTTTTTTTCAGTTATTGTTCTAGCTGTTAGTTTTTTCTGTTGCTTAAATATTAGGAATATTTAAAGTATCTTTTTAATTAAATACGTTTGTGATAATATAAATATTGTTGTAATATGTTGATAAAATGTAATTGATATAATTATTTATTTTTATTATAGGTACAGATTTACAGCAGTGGCTGTAGATCCTCAAGTTAAATCAGTTGTTGGGAACACTTATGATGTAATATTTATTGGAACTAATGATGGACGCATTATTAAAGTAATAAATACTGACAATGAACCAGAAGTTAAAACTGTTGTGATAGAGGAAATACAAGTTGTACCAGTGGGTGTTTCTATCCGTAGTCTTCATATTGTTAGGGTAGATCATGATAGTCAGCAAGATAAATTGCTTGTTGTTACTGATGAAGAAATGCTTAATGTACCTCTCCATAGGTGTAATGCTACTAAAGTAACTAGATGCGAGTAAGTAGTTAATTGGCATTTTTAATTATTTCATTGTTGTTTTCAGGAAAGGATCAATAGGGCAGGAATTCAAGAAAACTTATGTCTCTCAAATCTCCTACTTTTAATGAAAAATAGGGGCTTTATTTTAACTTTATTCAAAAGTTTTTATTTTTTATGAGAAGTATGTGATAAAAACCTTGAAATGTTACAATATCAGTATCATAGCTGATCTGTATTACATAAATATTAATAATAATCTATGAGAAATATTACTGTCTTTGCATGTTATGTGCATGAAGACTACCATTTTAGCAAAGTATTTGATATAGTAAATGAGTTGCATGAATGAGTTTATCATTAAATCAAATAGCCAATCAGTTGGTTTAGTGATTACTATAATTAGGTTTAGTAATAGTCTGGCATCTTTCTACCTATTTTTTCATCCATCTCATCATCTTCAGTAAAAAATACATGTTTGGGATGTCTGAGATCATAATAAAAAATTGAAAATTTAATTGTTTTTATATATATCTATATACTTTAACACATATTTCTGGTATAATCTGATATTGCTGAAATATATATAATAATAATAATAATAATGGAGACAGCAGTGGCATAAGAGATCTGCCACCAGGCAGAAAACTAGTTATTGATGATTTATATAAAATTGCTTACAGAACTATCTAAAAAGAAATTTCTTGATTAATCATTGATTAAACTTTACTAATTTGGTGATTCAGATGTGTAAACTGTTGCACACCAGTTCCTGGACTTCATCTGTAACATGAGTGAATTTTATGATGAAATAAAACTTAAATGAAGAAGACCTTCTAATCATTGAAGTAATTTTAGTATAATAATATATTTATTTTAGATGCTTTGTATCTATGATTTATTTTCCAAACACCATTATAAATATACCGTTTGAAATATAACTAAATTAATTAATACTTTTTGTAGGATTTGTATTGGTTTACAAGATCCATATTGTGCATGGGATAGTGGTGAAGAAAGGTGTGTTGCTGTTAGCCAATATATTGGTAGTAAAAAATTACTTCTTCAAAACATTCCTAGAGGGCAGCATAAACAGTGTAAATCCCGTAAGTTTCCTTTTTTTAATAGCTATATACAGGATACATAAAAAGTACCCTTAAAAATTGTGTATAAGATTATAAAATCTTTCTTGTGTACTTCGCTTTTCATGTTTAATTTCAGTAACAAACTTTATTTTAAATACAATTTTGTTGGCATTTCTACTTTAGTATAACATCAACTAATAATAGTGAAACTCTTATGAATTATAATTATTTTTAAATGTTTTATTTGTATTTGTATTAAAATTTCTTTATTATGAAAAAATGAGGCTTCTTTATTATAAGATTCCTTTCAGTTATAAAATCAAAAAAGAACTTAAACCTAATGCTAAGATATTCAAAAAACTTTATTTTCTTCATTTAATTTATGTAATATTAATCTAATGGAAAAAATGAGTCTCTGATATTGTTATGTTCTTGGAGAAATAAATGAAAAATTTTAAGGTTAATACTAAACCCACTGGGTTGGTCTAATGGTGAACGCGTCTTCGCAAATCAGCTGATTTGGAAGTTAAGAGTTCCAGTGTTCAAGTTCTAGTAAAGGCAGTTCTTTTATACGGATTTGAATACTAGATTGTGGATACCGGTGTTCTTTGGTGGTTGGGTTTCAATTAACCACACATCTCAGAAATGGTCAACCTGAGACTGTACAAGACTACACTTCACTTATACTCATACATATCATCCTCATTCATCCTCTGAAGTAATACCTGATGGTAATTCCCGGAGGTTAAAGAGGAAAAATGAAGGATATATACTAAAAATAATAAATTAGTCATTGCATTTATTCAGTAAAAAATTAATAATAAATTAGTTATTTCTCTTACACTAGATTATTATGATTACTTATGATCAGTGTCAAATGTTATATGAATTTCTTTATAAAGTCACAAGTGGCAGATTAAGAAAAAAACTTAATGTTGTGATCTGTGGGAAATATTTGATGTTTCAAATGAGATGTTTGGGAAGGGAAACAAAATAGGAAATATTTGATTGTTCTATGGAAATAGTTCATTGACTGGTATTAGCTGATCATTTTTTAAGGTAGACAACCGAGAAGGTTATTTCCTGAAAAGTATGAGTAAAAAAAGCCTCAATAAATGTAAAATAATACATTTCACAATTTATTTAAAAGAAACAGCAAAAAAATCAGTTTTTCTTTATTAAACCCTGATTGTATAAATTAAAAAATAAATTATATTAAATTAAAATATGTGAAGTATTTGTTTGATGTATAATTTTCTAATTAAAGATTATTATAATTTTTGAATTTAAGAGAGCACTAAAAGATTTGAATGGCAGAAAGGCTCCTAGAATAGATGGAATACCTGTAGAATTACTGCGCAGTACAGGTGAGGAAGCGATTGATAGATTATACAAACTGGTGTGTAATATTTATGAAAAAGGGGAAGTTCCATCAGACTTCAAAAAAAGTGTTATAGTTATGATACCAAAGAAAGCAGGAGCAGTTAAATATGAAGAATACAGAACAATTAGTTTAACTAGTCATGCATCAAAAATCTTAACTAGAATTCTATACAGAAGAATTGAGAGGAGAGTGGAAGAAGTGTTAGGAGAAGACCAATTTGGTTTCAGGAAAAGTATAGGGACAAGGGAAGCAATTGTAGGCCTCATATTAATAGTAGAAGGAAGAGTAAAGAAAAACAAAGCAACATACAACATTTATAGACCTAAAAAAGGCATTCGATAACATAGACTGGAATAAAATGTTCAGCATTTTAAAAAACTTAGGGTTCAAATACAGAGATAGAAGAACAATTGCTAACATTTACAGGAACCAAACAGCAACAGTAATAATCGAAGAACATAAGAAAGAAGCCGTAATAAGAAAGGGAATCTGACAAGGATGTTCCCCATCCCCGTTACTTTTTAATCTTTACATGTAACTAGGAGTTAATGATGTTAAAGAACAATTTAGATTCGGAGTAACAGTACAAGGTGAAAAGTTAAAGATGCTATGATTTGCTGATGATATAGTAATCCTAGCTGAGAGTAAAAAGGATTTAGAAGAAACAGTGAATGGCATGGATGAAGTCCTATACAAGAACTATCGCATGAAAATTAACAAGAACAAAACAAAAGTAATGAAATGTAGTAGAAATAACAAAGATGGACCACTCAATGTGAAAATAGGAGGAGAAAAGATTATGGAGGTAGAAGAATTTTTTTTTTTTTTTTGGTTTTTGTTATTTGGGAAGTAGAATTACTAAAGATGGACAAAGCAGGAGCGATATAAAATGCTGAATAGCACAGGCGAAACGAGCCTTCAGTCAGAAATATAATTGTTTAGGTCAATAATTAATTTAAATGTCAGGAAAAGATTTTTGAAAGTATATGTTTAGAGTGGTTGTTTTATATGGATGTGAAACTTGGACGATCAGAGTACCTGAGAAGAAAAGATTAGAAACTTTTGAAATGTGGTGCTATAGGTGAATGTTAAAAAAAATCAGATGGGTGGATAAAGTGACAAATGAAGAGGTGTTGCAGCAAATAGATGAAGAAAGAAGCTATTGGAAAAATATAGCTAAAAGAAGAGACAGACTTATAGACCACATATTAAGGTATCTGGAATAGTCGCTTTAATATTGGAGGGACAGGTAGAAGGAAAAAAATTGTGTAGGCAGGCAACGTTTGGAACCTACCGGGTTGGTCTAGTGGTTAACGCGTCTTCCCAAATCAGCTGATTTGGAAGTCGAGAGTTATAGCGTTCAAGTCCTAGTAAAGCCAGTTATTTTTACACGGATTTGAATACTAGATCGTGGATACCGGTGTTCTTTGGTGGTTGGGTTTCAATTAACCACACATCTCAGGAATGGTCGAGCTGAGACTGTACAAGACTACACCTCATTTACACTCATACATATCATCCTCATTCATCCTCTGAAGAATTATCTTAACGGTAGTTACCGGAGGCTAAACAGGAAGAAAGGCAACGTTTGGAATATGTAAAACAAATTGTTAGGGATGTAGGATGTAGGGGGTATACTGAAATGAAATGACTAGCACTAGATAGGGAATCTTGGAGAGCTGCATCAAACCAGTCAAATGACAAGAAAAAAATTTTTTTTTTTTTTTTAAATAAAGTTGTTTGTTTTAAGAAACAATTAACTGTATTAATTAACCATTTTTTTCTTTGGTATAAATTAATTAAAATTATGCATTGAAACAAGATTAAAAAAAAATTATATAAAGATTGGATTGTATATGTGGATTTGTTTTCTTTTCTAGCACATGTTGTTTCTGCTGTTGCTGAGAAACCACTTGAAAGAGAGCTTGGTAAGTAGTGTTGAAACAATTAAGTAGTTATCAGATATTTTAAAATAATGACTTAAATATTTCACTTTACTTTTTATGGATTTTCTTTAGTTTTTTCTAGGCCAATCCTACTCTTAGTTTTTATAAAATTGATTGTGGAATTTAATGACGGAATTGGAAATTTTGTAGTAATAATTTCTTTTCACCATCCTTTAGCTGTGCCATCTTACTGCTTATACTTAGATCTTTCCTCTTCTTCTTTCCTCATTTAGTATAAGGACTCAATACTTTGTTTTAGGTAAATAAAATACCTAAAAACACTTTTCTCATCCCCCCCCCCCGTAATTACCATCATTGATGACTCACTCCATCATATTTCAAACTACACTATTTTCATATTCTTCTTTTCCTTTTGTATATTGTGTCTTAAGATATCCATTTCAATGGCCAACAATCGATCATTATTTCTTTTTTCTCAATTTTTCTGTTCTGCATAACAGTTGGGGTGAATTCTTTGTGACTTCTCTTCTTGCTATTCTTTTTACTGAGAGCTGAAATTTGGCATAATTATTCCAAAGAGTTCCTGAGGGAAAGTAAGCAAAAATTATTTTGATTGCCAGTCCTTAAAATGTTAAAGTGATTAAATTAATAAAGTAATTAATAAGGAGTACAGATGAGCTGAAAACTTGAAATCAGGTTTCTTAAATCAGAACCATATTACCCTTAGATAGTAAGCTATAGCTGCGTACAGATTTTTTCCTCTTTTTTGCTTCCTCTTTACTATTTCCAACTTATTGGAATGTATCCCTAAACATTTCCTCCTCTCCATACTAGCTATCACCTCTTGCTCCAGCTATAAATCTTTCCTCTTACACTCACACATTCTCACATCTATATATGAATAGAGATGACATTTTTATGATCTTCCAACAATGTCTTGTAATAATTATCTAAAAAGTGAATATTTTATATTTCTCTATACAAATTCCCATACTTCTTTATTTTTGATACCATTTATCAAAACCATCCCAGGTATAGTTAAAAAACACAGAAGGTTTTATCTTCTACCCATAGCTCCTTAGGTAAGCTAAACTTTCTGTTGCTACTTTCAATTTTAATGTGTGCCGCATATTGATTAAATAACCTTGACAAGTTTCAGTATTGTATCCCATTTGATTAAGTTGTATTGAGCTTTATTACAGATTGGTTTGGTACACCATTTTCATCCTTTTACAATGAGTGAGGAATAAATCTGTATGCAGCTATAGCTTACTATCTAAGGGAAATATGGTTCTGATTTAAGAAACCTGATTTCAAGTTTTCAGCTCATCTGTACTCCTTATTAATTACTTTTTTAATTTAATCACTTTAACATTTTAAGGACTGGCAATCAAAATAATTTTGCTTACTTTCCCTAACGAACTCTTTGGAATAACTATGCCAAATTTCTGCTCTCTATTCACAGTAATGAACAATTACCGTAATATGATTTAGTTCATATGATATATTAAACATACTTTTTATGTACATGTTGGTTTTGTGTTCTAAATTTTCTGAACTTGATGTCCCTTTTCAAGTTCTGTATAGTTTAACTCTTGAGGAATAGTTATCAAAATAGTTTTTTGTTACTTCTAGTCTAAGGTGAAGTCTGAGATGAGTCAGAATAAATATTTTTATTATTAGTTATACTCATTATTTGTTGGCTTTATTATTCCTTGATGTAGTGTGTACTTTCATTATGATCATCACTTTATCAGAGGATAAACACAGTATTAAAAAACATACATATTGTACTTATTAGTACTGAGTTATTGAGTATATATATATATATATATATATACTACTAATTATTTACACAAACTTACTTTTATAATATTTAAATTTTAAATAAAATGTATATTTCAATTAACTTTTTTTTTCGTTGAACAAGTTTTGTAATTATTTTATAGTTATGTATTACACATGAACAACAGTCATCCAGATTGTCAAATTATTCTGATTGCTTTGCAGAATGTTTAATATTTTTGTAGGATTGAATTAAAATGACTAACATTAATGATATTAATCTTATCACAATTTGATATTCTAAATTATTACTTTATCTTTTTTATATTAATGACTGATGTTTTTTTTATTCAGTTGGTGATAGAGGAAGGGATGTCAATTGTCCAAAATGTTCCTATTGCAATCCAGCACCTTGTCAAAGTGGTATGTTTGCATTCCAATGTCTGAATGATTAAAATAAATATTTAGATTATATTAAATCATTGTGTAATTGCTTTTAAAGCAAAAAGTTAAATAATTTAATTTACTTTTTAAGCAATTTGAAATTTTTGTTGTTAATATTTTATCAAATTTATATTTAAGTAGTTTGTATACATTTAAAAAATAAATATTATGTAAGTGTTTGGTGTGGTCCAAACGTCTGGTGATTACAGTTTTTGCTGTTAATTTTTAACTGTTGACATGTATTAGAAATGCCATCTAATTACTTATGTAATATTAGAAAACTGATATTTTCTATATGCTTTGTAGCTTTAATTCAATAAGTAAAAAAAGTGTTAAAAATCAAGAATATCTGTTTGATTTTTATTAAAAAAGTTTTATAATTTAAATACACTGAAAATTCATTAGGCCAAGGTTTAATTGTTATTTAATGCTTTAGTGTGTTGTGACATGCTGGGTGCAGAACAGAAAACATTTGAAGTTGCTACAAATTTTTGATACGTATTGAATGTTTTCATATATACCAGCAGATATTACCTAGCTACTTCATATCTCTCACATTTGAAACAACTTAGAGAATAAAAAAAATTATTTTCAATGACTGTTTGTAGTAACAGTTGGTTTTTTTTATAACCTATAGGGTTTGTAGTTTTACTTATGCATGTCTTTAATGGTTGATGAATAGAGTTTTTCTTTATACAC
Organism: Lycorma delicatula; assembly: GCF_047948215.1. NCBI lineage: Eukaryota > Metazoa > Arthropoda > Insecta > Hemiptera > Fulgoridae > Lycorma > Lycorma delicatula. The sequence continues at coordinate 107,456,641 of NC_134457.1, forward strand.
ATGATTGTAAGCAAGTTTCAGTAACATTCAAACTTGTTTTAAATGTTTGTAATTATTTATTATTAATTAGTTTTTTTAAATATACATTTTTAATTAATTGTTTTAAAATATACCTTGTTTATTTAAAAATATTGTGAATTGAAAGAAAAAATAATGGTATTAAACTGAAACTGACTCATGAATTTTTGCATGAAAATTCATTAAATTTAAGTAAAATGCATGTTTTACACATTAGAAACATTTCAAAAATATTTCATTAAAGTATCCTTTTAGAGGTTGTTAAAAAACTTACTTATTAAAGGGCTAAAAAAACGTGTCGCCAAATCAGCTGCTAAGTTGAAGTGAAACAAAAAGAACAAATGAAAATGCATTAAGTTGATATAAATGATAAACACTTTTTGTTCATTAGTTGAGAAATTTCAGCCTATAGTTTATAGTGTTATTTAGTGTTACTTTCATTACTCAGAAATGGAATTTACATTTTTGTCATTGTTATATTTATTATTTGTAAAAATAAATGTTCACATTCTAAGAAGCTTATCAGTATATTGTTTTGTTTAATATTTTTCTGAAGCTGAAAGTCATCTTGAAATGAAAATAATGTTGTAAACAGCTGTTGGTATTTTTATAAAAGAAGATTTAAAGTTTTATTAGTACTCTAATTTATTGATTGTGTTTGTTTCATTTTTATATATCTATTAATTTTTTTTTAGATGGTGGCGAACCACCTCAGGAAAAAATTGTCATTTATACTCCAGATACATTAGGAATGGTTGTGGCTACTGCTGTACTGGCTACACTTGTTGTTGGATTTGTAGCAGGATATTTATTTTCACGTCATTATTCACATCTACCACTTGTGCACACTCATCATCAACTTAATAGGTAAAATTGTTGTTATAAATTAGAATTATTAAAATTCATGTACTAACATATTCTGAGTTAAAAATAAAAATTACTTATTATAATTAATAATAAAATGTCTATCAATTTGGAACTTCATAATAAAATGCAAAGTGAGAAATATTTTCAGAATATGAGTCCATATGAAACAATCTTCTTTTCTAGTAGCCCTGATTTTTATCGAATCATTTTCATCGCCAATAGTGTACGGTCTGTTGAGAAAGTCCTCTTACTTCTGGACAGTGACTCTAATCATGTTTCATTCACTTTTTATTACAAATTTTAAAGTTTGTAACAGATACTAAATTCAGATCACCAACTGAATGTATGAGTACATTATATTCTACATTTAATATATTTATATACCATGAGACATACATGTATAGTATAATTATGCCATTAGAACAGGTATATCTTACACGGGCGAGCCAAAAATTACCTATAATTTTGCTCGCCATAACACATCGTCAAGGTTTTCATACTGCCTTCTGTGCCTGTGTGCATAGAGTTATGACTGTGGTCATCACGTGTGTGATTGGTCCTGATTGGTCATTTGCCTTCCAGCTTTTACAGTGTAAACATATCTGCTCTGCTAGCAGTTTACATCAAAGAGGAGTAACAAGCAGTGATCCAATCTCTCTGATTGGAGGGTGTGAAAGAGGCTGAAATTCATCATAGACTTTTATCACAATATAGTGACAGTTCTTTACCATGTAAAAATGTTTTTCATGGATCAAATGTTTAAAAGTGCCCGGACAAACACTTTTAAACATTTGAAGAAAACACACACTTATATTTAAGTAGCTTTAACTCACACTTAAAGCAAGATGAAAGAGCAAGAAAGAGCAAGATTTCTGTCAACCTCAACCACCGACATCAAAATTTAGCAAGCTTGAGAGATGGTTCTGGCAAGTAGGCAAGTTATTGTTGATGAGATAGCATCTTTTTGAACATCAGTCATGGTTTTGCTCATCAAATCGCCCATTATGGCCATCACCAATGATGTCTATGTGATGGGTACCATGACAGCTTACTGCAGAACAATCATTTTGATATCTGCCAGTGCTTAAAAAAACACTTCAACAAGGAATATGATACATTTTTTGAACAAAATGGTCACCGGTGATGGAAATTGAATGTAGGCTCATCACTATAAGCCAGAAACAGAACACCAAAGTATGAAGTGGAAACACCCAGGGTTTCTGACAAAGAAAAAATTCAAGAGTGAACTAGCGGTGGGAAAGTTTATACTAACCATTTTTTGGAACAGTATAAGTCCTATACTGGAAAATTTCATGGAAAAGAAGACTAGATCAACCAGTGCACGTTACAGTGAAATGTTGGAAGATTAACTAAAGCCAGCAATTTGCAAAAAAATGCTGAGGTTTATTGTCCAAGAAAGTTTTGTGTTATATGACAATACTGTTCGCATACAGCTTTCCACACCATTCGAATCATCAACAATTGAATTTTTAGATTCTGGAACACCTTTCCTATAGTCCAGATTTTGCTCTCTCTGACTAATCTGTTTGGGCTGCTCAAGGATGCTTTGCGAGGTCCTTGATTTTCCACAGATTTAGACATGCAGGAAGGAGTGCAGAAGTGGCTTTGCGACCAACTGAAGACCTTCTTCTTGGAAGGAATACACAAGCTTATGGACTATTGGACCAAGTGCATTGACAAGGGAGGTGACTATATAGAAAAATTATTTACATGTTGACCTACCTTTCTGTAAATAATTTGTAGAACAAAATGTGTAAATAAATTTTGACTTGCCCTTGTATATGTTGCCAACAATTTCATAGTTATATTTAATGGAATTTTACAGTTGTTTAGTTCATAATATATTATGCAGCTGGGTAAATTTCTGTTGTATTATTTGCATCAGCACTTTGTTTAACAAATGTTGCGAAATTTGTATAAAGTTGAATTCATGTTATTTTGCATTAACTTTTGTCAGTGTGCAAGGTTTTTACTACAACTTCAGTTTACAATCAAAACCTACAAAATCACATGATGGGTAAATGTACAGTTTCCCATTTAAGTCTTCGGATTATATATTGATTCTGGTGGAGTTGTATCTCTTTATTCCTCCTAATTTTTTTCTATTTTTGTTTTAAAATTACAATTAAAACATGTTTCAAGATGTACATAAAATGAGATTTTTAGATATATAAGATGGAAAAAAAAAAAATTTACGAAGATTATGTATACAAAAAATACAATTTATTTTACCCAACTGATGCAAATGCCAACAGACTTTCTCTCTTTATTCCTTTAAATCTACTATATCTTTTTCCCAGCGGCTATAAATAATTGCTATTTTTTAATCTATATACAATGTTCCGGGATGTATTCCCTGAACTTCAGGTATTGACACCAAAGTGAGCAAAAAAGTTCATATCGACAAGTTTTATTTTGCTTTGTTTTCTTTCTGGATGCCAATTTGTGATTTTCAACAAAAAAGTTATTTCTCAGTAACAGGTAAACCAACTTTAATTAAATTTGGCAAATCTAAGACTACTAGTGTCTTATTCTACAAAATAAAAAATGTTGAATATGCAATATATATATTGCATTTTTTAGTACAAATAATATATTTTATTTACCAGTAGTAAATTTGATAATTGAATGATTTTCGAATGTAATATTTTTTGTATAAATTTAAACAGTGCAAATTCATATTAATAAAAAAATGCTTTATTATATTTCATTTAGTTTTTTTGCTACATTTATTACTTTATTTTAAAATCTTTTTTTTTATTATTTTTCAAACTAACAATATTGATTTGAATACAAGAAAAATTTCAAGAATGAAGAGTACAAAATTCTTCTTAGAGACTATAATTAAAAAAAGTAAAATACTTCTTATAAATTTCAGACCTAATTAAACAAAATTTTCAAATATAATTTTTTATTATATCTTAATAGTTTTTGAAATGGTTTAAAAATTATACACATTTAATGTATTGATGTTTTATAAAGATAGAAATATCAATTAATTTCAACATTTTGGAACATTAGAGCTACAAGAATTAAAAATAGCTTTGAAATTATGTTCTACTTTCAAGAACGTTTATAAATAAATGTATTTTTTAAAATAATTTTTAAATGGATGATAGCTAAATTCACGTAGTAGATTAATATAAAGATTATTAATATTGAAACAGTGAACTGCACTAAGATGATATAATCTGCCTACTCAAATAACGGGTGAAATCTGGGTTTTATCATCAGGTATAGAAAGGAGATCATGTGTTAGTTATATTTATTACCATTTATATTGATAGTTTTCCCCACTGTCTGTCATTAGCCTCTACTTGCCTTTTCACCCCCACTATGACCCAACTCCTACTGTGCAGTATACGTGTACACTACAAAATGTACAATATGAAAATACACAGTGTGTACATACATGTGTGTTGTGATGTAAGTTTCACTATAGTTTATTGAATATTTTATTCTTTAATAATAATAATTAAAAATTATATTTCAGGCTAACTGGAGAAAATTTAAATGCTGAAAGTTCTTCATATTTGGCTCCATGTGCAAATAATAAACCAGCTATAAATCTTGTACTGAACGTACCACCAAAGAATGCAAATGGAAAGAATGCCAACTCATCCACAGACAACAAACCGATTCAGAAGGTAAAAAAGACGTACATCTGACAGTTGGGAGATATATTAAATAAGAATTTAACCACCGTAATATCCTATTTAACTGATTATAAAACTGATAATCAGCCTGCTAATGTTTGATTGTATTTTTAGGCTAAAAGCTTAATGCTTTATCCGTTTTGTAATACTCTTTTGTAGAGTATTAAAGAATATAAAGTCAGGTTTAAATAACATATGAGGTCCATGGGCAAGGGTATTTTAGTGGAGTGAAGCATTTTATATAAGTTCTTTATTGTATTAAATTTTAAAACTATTTTTTTTTTTTTTGTCTGAGGCCATTGATGGTACACAGATGGAAATTGTGGAAGAATTGCTCCAGATTTCTTTACATTCATTAATGAAGATACTCTTCTTTAGAAGAAAGTTAAATGTTTTCTATAATCTTTGGTGGCATTTTCAGGGTACGTTTAACATATATAGTGAGAGCTAGCGAGTACGTTGCTGTTGATACATCTACATTATAAAGGATAAGATAATTAAATATGCGTTGAAAATAAGAAGATAATCAGGACTTTTTTTTTATAGAAGATTTATGAGCATTAATAGTTTTTATTGATAGAAAGTTAAATAAATATATTAAAGAATTTGCAATGACTTAGTGTAATTTTAAAAGAAATGATGCCATCAATTAATGAAATAATTATTAATAAATGTAAATAAATAGTTTAATTATATAATTATTTTAATGTAAATAGTTTATTTTTATGTATGAAACTATTTGTTAATACATCAGTATTATAGTAATGCACTGTTTTTATGGAAATTATTAAAATGATGTATGTGTATTGTGGTTATAATTTTTATTACCTAGTTTATTAGGTAATTTGTTACACAACTGTAACTAATGCACACTTTTTTGAAAATTGAGATAATTATGATTAGAATTCATATAGATTTTTTAAAGAGTGTGAATAAAAAATTAAAATTATTATTCGTATATTTGTTATAAAATAATTATTTGATTTTATGAATTTTTATATTATAAAATTAGAATCTTTTTTAATGAAATCAAGGTAGTATTACTTGAATGAGATCTGTGACTTGCAGAAAATTATGTTTGGTAATGTTTTTTGAGCATTAAATTTAGTCTCTATCACTGAAAATGATTAAATAATTTATGAAAAATCCTTAAAAAACTAGAAGGTATTCTTATTATTTTGAGATAGAAAGTAGTAATTATTCATTTTTCGTAATTGTTGCAATAAAACTATTAATTTGGGAGATAATCTAATGGTATATCTCTAACTTGTTAACATTACTTTATGATATATTAATCATATACATCATGGATAAGTGTTTATTGTTTTAAAAATCTCTGATTGTTTTCATTTAGTCTGTAAATTAGTAAAAATGAAGTATAGCCTGCTCACACGTATAAAAAGTTAAATTATATTCGGTCTTTACAAGGATTTGTAATTGCTTAGTCATATTCTCATTTATTACATCCACTAAAAAACGTTTTGTATTTTGTTATTGATGTCACAGTTCTCCCTTTTACTTTTCTACCTTCACACTGGTTATTGGTAAATAGAAATGATAAAAGGCCTGCTTATCAGGAAATGAATTATCTTAAATAGGTTACATGATTTTTCTATTAGATTGGTTGAATGCATGGCAGCGATAGATTAATACAGATATGTTATAAATGATTTTTAAAAAATACTGCAACTAGATACTTTCACAGTGTATCTCTGAAGATTTGTCTGTCAAGTATTTGATGATCAAGCAAAAAGAAAGATTGTTATGTTATTAAGTGCATTTATTTTTATTTATAAAATACTGAAAATAATACATAAATATTATGCATTATGTGTTATTTTATTAATAATATTTTTTTTACATTTAAGCCTGAATTGAAACATATCAATTTTATTTTTGTTTAATTTGCATATTACATATTTTTATTTATTACAAATGTATTTTATACAGATTATTATTTTGTTCATATAATGATTTATGCACTTTGATAATAGAACTCTTATTTATGTTTTAATTTTATATTATTTATTAATGCATTCAGCTTTTAATATCTGTCTGTCTCTTGTCCTGTTGTTGTTGATTTTGTTATAGTTTTATGTTATAAATTAATTTTAAAATGCATGTATATATATATTTGTACATATCGATCGTCTAAGTTAATTAGCTATAATTATTAATCTTCAGTATGTATCAGTACATAGGTGAAGTATGTATAAGTATAATTAAAGTTTTATAACCCTCTTTTAGTTACGGTAATTAAATATTATCTCTTTCTGCACCTGTTAGTTTTTTGAAGTGTTTTTTTTAACTATATTTAAATCTTCCATGAGCTAATTATGAATTACTTGAGATAATTATGTGTACAGAGGATCATCGTTCTCACAGACCAATAATTTTAAATTTCTGAGGTAATAATTAAGCAAGGTTTAGATGATTAGGTTTCATAATTTATATTTTTTTAATACATGCCCCAGTAATTTTTATACCTTGTAGTTGCAATTATTTAAGTATAAGTGATGTAATAATTTTACAGTTGGCATCTTTTATTCTTTGTATAAAATAACACTTATTTTCATAAAAACTGTAAATGGTGTATTATTTTACTCGGTTTTAAGATTTTTTAAATAAACATCTTTTAATTTAGGAAATTAAAATTTATTTAAAACAATTAGTTCAATTATATTCATATATTGTGAGTGATGTGTAGGCATGTAAATAAAGATTTTATCTTTAAATAACTGTTGATATATGCTTAGAAAAAATTAATTTCTTTTGTGATTTTGTCCATATTTTTATTTACATAAAGATATTGAGATTTAAAATTGTTCTAAAGTACTCTTTTAAAAGTTTTACAGTATCTAAAATTCACATTGAAAATAAAAATACATTTATGTTTTATGGCAAAACAGCTGTATGAAAGTGATCATTTGATTGTTCTACAATTATTCAAAGGTAAAGAAGTACACAGATATACTTTTACTGGGTCATTGTAGTATGAATGATAATTGCAGTAATTCATGTTTTCATGCATGTACTTATGTTACTCTTGATAGAAAATTTTATTTCTGATGGAAGAAAATCAGTATAGATAGTTAAAAAAAAAGGCCAGTTTTGTACAAATATTTTAGGTCAATAATAATATTTTTTCCTAAAATTTGAAAAAGGATAAATTTGATTAATAATTAATTAATGGAGGGTTTTAACTAATATGTATTGTATAAATCTGTAAATATATATATTATGATTAATTTGTAATATTATTAATAAATTTTACCAATAATAAAAAATGATTTGGTAGACTTATCCTTTGAATATTTATTAACTTCTGGCATAAAATTTTAGTCAATTATTGGTTATTAGGTAAAATTTTGAATATTATTTTAATACTGTTATTGTTTGTGTTCATTCCTTTGTACATTAGTGTAAGGAAAAGGTATTATGTTTATAATGAACATTCATGTTTAGAAACACTCCCTGTTTTCTAAAATAATATTATAATATATATTAATTATTATAATAATTATTATAGTTATATTAATAATTATAATTGATATATTAATTTAATTAATAATCAGTTGTATTTATACTAAAAATATCAATGTCTAAATATATGTTTTTAATGTTTTTGAACTGTAACTGCCAAATGTATGGTTACAAATATTTCTTTAAAACACAGTACAAAGTGGGAATTTTGGGCAGTTCAGATAAACCTGAGCTTAAATTTACTAATTTAATTTGTTCAATTTAATAAAGTAATAAAAAAAGACTTTAAAATAGAAATTATGATGTAAAACAGATGACTAATATAAACAAAACTGTGTTAACACTAATTTACGATGATCTTAAATTAGTATTAGCTGTCTGTGTTTTAATGTTTTGAAATAATTACTTATTTAACTGAACTATCCATCTATAAAAAAAAAAAAAACAGCACTATGTTTAGTAAAGTAATGATTATTCAGTTTTGTAACTGTTCCTATATTAACTGAAAAGAACCGTGTCAATATGGCGCCTGTATATTGGGCTGTGAGGAATAATGGCAGAAATTCCTACTTTGGCATAGAAAAAAAAAGTTTTGTTACTGGTGGTAGTTAACAACAGATCTTTACACAGGTTTTTTTTTTAAAACAAATCAATATTCCTTGAATTAATTATAAAAATAACATGACTTGTGAAAACATGACACGTAAAAAATATTTACTTTTTTAAAAGTTTATTTTTTTTTAATAAAATATTTACCTAAGTAAAATTTGTATACCTATGTATAAATATCTATTATAATATAAATTTTATATTACAGATGATAATAATATGTAATAGAATTATTATTATTATTATGTTTCTTTTTTATTTGAATTTTTTTTAAAAACTAAAATTGGTTATAATTTATTTAATTAAAATAAATTAATCTTAACATAAATAGTTAGAACCTGTGGTTACCTGTGGATAGTAATGTAGTTACTGTTTTTATTTAACTGCAATATTTTACGTAAATTATTGTACTTGTAATAATTAAATAGGTACATTGGTCCAATATATTTTTAGCTTCAATTTTGGTTGTTAGTTATACAAAACTGCTCTACATAAAAACATTATGTATGTTCTTTTTCTCAGATTTAATATTAATGTTGTTGGATTATACTTCCTGTAAAGCTGCTCTTAGAAACATCACATTTGATAAGATTTAAATATTTTTGTTTGTCTTCCCTTGAGTTGTTTTCCTATGAATTCTTATCAAATGCCTTCCTCAGTATTCTTTGGGCAGAATTTTTCTTTTAATGTCAGTAAACCATCTTAAGCTAAGCTTCATAGTTATGATTCCTACAATTTTAAATATATCTTTTATAATTTCTTTTTTTTGTCAGCAGGTGGGAAACCTTTTATAGGCACCATGTGGTCTCATACCCCATAATAGTGTGGGACTCTACCTTGTAGGCCTACCCACTAAAACTCTTCCTCTATAATGTGGGATGCCGGGCCCACCTTATGGTATTATTACAGCACCTCATGTGTCTTATCTCCATCTACACCTCCATTGCTGGCCCCATGCCTCAAACTTGTCAGGATCCTGTTTTTTTTTTAAATTATTTTTTGTTTGTTTTAAATTTTTTTTTTATAAAAGTTCAACATCTTGGGACCAGGAAGTGCTTCAAGCCCAGAGGTAGTTATTCACCCCTGGATATCTTTGATTACTTTTAACATCCTTTTTTCTACAATTTTTCTCTGAATTCCATTTAATTTTCTTGTTAATAATTTAGTTCAGTTGTGATGTAAATGTTCAAAAGTACATTTTAAATTATTATTTATTGCCTTTTATATTTATTTCCTTACTCTGTTTCGGATTCTTGCATTACGGTAAAAAACCGTCCTAGTAAATTTTTCTCTTCTCTCAGTTTAATAAACAGAGTTAATAATCAAAGTTTTAACTTTCTATTGTTTTAATACAAAAAAAAAAAAATGAAAATCTGTTTTGACTTTTCTGCTTATATTGTATTCTATTATTTTCTTTTCTCCTTTCTTTCTATATATTCACTTCTGTTTATTTTACTGTTATTAAAAGTTTTATTTTTCTTGTTTTATGTAAAAAAATAAGAAAAGAAATAATCTGCTTTTCTGTAATAAATCAATTTGAAGTTAACTGGATCCTTACACTAATGTGAATCATTTACAAATCTTTGACATGAGATTATTTATTATACTTTTTTTTAAAACAAATCAATATTCCTTGAATTAATTATAAAAATAACATGACTTGTGAAAACATGACACGTAAAAAATATTTACTTTTTTAAAAGTTTATTTTTTTTTATAAAATATTTACCTAAGTAAAATTTGTATACCTATGTATAAATATCTATTATAATATAAATTTTATATTACAGATGATAATAATATGTAATAGAATTATTGGTATGGTATTTTAAGAATATAAATATACTATTAAAATTAATATAAGTTATATTTTTATTAATTTTAGTATACATGACATTGTGTTTGATTTTTTTTAAGTATATGAGGAAATACATTATTTGACTTTTTTATAGGTAAAACTTTTGCATTTAATTAATACTTACTATGATTGATTATATTTTTCAAATTGTGTTTAAAATGTGTGGTATGTAGTTACATCCATTTTGAGAACAGAATGTCTATTCAAGATATATATTGGGAAGTTGCTTTTTTATTAGTAATGTTTTATGTTTGCTTGCTACTGTATTTAATAACAAAATTTTTGAGCTGCAGTTCCACTTAAAATTTATTCTCGCCCTTAATTATTGTTTCTTAATGGATGTAGTTTATGGTATTTTGTTATATATTATTTTCATGGTTGTAGTATGTTGCCGAATGCTTTTTTTTTATTAAAATTTTCTCAGTCCTGGCTAAAATAATAAATTTGTTATTAAAAATAAATGTTATTTACATTAAAAAAGAAGTTTATGAAAAGTACATGTAATATTAGATATATAGTAACATTATTTTACTTAAAAGAATTATATTCTTAATTAAATATTTTATAAAATTTTGTGATGTAAGAATTTTTTAAGTTGTATATAAATGTGCAAGTTTGAAAATTATTTTTGACTGTAATGAGAAAATTACAGGTTCCTTTTTTGGTCAGTCCAGCATATAGTCTCTGCTTTCTTTCATCAGTCCATACATTACTTTTTCCCTGCTATTTCTTCATAATTTCTGTGTATTTTTATACTTCGTTGATTATTTTACTTTGATAAAAAGTAAACTTTTTCTTGTTTACTCCCAAATATTATACTTCACTGACTTAGTGTCAGTTGTTTTTGTGAGGCTGGAGTGAAGTTAGATCCAGGATTCCTAGATTACTTATTTAGAAGTAATTGTGTAAAAATAAATAATTATTAATACTAGTTTGTAAATTAAATTGAACTTTTTTTAGTAATATTCCCAGTTTGCATCTGATATTTTTCTTTTACAATAAGTTTAAATCAATTCAAAACTGTCAGTTAAAACTGATTAAATGATACTGAACGTTAGACAAGATTGAAAGTTAAGTGTAAATCTCACTTTTTCATTTTTTTTTCAAAAAACTTAAATGCTTGTAACTTTTTCTCAGTTGCTTTAAATTTTATGAACCAACCATTAAGCACTTTTGTTTAAAACTTATTTAAAACATGATAAATGATAACCTGTTTGATTATTTTTAATCGTTTTGTTTTAAAGTATTATGTTTTGTAATTAAATTAATGTTATTTGTATAATTTAAACCGTTTTAATTAGTAAAAAAGTTATTCCACCAAATTCATGATAAACCCATGGGAATGTAAAGGGAGTTCTACGTCTCCTTTACATTTGATTCAGGAAAATTAGAATTACATTTAAAATATGTTTATTATTTAATTCATGATCATCACATACCAAAGGCCTTGCCGTGATATATTAACCATGCCTCTCTTTCTATCACAATATTCTTTAAATCATTTTATTTTTCAAAGGCTGTCTCTTTTTCAACACTTTTAAAGAAGCCTTGGTCTACCTCTGTACTTCTTCCTCAGTACATTTCCTTCAAATATATTTGTCAAAAAAATCATCATGTCTCATCACATGTCCTGTCAATTCTGCACTTCCTCTTCCAATAACCTTTATAAGTGATCTCTTCTCATTTACTTCTTCCAGCACTTGTTTATTACTTTATTACTTTTTTTATCCACCCAACTTGTTCTTGTCATTTTTCTTCATATCCACATTTCCATTGCCTCCAGCTTTTTCTTTTCTGCCTGTGTCCATGTCTCACATCTGCAAGTTAGGACACTCCGCACAAAAGTTTTAGCAAAACTTTTCCTTATTTCCTGGCTCATGTAGTTGTTTATTGGTAAATTATTTTTATTCTGAAAGACCAACTTTACCTTGACTACTCTTCTTTTTGTATCTGTCTCATATTTATTATCACATATTTATTGTGATTACAATAAACAACTTTTACAATCTCCTTTTTTCCTACCACCATACTCTTGTTTTTTAAATTAATTTTTATTTTAATTTTTTCTAGTATTTTAAATAAACCTTCTAGCATACTCTTCATTTCTTCTTGCGAGCTGGCAAATATTACTATGTCATCTGCAAAGTGGATACAGTGAATGCCCTTTCCATTTATTTTGATTCCTTTGGTTTTCTTTTTGATTCCTGACATAGTCTTTTCAATAAATAAAAAAATAAAAAAACAAGTATGGAGGTAGAGGGCATCCTTGTCTTACTTCTCTTCTTATTTTGACTTCTTTTTTGTTTCATTTTAATTTCAATTTTCTGCAATCTATAGAAGTTCAGAATCAATATTCTATCCCTCAGTAAAGTTTGATTTTCTTTGAATCATAGTTCCTAATCAGCTTATCAAAGGGTTTTTCCAAGTTTATAATAGCCAAGTATGCCTTTCTGTTAACTTCTATTCTCCTTTCCAAAATCATTCGTAATGCTAATATCACTTCTCTAGTTTCTTTTCCAGGTCTGAACCGAGATTGATCTTCTCCAGATTGGTCTCAATTTTCTTTTTATTCTGTTTTTAATAATTTTAATATAATTTATTTTAGAAGCGTGGGATAGAAGGGAGATTGTTCTGTAGTTATTAAAGTCTACTGAATTTCCTTGTTTGAGAACTATTATAGTTGTTCTATTGAGTAAATCTGGTGATACTATTCCTTTTTCATAGTAATCTTTAATAAAGCTATAAAAAGTATTCGTTTGCTTTTACCAAGTTCTTTTAATATTTCCTCTGAGACGTTGTCTGTGCCTATTGTTTTTGCTGTTGAGGGCATAGTTAAACTCTTCTTTTGATATTAGCAGCCCTAGAATATCTCTTAGCCATTGTTTTCATCTTCTAATATTTGTAATTGCTTCTCCATTACACAGTTCTTCAATGTATTCTTTCCACCTTTCACCTACATCAGCCAATTCAAAGCATACATTGCTATTTTTATTTTTAGCCACGTTTGTTCTGTTTCTTGGCCTTAACTGCAATAACTTAATTTTTGAGTACACGTCTGTTTTTCTTTCCAAGTCCTCCAGAATCTCCTTCATTTCTTTTTTGAATCCACCTTTCCTTCTCAAATCTTCATTTTTGTGTAACCAAGTATTTTATTCTTTTGTAATTCTCAAAGTCTTTTCCCTCATCTTATTCCTCTCTTCAATAGGCTCTAGCATCTTTTTCTTATTCATTTCTCTGACTGATGCATTGAAGTCACTCATAAAGAAATTATCTTTTTCTTTGACTAACTTCATTAATTCTTCAATTTGCTCACATATTTTCTTCCACTTCATATTTACTATTAGACAAGTAAACTGTTATTACATACATGTCTGCAGGTTTGGTTTTGAGTTAGTCATGATAATTCATTTGCTGTGGTGGTATGTGTTAAAAACGTTTTTCTATTTTCTTCTTAGAATTACTGTGATCTTGTTCCTCCAAGATTTGGAATTGACACTGTGAATAGTGCTAAAATCTTAAGATATAAATTCTCCATTTCCTGCCCATCTCGTTTCACAGATACCTGCAATGTCTGGTTTTGATTTCTTCATTGCCATTTTGACTTCTTGTCTTCCAGTTTTAAGAGTGTTTTAACATTTCATGTTCCTATTTTAAAATGTCTTTTCAAACTTTTTCTTTTCACAGCCTTATTCAAGGCATTCCACTCAGAGATCCGATTGCGGGAATTGAAATTCCAGAAAATTTTGTATTGGATGTAGCCATTTTAAAACTTGAGAATCCTGTATGTGATAATTAATGTAGCTGGTTCCTGTTTCCTTCTGCATCCTCATGATGTTGAACATTTTAGTGATTTTTCACCTTTAAGGACAATTCTCATCCCTAGGACAAGGACAAGGGCATGCCCTAATCCCTTACCTGCTCATCTGTCCTTGTCGGGCCATTGGCACTTGGTAAGGAGAGACTCCTTTTTCTGGACGTCATTGCCTTCTTAGTGAAAACAGGATGCACCAAAAGCATCTGCTACTCGTGAAAGTGAGGTTGACATTTGAGTGGGAGAGACTCTAAGAGATGCATTATCACTCCTTGCACCCCATTATTTAATCTATGTTTAAAACTAAATTAATGTTTTAATAAATAATTTAATTTTAAATATTACAAAAATATTGCAAATTTAAAAGTAACGATCATTAATTTTTATTTTCTTTTGTTTTTATATTTACAAAACACAGGACTAAAAATAAATTGTATTAGTAACACAAAAAGCAAAATTAAAGTTTCATTAATTATTACATAAAAAAGCGAAGTCCAATTATACCAATTTTCTATAAAAGGAAAGAAGTACAACACATTCATTTACAAACTCTTAAAAAAATAATAAACCTGATTTTATTCCTACAAAATAGTGCTACTATTTTTCAAAATATATACTAAAATTGAGACCCAGACCAAGGAAGGTTGGCCACTTATGACTACCACATTCACATTGCAGCTAAGAGTGTAGCTGGCATACACCTACCAGAGGAGTGATGGGAAGACCCATGTAGGGCCTGTTGGTTAATGGTGGGCTGGTGATGAGTCAATATCTACCCATTTTTACAGGTATGCACACATATGAGTACTAATTTTAAGGTTAAAAATTAGGTATATGTCTGATATTTACAGTTTCTTCTGAAAAAATTTAAATACTTGTAAATTTTTCTCATTTACTTTAAATTTTATTAACTGATCAGTAAGGATACGTACAACTTTTACTTATTTTAATTTTAAACATGATAAATGATAACCTGTTTGATTGTTTTTATTTGTTTTGTTTTAAAATATCACTTTGTATAATTATATTAGTTTTATTTGTGTAATTTAAACTACTTTAATTAGTAAAATGTTATTCCTCCAAATTCATAATAAACCCATGGGAATGTAAAGGAAGCTCTGATCCAAGGAGAGGTCTAAGGGATCATCAGTAGAGTTGAACTATAGATTTTTATTGAGGCAAGTAGTAAAGTTGGCATGGAAAAGGGAAGTGTTAAATCCAACTTTTATGAGATTTGTTTAATGTAATAAATATTGTACTGAGTTAATTGCTTCCGAACAGTAGTAGGAAGTTGTCGCACTGCTTCCTGCTATATAGTACATTCTCCAGCTCTGTACAGTACAATTACAGTGTACAACATATTGATTATGCAAGTACCCACATTTGCTTTGAAGTTGAAGTGGTCATTTTGGATAGAAAGTTTTCCAATAAGTTATACATTTTAATTCCAGATTCAAACCAGCAACCCTTAAACTAAAAAGTTAGTGTTCTGCTAGTAAGCCCTCACTGATTTCAGTTATATTATTTTTAAACTAATTTTTATTAAAATACATGAAAAATTTTTCTTTATTGCAATGTTTAATTAATTAGAGGCCCAACTCTATTGAATTAAGTGCTGTGATGCTAATGAGTGTCAAAAGCTCTTTAATTCCATAATTTTGTTGGATTCATTTGTTCATAATAAAATCAATAATTTTTAAAAATAATATAAAATCAGAAAGTTGTTTTGTTTTGGTAATTATAGAATATTGTTGCTTGTAGATTAGACTTTAAAGCATTTGAATAAGAGACGATGATATATTTATTAGTAATAAATAATAATACTACTTATATATCTGACACATTCCATTACTATTAAGCTCTCTATTATACTATTATAATAATTGTAAATTTTTAATAATGTATTATATTTTTATTATAGAATATAAATTATTAATTTAAATAATATTAATATATTAATTAATTTTAAATTTACGAAGATAACGTTGCCTTCTTAGAATTCAGTTAGTTGAATTATATACCACAAGTTAAAAACTGAAAATGAAGTGATTTGCTCTTCTACATTGTGCCTTAAAACGTTTTTATTCCTAAATTAAAAAAGTTTAAATTTGTGCTTAACTGAAGTTAAAAAATTTGCGAGACATATTCATAAAGTCAGGGCCATTTGGTCATTAAAAAAAATAACTCTTGAGAAAAGGTTTTTACTTACAGTTTTAGTTTACTACATATCTACTTCACTTTTCCACATAATCGCCATTCAATTCTAAGCACTTTTCGTTATGCTACAGCAGTTTCTTTACCCCTCTGCATAGAAATTTGCTGCCTTGGAATTGAACCAGTTGACAACAGCAGTCTTGAGTTCCTCGTCGTTTTCAAATCATTATTCACAAAGCCACTTTTTCAAATGCAAGAAGAGGAAGTAGTTGCTAGGTGCAAGGCCAGGACAACCTTATATGGAGAGTGGTCAAAAAGTTCCCAATGAAAATCTTGAACCTTCTTGGTTAAGGCAGTTGTGTGAGGATGTGCATTGTTGTGAAGGATGACCGTTTCGCAGTACATGTCAACTGTAATTGTTGATCAACGTTCCATGAAATCAACCAAAATGATGCTCTTTTTCATCCCAAAAACAGTAGCTAACATTTTTCGACTTGAGTATGGGGAAATTACTTAAATTTTTTCGGTTTTTGGGGAACTTGAATGGCACCACTGCATTGACTGTTGTTTTGATTCTGCGTTGTTGTAGGATATCCATGTCTCATCACTTGTAACAATGTGGGAAAACAAATCACCTTCATCTTGACAATAGCGGTTCAAAAACGCTCATCCACTGCACATTCTTTGCTGTTTGAGTTGGTCGGTGAACATTTTCAGTATCCACCTTACACACAAGTTGTGATATCTGAGCTTTTCTGTGACAGTCATGTAAATAGAGTGCATTCAACATGCAGAAATTCATCAGCCAGAGCAGTAATATTCAATCTCTGACCACATCGCAGTTTTCAATTCACTTGTTCAATGAGTTCGTCTGTCTGAATACTGGGCCTGCCACTCTGCTTTTCATTACGCACATTTATGCGGCGATTTTTAAAGTCTTGACACCATTGTCTAAGCTTTCCTTCATTCATTACTGTAGGTCTATATACCAGGCACAACTGCTGATGAATTTCAGCAGCTGAAGATCCTTTTGCATACAAAAACCTAATCACAACACGCACTTCACAACTGGCAGAAGAAATGATTGTCGCAGACATTGTGATCTGCATTCACCGGCAGGCAAATGGCTACTGAATCAAAACAACTGCAGTGGCTTTGTAAATAGCCGATAGATGGCCCTGCATGCGTGAAACTGTGTTCAGACCCGCTAATATTTAAATATAAGCTGATGGCCTTTATTTTATGAATATACCTCATAAAAGAATTGTTGAAATGTTACAAATATTTGTCATTTCATCAAAAAAATTTCATTTTAATTTTTTTTGGAAAATAAAATTTTTATTACTTTTTACCAATGCATGTATAGATTTTTATCGTTTCATTAAAATCTGTATGTTCAAATTTTATATTAATTGTGGGGGGAGCTGTAGCACAGACTGTACTGTATTTTACCTTCCAATCAAACTATTGTCAGGGATATAAAGTGGTTTTGTAATTGTTACATTTTAAAGGGTTCTTGTATAATCAGTAGGGTAATGATTATATTATTATTATTTGGTACTTTAACTAGCTGGGCAATCTAATCAGATACATCAGATTTTCTAAAAAATATATATATATATATATTATTACATAATTAATTTTTTTTTTATAATGTTTATTTTAAATATGTTGTGGTTGCATAAAATAGAAAATTGTAGTCATTTTAAATCTGTAAAGTTGGCAAATTTAAATTGGTTTGTATTTTAAATTTGTTTATTTGAACAGTTCAAAATTATTGACAGATTTTACCTTTTATTTTGTGTGTTTTTCTTTACATATTTACACATATTATCTTTAACTAATGTACATAGTATTTAAATTATGAGTATATGTCACTTCTTAATTCCATTAATTTTTTCTTTTGTTTGTTGTAAATTTTAAAAGTGCCTATTTCCAGCAGACGATGAAAATTGATACTAATATATATTAGTTGCCATAAAATATATGTTTTAATTTTTTAAAGGTCAAGTGTGCTAACAATTTTAATGTCTTATTTGTATATTTGCTTATTATAGGTAAATTTTATAAATGTGGATGTTTATTTAACAGTATATTTCTTAAAAAAATGAATTTGTATTCACGTTTGCATGTTCTCTTACCAAGTTTTATAGAATAGGATCCTTGAATTTGTAAATTCAGATTTTCTGTTTAAATATTTACAAAATAAGTATTTGTAATGTAAAATTATGATAATAATTTTTAAGTATCACAACCGTAATTTTATTTTGATCTCAGATGTGGTGGAGGTGTCAAGAGTTTTTTAATTAAATATGATTGTATATTTATAAAACCAGTTTGTACACACGATATACAGTTTTTTTTTTTGTAATTGTAGTTATGGTTTCAGTTTATTAAATAAACTGATTTATTTACATGACTTTAGGATATTTAAAAGAAATGAGATTACAGTAGCAAAAAGTTAATTGAAGAATGACAGTTAACAATTAATTGTGTTGACTTTTAAGCAGCTATAATAATCATTGAATGGCTATTTTTACAGCTTGTGCCTAAAAAATAGAGCAATTTTCATTAATCAATAGTTGTTACTCACCCATTCATTAGTTGCTTTGGAAATACCAAGTAGTAGAAACTCAGAAATTAGTTCAGCTAATAGGCAGCTGGTAATTAGTTCTATAAAATTATTAATGAAGTAGTCATTTGCTGATCATTATTAAAGTTGCTCAGGACAAAAACACGTTCTCATAAATTATTTTCTATTTAAAATTTTTGGAAACAGTTATCAGGTATTATGTAAAATGAATATTCCTAGAAAATAACCATTTATAATTGGTTGCTTGATTTCTTTTTTATTTCATTAATTTTATTAATCTAGTGAAATAAATTTTTGTTTAAAAGTGGATTCTTATGTTAGATAAAGTACAGAGTATTATTAATAAATGAAAGCGTGTATATTTTAACTATAGTTTTACTTCCTGTATAGTTTGACAATTTTATTACTAAAAAAAATTGTTGTTTACTGTATCACTCTTTAAAAGGAACACCATTGACTAAAAAAAAGTTTTATTTTTTTATGTAATTATTTACAGAAACTGAGATTTTTATTTGTGTTGAGGCTAACTGAAGTATATAAATTAACTATTTGCTACTGATATGATACCAATAATATTATTAATTTTTGTTTTCTATATGATATGGACAATTTAATGAAAGCCCTTCTGATATCTAGGTTATATTTTTATTAATGTAAAGAAGTTGATTTATCTAATAAGTATTTGATGTAGGATTCTATAGTTATTATTGTAAGTAGTCATATATTGTATGATGTAATTTTTTAAATGTTGTTAGATATTTGTAATATCAATTGTACATTATTTCTGTAACAAAAACAAAAGAAAAACGTTTCAAAAGATTGTAATAATAAATTATTTCATCAGTATTCTGTTATAGAAATTTATTTTTGTAAATGTTTTTAAAAAAATATATATTGTACAGATTTATATATAATTTTTTTAGTGATTATTTATGTTTCCTTTTTTCTCTTTCTTATTACTAGGTATTTTAATAACCTTTTATGATAGACTGATATTGATGACAATTTCACCAAGTCATTTTACATGAAGTCAGTGTGACTTCACATCAATCTGGTCACATTACTTTGTTTGATTCTAAGTAACAATGGTGCTTATTTCAGTAAAGTGGCACTATTAATAATGGCTATGTGCTCAGTCATAATAGCTGCCTCAGTCAAGGTTTCATATTTCTCTACTCTATCTAATATAACACTTTAGGGGTTTTTTCAATCATTTGCTATATTGGCTGTTATCTGGAGTCCTAGAAAATATCCAGTTTATTTTTCTGAAACAAAGCCATCTCATGAAAAACAGTTGTAAACAAAACAATCATTTATACATGGATAGCTTAAAAAATGAACAGCCAATAAAATAAGCTTACTTCTACATACTAAAAGCGTACAATCTCTTAGCTCACTCCTAATTTTTATTATTTTAAGTTTTGATGAATAAAAATACATTTCAGATATGTTTGAATTAATTGTGGGATCCCCAATCAGGGTTAATGTTCAAAATACAAATTGTATCCTTTAAACATATATCATGCTTGAAACAGTGTTTTTTTTTATTATTATTATTATTATTATTATTATTATTATTAATCAGTTTGATTTATTAGTTCATCCATGGAAATAATCTCAAAAAAAAATCTATAATTTTATAGAATAAAATTAAAATTAGGGGTTCAAAAACAAGATAAATAATATAAAAAACTGAATCAATTTTATGAAGAAATTATTTTTAAAATTTCCCAAAATTTTATTTTTTGACAAATTTTTATTATACTGTTTAATTCTGAATTGGAAGATAGTTTTTGGTGTCTAGTATATAATTTTCGATACCTTTTTGATATGCGAGGACTGTCCAGAAAGTAACTTGCGTTTTGAAAAAAAAACCAAATAAAAAAAAAAACATTTAATACATACATTTGAAAGGGGCAATCTTACACTATTTTTCTACATAGTCACCATTTATCATAATGATGCACAAGCTTTTCAATTCCTTCTCTGTAGAACTCTGCTGCCTAGATTTCAACCACTGGTTTACACTGACATGAAGTTCTGCGTCACTGTCAAAGCGCTGTGTTGCGAGCCAGGTCTTCATCGCTGGAAAGAGGTGGTAATTGCTCAGTGCCAGATCCGGACTGTATGGTGGGTGAACAAACACCTCCCATCCAAAACCATCCAAGAGCCCTTGGATACGATTAACTGTGAGTGGACATGCATTGTTGTGAAAAAACAACATTATTGAGCTCAGTCTTCCCAGACGCTTGTTTTAAATATCGCTCGCCTTAGTTTTGTCAATGTTTCACAATACCTTTCTGAGTTAATCGTTTTGCTATGTTCAACCAGAAGCACTCCCTCAGCATACCAAAACACAGTTGCCATAAGGTGGAGTGAGGCAGTGGCCTTACTCCATCTTCACACATTAGTCCATCTCCGTACATCTCACAAAGTTGCCGATGAATTTCAATTGGTTTGAGGTTATTTGCCAGTAAAAACCTAATCACTGAACACACCTCACAACTTAAAGAATTTTCTATTGAAAAGCACACATTTCAATAATTTACAATGAAAAAAAGTAGAAAAATCACAGTCCACACGCTACTGAGTGTAGAAACACTTTGACGCCAAGATGGTGGCTCTATTCCCACCCATCTCCATGCTAGGCACAAATGTAAGTTACTTTCTGGACCATCCTTGTATTTTTATTACTATTTTGAAGGATATATATTTTATAAAACAAACAACAACCTTACTTAATACACTAATAAACAATCGGTAAAACACGAGGTACAGCAACTGAATAATTGACATATGTTAAATGAAACGGCTAAATAAAATTATTTTATGAAATTTTTTAAATTCATTTACAATTAACAAAATTTAGAATTTGTAAGAGATTAATAGATATAATTTTATGCTTCATTACATGTAAATAATTACAAAAAATGAAGAATTCAGTCCTATATATTATTTTCTTTAATCTGACATCCAGCCATATTATTTGAAACTGTCTAAAATTATATATTTAAAATGCATTTTGAGTTTAATTTGACAAAAGATGTGTAAAATTGTAGTGGCAAGTGAGACTTTCAAGCTTACTGAACCTTTAGGATTTTAGGTGATTGCTGTGTACCTAGTTTAACCACTCTGGTACATATTGACATAATGGATATTTTATGTTTAACTGTTTACACTTTATGAAGAAGCAGCAATGAGAGATTGTTTTAATAAAAATTTAAATCAGTTGAGAACATAAATGTTAGGGTGAATTTTTAATCCAAACTATTCATTTTATTATCTTGTAATCTATTTATGTTCAAGAGATAAAAAAATGGACAATAAACTGTAAATCAGCCTATTTTACCTTTCCAGTTCAAAACTATTGTTAAAGCTAATTACCTGAAAAATGTTAATAAATATATTACTAGTTTTAAATATATATAAATGAAAACTTGTCTAGATATGACTGAAATTTTAAAACCTTAATGTATGGTTTTTAAGTGCAGGTTCACAACTTCAAATTTTAAATTTGGGATTGAAAAGATTTTAAATTTGTATTTGTATTTTAAAAGTGTATCTAGACATTTTTTTCTTGACTCTGCATTTTTTATTTTTATTGGTGAATATGACAAAGATTCTAGATAGGGGAAAGTTAATTCTGTCTTTTTCTTTATTGTTAAAATTTGAAAATGGCTAGACTTTTTTATGAGCTGATTTTAATGGAACTCATTTCTCTTTAATTTCCTTCAAGTACTTGTGTAATTTATTTATATATATATATATATATATATATATATATATATATATATATATATACCAGGTTACAGAGTAACAGAACAGTGATATGATGTAACAATACTCTGCAGAGATGCCAAGACATCTGTGCGCAGTCTGGCATTTAAGTGTAAATGTGTAGAACAGACTCAAGTTGACCACTCTTGAGATGTGTAATTGAAACCCAGCCACCAAAGACCAATAGTATCCACAGTCTAGCATTCAAATCCATATAAAAGCAACTGCCTTTACCAGGACTCGAACCTTAGAATTCTCGTCTTAGAAAATCAGCTGATTTTGCGATGACTGGTATTAATGGCAGTATTTAAAATTCTACATATTAATACATTAAAATATGTAAATGTAAACAATAAGTGAATTTATAAGTTAAATATTAAATTTTCATATTAAAAAAAGAATTCTAGTGTCAACCATGAAGGAATTTAGATAAAAAATGTTGTTCAATATAAATCTTTAAAGCAATTATTTTTTCATTTCTTCTTCTAAAGCTTCTGATTTTTTTTTTACTTGTTGAATAACTTTTCTTTTTTTCAACTGAATCTTCTTTATTTCATCTACAATGTTTTCTTTTTAACTTATGTTATCTTAATTTTACATCTTTTCTCTTTATTGCTTTTGCTTTAACTTTTGTTAAACTTCTACTTTCATTAATAAAATACTTTACTACAACAATTAATAAATTTTCAGCAACAGCATTTACTTTTTACATATATTGAGTACCTTGCTTTATTCTTTTTTAATAAGTTCTAGGCTAAATATTTTCATTTATTAAACAAATTTCCACAAGTTTTGAAAATAAAACTTCCTGTGTAATACATGGATAATGATGGATCCAGTTATTAAAAAAAAAAAATTAAGAACCATTAGATGACTTTCATCCTTTTGTACAGGTCAGACAAACTGCAAAGGCATCATTTTTTAATGTAAAATTCGTGGTGAGACAATAATTACTTTATTTTAAAAGGGTGATCAATAAAGATTTAATATCTGGGAGTCTAGTGATAAAACACAAATTAGCTTTGATGAAATCATTTTCTTAATGCTGCATTTCTGAAGGCTTTCTATCTGGCTTGTCCTTTAGTAAAAAAAAAAGAGAGAACGTTGAAACATAAAAAGAAAAACACATGAATTACTAAAGTAACCATGAAATTTAGCTCTATGCTAAATTTCAGCAAGTCATTTCTTCAGGTATGGGAAGTCCGAGTAATTGGTGTGAGCCAAATACTGTACATGTAGAAGTAATTCAAAGCATAGGTCATGGAGTTTTGCAACAATAACCCAAGATGGTTGTTGTACTGTTAAAGTAAAAGCACTTTTTCTTTGGCCAGTTGTGAATATTTAGCCTCAATAGCATCATTCAGTTGGTCCAGTAGTGAATCATAATTCTGTCTAGAGATAGTTTTGTCATTTTCCAAACACTAAACCTCAAGTCCCAAAAATCTATAGCCATAACTTTTCCTGTAAATGAAACAGTTTTCACTTTCTTTGCCAGATTTTCACCTGCTCTCACCACTGTTAGATCTCTGGAGTATAATGGTAAATTCATGTATCATCTAATGTTATGTATGATAAATGTCAAAGAAACAGTGGATTCATGTTTAAATAAGCCCACACTGTTGACAAGTATGTGATCATTTAATTTGGCATTGCATGTTTTTGTGATTATTTTGTTGATCAAAATTATATCCCTCTAACAAGTTTAATTAATGAATCTTTTCTATCTGCTATAAGATTTAATTTATAAAACTGTAGACCAATTTCTTATTGGCTGTATTTTATAAAGTATTTGACAAAATTATAAAAACATACTTTAACATTCTTGAAAAGTGTACTGACAAACTTTCAGCATAGTTTTAGGAAAACATTGCCAATTGTCATAGCCACAGTCTTCAAAAACAGTATTTTAAATAGTGTAGATAGCAAAAAAATTTAATTTTTAATAATCTCTGTAAAACATTCAATTTAGATCATTGATTCCCAAAGTGGTCCAGGTGGACCCCCAGGGGTCCATGGGAGACTCGACGGGGGTCTACATTGGCGTGACAAAAAATGGGGATTCACAATTCGTAAGCGGGGGTCCATGAAAATTCATCTGGTTTCAATAGTGAAGAACTAAAATGTTGGCTTGACTTTGCGTATCAATCTAGGCAGATAATGTTTTGAGAAGCTCAGCGACTGTTACTTGTAAAAACTAGCATATTCCATATTCAGTACAACGAATGTGTCGAGACTTGCAAAGCGCCGCCGCCGTCCGCAACGCTTGTTCAGACGTGCAAAGGGACGAAATACGACTTGTGGTAGTGTGCTAGCAATCTTGCATGAACTTGTTTGATTCTTCACTAATATAAATACGATTGCCAAGGATAAACGTTACTCATTTGTTTCTGGTAGAATGCCTTGATGAAGATATTCAGACATACGTTCAACATTTAACTGCCCTGCATGATGACTTCAAAATCAGATTTGAAGATATTCTGACGATGGAAATACCACAATGGATCATAAATCCATTTGATGAAACAGAAGTGGAGAATGTGATATTACAAGAGGAGCTACTCGAGCTTAGCACTAATGAGGAAGGTGAAATTTAAAAAAAGGTATCAAACATTTTGGCTGCAGGCAGAAATACCAGAAAAATATTCTGAACTGTGGGGAATTGCGAGAAAGCTTTTGATAGCGTTTCCCTCGTCATATCTTGTCGAAAAAAGTTTTAGTGTCGTTACAAACCTTTTATCAAAAAAAAAGGAGCAGATTCAATATCACAGAACGGGGAGATTTGTGCTTATTTCTAACAAAACTGAAGCCAAATATTGATAATTTGCTGTCAATCCATCAAGTACATCCCTCCCATTAAAATTGTAACTATTTTGCGATTGTCATTGTAGAAGTTACATTACATCATTAACGTTTAATTTTAATTATATTACAACAATTTTATTATATTACATTGCAATATGATAACAATAATAATTAATAGTGTAATGATTACATATTTGAATAAATGCAACACAAAAAATATACTATTTTTCTTTTGCTTTTTACCACTCTGAATAAGTTTTCTAAATAAAGTAAGTGAGAATTGATTGCTTTTTTGTGCTGTGAGTAGATGTCAAAAATGTAAAGTTGGATGGAAGCATTTTTTTGATTGGCCAACTTTACTTTTTTGATATCCACTCACAGCACAGTCAATCAAAAATTAACCAATCAATTCTCACATTTTTTTCGGAAGCTGTTAGTTCGTGGAACTCGGCCGTAACTCAAATTTTCATAGTTAGATCTAATCTTCACATTTTCCATCGCCTGGAAATATGGTAGAAATGTAGCTGCAGGGGGTCCACCGGAACCAGCAAAATTTTGAAAGTGGTCTATGAGAAAAATAAGTTTGGGAACCTCTGATTTAGATCAACATATTTTATTGATAAAACATTTTAGTAGCTATGGTATCAGAGAAAGGCTTAAGTCTTTCTGTAACAACCATAAACAGGCAGATGAAGTTTCGATTTTTATAAAAATAGAGATAAGGCTCACTCAAAGATGCAGTGTGGAGTGCCACAAAAACTTGTCTTTGCCCTTTTACCTTTCTTATTATTTATTAATTATCTGAATCAATATCTTGTTGTTGCTTTCTTAGCAGATTATATAATAGTTTTTATGCCTGAAAATAATTATTTAAAAGGAATTAAAAATTATCATGTGTTAACTTTCCCTTTGAAAATAATTTTTCAAATTTTTAAATGACTTGTTATGTAATCATTTTTGATAATGATAATTCTCTGTTCACCAGAAAACACAACTTTTTAACTTTTAAGCAACAGCTATACATAAGCTACTGTTCAATTAAACAATTTTGTGTGACATTTAGGAACATTCAGATATTTCAAACACTTTACATTTTTTTCTTTTGTTACAGGATTTTTAAGTTTTCAGTAATGTTTTATTTTTATGAAATATGAGGTCTGTTCAAAAAATAACAGAACTTTTTAATTACGTGCCAACAAAGATATTTAGTGACATGCGGTTAGCAGCACTGTGTTCCGCGTAACCTCCTCTGTAACCATATGTTCTTGGATTGTACATATCTCTTGTTTAGTTTTCACGTTATTGTTATTTGAGTGCAACATGTTTAAGTATTAGTAGTGATTTTTGTAATGTGCGTTTTCCGAGAGCAATGATACAACATAAAAATAAAAAACATAAAATATTGCGTGAAACTGGAGAAAACTTTCAAATTTTTAAACAAGCTTATGGGTCATATGCAATGCTGTGAATGGTTTTCACGATTTAAAAGTGATCATCAGTCAACTTAAGATGGCTTTCAATTTCAACTGATGACACACACGTTGAGAAAGATCTGGTATGTGCAAATCGCTGATTGGCTGTCAGAGAACTTGCAGAAAGAGCATCTCGATTGGATCATGCCATGACATTTTGACTGAAATATTGAACATGCATCGAGTGGACAATTGCAGACAACTCCAATAGGCCGATGACGATGAAACATTCATGCAAAGGATTGTAACAAGATGAAAGCTGGGTTTACGGCTATGACATCGAGACAAAATTTCATCCATCAAAAAATCACACCACTAAAAACCTCCATTGGCACGTAATTAAAAAGTTCGGTTATTTATTGAACAGACCTCGTATAAATTAGTAGACTTTTCAATGATGGGTATTAAGTGTTTCAAACAATGTGGTTGTGGTGTGGAATATTTTGCAGATCCTTTTGTACTGAATGAGATAATTGCTAAAAAAAGACTAATACACAAGGAAGGAAAAATATAAACAAGAATTAATAAAAAAAATTTATTACAAACATTGTCATAACAATGAGAATGTATTACAATAAAATCATTCAAAACTCTAAATAATAAACAAAGGAATTCAACAGTTATGAAAAATTAAGAAATAAAAGGCTTTGTAGTAAAGTATTACTGGAGTAGTGCAATTTAATGGAATTTCAAACTACCACAGTAGCAATGTTATTATAAAACTATAATTACCAACTAATTTATTAATAAATATTTGTAAAGGAAGCAAAGTATAAATAAATAAAAAATTACATATTACACTACATTATGTCTTTTATTATACAACGTACAGTAATAATAAATAAATATTAAAAGTAACAATACAGAAAAAGGCAAATAAATATGTTAGTTAAAAAAAATTAAAACCCTGAAAATAATTTATTACTAAATTTTCCTGGTAACACAAACTAATAAATTCTTTAGCTTTATTTTTTATTTATAAATTACAAATATATTAACATAAACATGAGTAAAATGAGTTCATTTTTGTTCATAAACAGTCAGTCTCTTATACTACATATTTTTCTGTAAGAATAAATTAACTATTTTCAAGACAGTTTATATTTGGTTATATTATATATTACAAAAAAAATTAATCAAATCCAGCTGATTCCAAGACAAGCTTTGCTTCTTTTCCATCAATTGTTCTTGGCAGACCATGAACAAGAGCATATTCCCTTTTTATATAAGCAAATAGCAGGTCTGTTACAAGAAATATCTGAAACAAAGGAAAAAATAAATCTTTATTTTTGGTTTTGTGCAATGAAACATTTTGAATGAGCTGAAGATGCTTTTTTTATCAACAACTTTGTTCTTTAAAAGAGTACAATACAATAACTAAATAATAAATCTATAATTGAGGATATTAAAATCCAAAAAATAAGTATTTATAAAATATAGAGAATTAGAGAATTTAGAACCAAAAGAACTACAAAGGTTTTTTTCTGCTCAAAAACAAAATTCAGCAAACAATGATCTGTTATACAGATTTATAAATAATTTAAATTGATTTATTAAGTTACCTTCATATTAAGATTTTCTACATCATGGTAACTTTTTCATTAATTTAAAAGTTTACCTTTCAACTTCTATCACCAATACTGGGAGCTTTCTTAGAGAAATTTATTTAAAATTATTGAAAAACGATACATCATAGTTCACATTACAGTTATTTTACTGGACATTATACGCTTAGGCTAATTTTTTAAAATAATGAAATACTGTCCTGAATATGTAGCAAAACTGGGAATAGATTCAAACAAATTTTCCTTAACCTGAATACAAAGAAAAGTTCCTATTGACACCCAGAAGTGCCTAATTTCTATCTGTTGGCCATTTTGTGTTTTTGAGATATATCTCAAGAAGAGATTGGTATTATTTTAATTAAAATTTTTTTATTACAAACATTGTCAAAACAATGAAAAAGTATTTCAATGATAAAATCATTCATTACTATAAATAATACAAACAGGAATTTGAGGTTAAATATATTTATTAAATTTTAAATCAAGTTATTATATCTTATTTAAATAAACATTCTCAATGATAAAATTAAATAATGGTAATTATATATCTTTAATCATTAAAATATCTATAAATGAATGGTCTTTTTTAATGTTTCCTTAGAAAAAATTTTTAAGTATCTTATCATGAAAAAATGACATCTCTTTTGTTTAAATGCATTAAAAATAACCAAATTATGGTAGAAATTACTGAAGTGAGTTATTTGGGATTATAATCCATTCATTTTATCCATTAACAAATTGAACAATAATGACTAATTGACACACCATACTGAACTCTGCCAAGGGATTGATGACGTGTTGAAGGGTCAAATCTCTACGTTATTTTATATTTCTGTTATTTAAACTCAGGTAGCTGGCTTGGGATAGTTTATGTTATGCTGTACCTCGGAAAGATTTTTTCAATATGCTCACTTCATCCTCGCAGTTTCCATAATTCTGATAATTATTTAAAGTTTATCCCTGTTTCTTTACTATTAAAAAACATTTAAATAATGTAACATAAAGAAAAAATATTATTTTGACTGGGCCAATCCATATTCTCCATTTATTACTCATTAATAGCTTAATGATTGAAATATTTATAATCAATTTTTATTTAGCATATTATTATTCTTTAAGTTAATAAATAAATGAAAACAATAATAATAATTTTTTCATTTTGCCTTTTTGCTTCAAATACATAAAAAAATTCTAACATAAATTATGATGATATGCAGCTACACTGGGAAAAAAGGTGACACATCAATGAATCATACAAGTTTTTTATGGACACATGCTCTGATTTATCACATTCATGTGATTTCCCAACCTGAAATAAAATAACACAAAAAACAGTAAAGTTATAAATATCAATGTTGAAGTTATAAATTACAGATACTATACACAATAACAAACATTTGATTACTTTGAAAATTGAAAATGAGTTTACAGTAGGTGCTCAATAGGTGCCTTGGACATATGGAAATGGTTATAACGTGAGAAATTTTCTACTACAGTTGCCTCATGTATTTATAGAAAAACTGCATCATTTAACAAATATTTTTAATATTACACCTTGAACCAATATTCAATACAACTGGTCTGTCAGTATCTTCCTTATCCACTGGAAAATGACAGGCAAATTTCACCACGAATTGCAGAATTAAAAAAATATTTAATTATTTGAATGAAATATAATTTAACAATACAATTAAAATAAATAATACAAAATAAGAAGTCAATAGCTAATTTTATTTTTAATTTATTTTTAAATTCTAATAAATTATATTGCTTTAATTTAAAACAGGTCAAAGCTTTTGGCTGAGGCACGCTTATGCAATAAATTTGACATATCTATGACTTACATGTACACGAAGTGCAAGCTTCAGTAAGTATTTTTAGATGCTGCTCAGCTATGTGTTTTCAATTTATTTTTACATTTAAAATACAAATACTTCATTCATAACTTCTTTAAATTTTTTTAATGTTATAAAAGTTTAAAATTCTTTCTAAACAAATGAAATTCTGTAAAGAAAGTTAAGTTCTACAAGATTTATCTTAAATGACTTTTTATTTATTTATTTTTTAAATTTTTGGACAGACATTTTTTGAGGCTCCTAATACTTAAATTTCCATATAATCAAAAACCAATAATTATATATTTAAAATAGTTAAGCAATATTTATTACATAAAAATAAAAGGAAAGCGTTTC
Organism: Lycorma delicatula; assembly: GCF_047948215.1. Taxonomy (NCBI): domain Eukaryota; kingdom Metazoa; phylum Arthropoda; class Insecta; order Hemiptera; family Fulgoridae; genus Lycorma; species Lycorma delicatula. Next base: position 107,487,519 of record NC_134457.1, read on the forward strand.
TTCAGCATCTAAAAAAAATAAATGGTATCAAAAAGAAAAAAGCAATAATTAGAGGTAGGATTTATATTGTTTTCCTAATTGGATGATTAGATGTTTGTACTATCATGAATACCAAGCTTATTATCACATTTATATTTTCAGAATTAAACTGATTACCTGAGCTGTGGCAAATGCTAATGTAACACCAAAATAAAAATTTGCATTTGCTGAACGATTATAGATCCAAAGATGCCAAAATGTAGGTCCAAGAACTAGAGTAATAATAAAAAAACAACTGACAATGAATCCTTGCTGCATATCTGAAAATTAACAATTTACATTAATTGATAAGGAATCTTAAATGAAGAAACATTTTTAAAATAACAAAGACATATTAGGTGAATGATTTTTACAGTCATATATTAAATATTTAAATAATGTTTTCAAATATTTTTATTACAGTTTCTTTACATTTTAGTTACTATTACACTTTTTATACAGAGACTATTGATTAATTCTTTGAAGATAACCAATTAAATTTGAAGAAAAAAATGTTATTACACATCAAATTATAACAGTGAAATCAAGATTTAATGGGAGATAATATAGACAGAAAATCATGCAGTAAATTATCATAATAAACATTTTGAGGAATATATAATGTAGAAGAATGTGTGAGTTCAAAAAACAAAAGTTAAATACAAACCTATAAGGTTTGTATTTAACTTAAGTACCTAAGGTTAAGTAGAATAAAATTTAATTTTATATTTATTAAGTTTTTTTTAAATAAAAATTTTCAAGACCTTCCAGAGAATTTTATAATAAAAAAATTAACTTAAATATCAACCAAAAGACTTGTAACTATTAAACGTGTATTGTTGTAAAATGGGTAATATACCGTATTTACTCATGTAATTCACTGACTTTTTTGACCAATATTTTTTATCTAAAAGTAGACTCATGACTTATGGAAGGAAATGATTTTAGATAGGTTTATAATAAAAGTAAAATGTGATAATCACTGAGAAAATTGTATTTGACTGGTATTTATTAACTCTTTCTCAGAACCTCCTCCTGTAGTCCTCCTCTGATTCACTTTTTCACCCACATTTTCTTCAGTCTCCCATGAAGTATCATTCTCATTGGCATCCAGAGCAGTGGAAATTCCAATCTTCAAAAAAAATCAGAACAATTACGCATTGATCCACCTTGTCCTATGCCTTCACTACCCAGGAACACATCTGTTAAAACAATGGGCATCTTATCAATCAAGTTTATGTCAAACTGTGTCCCTCTTCAGCCATTCATTTTGCATACAAATCTCATGTTGCCTTTAAGAGGCTTGTTGACGGTGACATCTAAAGGTTGCAACACTAATGTAAAACTAATGTAAAAAGGGATAATGGCCAGAAGTCATAATCTCAGTAAGAAGTTGTTTTGCATCATCCCCTAATGACAGTGAAAACTGTCCCAGAGAAGAAGAGAGGGCTTCCAAAGCAATGCACCAGATAGCTTATTCCAAACTGTGTACAACCAATCATGAACTAAATTTACATCCCTTCAACCTTTTTGCCTGATGGGAACATGAATTTCTTTGGGTACAATTACCTAAGACAAGGTTTTATCTTAAAAATGATGTCAGGTGGTAGTTTTGTTCCTTCGTCCACTATTGAAAGCATCACAGTCCACCTTAATTATTCACACTGGTATACTTTTAGACCCTTTTTTACAAATGGTGGTGTTGCTTGGCATGTAAAGAAATGCCTGATGTCTGATCAGCATTGCCTATTTAAGACAACAAAAATTGTTTGTTTTCCTACATTAATGACATGCTTATGAAAATTTATAATTTTGGTCATTCAAGTCATTTGTGAAACATTGATACAATGGTGTTTGTTCACCTTCTCAGTGATAAGCCTTTCCCTTTCATAAAGCAACATGTCCAGCTTCTGCTTGCTTTGAAATTAGTAAACTGATGCTCTGCTCTTTATATTTCTTCAGGTTTCTTATATAGCCTACTCCTGCATCTTGAAACATATTGTTTCACGTGAAACACACAAACATAATTGTTATGCAATTCTTTAATCTAGTAAATAACACTTCTTCAAGTTGGGCAAACTTTCTAGTCTTCGAACTTCGGAATGCTTTCCTCGATAAATTAGTTTGGGAAGAGCCTGTTTTTATTTACTCCAAATTAAATTCAGGAATTCTGAACTCATGTCCAGCTGCTGTATTTCCATGTTTCTTTGCATATTAAATCACTTTTAATTTGAAACTTGCAGTATAAATAGAATATTCAGTACTGCTCTTAAGCATTTAAAAAACATTACTTTTCTCTATAATTGCCACTGGCAATGCAATGGTAATTACTGGTTCATGCCAAGAAAACAACAGTAAACTGTGTGAATAGTAGGTATTTACATACCCTCAGTAATGAAAAGAGAATCCTGCAAGGTCAACTGTTACCCTAGCAGGCAGTAACTGTCAATCAATGAAAAGAAAATTCCATTAACAGTAAAGGTGTGGGTGGGGGTGTTTGTAGTAGTATTTTTGGAATTAATCCGTTATTACTCTTACATTAACCACTTCCAAGAATCCTTCAAACAGGCTAACATACAAGTGAGATTGAAAATTCACCCCAAGATCTTGAAAATAAAATTTTCAAATGTATTAAAATGTTATTTTTTAAAAATATTGTTTAAGAATTCAGGTGAATGAATTAAGCGATGGTGTGATTACATGAATAAATATGGCATGGAAATTCTTTTAAAGTAAAGTATTTGCTGCTACAAAACCATGATCAAAAATAAAAATTTTATATATAGGAAACCAGGGATCCAGTTGATTACATCAAAATTAAATATTTTAGTGCTCCCCTTCCCACTGAGATGAAGTAGTAGCATTTTAGCCTCTAAGTACATACTGGCAACATATATAGAGTTTTTCATGTTTAATGTAAAAAAAAGTCTCACACAAAAAAATTCTCAGTAGCTACTCTTAGTTTCCAGTGTAAAAAATTGTCATGTGTACTAAATATTTCAATGAAGAAATATATAATTAAAAACACCTAAATTAACATATAGAAGGAAAGTATAATACTTACAATGAAATAAATGTTTCCACATTGGAAGTAATGCAAGATAGAATCCAACATCCCCAATACTAGGATATGACTTAAATATGGCAATCAATGTGGTAAGACTTGTTGCTAACAGCATTGGCTCTGCATGTAAACGAAATGCCAAAGGACCAAGGTAAAGTATACTAGCATTCATTTGAAAGGCACAAAGGAATAACACCCTGAAGTGCTCAAACATTTCTGTAAAAAAGTACCAGAAGAGTCCTATATTTGGTCTTAAATCAGGTACTGTTAAACTGCAAAACAAATAATAACAGAATTTAGAACATATTTAGTGTTTTACCAAATGCAATTATTGAACAAAATAAACAACAATAAGTTTAATTATAAATAACACAAACTTAGGTTAAAAAAAATTAAATAAATTGTATAAAACAAATTGTAGCCCATTAATTATTATCAACTATATCATTTTTAAGTGTGATGTATATAAATTCACCTAATCAAAATTAGTTATTTAAAATGGGAAGGAGGAAGAAGTAAAGGAAGCAATCTAATTTTGATATATATATATACATTGGATGCTGAAAAATAACTTACATCCTCCTCAAACTTTTGTTATAATTGAGATAACAAGATGTGATTTGCAGCTTTGTTTATGAACATATATTTCATTCTTTGATTTTTGAGTGACAACTCAAACATTTCAAATGGAACCAATGGTCATTTGATATATAATTTTAAAGACTTCAATGAGACAAGACAAATTATACAATTAAAACTAAATTCTGATCATCCAATCCAAAATGGAGGTCAACAATGTTTTAGTTAAAACTATGGTTGTATGCTCCCCTTTAATTTTTTTGTTATTTGAGGTATCCTGATTCTTTGTTTGGAAATCTTCTCCAATAAGAAAAGATAACTCAGTAAGGTCCAATTTAGAATATTTAGCCTTCAGGGGCAGGGGCAGCTTAAAACATTTAAATGTGACAAATGGTTATGTGATACTCTGTTGTTTTAAAGGCCTTTGCAAGGCAAATAAAACTGTATCAAAAAAAGTTAAATTCAAAAAAATTAAACCAAAATGGCAACCACAAATGTCATTATGAAAATAAAAATTGAAAAAATTACTTTACTTGTTTTTTTAACATTAATTTTATTTCATAAGAAACTTTTAAGAAAGTAATTATTTTTATTTCAGAAGTTGGCAATGTAAACACTAATTAAATAACAATTAAACAAAGGTGTTACATTTAAAAAAATCTATATTCATTGTTGATTTTGTGATAACCGGCTAACAGATGTTGAAGTGTAACTGCTTTAGTATTATTTTTGGATGAAGTCTTGTGTTTCTTTATTAGTCAGCTTAAAAAAGTTTAAATTACTAAGGTCAAAAAACAAAAAAAAGGTAAAAATCAAAATTAAAAAACTTATTTAAAATAAAAAAGTTTAACCTGACAGAAACCTGGCTTTGTTTTTTAACTAAATTAAAAAACCATATCGATAAAAAATATTCTTGGATAAAAAAATGTTTTTTGCAATTCAAGAAAGATTAAAAATATTATTTTTATTTGGAAAAATAAAAACATGGAAAGGAACAGCTAATGCACTTAATGCGCAGCATCTTAATTTATACAATTAAGATTGCAGTTGGAAGTTTAATAGAAAAATGTCAATGCTCTGATAGCATTTTAGATGATAAAATGCCTGGTCAACCCAGTACAGATGAAGTTACTGAAGAAGGAATATTACCAGAAATTTCTGTTAATAGTCTAACACCTCAGCAAGAGCGTTCACACAAAATAATAATTTATCTAAGTGGTCAGTGCAAAAATATTAAAAAAACATAAATACCAACCATAAAAGATTCAATTAGCACAAGAACTTATTGAAAATGATTTTGATACTTTCTATCAACTCCATGTTGAATTCAGTGAAATTTTGACAGAGATAAATGTTAAGAACTATTTTATGCTTCAGCATATTCATTGACGAAGAGTCTCATTTACTTTATATGGAGCTGTAAACAAGACATAATAGTAGGTACTAGTTCCAAGAAAATCCTCACTGATATCATGAAAGTTATTCCCAGCATCCAGAACTGTTAAATGTACGGGCTGGAATAATTGGTTATATATACACCTCTTGGGTCATTTGTCATAAATGGTAATATGTACTATGCTTTGCTAAACAAGCAAGACAATTCCAGCTCACAATAATTTGATTGAAAATAGCTCATAGACCTAACAGAAACCTTTATTCATGAATGAAGATATGTTTTTCCAGTTAGATGATGCTCCTCCACACTATGCTCACAGTATGAGAAATGCGTTAAACCAGCATTTCCAACAATTTCCAAATCTTTGGATAGGTTGACGTGGTAATATTGAATTGACAGACAGGTCACCTGACCTGAATCCCCTTGACTTCTTCCTGTGGGGCATTCAAAATCAACCATTTATAGTTCACAGCCAACATCTCTCAAAGAATTAAAAAAATGCAATGAGATAAATGTAAGAAGATTTCACCAGAAACTTTTGATAATGCGAGTGCTTTCAACCAGTATCTATATTATTATATGGAGGAACAGGGAGGGCAGTTTGAACATTTATATGAGGTGATGAAGCAAAACATTTTATTAGGCAAATTTTTAATATATGAAATTGTAAGATTTTTTTAATAAAAGGTAGGATAAATGAGATATAAAAGGTAATTAAACTTCAAACTGTTATTTACTTAAATTAAATTAAATTCTTCAATAATGTAAATTTAATTAAAAGAAGTATTTGAAAAATTTTTAATTAATATAACAGCATTTTTTATTGCCCTTTGGGTTTAAATAGTCAAAATTTATATTTTTTTTATAACAAAGTATCACATGGCCACATGTACTATTTAAAATTGTTGAACAACCCCTGGAGGCTGGCTGAATACTCAAAATTGGGGTTTACTAAGTTAGCTTCTCTTATCGGAGAAGATTTTCAAAGGGAGAATCAGGACACCTCAGATAACAAAAAAATTAAAGGTGAGAATACAACTGTAGTTCTAGATATCTGAAACAAACACATTGTTGGCCACCATTTGGATGGGTGATCAGAATTAATTTTAATTGTATCATTTTTCTCATCTCATTGAATTCTTTAAAATGATACATCAAATGACAGCTGATCCCATTTGAAATTTTTGAGTTTCCATCCAAAAATCAGAGTGAAATATATGTTCATTGAAGAATGCTGCAAACCATATCCTGTTATCTCAATTATAACAAAAGTTAGAGGAAGATATGTTACTTTTCAGCCACCTGCATCATCTTCTTTAACGTAACTGTCTACTCAGGTATTAAGCATTCTCCATGATGATCTGTTCTGAGCTTTTTCTTTTAAATTATAGTATCCTTGTCTCCCTTTCAAACCACCCTACGATCTTATCCTCCTTCCTCCTCCTCCCTTCACACCAGCAATCTTTCCTTTGATTAATACTTTTTGAATGCAGTCACACCTTAGGATGTCATCTATCCAATTACCGTTTTTTTTTGTATTGTCTAAATCAAACTCCTACTTTCATTTATATTTGTCAAGACCTGACCATTAGTTACTCTCTCTCTCGCCTGTTGATACCTAGAATTTTCCACCAGTCACATTTCAAAACTAACCAGATATTGATTTTCTCTTTTCTTCATTGTCCATGTTTCTGCACCATACAATACCACACTCCAAACAAAACATCTTGCAAATCTCTTTCTCAGATCAATAGGTATACTTACTGTTGTAAGCAGATTTATATTTTTGTTCTTGTTGAATGTCATTTTACCATTCGTAATTCTGCTTCTAATTTCCTCAGAGCAACTTCTATCAAACTTTATTGTGCCTCCAAGGAATTTAAAACAAATTGTTTCTCCTCAATAGTAATCTTTGTTGCACCTTACACTGTATTCCCTCAATATTCTCGTTACTTTGGATTTATCAGCATTTATTCTCATTCCGTGTTTTTCTCCCACATTGGTTTTTCTATCAATCATTTATTGTAGATTCTCTTCAGCTGTAGTCATTACAACTTGATCATCTGCTATTTAATTGTCTTTATTTTTTCCCTTCTACTGTCACACAGTCACCATCCTCTACGTCTTCCAAAGCTTCCACAATTAATTGGTCTCCATAAATTTTAAAAAGGATTGGTGACATGCAGCATCCTGTCTAACTCCTATTCCCATCTTAACTACTTCTGTTTCTTCTTCAATTTGAACCTGTACCTTTGTCAGATCAAGATATAATTTGACCTGACTAGCATATTTTCCCTTATATAATACACTGTATACAACATAACTATAAAATAGGAACACCATCAACAAAAACAATGACATTAGGAAAACAAAAATACCTTCCAATTTATTATGACATAATTAGTCTTGAAATGGTAAAAAATAAATATATAATTTTATTTTTTTAAACTTTATTTTAATTCAATAATATGATCACTATTTTTTAAATGCTGCATATTATAACAACAAGAAAAATGTGATACTTCAGGATCAAAGAGGTTATTTCAAAGAAACATCTTGTTAATATTAGTACATAACAAAAATTAAAATTAAAATTGTATATTAGTGAACAAAACAGCAATTAAATTCTGAGGTGAAAGTGAAAATTAAATTTTAATATAATAAATTCTTTCATACATTAATAATTTAGTCATTAGCTAAGCAAACATTAAACGTCTTGGGTGATTCCACCACCATCACCATTCATTCATCTCATTAGCTTTACATAAACAATAACTTAAAGTGTTGAGTGCTAATGACCCATTAATGCATCATACTGAACTCTATGAAGGGACTGATGATACATTGATGCTTCAAATGTATATGATATTTTACATTGTTTCCTTTCTTATTTTTATTGTTTCTTTTTTTTTTATAAAAAATAATTAAAATAATATAAATATAAAATAATATTTTGACCGAAATGATGAGTGTTACTTTCTGCGTTTCCTAGCATTGTCACTCTTAATCTTTGTAGTTTATGCACTTAGGAGTGTTTCTATTCTCAAAAGTACTTTTAGCACTCCATTATGCTGATCAAATGAAGGCCAGTAATTACCAGTTTGAAAAACACAGTATGTGGTATAGACGGAAGACAAGTTTAATATTAATAATTAATTTTTTTTCATTTTGCCAAAGTTATTATTTTTTTAATACAAATTTTGCTTCAAAAAACATGAAAATATGACTACGTAAATTATGGCATGAGGTACTGTGGAAAAAAGTAATTCACCATGGACACACATAGGTCAGACTTAGTGAATATTAGTGTTTCTGCACTGCACTGAGCAAATTAAGCATCAAGCATTATTAAAAAAAAAAAGTTAGAATTTCAATCATAACAAACCAAAGAAAGGTTATCAGTGCAAACTAGTTAAATATTAACATGCTGCATTCTGTGCATCAATGATGTGTAATGTCTTAAGCACTTTCAAATTCTGTGGGTAAAAAACATGTACACTGTTCATTTCTTTTCTTATGGAATGGGAATTTTATATAGGTATTAAAAATGACTTACTTACGATAATATTCAAAATAAAGTTACAAATTTACTTATTTTTTTATATATTCTTTTTTTTAGATTGGTGACTTTTTTTTAATAAAATTAATTAAATTTATTTATATTTTACAACTGAAAATATACTCAGTTTACAATTTTGGAAACTATTACAGGTACTTAATTTTTTATAACTGTTTGCTGAAATGTATATAAAAATAATGATGAGGAAATGATATATTTACACCACTTGAAGAAGAAATTACAAAAATTAAGTCAATATTATAAAATGAGGCATATAATTTACATGATACAAACTTTCTCATCACAAATAGAAAAATGTATTTTTCAATAGAACAAGGAAAATGAATCTCAGACCTAATTACAATGATTGGAGAAGGTGCAGTCACTGTGTAAATATTAATCCTTATAGGTACTGTGGAAACTGGATTAGCTTACTAGAACAATCTGGTAGCTGAGGCAGACATGTCGACTCTCCTAATAAACATTTTACTTATTGTCCTACTCTGTCTGAGAGATAACACAATAACTCCAACTGACAGTTGCTGAGACTATGTTAATTCAGGCTTCTTACTCTCCTAGTAATTAACATCTGAAAGGCAGATTTATTAGGAAATGTATGATCATGTAATTTATTCATGAAATTATTTTTTACTTGGAAATGCTAAATTTAAAATATAAATGATGACATCTTTCAAAGGAATAAAATAAATACATTCGTAAGTATGGCATTGTTTAATAACTTACATGAAACCATATGTAGAATAAAGAAAATCCCATGAATTAGTTATGTAATATGAGCAGCAAACCAGAGCAGAAAGTACAACAATAAAACACAAACATGTCATAGTCATATGAAATAATTTACTTTTCTTGTTTTGAGCAATGTACATGCACACAGGGACCAGGAGAATGATAGTATACAATGACTGTTGAGCAGAGAGCGCTAATGCAATAGTACATAAAACCACATTACCTGTAACAATAACATAAATTTTATTTTCATAATCACTTTACATACACAAGAAAAGGAAAATATGTATACAGTGGCAAAAAATTAAGAATGAAATATTAGTATAGCCACATGGGTTGCCATCAGCCATATTAAATATGTCACTTATTGACAGATACCATAAAACTGTATGCTATTAATAATAACAATAAATGACAAGTAATTTAATCTGTTATTTTAATATTTAGCAATTTAATACTTTCCTTTAATTTATATATATATATATATTTATTATCTTGCAACTTTGAATGAGTGAAGCTTTCATTGCAAAACAAGCTAATAAACCTTTAATAAGCAAGCATCTTGAAGTATATCAGTTTCTTTTCAAAATATTCACTGTAATTAAAAAAGGAAGTATTCAGAATAAATTTAGAAATGTAACCTAATCCACATTTTTGGTTTCAATCAAGCTTATTATAATTAATTATTAAATTATTTTCTTTTCTCTATCAGTATACATTTCCATTACATACTGTATCTTAAAATTTATATAAGTATAAATGTATTATTAACTATGGTAATTAATTTCATATAAAGTCAATTATTTTTACTACTAATGAAATATAATTTTAGTTCTGTACTGAGTAGGACCATCACACCTTACCCATTTTAACATAAATAACTAGAAAATGCAAGATCTGAGCTGTTCCAGTACTTCAAATTTTAACTTGTTAATGCTTTGAACAGTGTGGTGAGCAGTATGTGGGTGGGTATTGTAATGCAACAACACTTTCTTTGACAACAGACTTTATGGAAGCCAAGCTCATCATGGATGATATGATGGGTAGAACTATGACTAATGTTCAAAGAAGATGCTATCTCATTAATGATGATAACTCACCTATTTTCCAGAACCATCTCTCAAGATTACTGAATCTTGGGGTCTGTGGTAGAGGTTGATGGGTGTCCTGCTTCCTCTTCGTGCATCACACTCGTCTGGCCACTTTAAAACTTCTTGGTTCACAGAAAAAAAATTGTATGAAATTAAAGGACTGTTCCCATATTGTAATAAAAATCTACAACGAATTTCAGCCCCATTTCACAACTCTGACCAAAGAAATTGGATCATTGCTTATAGTTCCTCCTTGGTATAAACTGCTAGTGGAGCGGACAAATTTACACTAATAATTGGAAAGCAAATGATGTGATCAGGATCAGATTTTACAAATGTAAATGCAGTTGTTTCAATTAAGCATATATATGCAGAAGACACACCTTGAAGGTGTGTTATGGTGAAAGTGCAGATAATCCTTTACTCACCCTTGTATCATAGATTTTTAAAAAGATTTTATTATACCTGACTAAAATGACTGAAAGTAAAATATAAATAAAATTCATTAAATTTGGCAAGGTTTTTCATTAAAAATATGATTGATTCCAAAAGGGATTCTAATAAAAGTGGATTAAATCCAGACCAGAAATTATTTGTTTAATTTATATATTCAATTGTACAAAATATAATATTATATATATATATATATATATATATATATATATATATATACTCCACGAAAGTATGACTTTAATTATAGCAGTGATCTATTACAGTTACATTAATCATTTCACGCTAATAATATTAAATTCAAACACCTTTGATTATTACTATATGAATATTATCAAAGAGTTTATTGGATTCATAAATTTTCTGAAAGGTTGTTTATTATCTCTCTTCAAGGCTTTTTATTTGCTGTTACAAATTATGAAAATGTTCTTAAAGATTTATTGAAAACTCTGTTAGTATTAAAAAAAGTGTAATAATTACAATACAGAAAAGTGGGGTTATTTCCTCTCACATGCATTGCAATAAAATGAAAATAATGGAGAGTGCCATTTTATTAACAACAGACGTTTAATAAGTTGTCTGATGATGTTGTTTCATCCCTGGATTTAATAATCTATTTTATATTTATTTACATTATTACTCTTATGAATATAAATTACATTTACTGTTAAATTGACATTTTTTAAACTTAACTGTTTTCTTCTGTTTCTTTCTTCATTTTTCAGTTATCAACAATGTAATTTTTTTTATCGAGTCATGATTATTGAGCATTTATTGATTATTATCAGTCAAAAAGCCTATTTATTGGTAAATTTTAAGAAAAAAGCTACAAATTGATAATAAAGCTGTAAAGGTAGGCTGGGAAAATTATATGCAAGAAATTATAAGTCCACTACTTATTAAATAATAACACAAGTCGGTGGTCTTGGATTAAATGTTAAAATATTGAAAATCTCATACAGGAAAAACAATTTTGGGCAAGGCTGTCTCAGCAATAGGTGTTTGGGGGCATTTGTAGAGAGAATAAGGAATGTTTTTTTTAGTTACAGCAGAAAACAGAGCCACCAATGTTTTTGCTGATCATTCAGCAATCCAAATTGATTTGGAGAAAGAAGGGAGGAAAAGAACAGGGTAGTGGTGAGGGAAGTGGGGACAAAAAAAGATGATACATAATGATGAAGGAGACAAAGGATCCTTTAAGAAAAATGAAACTAGGCAAATCACCAAGAATTAATGAGGAAAGCACTGATGGTGAAGACTGCAGGAGTTTGTGATTTTCAGAGGCTGTGTAGACTGTACAGAAATATATGGAAAACAAAGGTGATTCCAGAAGAACGGAAAAAGAGAATAATAATCCCCATATTTAAAAAAGAGACAGCATGTTATTTCCACACAATGTTGCTTCCACGCATGGTAAAGCTGTTTGAAAGGGTATTGGAAAACTGCATTAGAAGGAAGATGGATGAGGGAGGGTTGGAAGAGGAACAGTTGGGATTTAGATATAGTAAGTCCATTACAGATGCTATATCTGCACTGAGAAAGTAAGTGAGAAGAAGTGAGATTATAAGAAAATGATAATGGTATTTCTGAACACAGTAAAGGCATGATAGTGTGGATAGGTGTGGCAGGTGCTAGAAGAAAGAAATGTGGATAAAGTGGATGTACAGATGGTTAAAGCTATGTGTGAGGAGGGGCAGAGATGTGTCAGGACATGGCTAGGGAAGTCAGACTGGTTTGAAATAAAGAATGAGTTGAGAAAAAGAAGTGTGATATCTCCACTTTTATTTATAACAATTATGGATGGACTCTTCAAAAAAGTTAAAAAGGAAATAACAGAAGGAATGTGCAACTGTTATTTGCAGACGACCTGGTATATAGAGAGGGCTGAAAGGGACATAGTGTACAACAAAGAAATTCAAATGTGTGGAATTCAGTTTAATGTTGAGAAAAGTGATAGAAAAGAAAAAAGACAGAAAAAAAGGAAAATTCAATGGACATTATGAATGGCAGGAAAATATAAAGGGTAAAAAAGTTTACTTATTTGGGAATAGTTTTTCTGAGGATGGGAGGCTGGTTAAAGAAATAAGCACAAGAGTACACGAGGCAAGACAAACTGAAATTGGGAAGCATTGTCGAGTTAATTGGAAGATCAAAGCTCAGGTGGTTTGGGTTTATTGAAAGGATGGATGAGAAAAGATTACCAAAAAGGATATTTGTATGTGGAGGAAACATCAAGGAGTAGACCAAGACTGAAATGGATAAATACAGTGATAGAGGAAGATGAAAAGATGTGGTGAGTGAAACTGAAGAGAGACGGTTCATGAATCGAGACAGGTGGAGAAATTTTGTAGAAGGCCCAACCCAAGGAAACTTGAATTATAGGGAAATTAAGATGATGATTCATCATCAAACTAGGGACCACAATTATTACTTAAATTTACCAGGCAATTACGTTCACTGAACTATGAACTACACAGAAAATTTTGTCTACCTATATCTGATGATATTAGATAAATGATAGATAGTATGTGAAGATTGCTAAATATTGGAATAAAGTGGAATGTGGGACAAGGCAGAGCACTCACGCTCATATCTTGCTGAGTTTATATGGCAGGATTATCATTTTAATGACAATTTACTTGATCTCTTTAAATATATTTATCAATGAATTATAAGATCTTCAAATTTATTTTAATAGTTTATGTTAATATTTTTATAATTACCTCAACTAAAAAATATTTTTATAAAATATGTAATACATGAATAGCTGTTTTCATAACTTAAAATTAGTTTTTTTAAGTTAGTTAGTTATAAAATATTTTACAGAGCCTCAAAATAACAGAATCACAACCTGCTTCATGAATTCTAAACAATTTGGTGGAATTGATTAGAAAATGTGGCACCTAATGAATCCAGGGTTTTTTCAAACTGTCATATTATTATATTCAACTGTCTGTTGTATTATTCATACAACAGAGATCAGTTATTTGATATCAAATTCTTATATATGAATCTTCTCTAGAGTTACAGAGGTCAAAACTATAAATTTTAAAAATACATACCTTTTAACATTGAATAAAAAGTCATGGCAAGAAACAAGTTTGCAAAAACAGTAGTAGTCTGTGCAGCACAAGACAGCACAATATATGGATTGAAAAGGTATGCAGAAGCAACAAAAACAGGACCCATCTGAACATCATCTGGGCTTACTAATAGCTGAGGACTAACTTTCGCATAATTATCCTTTTCTTTTTCTTGTCGAGATAACTGCAAAAATGTAATTAAAAGATATATTAACTGATTAAAAAATACTTAAAATGTTACTAATACAGTAAAGATTTATACAGAATTATTGGATGTGCTTCTCTGTACTTAGAGAAGAAAACTGATATAAACAAACTTATACTCACCAAGTAACAAATGAAATGTTTAGCAGTTGAAAATAACAGCTGTGCTGTAATAAGATCACATATAATAAATGCAAACATAATATTGTCTCCCAGATTTTGTAACATCCAATTATAAATTATAAGGCCCACAGGAGTTTCGTGAAGCATGTCTCCCATATATGGATCTGTTCCTTCATTGTATAGTGCTACTCCTTCTGTAACTAATTTAGAAAAAAACTGGAATTACTAATTACACATACAACTTTGTAAAGAATAACAAATTCAAAAACCTAACCCTCGCTAATCTTGTCAAATTAACTTTAAAGTGGTATTTAAAATTTAAACACAAGAAATATTGACATAAATTCAAAATGTTACCCTCGCCATTACGGGGATATGTAATTTTTTGATTTTGAAATCTTTACAAGTCAAAATGTACAACAAAACATTTCTTTTGTTTATTTACAATCAGTGTGGTGAACACATCATATGTCAACATTAATGACTTTTAAATGCGCTTGACCCTTCTAAATAATTACTTAAAACTTACAATATCTACAAGTAGATAAATTGAAAAAAACAATACGTTTATTAAAATCATTCTCAATATATGTACACTACCCAGAAATCAGTAGAACATTGTGAAAATTTAACTTTTCATATTATTAAGTCATATTCTTAAAGGTAGGAGGAGTATACATGTTCATAAAAATGATGAACAGTTCTTAGTACATAACGTCTTAGCTGACATTCTTACTATCTAATAACATATTTTAATAAATTAACAAACTTAAATTTCTTATGAAGCTGTTATTAAATTGTCAACAGACTATTCTAAGTTGAACTTTTGAGAATGAGTTAGAAAATAAAATGGTAAATACAATGTTAGCAGTCTAGTATACACTCACGTCTTATTGATTACTGTGACATCAGTATATAAGCAATAAGTCCTACGGTTTTCACAGGCCCAGACATAACACTTAATCACAAGGAGTAGGAGAATAATATTTTTATAAATCTTTATTGCTTCTTTTATAAAATAAATGTCTTTCTGTGATAAAATAGTTAAGTTCATGCAGTTTGAACTGATGATATATTATTTTCATAAATAATAACTGACGTTCAATCTCACACCAATGATACAGTAATCAAAATAAATAAAAAAAACTTGTTGAGAAGTATTCATTCAAAGAGTAAGTTATCATCACTTATATTACATTTGAAAAGCAATGAATTCAAGATACTTATTAGATACTAATTTAGGACTAGGTGAATACCAACTGGAAGAAAATTATGCAAACACATTTACAAATCGTTAAATTTAGCCTTTTCTTAATACATTACCTCTTTTCCAAGAATTTAAAGGGGTTGAAATTTCAACTCTGTCTGTTATAATTCCTTTATAATCTGAAATACTGAGCCATAGCCTTATAATGGCTGCTACAATATATTCTAATATCAGAAGGTTTTCCATAAAAGCTAATTTTTGGTTTATAACTACTCAATAGGTTATATTTTGTAACTACTTCATAGGTTATGTTTTGAATTCAACCTAAACAACAAACAGAAACCACAAAAATTAACATTTTCCGGACAACTTTTAGTAGGCCACACTAAATAAACGTTCATATTATATTCATAGTGAGAAGAAGGTATAAAAATTATTATATATCAAAATCATTAATGAACTTTCAAAATACGCCCAAAAAAATTTACTTTTTAACTTGAAACCCGGATAACTTCCGTTTTGTCTGCACACGTTAAGCAACATGAAAATTTACTACTGTTTGCAACTGAAAATACTATTTTTTATATTATATATATATATAAAATTTTCCATACATATATATATATATATATATATATATATATATATATATATACACACATAAAAGTACGGAAAATTCTTTAGCATTAATTGATGCAACTATCTCTAATGTAATTTTTAATATTTTTATAGTATAAGGAAGTTCAAAAATCGATTCAAGTCTAGTGCAATTGCCATACAAAGTTTAGGCACAAATCATCGAAGGTGAAGAAGTAGTAAACCTAGAAATTAAATATTTCGTATACCAAATGATTAACATTTTATATTTATACACCAAAACTTTATTCCAACCAAGTCTGAACTGAATCTTTTGCTTTCAGATTATGGTTATTATTATTAATGCATGATTATTTATTCTACGTATTTTGGATTTTAATAAGCAGACTTTCGTCTGCTTATAAATTTCACAATTCAATTGTATTGGGATGTTGGATTTATCTAAAATTAGCACGTTGTGGATATTGACTTGTAAAGTAAAAATACACCAAAAAGAGGGTGTAAAAAATAGTTAGAGGCCCTTCATTTAAAAAATAATTTTACTCACTAATGATTCTGTAGAAAACTAGTGAATAGGTTGTTCTGAAGACTGTTGTGAGGAAGCAAAATTAAGTTTTTTTTCTAATAACAAACAACTGTTAATTTTACCAAAAATGTATTAAACTTTGTCTAAAGCCTAACTATTCTTTTCCGTTTTATATTTTATGGTAGATTGTAACAAATTTACGAATTATTAGCTTCTCAAGAATATGTTGCCTACTTTTACTATATAACATGTGCGTCTTGTTGCTGTGATACAACAAACTTGATTTGTTTTGTTTGTGTCTGTATCTGTGGGTGAAGATATTCAGTCTGACCAATGCATTATTGAATGGAATCGCTGGAGTTTTGGTTAGTATAATACTAGGTTGCTGTGCTTATTTTGATGGTTACTGTAAAACCTTTCTCAAACAAAATGTCAGCAGTTCTTTCTTTGTCTGTTGGTTGATGTATGTCAATATTATGAATTCTATTACTGTAAGATTTTTATTTTCTTCTGTATTTTAAGTAGCACTTCAACTTTTGCAAAAGATGATATAACAAGCATTATTAAGTATTATCATACTGTTCAATAAAATTAAATTTGGCAAATGGATAGGATACCTCCATTCCTAATAAAGTCAACAACCCATTTAATGCCAGTGACTGTTCATAGCATGTTTGCATGCTTCCTGTTCATTGTTCTAGTGATGCCTGAGGATTGTAGATGTAAACCTATACTTCAAAAATAAGAATATTGGGCGAGTTAAGTATATGGATCTAGGGTATAAGGTATGTGATTATTGCCTTGCAATTCAACATTTTAACTGTAAAAAATTGTTGAGCATTTCAACATAGAGTACATGGTGCACTATTCCAGCTTGTTTTGAAAAAGTATTGCTCCATTGAAATCAAACACTGTAAAATTGCATAACATGGTCACTTTTTCATGATACAGAGGAATTTTATTTTTCCATTTGGGATAATATTCAGCTCAAAAAAGATTTTAATGAACAGTAAATGAGATTTTTTTAACAAAACAAATTACCGACATCCTCAGGAGTTTTAGGCAAAAATTAATGAAAAAAAGCTGCAGAATACAAATTTAAAGGGAAATAAGTCAATCAAATTTTTTGTATAATTTATTCATACTGTTAAGAGTGAAACTAACCTTTACGTAAAATTCAATGAACAATTTTTTTAAGAAGTTAAAACGATTTTGGTAAGTGTTGTTTACTTTAAATATTGTCGCTTGTCTCACATTTGATGGTTTATGAAATCTTTTGTTCTTTTATAAACATTAAAAACACTACTACTTACTTAAAATTTATGATTCCAAATTAAATTGCCAGAAATAATTTAGATTATGATGCAGTACTAAATTCACAATAAAAAAAAAAACTGACTTTTAAAATAAACAGTAATGCTTATTTAATGTAACACATTCCTGATTAATTGGATAAAAACACTGCAAAACTAAATAACAGATCAGCCCATAAGTTTATAAACTAGAAGATAATTTGTATAAAAAATTCTCTGATTCCCTATGTTTACAGAAAACTTGGATATTTCTTATTGCTGGCTGAATAATGAATAACACTTTTTTTACATGAAGCAATCATAATTATAATGATGCCATTCAACATATTCTAAGATTTACTTTAAAAATATACTGACATATTGCAAAAACTTTTATAAAGGATAATAATGTTTTAAAATATTCAGAGTGAATGATCAATTTATTTGCCTGAAACAGATTACCCTAAGTACTGAAATAGATTTATTTACTGTATGTTATGTACTTACCACATCTTTTATAATATAGACAATTCTCGATGACTTATTTTTAGAAAATAATTCTAATGAATATTAGCTGAAATCTAAAAATTGAATTTAATAAAAAGTACACGGTTAATTATTTGCTTAAATGATGAATATAATTGTTACAGAAAAAAAGTAGGCTGCAATAAAAAAAATATATAAAGCCCTAATTAAAGTAACAATATATTTTTAATTAATAGTTTACAATATAAAAAGAGGTAAAAAGTAACTATTTCTTCAAGTTTACTTCTCCACCTGTGATCCTAATATACACTCCTACTGATTTTAATGTCCATCTAAGCCATTAAAACTAAATTGCAGAAAAAATATAAATCAGGACAGTTAAAAGAGGAATATAAATCGGAAATTGTTTCAGAGCAAAAGTTTTTTTTTAATCAAATAGGAAATGCGATACACATGAAAGAATTCTATAAAAACAAAGTAATATCGTTACGTATATAACAAGAATTCTTTTACAAGAAAAAGATAGAAGAAAAGCAATTTTTTAAAGGTAAGAAAAAGAGAAGGTACATTTTTGTAAAGCAGAACAATAAAAACAATATCTACACACGAAAAATTAAAAGAATTATTTTTATTATTAGTCAAAAAAAATTAATATATCTGTTTACAAATCATAAATATTCTTATCCATTTTTTAAGTAGCAATATCATTTTCATCATTATCATCATCTTCAGGAGGAAGTTGTGAAAGATATGTTTTAATAATAAGACATTTAGGTCTATGACAATCACAAGGAATAGGATGTGATTCCTCATCTGGATCCAACATTGTTAACAGAATAGAATAAGATCTTGGTTTATCAATTAATCTTTGTAATGTTAACTCCCATGCAACTGCATCACCAGATTCTACAGGCAATTCCACAGGAAGAACAATAACAGTTTGCTTCCAATGTGTCAAGGGGTTATCAGGTTTTGTTGATAAAGTTACACAATCTTTACCATTAATGGATGGAAATTTAACACAGAACCACATACAAATCCCTTGATATATACCATCTTTAATACAAGCAACAACTTGTCTTTGAGAAATTCTATCCAAATCTTCATTTTTAACAAAATTTAAATTAAATTTTACAAATTCATTGCCTTCGTTTAATAAATTTTCACTTAATACTTCTCTTATTTCAGGTTTACCTTCAAATATTTTCCTATATTTTTTACCAAATGAATTCATCTTAATTCCATAAATATCATCCCAAAACTGATAAAATGAAGGTAACTGACAAGGAGCTGTATACAATATACATTCTTCTGGAAATAAAAGGCCATCTTCCTTAAGAAATCTATCTCTTGCACAGATAACACTATCTAACATACCTTCATGTAATAAATAAAAACCCATCCACTCAGATACTATAATATCTACTTTATCATCTAATTCAAAATCTTCTATTCTACAATGTGATACCTAGAACAAATACATAAACATAATTAAAATGCACAAGTAATTTATGTTAGATTTTATAAATTCAAATTTACTTTAGATTTTATTGATAATTACTTTACTGCACTTCATACATCTTTTATTATACCCTATGAGCATGAGAAATTGGTGTAGTGGTTAGCATGCTGATCAGTTGGTCTCAGATACAGTTCCATATAATGAATGAATCTATTTTTAATTTATCATTTCATATATCTCATCTTCCTTATTAAATAACACATGTAGCATATCAGAGATCATATTAATAAAATAAAAAAAAAAATAAAAATTTGTGTTAGTAAATGTCTTCTAAAACCTAAACACAATTTAAAAATCATAATAGAAGAATATACACTTGGAAAAAGCCAGGCGATACTGCAAGGTATCAGATAGATTATATCATAGTTAAGCAAAGATTTAGAAATCAACTCGTTGACTGCAAAACTTACCCTGGAGCAGACATTGATAGCAACCATAATTTGGTGATAATGAAATGTAGATTGGGGTTTAAAAACCTGAAGAAAAGGTGTCAGATGAATCGGTGGAATTTAGAGAAGCTTGAGGAAGAGGAGGTAAAGAAGATTTTTGAGGAGGACATCGCAAGAGGTCTGAGTAAAAAAGATAAGGTAGAAAATGTAGAAGAAGAATGGGAGAATGTTAAAAAGGAAATTCTTAAATCAGCAGAAGCAAATTTAGGCGGAATAAAGAGAACTGGTAGAAAACCTTGGGCTTCACACGATATATTGCAGCTGATGGATGAACGTATAAAATATAAGAATGCTAGTGATGAAGAAAGTAAAAGGAACTATCGGCAATTAAGAAATGCTATAAACAGGAAGTGCAGACTGGCGAAATAAGAGTGGATTAAAGAAAAATGTTCAGAAGTGGAAAGAGAAATGAACATTGGTAAAATAGACGGAGCATACAGGAAAGTTAAGGAAAATTTTGGGGTACATAAATTAAAATGTAATAATATGTTAAACAAAGATGGTACACCAATATATAATACAAAAGTAAAGTAAAGGTAAAGTCGATAGATGGGTGGAATATATTAAAGAGTTATACGGAGGAAATGAATTAGAAAATGGTGTTATAGAGGAAGAAGAGGAAGTTGAGGAGGATGAAATGGGAGAAACCATACTGAGATCTGAATTTAAGAGAGCATTAAAAGATTTAAATGGCAGAAAGGCTCCTGGAATAGACGGAATACCTGTAGAATTACTGCCCAGTGCAGGTGAGGAAGCGATTGATAGATAATACAAACTGGTGTGTAATATTTATGAAAAAGGGGAATTTCCATCAGACTTCAAAAAAAGTGTTATAGTCATGATACCAAAGAAAGCAGGGGCAGATAAATGTGAAGAATACAGAACAATTAGTTTAACTAGTCATGCATCAAAAATCTTAACTAGAATTCTATACAGAAGAATTGAGAGGAGACTGGAAGAAGTGTTAGGAGAAGACCAATTTGGTTTCAGGAAAAGTATAGGGACAAGGGAAGCAATTTTAGGCCTCAGATTAATTGTAGACGGTAGATTAAGGAAAACAAACCAACATACTTGGCGTTTAAGACCTAGAAAAGGCATTTGATAACGTAGACTGGAATAAAATGTTCAGCATTTTAAAAATATTAGGGTTCAAATACAGAGATAGAAGAACAATTGCTAACATGTACAGGAACCAAACAGCAACAGTAACAATTGAAGAACATAAGAAAGAAACCGTAATAAGAAAGGGAGTCCGACAAGATGTTCCCTATCTCCGTTACTTTTTAATCTTTATATGGAACTAGCAGTTAATGATGTTAAAGAACAATTTAGATTCGGAGTAACAGTACAAGGTGAAAAGATAAAGATGCTACGATTTGCTGATGATATAGTAATTCTAGCCAAGAGTAAAAAGGATTTAGAAGAAACAATGAACGGCATAGATGAAGTCCTACGAGACTTATTTTCGCATGAAAATAAACAAGAACAAAACAATAGTAATGAAATGTAGTAGAAATAACAAAGATGGACCACTGAATGTGAAAATAGGAGGAGAAAAGATTATGGAGGTAGAAGAATTTTGTTATTTGGGAAGTAGAATTACTAAAGATGGACGAAGCAGGAGCGATATAAAATGCAGAATAGCACAAGCTAAACGAGCCTTCAGTAAGAAATATAATTTGTTTACATCAAAAATTAATTTAAATGTCAGGAAAAGATTTTTGAAAGTGTATGTTTGGAGTGTCGCTTTATATGGAAGTGAAACTTGGACAATCGGAGTATCTGAGAAGAAAAGATTAGAAGCTTTTGAAATGTGGTGCTATAGGAGAATGTTAAAAATCAGATGGGTGGATAAAGTGACAAATGAAGAGGTATTGCGGCAAATAGATGAAGAAAGAAGCATTTGGAAAAATATAGTTAAAAGAAGAGACAGACTTATAGGCCACATACTAAGGCATCCTGGAATAGTTGCTTTAATATTGGAAGGACAGGTAGAAGGGAAAAATTGTGTAGGCAGGCCACGTTTGGAATATGTAAAACAAATTGTTAGGGATGTAGGATGTAGAGGGTATACTGAAATGAAACGACTAGCACTAGATAGGGAATCTTGGAGAGCTGCATTAAACCAGTCAAATGACTGAAGACAAAAAAAAAGTAAATGTCTAACAATAATAATGTAAATATAAGCTTAATTTTATAATAAAAATGAATGTAATATCAGATACTTTCTGAAAACTTGGAAAATATTTCCATACAATCTTCTTGGAATTATGAAATACCATAGTTTATTTCTGAATGACAACAAATAAATGTTTTTAATAGTGTTTGCTTTGAAGGAGTTTGAAACTTGTCAAATAAACAGTCAAACTGTGTATTAGATTTATTTTATTTCTTCCCTCTATTGAATACAGTATATAAAATATATTGTTAACTGAAGAGATGCATTAATTTGTTGCTTTACATTACCTATTTAAGACTTTTTTACAGTTGCGATGCAAATAAAGAAATACAAGAGATATCAGTCAGAGTTACTGTCTCTGAGAGTAATAATAGCCAGTCTGTCAACAGAATGAACGGTAATGGGACTTGGTACACTGATAAGGAAAAATATAATTGGTTCAGTGAAGAAGGCAATGGGAAAGCATTTCACTGCTTTTTTCCCCTCATAAGCCTGGCATAAGATTTTTTATTACTGAATCAGATCTTTTATTTAAGAGTTGCTTTGTTAGTTTTGGGAATGGCTTGTGACCTATGTTAGGTCTACAACCAGTACAGTATGGATCTTAACAAACATTATATGTTCATTCAATAGATGTTTTGCATCAAATTTAATCCATAAATTTAATTTTGTTGAAGTGTGTTGAGCTTTCACCCTTTAGGTACTAATAAGAAAGCAAATGACGTTAATATCTTTGCATGTGTGCCCAGGTTCTGTGAGGTAATTCACACATTTGATTTTGATATTGCATAGAGTGCTTGTATCACTGTGCGAATGCGTCTCCAGTTTACCAATGTAGTATTTTGTGCATCTAATTTGTTCACTTTTACATGCTCTGAAAACCTTAAAAATATATGCTGTTACCAGGTTAGTCCTTCTTACCTAAAAATGTTGGAAAATCTTGTATCTTTATAGATAAACTATCTAATAAAAATTTTGTATCTATTTGGCGTTTATCCAGTGTTTTTCAAACTAGAAGCTACATTGGCTTAAGTTATAGTCCTCCTGTAATTAGAGTAGCCCTCCTTAGACATTTGACTATTTTAAGAGGGTGGGATTGGAAGTTATTTGCTGCTTCCTGAAGCTGCAGAAAGTATTTAAAACTTATCCTTAAATTTTAAAAGTCTTCACTAATGCTCCTAATGTTTATGTGGATCTAAAGTACATACAATCTAGAAGTTAGAAATGTATGCTGTCCTTAGCTATTAAGTTTTGTTTTTATTTAAACATTAAGACATTTAACATTAAGGTTTTAAGATTAATTTATGTGGGTACATATTAATAATACAGTTATTACTAAAATAGACTGCTAACAGACAAATGATTACAGGCAAAAAAGAGATTCCTCTTCATTGAAAATCATATGTGTTCGACTACATTTTTTTCAATAAATATAATGTAAGAAAACTCATATATTTTATTCCACAATTTTCTAATAACACTTTTAACCAAAATATGTAAATTAATAATAAAACATTTTACATTCACAATAATATACCAATTTATTCTGATAGTAGTGTAATATGCATGATATAAATTAATAAAATAAGAAAAGAAACATACTTGAATAACATCAGTAAATCCATTTTCCTTAACAATTTCTTCTGCAAGGCTTGCAATATTACTAGCTTCAACAGCATAAACCTTTTTAGCACCAGCTTGGGCACAAAGTATTGATAGTATTCCTAAAATATTATGTAAACAAAAATACAAATACCTAATCTTCTCATCAAATGAATAAACTTGGTCACTTTACAATAATTAGTCATTTTGTTAGTATTTAAATATATATAATTTTCATTAATTTTAATTCTAAAATATAGGTGTCATTAATAAATGGTGTTTAAAATATATATATAATAATGATCTACATATTTAAGACATTTGCGGCTATAAAAAATCTTGATTCTTGTTAAAATAACCACCATGTAAAATTAAAAATGTTGAGCAAAACAAAAAAAATATGAAAAATACATATTTTAAAAAAACTAAAAAATCTGATTAAGCTGGTGGGGTGTTCAAATTCATTCAGCAGAGAATGAGTTTAAGTAATTTAATCAAAAGCTAAAAATGACAAAATAAATTTTCTGATGAACTGCTAATTAGTTATATAAATTTTTTTCCAAACAATTAATTTGTCTCTTCGTTGCAAACACTGTTCCTAAAATACACTGTAACATTTTACTGCAAAAATGAGTGACTTCATGGGACTTATTTTTAATCAAACGATTATAAAAATTTTCATCAACATGTGAAAACATAAGCAAACCTTTGTTTTTCTCAACCAAATTACATACAACAAAACTTCAAAATAGAGAACAAAAAATGCGTTGCAATGATGTATTTTCATCTAGAATGAAATTTGCTGAAAGTGTGTTAAACTGACACCAACCAGTCATGAAGTAAGTATTTATACTTTATATGATATTTATGCCATCAATAAATTAAAAAAAAATCATACAAAATTATTTGTAAAAGTGTCCTCTTGCTAAATTCTTTCTTCTTTCCTATCAATAAACCACAGTCACTGCAAATTCTTCCATAGAAATAATTCAACACCACATAACACATAGAGCAGAAATTTTATAGCTCTGCTGAATGGATGGAGTATAAATGAAAATTAAACTGTGTAGTTGTAGAATAGTTTTATTTTCAAGTAAAAATATAAATTTTCATAATGATATTGTTGGCAAATGAAAGATACTGATAAAAAATGGATGAATTTACATAAAAGTAATAGTAGAAAGAAGCAGTGAATGGATGAATGTGGTATTTTTCATATCCTCACATTTGTCGTTTTTTTATCATCAAGATTGAGACTACAGTTAGTAATGGTTGTGATCAGTCAACCTAACTAACTTATTTCAATTTTACATGTTTATGCATGTATGCACTTGCAGAATTGCATAAGCATGAGTGCATATACAACACACATGCGCGCGTGCACACACACACAATGTTAGAACATAATGTTGGAACATAATGTTAGAAAATATTATACATAAAAATATAGAAAAAAAGAAATAAATTCATTAAAAAAATCAAAATGAAGAAGACAACAGAACATGTAGTCAAAAGAGAATAAAAATCAAACAATTACAAAAAAGAAATCCATAAATATGCTTGGGCTGGGTATTAGCTTTTAATTTTTATTTTTAAAATAATATATTACCTGTTCCTGTGCCAATATCTAGAATAATTTTATTCTTAAATAAATCTTTATTTGATATTATAGCATTTTTATAAGCTATATTTCTTGGCTTATCTTCTAACATCAAACGATGAATCTGAAAATAAATAATTTATGTTTCACAGAAAATTATAAAACAAATCAAAATTAAAACTATATTTTAATAACTGAAATTATATTTTAACAAGATATTGAAAAACAGATTTGAAAAGTGAAAAAAGTTATTAACAACTCTTGTTATCAACAACATAAAAGAGTAAATTATAAGATCATAAGAGTAAATTTACTCTTATGATCTTATAATTTACTCCTCATAAGATAATTATCATAAGAGTAAATTAAATCATAAACATGTGACATTTGTGGTATATATTTTGTAAAACATACATTAAGCCTGTGCTAATCCTAATCAATGCTGTAATCAGCTAATATGCAACATTCAAATAACACTGGAAAAAGCTAAATTTATAGTTATGTTGCATGTGTTGAAGAAATAATGTATGTTGGGTGTTGTGTAAACCTACTTCATATATGGTTTACTTTTGTTTATAATACTTTCCAGGATGACTAGCAAGTTCAATGTTATAATACACAGCTACAGTTACTGTTAAAAATCAGTGTGGTAAGAAACTGCCATAGACAAAATATTTACAATGTAAAACACTGATTTACATTGTATATATCTAAAGGCTGTTTTATGTATAATATAATAATATTGTGTTTCATGCATGAGGATAAATAAATATAAGATATATAGGTTACATATCCTGCAAATAACGTGTTTACAATAATAATCAGGTAGAAGTACTTCTTAGTTTAAATTGTATAACTATGAAATAAAGAAGCAATAAAGAATGGGTTACAAGTTAAAAAAATCTGGTTTAAAAGAATTTTTTAGTAATATATGCGTAACAGTCTACTAAAATGGGTTGAAGTGTAATCATTTATCCCTTACTTCACACCACAACCTCTAACGGTTACTATATTATTCCTTGAGATATATCAGATATAGCAGAATCATTAAGTAAGAAGGTATGTTATGATCCCAATATGGTAAATTACAAGGGAATTTTTTTAGATAAGTCTGCTACTTAATAGTGTACACTCAATATAGGTAAGAATATACATTATTGACAATATTTCTATGGCAAACTCATCCTATCACCTTATTACGCATATTATTAATAATTATTGTAGATTTTAAAATTATTTTATTTCAGTATCATAGATTTTTTTCATCTTTCACATGAAATAATGAACAAATTTTAAAAACACTGATTTAAATTTTTAAACTTTACTTCCAAATCTTCATAACTGGAAAAATAGTTTTCAGCGTTATTGTGACCTGCAGTACATTCCATTTTCTTAGATACATAAATAATTAACAAATACTACCGGTAAGTAAAAAACGTCATAAAAGTGAGGTTAACGTAACTTGTTTCACCTGCGTGGTTTCACTAACACAAGAAATGTGTGCCTTTCTATTGATTGTAAATCACAGTTGATTCGATTAAATGATCCATAAAAAATATTGCGAAAGTGACACAGAGAACTGATCAAACGTGTATTTGGAATAAAAATTAAGTAATCAATAGACAAACAGAAAGAATAAACTGTCACTCTCAAGGACGAAATCTAAATTATATTTTCTGCAATCATTGATCAGTCGAAATCCATTAGAACTTAGAATTAGTTGTCTTTACTATTAGAATAGGATAAAATAAACTTTCTGTATATTGTTCTTACCTGTTGCAATGAATAGGTTACAATTTTACATTTTCATTACATCACTTATAAAAGTCTCTTAATAAACAGAAAAAAATTATTAGCATACCAATTAACAATTTTAAGAAAGAACAAAATATCAAGAAAACAAAACAAAAACACTCTTTTCAATCACTGTCTACTCAAAACTATAAAGATTCATTTATTGAATCTGATTCATTAATTATGAAAATTCGTAGCTTTAATGTTGTATTTACATAAATGATAAAGATCATTTAATTGTTTTACTTCTTTTCTTTTATATGTAGAATATCCAGTCAGAATTTAAATACAATGCTAGGCAGTACTTTCATATAATGCCTATGTTCTGGACACTTAAATAAGAAATTTACACTACAATGAAAATTGCCGTGGAAATTGCGTAGAGAACTCATAGCTAAGGTATTAATTAAATGCTGCTTTCTTTAAAGTAGACTGTGACAATCACTAGACAATTTCACTAGATGATCTTACTTTAGTTCACTTCTCTAATTTTTACCTGAATTAGAGTAGACTTCTCTAATTGTTCAATTTCAAATTTCCTTTATCTAGTCTAGAAAAGGTCGACACGCCACGGAGATGGGCTAAGTTTTCAAAATTTAATTTTCATTAAAATTTCCCTAACCTTGTACTCGTACCTTGCTATATTAGCTTTGTTAATACTACCTGGTTTATAAAAAAGAATATTTGTTATAATATTTGGTAAATAAAGTGTACAGTGAGGTTAATTTAAAGCTAGAATCAAAGCTCTTTGATTCTAACTGGGTTTGATTCAGTTTTAGTTGCATGCATGGCCATATATTGATTCCCTTTCTTTCTGCTTCACAGCGGAATGTAGCAAGGATGGGAACTACTGAATAAAAAGAATTCTGCCTTTTGCAGTTTGCTAAGTGTGAATCTGTCATTACATATTCTCAGTTTATTGTACGTTTCATTGAAAGTTTAATTGTCATCCTCAAAGTGGCAATAACATTCATCGATGGCATAATCAGTTTTAAGCAACTGGATGTCTTTTGCAAAAAAAATAAAACGGGATGACTGAGTGTGTCTTAAGAAAATGTTGAACGTGTCAGGGGGTCTTTCTTGCATAGTCCTAAAAAATCTATTAGGAAGGCCAGCTGCAAACTAGCAGTGCTGGTGATGACATTAAAACAAACACTTTCATATGCGCCTGTACCTTTTACATCTATATTAGGCTTTGAAGCCTGCCGACTACACTATGTGTGCTAACTTTGCAGTTGAAATGTTGCAGCATGAAGGTGACTTCCTTTATTGTATTATGTTTTGTGACAAGTCAACGTTTCATCTTAGTGGAAAAGTAATATACATAAAATGTTCATATCTGGGAGTCAGAAAATTCCCATGATCTGTTACAATGCGAAATGACTTCCCAAAATTAAATAGCTTGAGATGTATCAGGTATAGCAGAATCATTAGGTAAGAAGGTATGTTATGATCCCAATATGTTAAATTACAAGGGTTTTTTTAAAAATAAGTCTGCTACTTATACACTTAATACAGGTAAGAATATAGATTATTGATACTATTTCTGTAGCAAACTCATTTTATTATCTTATTATGCATATTATTAATAATTATTGTAGATTTTAAAATTATTTTATTTCGCCATAGATTTCTGTCCAATATCCCAATCATAAGTTTAGTAATGTGAATTTCCTTAAAATTGTCAACACCAGTTCTCTGACATTTTTCTCTTTAAAAAAGTTTAATATATTTCAATTATACAGTAAAAATAGGAGTGGGCTAAAAATCTCCTTGCAACAATCTTTTCATATGCGTATATACTCATGTTGCTCACTGCCATTCAATTTCTTTCTCATAAAGGCACTGTAATATTTGTATCAACTTCCCAAAAACCATGTTGCAAATAGTTTATTTCACAATTTCTCATAGTTTTTGGAATCAAATGCTTGCTTAAGATCTATAAATATCGCAATTATACCACACTGCTTTTAAACCTTTTATTAATACTTATTAGTATAAATATTAAATTCGCAAAACTTTGCTTCTTCTGAAACTCCTCTTCCTCTTCACGAATTATATAATTCTCCTCAGCCCAAGTCATAGAATACTAAAATAATTGTAAATATTTTTGTTATGTTGTTGAACAATGCTGTAGACTTATAATTACAATCCTTCTTGTCCTCTTTTTTGTAAATCAAACAAAATTTTACCATACCAATTTTTGGCAATTTCTTCATTTGACAGTATAATTTTGAATAAACACAACATAATAATGCTCTCACTCTGCTTCTTGTTTCTGTTACTTATTATTTCTTTGGTTATGGAGCTTTTTGTTCTTCAGATTTCTGGTGGTCGACTGTAGTTCTCTCAATTCAATGTCTCTATCGAAAACTGAGATCAGTCATCCAAGAAACTAAATTACATCAGCAACTCTATATTGGCGGATAAGTTGGTAAAATTTACCGATCCTCTATCGTCTACTATTTTTATTCAATCTTTTCTCATAAAATATCCAATCACTTTCCACAGTTGTCCTGAATCTCTAAAATTAGTAACTATTTATTAACTTCTTATATTTTTTGCTGAGATTTTATTACTTCTTAAATCTAAAAGAGTTTTAATCAAATTATTATACAGATCAGAAGTGCAATAGAATTAAAATATATATTACTGGAAGTTCCTAAATTGTGGTAAAAACAAGCTTGTTTACTTTCATTCCATTTTATACATTCCATTATTTGGATATTACATTTTTCATTGTTTACTTTAGAAACCTGTTGCTGAAGATTCCTTTTTGAGAAAACACTTATTTTACACATGTAAATATTACGTGTTTCTTTATCATTACTTACAATCTGATATTTAACCCATAAATGATGAATTATGTTTATTATTTGAGAATCAATAAATGCATATATTTTGCAGGCCTCTCTGATTCAGTTTGACCATTGCAAATATACCAGTTTCCTGCCATTGCTTTTGCTAGAGCTTTTCCTCTACTAAAAATGTCATCTCATTAAAAATTAGTTCATTTACCAACCAATCTGACATCAAAAAAACTTCAGTTCTCAAATAATTCTCTGGAAATGAGTTTAAATCGCGTACCCTTGTATTGAAGTCTCTTTGTATTAATAACACAACTGCAAAATTTGGGTAGTGGAATGATTTTTAACTTTAGATAATTGATTCCTATATATTTTTTAGTGCTGAATCTGAAAATAACCTTTATTTTCTTTCATCACCTCAGGAGTTTTTACAAATTTCAGAATTTTTAAAAAGTTGAAAAAATGCCATACTATAAAATAGACATAAAACTTCTTTTTTTAAAAATAATTAATATAATGAATATATTCACTTTTTTTGGCTTGTACAACATTCAAATATTGCTAAATAGTTGAATGGTCTGAAGAGGTGGGCGATACTCATGTACTGTGCAATTACTATCAGTGCTGTTTCAACCATCAGCGTGTGTAAATTGAGTTTTTGCCATCCTCTATGCTTGAATGCATTTTTGTTGGTGGAAAATATATTTTTCAGACCTTAAAGCAAACTTTCCGTTTTCAAAATGGTTTCAAGAGGCTGCAAAAATTCTGCAAATTATTTTTGTTACATTTTTGGTGAGATAATGGTGGAAAGGCAAAAGAGAAACATAAAAAATTTCATTTGACAAGTGTACCTCGCATATTTTGAAATGAAAGTAGGAGATCAAGACAAATCTTGGGCCCCCACTACATTTGCTACACATGTGTTGAAGGACTTGGAAAGGGTGAACAAAAAGCGTTCAGATTTGGAGTTCCAATGGTGGAGGAAAAGCCACAAAATCATACCAATGATTGTTACTTTTGTTCAACTGGTGTTCACAGTTTCAATTTGAAGAATAAAAAAAGAATTATCTATCCAAATGTGCCATATGTTTTATGCCTGATTTGTCATGGTCCATTTGAACCAGTGTCAATTCCACCAGAGAATTTATCTGAAATAGATGGTTCCACAAGTAATTTAAATGAAGATAACGTCGAGGAGTATGAATCCAGAAGTAACTGTGCACCAGAGTTTTATTCACAGCCTGAACTAAACGATTTGGTTTGAGACTTACATCTGACCAAAGAAAATTCAGAATTGCTTGGTTCAAGGCTTAAAGAGAAGAACCTGCTAGCAGCTGACACCTCATTTTCCTGGTTCAGCTACAGCGAAAAAGATTTTCTTCCATATTTTTCAGAAGATCTTTTACACTGATGTATTTTGACTTGATTTAACATTCTGTTTGAAATTACCGATTGGAGACTGTTCATAGATTTGTTCAAAAGAAGCCTAAAAATTGTCCTTCTTTACAATGTGAATACATATCCATCAATACCCATCGGATATTCTAACTATTTAAAAGAGGGTTATGATAATTTGGAATTTGTTCTTGATAAAATTAAATGTGATAATCATAAGTGGATTATGTGCGGTGACTTCAAAATAATATCAATGCTCCTAGGACAGTAAGGAGGATACACAAAGTTTCCTTATTTTTGTGTGAATGGGGTAGCAGAGACAAAGAAAATCATTTGATAAGTAAAGATTGGCCAAAAAGAGTTAATTAGAACCTGGAACCAAAAATGTTCTCCGAAAAGCTTTCATAAATCCAAATAGAGTTCTCCTTCCACTTCTAGGCTTGATGAAGCAATTTATCAAAGCCTTACCAAAATAAGGTAATTATTTTAAATACATCTGTGACAAATCTCTTTCACTCTTATCAACCCCCAAAATAAAGGATGATGTCTTTACTGTTCCTGACATTAGAAAAATCTCAAAGATAGTAATTTTGAGATACAAATGTTTCAAAATGTTACAAAAGTTTCTGGGCAATAAGAAGGATCCAGACTTCAAATCGATCATTGAGAACATGCTGCAGAAGTACAAAAATTTAGGCTGTTCCATGAGTTTGAAGGTTCACTACCTAAATTAACATATGGACTATTTTCCTGAAAATTTGGCTGCTGTTAGCAAGGAGAAGGATGAGAGATTTCATCAAGACATGAAAGAAAGGAAAGAAGGTATCAAGGAAAATGGACTATTACAATGATGGCAGACTGTTGCTTGATGTTACACCGAGATGATACCTATAGAGAACATAGAAGGAAAAGCGTGAAGCAGAGTATAAGCCGTCCAAAAAACTTCAACACATGAAATAAAATTGTAAATATTTTACATACTTCATCATTAAGGGTTAGTGAAGAGGGGGAGTGTTTTCCAAAAACATAATGCACCTCATAAAAATTAATTAAATAAATAAAAATAAATTAATTTAAAAATGCGCTATAATAGAAACTGGGCTTATTTTATAGCAATTTTCATTAGAAATTAAGGGGTCAACGACCCCTTCTCTTCAGATTGCTCAACTGTTTAGCTACAAGAATGCATAGTATAAGCCAAAAAAGTGAATATATTTATTAAAAAAAAAAACGTTTTATATCTACTTTACTGTGTCACATTTACGCAATTTTTCAACTTTTTACAAATTCTGAAATTTGTGATTTGTGAAAAATTCTGATGTGATGGAAAAACTGAAGGTTATCTTAGGATTCAGCACAAAAAAATACATAAGAGTCAATTATCAAAAACTAAAAATCACAACCATCACAGGCTTGTGAATCGGTACATTAATATTTACTTCTTCAATTAACTCAACTAATAAACTCTTAAACATTTCCAAAGTGGTATTTGTATCAATGCTACTGTACCTCACTATGAGATCTGCAACCTCATATCTGAAAGATACAAACTGCCAGTTATTGGTATTCACAGTTTCTCTTTGTACACCTTGTATAGCTTATTATTTCGGAGTTATATTACCCTTTTAATAATAACTACCGGGCGATGATAACGCCTAAGTGTTTTTCGCTCACAAACAACCAAAAAAAAAAAAAAAAACAGTTTCTCTTAATAAATTTTCAGCACATCTACCAAGCATTAAAATATTATCACTCTCTGTTTCTTGATTTTTATAGAGCAGCTTATATATTTTTAAATTAATATTCAACATTAATTTAAATTGCATTCATCATGAATTAATCATTTCTCTACAAACCAAAAAATTTCAAAATCTTTCAGAATTGATCCCTTTATTCTGTAGATATATTTTATTTTAATTTCATTAAGGTGAAATTCATAGTTATTATTGATCAATTGCTATTTCTTGACAACTTTACCACAACATTTCATTTACCTATTTTTTGTGTGACCTGTTGTTCATTCTAGAACAAACTAGAATTTGTTGATTTTAAAATTTCAACCAAACATTGTTTAAAGCTTAGAATGGGATCTTTCTTATATTTTTGCCTAGTCTTTTAATGTATTAATCTCAAAACCTACTTTAACTCTCAATTGATCTGAGAGAATTTTATATTTCTAAAAGTTACATATTTACCTTTTTGTCATTTTTTTTTTTTTATTATGAAGGATAGGTTGTTATTCCTACTCTCTCGGTAGATATTCAGATTAAATTTCTTTTAGCCAAACAATGTAGCAAACAAAATAACACTTCCCTGTGGTATTCCAGTTTCTAGTGTGAAACTTTCGGATATCGTCGGTCCATTTCGAACTCGAAAGGACCGATTATTAAGAAAATCCCTGATGAATGCAAGGAGTTTCCTTGTGTACCCCATTCATGAAGTATATTTAGGTTTCCTCTACTCCATGCCGTTTCATAGGCATTTGGAAAATCGAAAAATACAGCAACCACGCGATGGCGAAGTAAAAAGGTGTTTTGAAGAACAGCTTTCTGGCCTGACATGATAATAAACTACCTTGGTGGAAATGGCATTGTTCGGGAGCAATTAGAGCATTTCTCGCAAAGTACCACACTAGACGACGGTTTACCATTCATTTCAACACCATCCAGAGGATACTGGTCAAGGAGGTAGGACTATAACTTGAGAGGCATGATTTATCTTTACCAGGTTTCAGTACGGGAATCACCAATGCATCTGACCAAGAATCTGGAAAAACCTGGTGAGAGAATATTCTATTGTAGATACACAAATGTCGTAATGCAGTATCTGGTAGGTGTGATAACACACTGAACCTGATATTATCATTTTCGGGGGAAGTGTCACGAGAATTATTACACTTAGCTTATTAAAAGGAAAGGGTATGTTTAATTCATTTTCCGAGTCTGCAATCACGAACGAGATATTTTCTACCAGCAACTTATATCTCACAAACTCGGACGATACGATGATGTAAGTGAAACTGACCTAAACGACCTTCCAAACGTGTTCGTCACATCAGTTGGCGCGGTAACAAGGTCTCCGCTGCATTCCAGTCCAATTGGCGGCGGTGACTACCGATGCACACATGTCCTGAACCTTTCTCCAAACAACCAACGATGGAGTTGTCCTACAAATGGAATCGACATAATTCTCCATGATTTCCGTTTTGCACTCCGAAACACTCGTTTACAAACAGCCATCGCGCTGCGGAAGGCGCAGAGCAATTAAGTCGTAGGTTTTCGATTAAAATTACGTGCCGGTTCCTTATGCATGCTTGCCGTCTTCATCCAACCAAGCAACAGCAGGCCGCCTTGGCTTTCAAATGTTAAAGGGATGAATTCATTCGCGCTATCAAGAATTTGGTGTGTAAACTTGGCAAGTTGTTGGACCGCGCTATCATAATTGGCCAATATGACAAGAGTCATATTGGCCAACTTGTCCGATCCTGTCCGCTTTCTGAACCAGCCATCTGCGTGGCTGACTTTGAGGTAAATCAATATTACCGACTGAGATAACAACCAGTTTATGATCGCTTCCAAAGAAATTCTTTGAGACACGCCAGGTAAGACGTTGGAATAGGGTTGCTGAACATAAAAACAGATCTATGCACGAAAATGTACCTAATGAAAATAATACGAACGTGTACGATCCATCGTTCAATAAGCAGAAATCTATGTTCTGCCTCAGTCGATCAAATATAGCGTCTCGGGAAGAACATGTCATGAAACCCATGAATAGTGAAGGGCGCTGTACTCGCTAGTTACTAGGCAGGGTAAAGGAATCTGGGAAAACAGACTGGACAGATCATCTTCACTGATACTGAAATTTGGAGGAAGGTGCAAGTTGCAGATATTCACTTTGAATGGTGCCAGTATCTTTACTGAGATTGCAGGGATGTTTGTCACTAGCGGCGTAGTGGTGGCTATTACGATTTCCTTCAGGAAAACAGCTGCTACACCCTCATATCCACTCATGTCTTCAGTTTGATGGTTGCATCTTTTGCAGATGTAGCCGCGAAAGGATCCTGGTGACATCTTCTGCAAACATGGTATTAAAGGATTTTCTTTCTTTAGTAGGATTTCAATATCCTCACGGCGAAAACAGAGACCACAAACATTCCAATGAATAATATTGGTACCAATAAAAATATTCTTTTCCTTTTATATACAAAACTCTGCTTGGATATTATTTTCCAAATACAATCAAATTTTTTTTTTGCTGTTTCCAACTTTTAGGAAATATCTTTCTTTTTTGGGCGCTTCATCGGCCTCCATATTTCGAAGTGACTTCGAGATTGTAAAGGGAACTTGGAAGCCGGAGATACCGTACCAGGCAACGAGTTTTTAGTTGATACCCTCATAGGGATGTTGGTAGTTTGCTGTATTGTTGGTGCTTTATTTAGTCATGGGATTGATTGAAGTGGTCTTCGGTAAACCACTTTTGGGCTTTCTAGCAGAAGTTACCTTCTTGCTTGTACTCAGTACTAATAGCAGATGTGAGTGATTTTATTTGGGTCTGACAAGGCCTCTACCATTTTGGTTAATTCTTTGCATGATGTGCATTCATTCTCTATTTGTATTTTGTTAGAGAGAGCTTAGAAAAAACTAACACTGGGAAGTACTGGATCCCTCAAGCTGAGGGATTTTCTGTATTCCAATGAGCCACCGGAAAGGACACTTTCTGCTTGGTACAGATTTTCAGTATAGCCTTCTCTTCCTTATACAGAGAGCAGTCTGCAGACCTTGCAGAGTGTAGACTTTTACAACAAACACGTTTTTCTATTTCAGCACATGTGCTATCATCATGCCCCATACAGCCGCAATGGGTATATAAACTTGTTCCTTCCTGCAACCACCTTTGTTATGACCAAAACCCTGGCACTGAAAGCAGCGTCTTGGGTTTGGTATATACGTTTATACATGGACAGGTAGGTAGCCATTCTTATTCACTCAGGAACAGTTAGGAGTCAAAGAGATTAGGATAAGTGAGAACATTAGCACATCAACACCATTCTCCTTTCTAATGATCCTCTGCACAGATGAAACAGACTGCAGTTCTTCAGATATTTCTGATAATTCAGTATCAGCCAAGTCATGGCAGATCACTCCCTTGCTGAAATTCACGGTTTTGTCTTCCACTATCACTTCGTCCTTTCCTATATCTAAGGGCTAGGAGCTTCCAACTCTGTCCATTATTATTAACCTTAATCAGAAGAGCACAACTCCTAAGATTTTTAAAAGATTTTAGTGGGCCGCAAGCTGCTACGAAGCACTTATTTATAAGAAATGGAGAAACTTTATTAAAGGACTTACCTTCCTCTTTATAGCTAATTACAAGAAAACATACATTAGATATTTTACTTCTCTCTATTATGTCTGTTGTTACTTTATCATTTATCACATCTTTGGCTGACAAGATCGGTTGAGACCTTTTAAACTCCTGGGTTTGTTGGTTTTTTTCAAGTACACCAACAGTCATTGAAGTATTATAAATTGGGAGTGACAATACAGTTCACATGAATACCAGTGATATAACAGACCACTATGTTGTATGAAGCCCACTAGGGCTTCATACCTGGGGCCCAGAGAACAACGTTTGAGACTCATATAAATAGTTGGTTCTATGTATCATTATGTCAATCCATCCACCCATTGGTATGATAGTTTTCACCTTGAGTTATGGTTGTATTTTGTAAGGTTCACAACACCACCTAGTGTTAAGTATAACAAGAACAGTTCAGCAGCTCAGTGTGTAGTAGAAAGAAACGCTACATAAGATAGAGCCATGGGGACACCAATCCCCAAAGTGTTATTCTTTAACACTTTGGGGAAAATATATATTTTATATTTGTAAAAGATTTAGTTCCTGATTAAAAGAATTATAGATCAATTTCTCTTTCATTCACATTACAAATTATATAAGTTTATGTTGACATACGTCAGCTTGATTTTTGAAAAAAATTTCTGACCGGTAATTTCAATCTTTATAATGTATTTAATTAATACTAATAAAAGAAATGATTACGTATTCTATTTTTTGTCATTTTTTAATAAAATAGAAACTTAGTTATCATGGAATCAGAAAATCTGACATTTGAATTGCTCATGTCATTTGGTGATGCTTCAATATATTCCCTGCATAACTTATGAATTATATTTTAGGTTTAAATTTGAACAGAATTGGCGGTAATTTTTTTGGGAGTATTGTGACCAAAATTGAAACTTTTTTATAACTTTATTTAATTTTAGATAACTGATATAAAAATAAAGAAAAAGATAAAAATCAACATAAAAAATATGAGTAATACTTATGATGAACTTTGATAAATGTTATTCAGTTTTAATTCTTTTGTATTCTTTCATTTTTCCAGTAGCCTATGAACTTTTTCCAGTATATTGGTGATTTATTATGAAAAGTATTTATTTTTTTAAATTATCTTCTGAGGTAGATTCTTTACTTCTGTCCATTCCATAAGTTTTTGTAAATGGGCAACTCTTTACAACTGCTTGATCTCTTACTTGCCTTGTTAGATATTAAAAAATTGTTTCTCTTGAATACCATGTGGTGAAAGTATGGTTTTATGATGTAATTAAAACATGCAAACCATTTCTGAAAAGTCATGTCTAGTGAAAAGTACAACTGACTAAATAAAGTTTAATGTTTCATTAAACTGTTTTAGGTAATTTCAAAAATATGTCTTGGGTTGGATCCAAAAAATATGATAAGCATAGTCATACGACCATAAATTTGGTTTAGTAGTTAAATAACATACGGTATCCAACTAACACAATCTGCTGATTCAAGACAGTACCAGATCCTCTTCTCACAACTTAGAAACCAGTGATTGTAAATATCTACAAAAAGAATCCAGCATTGTATAACACTATCTCTGATGGTTAGCTATACGACCTTCAAAAACGTTCCAAGGTCATATGTGTTATCACGTATAACAATGTAAAATTTCTTGCTCTTTTCATTGGTGGGATCAAAAATTGGTCCATTTGAAAAAATCGTGCTAACCTTGAAATAAGGTTAAAGTCAAATCCAAGGTCAACATGAGGTGTCCGCCTCCAATCTGAGTATTTTTTGTTTATGCCATTTTTCTGTACTGTGCGCAGTTTACGCGTTTACGAGAAAATTAAACAACCTGAAAAAGTTGAATTATGGAAATACGAACGCTTAATAACGAAAATTAATAATGTGAAACGTACTACGAAAGAAATTCCGCTGAATTATTACTCAATAAACCAATCGACTTTAAAATTCTATAGTAATTGAAATCTTTAGTTTTAATAATAAAACGACTGACAATGAAAGACAAAAGTCGGAGGAGAAAAATGAAA
Source organism: Lycorma delicatula (assembly GCF_047948215.1). Taxonomy (NCBI): domain Eukaryota; kingdom Metazoa; phylum Arthropoda; class Insecta; order Hemiptera; family Fulgoridae; genus Lycorma; species Lycorma delicatula. The sequence goes on from NC_134457.1 coordinate 107,526,674, forward strand.
AGCAGAACGGAGCAAATCAGAAGAAAAAATGCAAAGAGCGGAGAAAACAAGTTGTAACCAATAGAAAACTATAATTAATTTTAGTTTAAATGCAACATATCCAGTAATATTTTTTAAAGTCTCTTTGCTCTTAATATCAATGTAATACATGTATCAGCCTTTCCTGATAGCACAGATCTCGGCTAAACGTTTCAGATTCTGCAAATTCTTCTTCTTCTTCATCATTTTTGCAAACTTTCACCTTTTCTTTCTTTTTTCCTGTTTAGCCTCCGGTAACTACCGTTTAGATAATTCTTCAGAGGATGAATGAGTATGATATGTATGAGTGTAAATGAAGTGTAGTCTTGTACATTCTCAGTTCGACCATTCCTGAGATGTGTGGTTAATTGAAAACCCAACCACCAAAGAACACCGGTATCCACGATCTAGTATTCAAACAAAGCAAACTTTCACCTGTATATTTTTTAAAATTTCTATTACTCTTTTACGATTAAAAGGAACAAAAACTTCCTTAATTGATCAAATTTGATGACGATGATTATGGAGTGTAACCTATACAAATAATAAAACGAAAAATATTTCTGTAACGTCTTAAATTTTACAGTCATATAAGAACATTGTATATAAGAATGCAAAAACTCAAACCATAAGAGATTTCTAAAAAAAAAATAATAATTTTTTGATTTGTGCGAGTGAATTACTTCTCTTTCTTAAATGCACATTTTTTTTAACTTTTGGCAATCCAATATCGACAGCCAAAAGAAACAAATAAAAGTTTGCTAAATGTCCTAATCTAAGCTAAGCTAATTACAATAATAATGAACTAATAAAATAATTCAGATTACAGATTAGATTAGATTTGATAATTAGTATATTAATATTAGTATTAATTAGTAATTTATATTAGTATTAAATCAAAGTTTTTTGTCCATAACGAAGTAAAAGGATTATTGTTTTCCTTTAATGAATTTCTTTAGTATTTTAACCCCCATTAAGAATATCCTGATAATTCGTTTAATTCTAAGCTTTGGAAAAGGTTACTTGCCAAAGAAAGGTAAGGAATGCTTTATTTAACTTTCTCACGCAAATAAAGTGTTTCTCTATTTTAGTCCTTATCTCTTCAAAACGTCATTAATTCAAATAAAGAATTAAATTTTTAATTTAGAAACTTTAACATCTTCAAATTAATTATGTCACAAAGAATTACGACTACGGACAGCTGCAGAGAAAGCTGTCCGAAGAAAAAAACCCAGTTGCATGCCACTAAACTCATAAATGAAATCATAAGATTAAGGATGTTATTAAGGCTGCGTCACATAAATACAACCTTATCAAAGTCACCAGTGATCCATTTCTACTTCTTGACTGAAATATTTTAGGCTTCGAAAGTCACATGTGATACAAAAATTAAAAAGCTGTTAAATAAATATTCTGCCAATATAATTATATTATAGTGTCGACTACCTACGAAAATTTATATATATATATATATATATATATATAAATCAACATAAAACTGTAAAGTCATAATATAAATACTAAGTGTTATATCTGTTACAAAAGGTAACACGATTCTATAATAAAACTTTTTCCTAAACTTTGACAAACGATACTTTATATTTTTATTATATAGTTAAACAAGTTATAAACTGCAGTGAAAACTAATTTTACTGAATGCTTCATTTTAAAAATTTTACAAAGTATCAATCGAATGATTTATCACCTTAATGAGTTACATATGCATTTAGATAATATGCATATGTACAAAAATTTGTAACAAAGATAGAAAAGTAAAAAGAACAAAGTAATATGTACAAAGAAGTAGAAAACAGTTCGCAAATTATTGCAGTCTGCTTATTAAACAAGTGTCTTCGATTTTGCAAAGCAGTTCTGTTTGACACATATGGAATAGGTATTGCTAATGAATGTTGGTAGGTATATTAGAATGTTAAGAAATTTTTACCGTGATTTTATATAATATATGAACACCAATTGGCCGACCAGTAAGTGTAGTATGTTTAAGGTTTTAATACTAAAATGAAGTAAAAATAAATACTTAGATTTCGCTAGGTTTAAAAAGTATTTTTACCGGAAGTGTTCATAATAATAACAAAACCATTTCCTTGTTATGTGGTCGTTGCTTCTTAAAACCTATAACCACAAACTGGTCGAGGAAAAATGTTTCATTACGTTTTCGTCCACTAGTTTCTTTAATCATTCGACTACAAAATAAATGTTAAAAATTGGAGAAAATATCTTTTAAAATAAGAATAGATTAATCACAATTTCATACCCATAATTTATGCCTCAACCCGTTTCTAACTAAGTTCTGTGCACTTATTCGGTCTGGTGATTAGTAACAAAAAATGTAACTTTTCAGTTGGTAGTCTGTGCTACAGGTGCAAATATTGTACGCTTGCGCAAGAAACCTATGTTTTTTCAACATGCGCACACGAATCTTCCATCGATCACTCAATAAAATGGCGGGAGAGGCAGTGTTGACATTATACTTCATCCTTGCTTGTTGTATTGCAGTTGCTGTTGGAACATCATTAAGGGATATTTTCTACAATGAAATTCGTAATATTCTCGCCCGTCCGAGGTTTCCGAATGTAAGCTGTTTATTAGGTTGTTTACTTTTAAAATCTATTTTTTGTAATACTTTAGAAAACAATCTGTTTACGTTATGACGTCAATTATTTTCAGAAAATTGTTTTATTTTGTATTATTTTTTTTATTGTTATTACAAATTTAATATAGAAAAACGTTTTTGGTTTAACTGATTTCAGTAACTGAATAACTGACTGTCACAATCAAAGAATGACAGTGATAATAAGTAAAATAATAATAATTTACTTTTACTATATTAAAATTTAATTAAAAACGTTTTTAATTAATAAATATACCAAAAACTAATTGATCAATTTAATTAGAGGTAGTTAAATTATAACTGTTTTAGTGTTTCAGAATTTTTATTGATTATTTTAGAAATTTTAATCAATTTAATTAGAGGTAGTTAAGTTATAACTGTTTTAGTATTTCAGGATTTTTATTGATTATTTTAGAAATTTCAAAACGTAATATATTATTTTTTAATAGTTATAATGATAATAAATAATCTTTGTTTTTAATTAGACTATAGCTAAGTTTCTGTAATTCAGTATATTGTTTATAGCGAAATAAAAAAAATAATTACTTCATTATTATTCATTATCAATTAGGCCTTTATTCTAAATAAATAGTCTTGACTTATGCTTTCTTTCCTTATACTGTAAAATTATACGACGAAAGGATGAACAAATTATAATTTAGTGTACAACTTTCTCCCTAAAATTTGTGGTTAGAATCACACTGGATGAAATTGTTAGTAAAGACTATTTCCTTCAAACAGATTCTTACTCTCTTGAAAAGTTGTGTTTCAATTTTATTAATTAACTGTAATAGCAAATGCTATCGAAAATTTATTTTAACAGTAACTTGAGAAAATTAATACAATTTAATAATAAAAATTTAACTCGCTAAAAAATGTATTTCATGATTTTTGTTGACAGTAATGGTAGTGGCAATTTATCCAAGCAGTATAGGGTAAATTATAAAAAAAATAATTTTTGGGAATAAACTAACAATTAACGAAAATTTTCCCACATCGAATAGTCGTTCTACACGAGCAGTCTTTATTTGTAATCTTTTATGCAGCCCTCAATTTTGGTGAACGTTTAGCATTTGGTGGTTTTAACGCATAACCATCTATACTAAAGATTTTCAATCTTCACTTGCGTACCTCTTCACAGAAAGTTTATATGAATTTTACCTTTAAGATTGGCAAAATGATTATTTCATATTTATCTGTTGTAATTACACAAAACGAACACTCACAGTAAAAATTAAAATATCTAATTTATTAATAATTGAAACATATTTTAAAGTTTAAACGCCATTTAAACTTATTTCTTTTAAAAGTGAGATACGATCCACCAGTTCTTTAATAAAGTGGACAATTACACAATTGCATTGTGTTGGAATGGTGTAAATGAGAATGTATCGGATCTGTAATCATGGACATATCCGTTCGAATCCGATTTATGCATTTTAATTTATTTATCCGACTTATTTCTTTTAATTTAAATATATTGATTTGTTAATAACTTATTAACATCTGTAAACATTTTTGAATTAAAATGAAAAGTACATAAAATTTTATTTCACTAATAACTTCTGAATTTTTTTATTGTTATTATTGAATTATTATTTATTGTAGTCGGATTCGAACCTATGTGCTACCCTTGCAAGATTAAAATGTTTCATAAAATTTCATTTGGCTATAATTCTGGAACCAATGATAGTAAGTACCACTTATGATATATCGTTGAAAAGTTCTCAATGAGGGTTAATTACTGCAGTTAAGAAAAGTCGAAATTCGAAAACGGTCCAGTCGATTGTAATCAGAAGGGGAGGTACACAACTAGATGTTACAACAGTCCTAGATCCAAAATTTCAACATTCTACGGCTAATCGCTTTTGAGTTAAGCGAGATACATACGTACGTACTGATGCGAAACTAATCAAAATGGATTTAGGGATGGTCAAAATGGTTACTTCCGTTGAAATCTGAAAACCGACATTTTTTGCGATCACAAATCCTTAACTATCGTACAAAAAATGTAAAAGGAATAAATATGGAAAAGGTAAATTCTTGTGTAATTTTGCAATAAATTTGTAATTTTCACATTAAAGTAGATGTTCCCATAATTTATAGGTTTATTATAAAAATCAAAACTATATCCACTGTTAATTCATTCAGTGCTCATTCAAGTATCAAGTTTTCGATCACATCTTAAATTCACGTTTTTCTAAAGGAAAAAGCTAACTTCAATTTTTTTAAATATTGCACTTCATCTGTAAATAATATAGTTAACGGATTCCATCCATACAAGTATGGAATTGATGTAAATACAAGTTCGACTCGGTTATTGGTAGACTGTATTTTTTAAGCTGTTTGGCACAGCATATTCCTCTAAAATAGTTGGGCGCCCAATAATTTTTAATCTATGAAGGATGATAATAAAATTTTTTAGGTGTGAGAATGACTGTTACCGAATATGGAACCTTCCGATAAAAGGCTAAGAATCCGCCACGATCAACAAATTACGTATGATATTTTTTTAATATTAGGATAACAGTAACTATTAAATTGTTAATAGTAGCTTTACTTGTAAATAAGTTGATTTATTCCTTATCGCTGATATTTATTCAAAACATAAACAGATTATAACGGGTAGTGGTAAACCTTTGGAAGCATGTGAGAAAATTATTTGTTGTGAGCTTAAAATTTGGGTTTTTCGTAAAATTATGAAGTAAATAATTTAGAAATTAAGGTTTCGTATTTTGATTACAAATATGAGTTAAGTTGTTAAAAACTACTTTTTTTTAGTGAACGCAACACTGTTTTAAATCATTCTTATATTATTCTTTGCATTCTTATATTAATGAAAATCATACTTATGGCAATAGTATAAATAAAATCTTTGAATTTTCTTTAATTTGTGGCTGATATTACTTAATAAGAATCAAAAAAAAATATTTATATTATGGATCAGTTTATATTAAAATAACCTTGATTAATATATATTAACTTAATTCCCTATTATTCTTAAAAATAATGTAAAAAAAGTAGTATTTATTCAAAATGTAATGAGATTTTGGTTAATTTTATTTTAAAGGATAACTTCCTAAATCATGATAAATTATAAATGGAATCTCCCTTCTCCTCGAATCATTATGTATGGTTCACGATTAGTTAAAGATAATAAAACGAGACTAGTTATTAATTCACACATCTTTCTACCTTCTTCCCTCTAGGTTGCCTAATAATATAAACCCTTTTTAGGAACACTTACAAATATGAAATTTTAATGACGGCAGTTAAAAATAAACATTTTTTAAACACATTTAAGGGCTGAATAGCTTTCTGGGTTCTACTGAAATCTGTTTCTATAATTCACATCCTACCTTGACCTCTTAAAAAGTTACTTATAATTAAAAAATAATAACTCTTTGATAAACAACCCTTGTTAAGATACTAACTTGACCAAAATACTCTTAACTAATAAAACTTAATTGCTATGTCAGTAAGTGATTTTAAACTGTGCTGCTGTTTCTTTATTTATTGGTTAATCTTTGCCAATGGTGAATATTATAATTATAATCTATTACAATGAATAGATCTTCGTTCATCTTTGATGAAGTTAAGTTACTTCACATTTTAAATAATTCGGTTAGTTGGTTGACTATTACGCTATTGTACAACGTATTAACAATTTTATGTAATGATTATTCAGAACTAATGACATGTTTTCAAATTAGAAATGATCGTTTATAATATGTTAATAATTTTATTAATTTTTTTTGCAATTTTATTAACGGTTTTACGCATACCTTTTACTTGTGTAAAATAAAAAAAAAACTATTTGAGGGAATAAGTTAACATAAGTTAACCAAACTAATAATATTTTTTATTTGCCCTGAATAGGAGCCTAATAAAATAAAATACAATTATCTTTAGTGGTGCTCAGAAAGTTATCCATTAGTAACTGCATACTATGTTTAAATCTATGTATGTACAAATTAAAGGACCTGGTTTATCTCTCTTAAGTACCACAAAAGACAATGGTGACTTTTTAAAGTAACTTATTTTTCTGCAATAAGTATTTCAATGTTCAATATACTTTGGAAATAAATTAAAACATATCTACACATCAATATTATTTAATAATTGGAATATTCATGCTGGATTTGTATAGTTTATCAGTGTATGTGAGTGAGAGTGTGTGCATTTGTTAAAAGAAATAGACTGTAAAGAAATCAATAAAAAGAATAATAAATTTAATGATCCAAGAATTAGTTAAAATATAATGATTATACTGGGTAAATTGGCTGCACTTTCATTCATGAATACGATAAGCACTGCACATAACAAAATCATCTCAAGGTACTTGAACGATATAAAATATACAAGTGCCAACTTCAATGAAACACAATCTTAAAAAGACTACATTTCATACATTACTACTTTATTAAATCCTTAAGTGGTTACCTAATCGCTTCAGTAACTGAGTGATACCCTCAGATGCTATATGCTATATATGTTAACTCAGTTGAAAAATCTGAACAATAGCTCTGAAAAGATCTTGTGAACATATTGATTTTTAACAAAGTTTAATCCCACTTTACTTCAATGAAAATAATTTCACATTCCAGGAGTTGGAAGATGGGCCACCTCGGCCTGAAGAGGTGGTTGGATGGCCTAATGAAGAATTAAAAGTTGGTCAAGTCTCTGGAGTAGCTGTAAATAATGTTGGCCAACCTGTTATATTTCATCGTGGCAACAGATTGTGGGATTCCAAGTACGTAATAGTTTATTAAATTAATAACTTATAAATTATATTCAAAACAAAAATATCTTAATAAAATGGACTAGTTATTCATTTATTGCACATTTACCAAGTGTATGTATACCATCTAATATGTATTTATGCATAACAAGCTTATGTATATTTATATATTTATTATGTATATTTATATATTTATTATGTATATTTATTAAGCTTTATGTATATTTATGCATAACAAGCTTTTCATGGGTTAACCAAAAAAACGAAACCTTTGAATTGTTAAATTACAGACGATTGTTTGGATCTGTCGGTCTAATTATTATTAATCATGTGTTGTGATTATAGAATCTGAAAGTGGAATTTGCATTATAATAAAGATACTTATTGTGCATTTATAAATATTAATTGATTATAACAGTTAATAGATTATGAGTGGACTGATAAATCTCTGACAAAATGCAACTTCTAACTTGTTCAATGGTAGTGTAACATTAACTACCAAAAATGGTTCATTGTTTGTTTGTAAGAAATTACATCTTAGAATAATTTTAGACTTAAAAACCATAGATAGTAGTAGCATTTCACTTCATTTTTTAAACTTTGGTTAACGTAGCCATAGATTTTTTTTAAACACCATTCAATGGTTTTAAAAAGATTTTTATTTTACAACTCTTAATCAAAAATTCTATAAATTAATAATAATATATATTTATTCCTAAAATATAACTTTGCTTGCACACAAAACTTAAACCAATAAGTGTGGGAAAATATAGATATTAGATCATTGTATGTAAATAAAACTTATAAGTTTGTATCAATTTGGTTACAAACAAATAACTTAAAAGTACTTTTTTTTCTTTCGTGATCCGAATTATACTTTGCAAAAGATAAAGATAAAAAATGGCAGAATCATTTATAATATTGTAACAAGGCCAATATAACGAATCTGGATAATGGGTTCCTTCCAATTAAGAAGGTATGAGAAAATATTTATGAAAGGAATCCAGGAAGGTACTAAAAGAGATTCTTTTCTCAGGCTAACAGGTTCATTTAACAATCTTTCTTTGCAATACTGTCAATGGCATCCCTCCAACAGCTGTTGTTCAATGAGAAGGGTTACCGGACTGTAATAGGAATTCATGGGAAAATGTAAAGACAATGCCTATCTGTCTGTCTGCCACACAAACACACACACACACACACACAGAGAGAGAGAGAGAGAGAGAGAGATCGACTGTGTGTGTGTGATATGTCTATATCTATCAAATAATGAACCATAAGATCACATTACCTGATGATCTTATTGATCATCATGATGATATTTAATTACAAATATAATAAAACTACAATATAACAGTTGGCAGCAATGAGAATTAATAAAAAAACTATATTTTAAGAATTTGATTGTTTGAATACAATCAAACAGTGCGAGTACATATACTTTTACAATTTTATTTAAACTATGACAATTAAAAAATATTACAATTTCTGAAACAATGATAAATTATTAAAAGTAATGAGTTTTAATTAAATAAAACTAGAATTTAATACCACCTGAAGAAGTGGAATACCATAAAAACTAATTATTGAAAATTGATAAGGTTAGTTTTAAGTTGTATATACACTCATATTAAAAAAAATCTGAGTCTATTCCTTAGATATGAATTTATGCTGCACAAATATAAAATGGTTAACAGATTAAAAATCAGTCTCCAAATATAAAAAATATAGGAACTGTTTTTCTTACTTTGATGCAAGGAATTTTATTCCCAAAGTGTTTTCTACACATTTCTGGTATTACCTCTATTAGGTTGGGAAGAAAAAATATTCCTTTAGCTTTATAAATTTTTGATCGCAATTTTTATTATAATTTTTGTGGTGTAAGACTCATTAAAATAATATTTAAATGCTTTTCCAACTTGTAGGATGTGTAATTATATTATTTTCTTTTTTAATTTTTATGTTCAATAACAGTTTTTTTTCCTGGCTTTGGTATTTTTTATGATTATTTGGGTTTACATAGAATCAAACACATCAAGAAAATAATCTTAATATACTGGACTATTTAAAATACATTAAACCGGTATACTTAAATTTGCCTACAAATAAATAATATATACATATGTGTATAAAACCTTACTTAATGATATTGAAAAAAAAAATGTGTAAAAACCTCTAATGAAATAGCTAATGATATAATTAAAATATTATAAAATTTTCATTTAATGTAAAAGACAAGTGATTATATACAAATTGTGAAAACTCTTTCTCTCTCTAAAAGTAACTTTGAAATCTAAGATATTTAGATATTTAAATACTGACAGATCTAAATTATTTCTGTTTAGCAATGTATCCAAACAGAATGGTTTTTCTACAGGAATCCCTCTTACTAATTTGTTATATGAAATTTATCCTGAACAGGTAAATGGAAACAGTAATATTGAAGAAACCAATAATCTTGTTAAATTATGGTCATACAAAAAAACCTTGATTTGTAGTTTTTGTATGTTCTAAGTACCCTCTGAGTAACATTTAAGCTGCATTTTTACTTCAACTTTCAGAAATATGGAGATATTTTAAAATGATTTAAATGTAGTCTTTTTGGATTCTGATTATTTATTTAGAATAATCCTTTCAAATTCATTTGGTACAATTTCATCTTTATCATGGGTTTTAGAAGAGTCTAAATAAACTACTATCAAGTTGAGAAAGTAAATGGAAGTAGTGAAAAAATGATCTTGACTCTAACAATAACTAATCTAGTTGAATTTTAAATTAAAAATTTTTCTTATGTGCAGATAACAAGCTGGCCGGCCTCCGTGGCGTGAGTGGTAGCGTCTCTGCCCTTTATCCGGAGGTCCCGTGTTCGAATCCCGGTCAGGCATGGAATTTACTCATACTACAAAACATTCATCTCATCCTCTGAAGCAATACCTAATGGTGGTCCCAGAGGTTAAACTAAAAAAAGTAGATAATGAGCTGAAACAAGCTGAAATGAACTGACAATGAGAATAAAAATTCAAAGGAAATCAAATTAAATATTTTGTCATTTATTTATGCACTATCAACTAAACTTCTGATAAATATAGATTGTTTAGTATGAATACTGTGATTAACCTTGATGATTAACCTTGAATTTCAATATAGTGATGTAATATTATTTTTATTGGTGTTTGAGTAATACGTAAGACTATTTATATTTCAGGACTTTTGATGATGAAAATCGTTATTTGCATGAAGAAGATGGTCCAATATTAGGCGATACTATTTTAATTCTTGATCCAGCTGATGGGAAAGTATTAAGAAGTTGGGGAGGTAATTTTTTCTACTTGCCTCATGGAATTGCAATTGATCATGAAGGAAATACATGGCTTACAGATGTTGCAATGCATCAGGTTTTCAAGGTATAGTTATTTAATTTGATTTTCTTGACAAAGTAATGGCTTTTAAGCATAATTTATGAGTATAACCAGTTTTAGAATGAAATTTAAAATTTATTAGCAGTTGTGTGCACTCACTGTTCAGAAACCTCCTTTTTACATTACAGTAACTGCTTGGTTATTTGAGTGTATCTGGATTATGTTTTACTATAAAACAACATCAAATTCTGTTAATAAGTTACTATAGCTGATGTGGACACCATATGACACAAGTTTTATCGGCGGTTTCAATGTACTGACAGTTTAAAAAATAAAAAAAAAATAAAAATAAAATAAAAATAAAATAAAAAAAAAATAAAAATAAAATAAAAATAAAATAAAAATAAAATAAAAATAAAATAAAAATAAAATAAAAATAAAATAAAAATAAAATAAAAATAAAATAAAAATAAAATAAAAATAAAATAAAAATAAAATAAAAATAAAATAAAAATAAAATAAAAATAAAATAAAAATAAAAAAGATACGATTTCTATTCTCAGTAAGGATACTACTAAAAAATACTACTGTGGCAGGCAGTTTTGATTTTATAGTTTAATTTTAATTAATATAAGGATATCGAAAAAACTATTAGAAAAATTTTTTTCTGGAGGGAATCTCCACCGTACGTTAGAAAAGAGTACAGTCGCTTAACAGAAGAGATCAATACTACAAGAAAAATCTATAAATAATTACTAGTAACTTTAATTAATTTAAACAAATAGTTTTTAATTCAAATTAATAAATAATTAGTTTATCGAAATAGACTTAATAAATAATAATTTACAACGGCGACACGCTAACGCGGTAAAGTTTTGCGCAGCGGTGAAAAATATTATGCAAGAATATAGTAAAAAAATAGAATGAATCCCTAACGTTACGTCTCGAAATATTGTTTCACGGTAATCGCCTGAAATGAAATTTCTACCGTCGATGGAAACTATCAAATCGTTGAGGATTAAGACCTACCGAATTTTTTGCGTGCCACTTTTCACGAGTTAAAATTACGTTAATTCCAAGGGGAAACGATATAACTGCGGCGTAGAAGATAACTAACGGTACCAAAATGAAAATGTTATATATATTATCTAGATGATAAGTTATAGATAATAAATTATCTATAGATAAACGCAGCGTAAATAAAAGGATACCTTTTTTAAGAGAGTTAACGACCGCTGTAAAAAAAAACCTCTTCCGGTAAGGGGAAAAGGCTAATAGTTATCCGTGTAGGAAAAGATAAAGATAAAGGGTCGGTGGTATTTAACTCAACAGTCGAATTCCGACGTAGGGTATCAAAAAGAAATGTTGGGAAGCGCGCTTAAAGAATTACCACTTTCCAGACCAGTTAGCGTAATTGTAAGGTAATGCGTCATAACACCGCATTAAATTAGAACAAAATTCTTAGTAATTCCAGTAGATTGTCGGAAATAGCAGATGATTTCATAGTAAAAATACTGAAATTAACATTTAAAGACTGAACTTATAGATTTAGTAAACTTTATGAAAAAGTAACGTATAAAGTGTAAGGCTAACTATATAATGTATAGTGAAACATGTATATTGAATGTTGAATGTGTTCGGGAATGTTTTGAAAAGGCGTCTCTGGGATATAAAGGAGTAAATACGAAAAAGAATAAGTGAAGTCGAAACCAAAGAAAAGGGACTGCGATTCAGATTACGTTTGAGAAGAAACTGTGAACGATTTCATCATTAGATTCAATGAAGACCGAACGACTGAACATTTTGAGGGTACCTACTGCCCTGCCCAGCGTAGAAGAATTTATGTAGAAGTAAAGAATTTTGTATTATTAAATTATAGAACGAAAACTAAATGAATGGAAGAATTGTACTTTGTTGAAATACACAGTTAGTAAAATACAGTAATAATAAAACTAAATGAACAAGTACGGATACGCTTAATTTTGTTTTTTATAGATACATTAGTGTTATAAATATTGAAAATCTAACAGCCGGTGTTGTTTAAAGCGGTTTTCAAAATTCAAACGGGGTATTTGCTAGTATAATACAAAATCACGATGGAGCTGAACTACAACAAAAATTAATTGATGTACTCGGAAAAATCTTGTGGCCTGCAGTACATCGAGACCAGCTTGAGCCTGTCGAGCGCCCACAAACGGTCTCTGTAAAGTTTGATGACAGTACGATTAGAGGTAATGCAGTCGGCACCGGATTCAGGATCGAGCCCAGCAGTGGCGGCTCGCGTATAGGCACTGTGGAACAATGGGGATGGGGAACCCATCCCCATTTTTTCTACTTATTATATTAATTGTTATCGATGATATCAAGTTCTTTTTTCTTTAATTCTTTCTTTATACTTTTACAATATAATCCTTAAGCTTAATGTCAGTAGCCATTACTCAGTTTATAAAAAAAGATACAATAATCTTTATATGAAACTGTGCGGTTCACAGTTCCAGCGGCGTGTTTGGCTGTTGTGCACGTAGGAAGCTGCACGCGAGGGAGAGTACTGTCGCTCCCGCAGTGCCGACCCTGGCTGTGGGTGAAAGGTTCCATTAGCCCAACAGGGCAATGATCCGGGGGGGGGGGAATGTGTCGACTGGAACTTCACTAGGCGGGTGTCTTTCCCTACAGAGTTGGGATGTGTGTGGAAGGTAGTTTTTTTTTTACTGCGCGCGTGTATGGAATGTTCCTTGTTCATTCACTTTTTTAGTTGTGGTTTAGTTGTTTTTTCAGTAATGATCAGAAGATAGCGGAAAGCAAGGGCTCTTTGATTGCCAAAATTGTCCAAAACATGCTGGAAGGGCAAAAGAGAAGGTAATTAGTAAAAACTTATTATGAATTTGTTTCTGTGTACAGAAATTTAAATTAAGTATCACTACAATATAGTGTTTTTAAGCGGACATTTTATTTAGTTATCTAATAAAATTAAAAAATATTATCCGTATTGACAGATCTGTGTAAAAACAGAGTACCATATTCTTGAATGTGGTAATGCAGAATTAGATTGTTGTCCTGCTTCCAGCTATTCTATTTTGGCTTTGAAAAGGCCCAGAAAATAATTTTCTGGAGCAGCACACCCACTATTGTTGAATTTGATGCTTTAGGGGATAGGGCAAAGTGGAAAGGTTTATGCTGCTATTAGTATTGAGTTGGAATGTGACAGTGCATAAATTACAAGGGACTACCCACCCTAGATAGAGCTGTCATAAATCTGAGCACTCACCTCTTTGCCAAGAGGCAGGCCTACGTAGTACTGAGTCGCACGAGACAATTGGAAAATTTAGGCATTAGTTGTTAGGATCTTGGAAAAATTGCTGTATGATCTGCACGATAAAAAGTCTCCCAAGGAACACAATCACTTAAGAAATCTTAAGTCTAGATTGGTATGCGCCAATTATCTTAAGTCTAGATTGGTATGCACCAATTAAATAAATTGAAATGTTTTACAGTCATTTGGATCAGTGCATTGCATTAAATACGTTATATCGATAAGATTTCAAATTGACAATTTTTCACAATGATCACTAAAAAGTATTAAATAATAAAAACAATTATAAAAATTAAAAACATGAATGCAAAAACAAAGAAAATAAATTGAACTAAAAAAAAAGAAAAGAAAACAAGATATGGAAATAAAGAACTAAACATTGCTTTGCAGTATTTAATAAAATAAAATAATGGGTGACCAATCAATTTTCAGACAGTTATGTTTTATATTTTTCATACTGTAGAAGTAACAAGCATTTAAGGTTGTCTAAGTTCTCACCAGGTCTTACACAGAAAAACAATTTGCCCAACGAAAATATTTAAATGCAGTCGGGGGCTCTGAGTAGTAATTGTCCTATATTAAAGAGCTCTGAATAATAATAATTATTATATATTAAAGATATAAATATTTAAGGGATTAAATATTTTTTAATATTAAAAAAAAAATATATTTCACTCAAAGCTTTTCTCATAAAGCCTATAATAGAGTTGGCTTGCCTGGATATCTCAACAGCTACAGCAATAGTGAATTTATTTTGTTTCAATTTCTCAGTTGGGTTACACATTTAAAAAAATCCAATTACTGGTATACAGTTTACATTATTCTATTTACAGCTACTGTAATTTCTATTTACAGCTATTGTATGAGTAAAATAAATAAATACATTCTATATACACATGATTTTACTCCATTTTTTTTATTCAATTTGTAATGTATTTTTCTTTAAAATTTGTTGTAGTTTTCCCCACGATCTGTGAGACCCAGTTTAACTTTGGGTAAGCGATTTGAGCCTGGCAAAGGGGAGCTACATTTTTGTAAACCTAGTTCAGTTGCTATTGCAAGTAGTGGAGAAGTATTTGTTGCTGATGGTTACTGTAATTCTCGTATTTTAAAATATGATTCTGCTGGAAGACTTCTTAGAGTTTTTCCTCAAAAGCACGGTACTTAATACTTAAAAATTTTGTTATTTCTTATTGAAAATTTTAGTACTTGTGATAATGAACTAAATGTATAACTTTGCTACTTGTATTACTCATCTGTACAACTGTATTACATGTATTTCTACATCAAATAAAATTATAAAATTATCTATAATATACATATACATTATGATAACTACCTGTAAATAACACAGAAGAACTTGCTCCTGAAAGGTTTCATAATCATATCACAGTGATTTCAAATTTAAAAAAAATAATATAATACTGATATCTCAACTTTATCTGGAAATATGCATCCAGAAGATCTTTCAGAACTGCAGTTTATTTACTTAAATTGCATGAACTGCAGTGAGTTTACTAGGAACACACACACATATGTGCACGAAATACCCTCCAGGAATTACCTTTCAGGTATTCCTTCAGAGGATGAATGAGGATGATATGTACAAGTAAATTATGTGTAGTCTTGTAGTCTTAGTTCGACCGTTCCTGAGATGCGTGGTTAATTGAAACCCAACCACCAAAGAACACCGGTATCCACGATCTAGTATTCAAATCCATATAAAAGTAACTGCCTTTACTAGGATTTGAACACTGGAACTCTTGACTTCCAAATCAGCTGATTTGGGAAGAGACATTCACCACTAGACATTATGATACCTATAGATTATGAAAATTTGTATCCATTCATGTCAAATTTGATTAAAAGATAATATTTTTTATGGTAGTGTTTTATTTTTTTTAGAATTCCTATCACTTGAAGTACCACATGGTCTTGCACTGTTGGAAGAACGTGATCTCTTGTGTGTAGCTGATCGGGAAAATATGCGAGTTGCTTGTTTGTGTGCTAACTTACATCGTGCTCCATGTTCTACACCATTCACAATACAACAGCCTGATATGGGTCGTGTTTTTGCTATTGCTCCGTATGGTATGCAATCATCAATATTTATCTTGTTTACGCCTTTTCTCTTAAGACCTCTTTAGATTGGTTTAAAATAATGGTTTTATTATGAAAATTTGTATATAGGTAAAAACATGTTTTTCATACAGTCAGAGCTGGGGAAAATTAACTTTCACACAATTTGCTAGGTTAATTATAGATTCAGATTAAGACTAAGACTTTCACAGATATATGTTGAAAGAGAAAATTTGGGATTAAATTTATACACATAAATTGTTTATTTTGTTATTGAAATGAAATGAACAATTTTACTGTTATTATTATGGCCATAGACATAGATAAATATTTGAGTAAAATGAGATGGAAATGGTAAGTGAAAAAAAGTGTAGACACCATAATAAAAAAATGGTAAAAACAGTTTGTAGTCATAAATTAAGCAAGTATCTACAAGCCAGCTTATGAATCAAAATACCTAATTAGCTGGTTACTTGTTGGTTGGTTTATTTCTTATGATTAATGATCTTATTTATTTCTTATTAAACTACTCATTGAATATATTGAATTATTAAATTTGAATGGAAATTTGAGAATTCATTGAATGATTTATTATTTTTATCAGGTGATTATGTGTATGCAGTAAATGGTCCAACATCTCCATTGATTCCTGTACGGGGATTCACTCTTCATCCTTTAGCCGAGACAATAATTGACCACTGGGGTCCAAGCAAAGGCGTAAGTTGCTTAGTTTCATATTCACTATCTAGTAAACTTCAAGATTTTAGACAACTTGTTTAAAAATGCAACTATAGCTTATTGTGGATAATAATAGCTTACTATAATGATGTACAGTTTTTTTTAGGTTGTGTTAACTGTGTTAACACAACCTATATATATATATATAGAGGTTATATATATATATATATATATATATATATATATATATATATATATATAATCAATATATACAATTTTCAATTTTACAATTTTATCTTTTATAAATCTATAGTTTTAATTAAATATTTACCCACTAAAAGCCCAAAATAAGAAGAAAAATGTTATATTTCATTTTGAAAACCTACTCCCACCCCTCTTTTATACTATTTCAGTGTCACCAACCTCAACTTCAGCCTCTAACCAACCTCAATTTGAGTATGAAAATCATGAATAATGGAAAACAATATTGGGAAAAAATTATGTTGGAAAAGGGTTTTTGAAAATTAATAATTTTGAAAATTTTGCATTGAAAGTATTCTGTAACAGTAGGAACTTTGTCTACATTTGCAGTTACTTGGCAATGTAGAATTTCCTGTAGACTCCACTACTGTTCTAATTTTGTTCCCCTCAAATTTCTGCAACATGGTCTTCACATGATGAACTTAACTATAATTATCCTTTGAAGAATCTATGTAGTTTTTAAATTCTTCAGAATCCTTGGGAATGTCACACACAGGTTGAAAAAAGGATCACTATCATTCTATTCCACGACATCAACCCACCAAAACTGTGTAACAGAACAACGCTCATTGTAAAGAATCTGTTGCCCAACATAATGCCAGATCATCATGGCAAATGCTGCTGGAGAAGAATGCATTTATTATCTCTTGCATTCCATTGATTATAACTTGGAAGGTCCATGTGCTTTACACACAACCATTTTTATGTAACTTACTCTCTAGAGTTGGCATGCCAAATAACTTATCTGTGCTCCTGGGCAATGCTGATAACTGCATTAATTAATCTATCGTTGAATTTTTAAACTAGAGTAAAGAAGTTTAGTCTTTCTATAAAAAGCCTTTAAAAAACTTGGAAACTGTATAATGGACAAATTTTCTATTAGTTGGTTAAAAGCACTGCTTAGATGCAGGAGCTGTTTTGTTGGAGGATATGAATCTTGTTAAGTAATAAGAAGCAGCTGGTTTGTTTTTGGGCATTATATTACTGTAAGATTATACTTTTTTTCATTTTGTTAAGATTTCAATTTCAAATCTTCCTAAGACAATGTGTTATTTTGATTTAAATACCTATATTACTGGTGATTTTCAGTAAATGAGCTTCAATTAACAGCAGTATGTCAGAAGTGGTTTATAATCTTATCTGAATATAAACCACAAAGTAGTCAGTGACCCACTGACTATCAGACAGACTGATCAAAAAAAGAATCTGAAAAAAATGATTATTAAATTATTAAATTTTTTCGTTAAAGTTATATTATTTATGATAAGTCAAACTAAACTATGTGTAAAGAAATAATGAATTTGGTAACAGGTCAAATTACCCAGGTCCATTATCTCCTGACAGGTCCATTATCTCCTGACAGGTCCATTATCTCCTGACAGGTCCATTATCTCCTGACAGGTCCATTATCTCCTGACAGATCCATTATCTCCTGACAGGTCCATTATCTCCTGACAGGTCCATTATCTCTTATCCCATTCTTGCAGAAGCAGAATAGAATTCCAGGAAAAAATTATAAACAAGAGTAAACATTAAAAGAGTAGATATACATGAGTTATTTAGATACAGCTACTTTTCCCCTTTCAAATTTAAACAAATCTTAATTGTATATCTCAGCTGTTTTTAAAATAATTTCCTCTAAAAATGGTTATGTACTTCATAATATTACTTATTGAATGGATTGGAACAATTTTAATTCACATATTACTGTTTTTGTTTTATATGGTAAAACTTTTATCTGAACCTTTTATGAAAATTTTGTTAATACTTGGATAATAAAAACTACACTGTTTTTTTCTATAAAATGCTCTAACACCTTGACTACCATAGTCATGAAAACCTACATTTTGATGTTTGTAATATACCTTGTATTATACAATTAAGTTGTTTATCAATCCTAGACTTGTTTTTGAAAAAAAAAAAATTGTGTTCAACGGTGTTCTTCATGGCACCCTATTAATGATGTGTAACTAACTAGGTGCCGTAAGAATCACCAGTGATCTCAGATTTTTTATAGAAGATTTTATATTTATTGAATTCTGCTATATATAGGTATAAAAATTATTATATATGGTTACTATTTTATTATTACTAAATTTCTGTTAGTCATAATGGTAAATCGTTTTAGTTAGGTAACTTGTGTACATCCAAAATTTGTCCATGTCTGTTACAAGTTATACACATATTTGTCACAATCTGAACACTTTGTGGAAACTAATTTTAATCATTTTTGTGCTATTTCACTACCTTCCATGGAAGTTGATGCGTAGCAATCCAAGCATCTTCATCATTTAAAGATTTATACAGTCTATTTCTGTACTTTTTGGTAATATGTGTATCTGGTAATTGTGATGAATACTTTTTTGTCTCTCTTCAATTTCCAATATCTGGAGTAAAAGAGTTGCTAAAAATTTTTTATAGATAATTTTCTTCGCAGAAATGGTTGTAATAAGCCAAGAATTAATTAAAGATTGTTAATAAGCTGTGCTCAAGGAGCAGTTCGAAGACTACTTTATACCACTTTTGTCTTTCGCAGTGATAGCTTACCAATTGATCTGAAAGATCAATGCCTTGTTTTACTCTATTGTAATCCATTATTGCTGCAGGTTTTGTTACTTGTTCTCCAATCGTGTTTTGTAGTCAGGAAAAGAACCTCATTCTTGTCTTTCCATTTAGCAACTACCACTCCATGATGGTGTTGTTTCCCAACTATTTCCCCTCTTTTCATCTTTTCCCCAATAATGTCTTTTGGCAAATATTTCCTATTTTTCTGTAGAGTACCAATCAAATGTGTATTTTTCATAAAAAGTGTTCTTGTAAAGGGGACTACTCACCCTTTGGATAAAAATTTTTATGCCAAATCCAAAACCACAGTTTGACCAATATTACTTCACTACTACCACTATCTTGTCCTGTGTATACTGAGGCTTGAAGGGTGTAACCAAGTGGATTGCATAATTAAATTTTATATAGCCTATCCAACTTTGCTTATTAGCAGTTGAATTGTCTGCAAAATTTTGCACTAGTTTTTGTACAGTACTGACTCTCAATAATTTGAAATTTGGAGGCATTTGACAATTCCTGTGTAAATAATAATTGCAAAAAATCCCAACATATCTTCAGAATTTGTCTACCACCACTGATTTACTCAACTAGAACGAGATGTTACATTTTGTTGAATAAAAATATTGATGTAGATTCTCTTTTATTTGTTAGACAACTCATATTTTTCTGTTCCTGTAAACTGTATGGCAGGTAGTTTAGATACATCAACCTCTTGTCGATCAAAGACATTCAAATTGTTAGGATTATTGATATAGGTCTGTTGGAATCTGTGATTTCATCTTCTGAAGATGAAAATATACTTTCACATTGCACAAGATAGATCTATGTAATTTACACTTACCAATCATAAAATCCAATCATACAAAGCCTCAAATCAATAAAAATACATACTTTCTATAACCTAAATTGTATAATCCAATATTGAAACAAAACTTGATCAAAAGAATATGCAGTATGTAATAATATATGTAAAATCATTTCGCACATAAAATAAAATGACTCAATATTATCTAGATAGTTATTTCCCTGAAAATGTAACAACACTTTTACACTAAAACTCAATAGAATGAACTACTAACAAAAGTACTGAAGACTGTAAATGTTTACCAGCTGTAAACATTACAACAGATGTTTATAGTAAACAATGTATATTTACTTCCAAATGTCACCAGAAGATGCAATTTATGTATAGAAATAAGACAATCTAGAGTGCCATACTATAGCTTATTTGCTATGACACAAAGTTGTGATTCTCACAACCTGCCGGCAGGTAACAAGGATCACCAGTGATCCTCATAGCAGTCAAGATGTTTGGTGCTCTCTTTTTAAGATCCATTGTTTAATTGCCTTAAGTAAATGTACAAATCAAGTAGATGAATATAAATGAAAATGTTTATAAATGTTTAATTTATTAATCCACTTTTTCAATCTTAAAATGATCTTTTCCAATCTAAATATGAAGACGTTTTTAGTAATAACTATTACAGCAAGTTTTTAATAATACTACATAAGCAGTAAAAAAATCTTGCAGTAATACTAAAATACTAAATCTTGGAGTGCATTAACCACAATGAATTAACAGTTAGTACACAGATCAGAGTGATTACTTGGTCTGATTGGGATAGGATTGAACCAGTTATTCTGGATACCTTTTCTCGATGATTGAACTTTGACCTAGCAGCTTGTTGAGAGCACATTGCTTACTTTTATACTATTACTATGCATAATAAAAATCATAATAAATACTGGAGTGAAAATATCTGTAGGGTTAAGTAAATAGTTTTCTACTATTACTAGTCTTCCTCTTTAAACAAGTATTTCTTGTTACTGTAGGCAAACCTTTTTAATACAATAATCAGTGTAAATATTTGTCATGATTTTAAGATTATCCTGCTTGATTTTTACATGATTTTGCTTATTTTATATGTTTTTTTTGCAGGTACTCTCTAATCCACATAGCATTGCTGTTTCTCCAGATGGTAGAGCATTATACATTTCAGAAATAGGACCAAATAAAGTTTGGAAATTCAATTTGAAAAATTCAAAAAAAATTGAAAAATCAGAAGAGATGGCATAAAAGTTAGTTAAGATGTTAGACTAGTATTGATAGAACAATAATTTATTATATGACAACAGACTTCATAATACTGAATTTTGTTGAGGCATGTCTTGTTTATTGCAATTTTATTTTATTATGCAGAATGGAAGTAACATGTAATTTTTAGGCAATACTTAGTGAATGAAATTTGTTTTAATATTGGTGTGAGTATGTGTGTGAGCATGCATGTGCAAGACCAAAATTATGAGCAATTTTGTTTCATAAAATATTTGTTATGGTAAGCAGGTCAAGATTTCTTACTTCTCTTTATGGAGGCTACAGGATAAGGCAGAGGGATAAGGGGTTAGATATCCATACAGATCCTAACCAAGGTTTGAGGATATATAAGATTTATTTTTTAACCATAGTAGTTTTTCATTTTTAGTTGAAATAATGCATCATTCATCACCAAATCTTTTTGTCCTGGATTTAATAGAAACTTCTGAATCTATTTCAACACTAGTTTTACAGGCTGTGTTTAGATTAAGGGTTATTGCAGTTTTTGAATGTTCAGTATAAAAAAAAAAAATCAAGCAATTTGTATTGCTCAGAAAAAAAGTTGAGCTCAATGTCATCAATGACATTTTAGAAAAAAACACCCAAGTTTGTGCTTATTTGTGAAAAACATTTTATATGATAGTTCATTAATGAAAATGCTAATAATTGCTACTTCAAGAAGGGCTGGAAATACAGGATAATTAATAATTCACATTAACATATGAATTTAGTGTTAACATTCTGCAGAATGATTGGTTTTATTTGGATAACAAGGTTTTATCTGGATTCATTAGTTACATTTTAAAGTAAAATTTTGAAAAAAAGACACTATTGTATAAATTAAGTGGAAATTTAATTTATGCAACAGTGTAGTACTTATATTTCAAACTGTACTTATAAGTAAAAGCCACTTAAGTACACTATTTTTATTGCCGTTGTCATAGAAGTCTGACACCAATACCCAGTGTGAGCACAATTTTCAACAATTTAAGAGTTCGGTCACAGTTTCATAGACAACACTTCATATAGTGAAGAAATCGTATGTTCCTCACTTTTTCATCAACTTTCTGCACCAAATCTTCATTATTGACAGAAGGTTGTCTATTCCATTCCTCATTATGAACATTCTGGTGGCCATCTTTCTATTTTGGATCAAGCTCTGACCCATTTTCATACCATTCCATTGCTCAATGATTTCAAATTTTAGCCGCTTTCACGCCTTTAGCACAATCATACCATGCTTCACAGTTGGCAGGATTCTCAATCAGCAGAGGCATTTTAAATACTCGTAATAAGTCATGGCTTGCCAACAGATGTGGGTACACAGTGCATGTGTGGAATTGCTGACCGCAGCATAGCAGTGGCAGAATTTCAAAACTGTACTTAAATTACATACGTGTTTGTGACAGTATTTGTGATCTATTTTACACTTTTTATTAATGATAAATTGACTAAGAATTTTTAATGCTAGATATGAAGAATTAGCAGATTGTGTAAACAATTACTTTCATTATATTGTCAAATCAGTAGATCATGGATATTCTGTATACATTTTTTGTACAATACTAAACCTAGATCCACTAGCCATTCTTTGTAGTAAATTTGTATTAGCACTATCTTAAATCACCATAATTATCAAAATTTAATTGATTTATATTTGTACTGTCAATTATAGTAATCTAATGAAACAAAGCTAATATATAAAAATAACATATCAAGTAGTAGTAAAAAAATCACATGTGAAGAATTATTTTTTTAACAATTGATCTTAATACTGGGTATTCAAGATTCATAAACCTTGTGAACACTCAGCTCCAAAGTAATTATCTAAATTTTTGTAATTTTCTTATATTCCTGTAATAATTAGCTAATTGGCTGACTTGTGTGCCTCCTGTCAGCCTCTGTGTTCTGCTCTTCCTGCAGTCTTCTAAACCTACAATCCAATCGATGCCAGTGGGTAATTACTCAGTTACTGTTGCTGTTACTGTACTGTAGTTATATATATATAATATATATTACATACAATAAAAAAATATTTTATCATGCAGTTTGTTATTTATTTAACCCTAGGTTTCCTGTAATTATGTTGTAATATGACAAAACATGTCAAGATGCAGGACATACTTATTCAAGAAAGTTAAAAAATTATCTGTGTATACTGTAACACAACAGAAGGTACAAGTTACAAAGCGCTAAAAATGTTTCAGATTTACCTATTATGATTTACACATCAAAGACCTCCACATTAAGTTTCCTAACAGTGGTCCCAAGGATGGATAAAAATGGTCTTAAAATTGGTTTTAATAGGCGAGAGCTCCACACAATGGAAGTACTACATATATACATACATATACAATTTTCATATCATGATTTTGGCAGAAATGTATGAAATAAAACATGTTCAAAAAATTTCACCATAAGGCATTTTTTTATTTAAGACTTAACAGTTTTATATTTAAATTTGCCATTTAAGTTTATATTCAGTTTTCTAGGATTATTCAATACAATACTTATCACAAAACTATCATGAAAACATTTTACTTTTAAATAGGTAAGTGTGCATGCCAAATGTGCAAGGGATTTTATTATGACAGTATCAGTCATGACACTTTTTCATGGCACCCTACCCAAAGTAAAAGTATAACTACTTGTAAGTAAGAGTAGTCTATCTTCATATCCAATTATTCTAGATATCTAACTAGTCTTTTATCTTCATTATTTTTTTACTTTAATGTTAATTATCTATTTGTCTTGGTTCAATTAATTAAGAAGCTTTTACAATATTTTATGGCACCCCTGTGAAGAGACCATGGTGCACAGTTTGGTAATAACTAGATTTTCAATCTAGATAATCCTAATTTTTAATTCCTTGTATGAGTACAAGGAAGTATTGTAATCACGAAAAATTCTGGTTTTCAGATTTCAGCAGAAATAACCTTTTGACAATCCCTCAATTTTCACTAGTTTTGGCATGACTTCTGTACGTATCTATGTACCATCTTTCATAACTTAATGATTAGCCGTAGAATGTTGAAATTTTGAATTTTGACTGGACCAAAAGTGTCAAAGATTTTGGATCTTACAAAGGTAAACACACTGGCTAGAATTTTCATTTGACTAATTAAATATATTGATTTAAGATTTAATTATTAACCTCTGAAAACATTTTTACAGTAAAAAAAATATAAATCTTAAAATATAAACATTTAATACAGTAATTTAATAGGCGCACAAGGAAGGAAGACACGTGATGTCCAAATCAGAGTTTTACTAGTGAATAAAAGCATAAATAATTAGCCCAATGAATCCAGGCAACATGCCTAAAAAATAATCCAATGGAAAGACTATTAAAGTCAACAATCATGTCCTAATTATACCCTAATTTGCAGCTTACTTTCAGATTGTAAGTAATCAGGCCATTCCATAATGAAAAAATTCATCTTGCAAGTTAAAACAAGGATAGTTGCTACCATACATAAGGCTGTAAGAAAAGAAACTTTTCTCCTACAAAATGTGTTCCAAGAACTGAAACCTACAGATCATGCCAAAAGACTATTGTCAATGGTTTAAACATTTTGTTGAAATGTATCTTAGCTGTGCTAACTTTTGCTTTGACTCATGGACTTTCAGTTATAGCATCAGTAATATCAAGCAGCTTCTGTTCATTCGTTAGTTTAGGTGGTCTTCCACTGTGATCATAATCCACAAAGCCTGTTGCTACAAATTTTTTGAGAGCTCAAACTGCATTGCCATTAGTAGCAGAAGTATTTGAAAACTTTTCTATAAGTTTTCAAAACAAAAATGCAAACAATTTCAAAACAAAAATGCTTACCAAAAATAAACAATCACAATTTAACTCATCTTGGGTTATTACTGAGCAACACCCAACAAACCCACAAGACAACCACCAATCCAACACCAAAACAATGCACCACAATTGTGCATAGGTTACAAGTATTTTTAGCTGTACATCAGATTTCTTAATTTCATGTCAAAAGGCACCTGCTAACTCCATTAATGAAGTTAAATAGCAGAGTGGAGCTAAATAATAAGATCAAAATAATCTAGCAAAATGAAAGTTTATATGCAGTTTGAAAGCTCTGATCAAATTCTATAATTTATACAACATCGAAGAATGCAACTTTGGCAAATAAGCAGATTGACCAATAGTGCCTGGTTGTCGTGACCAACAAATCAGCATTATCTCCAGAAAAATAATGAGAGACAGAAATCAAATTCAAATTGTCTTATGACAAAAATGTGTTGAAAAGCGCACAAAAAAGTATGCGTCAACTTATGTAAATTATAAAAAAATGCAATTTAATTTAGAGGACCAATAAGAGTGTTTAAGTCATTAAAAGTCATCTAAGTGAAATTTTACAGCTACTGACAAGGTTTTCATCACACATTCAAA
This sequence comes from Lycorma delicatula, assembly GCF_047948215.1. Classification (NCBI taxonomy): domain Eukaryota; kingdom Metazoa; phylum Arthropoda; class Insecta; order Hemiptera; family Fulgoridae; genus Lycorma; species Lycorma delicatula. Next base: position 107,552,826 of record NC_134457.1, read on the forward strand.
CATTTGCTGGGAAATTTTACCAAGGAGGCTTTACATTTTTAGGCAAGTTAATAAAATCTATATACTATTTTAAAAAAAATTATGTAACTTTAAACAAGGCATTTTAGCTCTTTCCAGTATTTAAAAATAAAAGCCTTAATGTATTGGAAAATAAAAATTTATGCTTTTTTATGCAAAAATTTAATTATATTGTTTTATTTTTAACTGTAGTTTCTACAATTGCCAACTTTTTTCTGTTACCTGAAAATTGACCCTAAATTCCAGGTTACTCCTTGTGAGAAGTAACATTGTTGTCATTTTACATAATGTAAAATGACAACAATGAAACATTTTACTTATATTACTCTTTTTAATAGTATTTCATAACCACTTACTAGTGCTCAGTAGTCTGTATTAATTATTTATTCTTTTAAATTATTTTAATTTGCTTTACTATTTTGACTGATTAATATGTAAAACAAAGCAAGACAAATTAGTTTGAAAAACTAATAAATTTATTATTTATAAGTAGTTTTTGATCCCTGATTTACAAACATTGACTTTTTTGTCTTCTAGGAATTTAAAAATGTCTTATCGGCAACACATAATTAACATTTAGGTTTTGCACATGGATTAATTCTAAATTTGCTAGTTTTTATAACACAACAAACCTTCACTTTAGATCCTTTTCCAATTGGAGCTTTAGCAGCCGGACACGCTTTTAATTCAGGTTCACATGGTGGTTTGCAATATCCTAGATCATAGTATCCTGGTGTTGGTATAGTCAAATCCAATGAACAATCTTCTATTTTAGATTTTTGTGGGCATTTTATCAAATCCAATGGTTTTGGAGGGTTACATTTTGAACCACCCATTGGTTCATTAGCAGCCGATATTGCTGATGTTTGAAATGTTCTTGTAATATTGTAATTTGTTTTAATATTAAATTCTCTTTGAACTAGTCCTTTTACATTTTCTAAGTGAACTGGTGTTTTTAATAATTGAAGTATACGGCACATAATGTATCTTTTAAATATGTGTGTGTGTTTGTGTGTGTGTGTGTGTGTATGTGTGTGTACATGTATATGTCTGTGTATTAATTAACTAATGTCTTCACTGACCATGTTGTACCTTTTGTTTATTGTTGCCTTGGAGACAGACGCAAGCTCTGTTATTTCTTGATAACTTATTGTCATCTTTTATTTTATTGTTTTTATTTTATTTGAATCAAGAACATAATTACTGTTTAAATAAATAATAGAAATATCATTTGAAAAAAAATTAATGAATTGTTATTAATATAAAACAATTTGAATAAAATAAATAAAATTAATTTGTAAGGAAAATAATATTTGAAATAATTTTTAACAAAATTTGGATAAATTATATTTTAATTTTTGTTATAATATAAATGTTCTATTATTTTTTATTATTATAATAAAAAACATTATTATATTAAAACATTTTTAAATACATTATATATTATAAATTTAAGTAAAGAGTAAGAAGAAATTTTCAAGATTATATCAGTTATTAACAGTTGTTTTAAAATGTCGTAACGATTGATTAAGAGTTTTGTATATTTTGTTTTCTTTGGGCGCACAACTAAGCATCGTCATTAACGTCCGGACACAGTATTTATCTAGTAAGTAAATAATTATTAAAAATGAAATTAATAACTAAAAACCAATAATATAAAACTCATCATAAATAAAAAATACCTATGGCGTATGCTAAAAGCGAAATAAATCGCAATGGAATATTATTTTGATTATCTAAATTAAAACAATAAAATTACCACTGCCATACGCCAAATAGCATAAATAGCTGAAAAATACTACAGAAAACTCAAATATTTGAAACGGACGGCCCTAAGAAGTAGTAAAACATTCGGTAATCGTCTCATTGTTTACTAAGATAATTCGGAAGTTAGCCCCTAATTTAAACTTATGACGCAATGCTGCATAACAGACACAATCACCACAAGAATCTGCTAAGCAGAGAGTTGACAGTCGCAGGGAATAAAAATGGGTTCATCAGTCTTGAGTTATGAGATATCCATGAGTGAGTCTAGTGTGCCCTATTCGCAAACTGCAAATAATAAACTCTTCTCGACAGTTATTCCTACAAGAGGAGCTCCACGGTGACAGGATGAAGTTTATTGTTGATGGTAGCATTCCATTTACTTTGCCACTCATCACGGATCGCACTCTTCAGAGAGTAGACAAGTTGAAACAACACGATTAGTGAAAGGAGGCTGCAGACAAGACTCTTTTGCCGCACTGTCAGCGTGCTCATTGCCTGAAATTCCAATATGGCTGGGGATCCAGCAGAAACTCACAGTTGTGTTACGCTGAGCCATTTAGGAGATAGCAGACTGTGCATGTCTCTAATCACCTGTAAGACACTCTTGGAATCTGAACAGACAAATGTTGAAATAATGGGCTAATTATATTTAAGGCCTTATTAATAGCATGTAGCTCCAAAACGAAAACACTGAAGATGATGGGAAGGCGAAACATGTGTGTTCTGTTGCCACAACCAACAGAATTAACATTTCTAGAGCCGTCCGTACAAATTGTAACAACAGGATTCATGATATTTATAATATTATAAAATTTGTTTTGCAAGATAACCGGATTTGTGTTATTATTATATTGACAAAGATCAAAGCAGTAGTAATTAACGAGAGAAGGCTACTAAGGAGGGTAATAACATTGGACAACAGTAAGGACTGGAGGTAATTTTATATTTAGAGGCAAGAAAAAGCGGTGAATTCTTATGCCTAGTGGAGCAGTAGATCTCGGCCGTTATTGGTATCGAATCAGATGTTTGTTAGAGAACACCGCATCAGACGTTGGAGTATTTACGTTAGTACAGATCATTAGATCTGTACTAACGTAAATATTCGAAAGTGATTGCTCTATTCTCTACTAGTAGACTTACCACAGGGCTTGAACGAAAAGCAATTGTAGCAAGACGATGAATAAATTATGAACGGAATCTAACATTTTAAGAGCGGTGAACCGAGCGGACGAAAAGCTATACAACCGTAATTCAAGTGGGAATGGACGGGAGCTCAGTAGAAGCGCAACATACATACTCGATCAGCTCCCCAACGAATATTAGATAAAACTCTCAGAATGTCGTAATTTTTAAACATTTTACCTTCAGCTCCTTTAAATGTTTTACCCACGTTAGTCGTTGGTCAAACCACATTCCTAAAAATCTAACCCGTCTGCAAGTTTCAACTGGTTCATCATGTAAAAACACTTGATGGTCAGTATCTTCCCTCAAGCGTGAAAAGCAGATGCATTTCGTTTTCTCCGGAGAAAATGTCAATCATTTCGTTTTACAACACGATTCTAAACGTGTTATTGTATTTTGGAGCAGCCTCTCGCTAGTAGCTAAAGTCCGTCCTAGATTTTACGTAAAATGAGAAATCATTAACAAACAAAGATTACATAACGGGTTTTCTTGTTATACTATTTATGACTCGGCAAATAAGGTAACGCAGGAAACTTCCCTGTGGTATTCCGTTTTTAGTGTGAAACTTTTGGATATCGTCTTTCCAATTCGAATTCGAAAGGACCGACTGCTGATGAAACCTCTTACAAATGCAAGGAGATTTCCTTGTATACACCTCCATTCATGCAGTTTATTTAGAATTCCTCTGTCGTATGCCTTTTGCATATCAAAAAATACCGCAACCACTCGTTGGTGAAGTAGGAAGACGTTTTAAATAACAGATTCCAGAATAACTACATGATCGATAGCCGATCTACCTTAGCGGAAACCGCACTGTTCGGGGCAATTAGGGGTTTCTTTCAAGGCACCACACTAGATGACTGTTTATCATACGTTCCATCAACTTGTACAGGGTACTGGTCAAGGATACAGGATAACTGGAAGGGCATGATTTATGTTTACCAGGTTTCAGTACGGAGATGACCAATACTTCTAACCAGGAATCTGGAAATTCCTGTTCAGAGAATATTTTATCGTAAATAGACAAAAGATGTCGTAATGGACTATTTGGGAGGTGAGATAGCATAGTGAACCTGATATTATCATTTCCAGAGGAAGTGTCACGGGAATTTTTCAACGCATATCTTAGTTCATCAAGAGAAAAAGGAATATTTAATTCATTTTGCGAATCTCGATAAAAAATGCACAACTATCTAGCTTACAACTTATACACCTCATAAACTCAGGATAGTAGATGATGTTAGTGAAACTGACCTATACGAGTAACCGTACGTGTTCGCCACATCAATTGGCATGGTAATGAGGATGCCGTTGGTTTCTCGTCGTATCGGTAGTGAAGATTGTCTTGATCCACACAGGACTAGTGCCTTTCTCCAAACAACGGATGATGGAGTTGTCCGAGAAATGGTATCAACATAATTTAACCATGATTTCCGCTAAGCATATCAAAACACTCGACAGCATACAGCCCTTGCAGAGATGCAGAGCATTTTTGTCGTAGGCCTACGATTAAAATTACGCAAAGCCCTGCAACGATCCCTTAATGCCGTCCTGCATTCTTTGGTCCACCAAGGAACAGCAGGCCTTCATGGTTTTTTCAGATGTAAGGGGATATATTCGCACTATCAAGTATCAGGTATGCAAACATGGAAAGTTGTTGGATCGCGTAACCACTTTCATTGTACTGCCTAAATGATTCTTTGTACCCGATCCAGTTTGCCTTCCCAAACATTCATCTGCGTAGCTGACTCTCAGGCAAATCACTACCACCAACCAAGATAACCTTCCTTGTAGGATCGCTTCCAAAATGTTTTGGAAACGCGCCAGATAAGAAGTGGAATAGGGATACTGAACACAACCACGGATCGATGCACGAAGGTGTTCCTGATGAAGATGTTACAAACGTGCACGATCCATCGTTTAATAAGCAGAAATATCTGCCTCAGTCGATCAACTATCCTTCCCCGGGCAGAACATGACGATGACCCCAAAGAATGGTGATGGACGTTGAAATAGCCAATTATTAAGCAGGCTACCGAAATCTTTTTTTTTTCTTGTTTAACCTCCGGGAACACCGTTAGGTATTGCTTTAGAGGATGAGATGAATGATTTGTAGCGTGTGTGAAAAATGCCATGCCTGACCGGAATTCGAACCTGAGACCTCCGGAATAAAAGGCCGAGACGCTACCACCCGCGCCACGGATGCCAGCAGGGTACCGGAATCTGGGAAAACATACTGGATAAATCATCCTCACTGATGTTCAAATTTGGAGGAAGATATAAGTTGCAGATATTCATATTGAATGGCTCAACATCTTTATTGAGACTGCAGGGGTGTTTCTATTCAGGGGTAGCCGCGTGGCTAACACTACTTCCTTTAGGAAAACAGCCACACCTACTCGTTCTCTACCATCAATTTCATAGTCATACCTTTCGAAAACTATCCGTGAAAGAACACATCATCCTGGGGACGGAGGTGAATTTCCTGCAAATACAGTCCTAAAGGATTTTCATCCTTCATTAGGATTTCAATATCCTTGGCGTAACGGAGACCGCAAACATTCCAGTGTATAATATTTGTAGCCATAAATACTCCTTCCTGTTAACATTCAACAACTACGTGCAGATTATTTGTCAAACACTAACCGGTTTTTCATTTTTTGTTTAAGACTTCTTTAAGACCAGAAGCGGTTAGCTTCTTCAGACATTCCCGACATCTTGCCAAGTATGAATGCTTACAATTTAATATACTCTTCTATATCAGCGTATGAGCTGTCATCATGACCCATACGGTCCAACACGCAGAAACTTGTTCCTTTGTGCAACCGATTTTTTTGTGCCCAACCCCTGACACTGAAAGCAGTGTCTTGAGTTTGGTTTATATGGCCGCACACGGACAGAGAGGTTCGCTCAGGGACAGTGGAAGTAGAAAAGGTTACAGTAAGTGATGATTTGGTACATTAACACCATTTTACCTCCTCATTATCCTCTGCGAGGATGAAATAACTGATTGCGGGGATAGCTCTCCTGATATTTCTGCTAATTCATATTTTCACGGCAAAAGATTGCCGTGACTTGACCGAAAATATGAATTGCACGGGATACTATATACCTTTGGTATTTAGTGCCTGTGAGGTTCTACTATTACCTTGTCGTTCCCTACATTCTTAAGGGCTAGGAGCTTCCGACTCTGGTCATCATTCATTACCTCAATTATCAAGGCGCCATTCCTATGATTTTTAATAGATTTAGGAGAGCCCCAAGCCATAACTGTACATTTATTTATTAGGAAAGGAGAAACCTTAGAGAATGATCTACCTTCCTTGTTATATTCCACTATGAGAAACCGAACATTAGAAAATTTTGCATCACCTACTACATTTTTTGTTTCACTATCTCCTGATACATCTTCCGATGATAACGTCGGCCGAAGTCTTTGTAAACTTCCGGGTTTGTTGGTTTTTTCAAGTGGACCAACAACCACCGAGATTGTTTGCAAGTGGACCGAAATGTTTGCGAGTTTCCAAGTGGACCGAAGAGAGAATGTTTGGGACTTCCATGCGGTTCCCACGAGTAGTTCTACATGCGACACCGACGCGTTACGTACGTTTTTTATAGGCTCCGCGAAATTTGTATTTTGTTTATACTTTTATAATTTACGCCGTTCGTCCTTGTTGAATATTTTTTGCACGAGTTTGATTTGTGTTTTTGCTAGTAATTTAGGGTGTGAATCTAGGAGTTTTTAAATATTTACGGATTTTTGCTGTTGGGTAGCCTATAGGCTATCATAGTAATTAGGTTAGTAAGTGATTGTTTTGTTTAACCACCCTTACTGGGACTGGGCTTGTGCTGTATTATACTTTATTTGTGTTATTTTGCTCTTTATTTAATATTTTGTTTCAGATATCTGTTGCTAGGCAGACATCTTCTTTGTTAATTTGTTTATTTGCTAGCTTGTCATTGGCTTTTTGGTGGCTCTGGTTTGTTTAAGTTTATTATACTTAGTTGTTTTATCTGTTGTTTATTTATTTTTTTCGTTTTGAATATGAACAAGGTATCTGACAGGGGTAAGACCAGGCAGGTAAAATCTTCTGGTGTTGTAGTATTTGAAGTTCAGCATGATGATTCTTCATCCTTGTCTGGTGATGAGGGGCTGAGGGCTGGACTGTCAGGGGTCCCTGCTTGTGGGATTAAGGACTATGTGATCTGATTTCCAGAGGGCTATGGGGAGTGCTGGGAGTTTCCACTTCTCTTGTAAGAGCTTTTGATGAACATTATGCAGCAGCATTGCATGTGTTAGAGGGTACCAGTAGGACCAGTTAAAAGATCTTTACGTGAGGTGGTTGAGAAAGAGTTAAAAGAACTTAAAGTGATCATGAATGCTTTGGTGAATGGTTATGAGATGGTGGTGACTAAGCTTCCTGTGGTTAAGGATGTAGTTGTTAGGAAGGTTTTTAATGTTCCTACTCGGGTGCCACAGTCAGTGCAACCACAGCAATGGAGTGAAGTACTTAAAGGAAAGCATGGGGCTAGTTTATCTTGTTGGCAACCCGAGGTTCTGTTGGTAAATTTAAAGGAAGGGGCTGCAGCAACGACTAGCAAGAAGATAAAGGATGACTTTCAAGTCATCTTCTGACACAAGAAGCTGAACTTGAGGATTCAGAATATCAAAGAGACTCAAAAGAGGTTTGTTGTTGCAGACGACAAGGAGACTGTGAAGGTTATTTTGGACTCTCTAAAGATTGGTAAATCTGACATGAGAGTTGTCCCAAAACAACTGAGTTGCCCAAGAGTTTTCTATCATATAACGATATTGAGTGACGGCTACCTGAGGATGATCTGCTGACTCTTTTGAGGCAGTAGAATACTCAAATGGATGAGGCAACTTTTAAGGCCGGATGTCGGTTGCTATTTAAATCGAGTAGGCATGAGGCAAAGGCTTATTATGACATATTGAGGATACTCCTGACATTCTTGATAGTATTCATTATTATTGGCTACAATAATGGAGCCAATATGAAGGGGAAAGATGCTGCAGTACAAAATAGAATCCTCAGTTTGAGTCTTTGATCTTTTTTTGTACTGTGCAGTACTCAATCTCTTAATCTGGTTGTGAATGATGCAGCTCTTTCTTGTACTGAAGCTGTAAATTTCTTCAGTACAATACAAGAAGTATACAATTTTTTTCTGTTTCAACCCACTGATGAGATGTGTTAAAGAATCATGTAACTTCTTTGACACTAAAAGCCCTAAGTGAAACTCGCTGGGAGAGTAGAATTGACCACTGAGATACCAAATTGGAGAAGTTAATAATGCATTGTTTGAGGTTTCCAATTTCTCCAGAACATATGCCTACGGCAAAAACACTGCACTAAGCTTAGCCAAAAAAAATCAGGAATTTCAAGTTTGTCTGCTGTCTTCTGATGTGGCACTCAGTTCTGTTCAGAATTAATCTGTTCAGTAAACTGTTGAAAAAACAACAATTCAAGAGGAACTTCTACTTCTACGTACATGACAGAACAATTTCTTCTTTGGGGGCAAGATTCATTCAACTTCATAAACACCACGACAATTTTGGTTTAATGTATAACATTGAAAGTGAGGAAAAAGAAGGTCTTTTGAAAAAATGTTCGACTTACAAATCGCACCAACAGACAGAAGTCATATCGATACAGACAACTTTTAAATTTACCAAAATTGTTGGTTATTATATCCATCCTACCAAAAGGCTGTCTAAAGGGCCAATGGAAATATTAAAGTATTTAACATCCTCTCGTTTAAATGAAAAGTTCCCAAACTTGTATGTAGTCCTCAGAATTGCCCTCATTCTCCCAGTCACTGTTGCCTCAGGAGAATGAAATTTTTCAAAACTTAAACTCTTCAAGAACTACTTAAGATCAACAATGTCTCAAGAATGGTAGAATATGATGAAGTAATCAAAGATTTTGCCGAAAGAAAAGCATGCAAAGTGTTACTGTAATTGTAAGTTGGCCTATTTGATTGAATTCTTTATAATATTACATTATAGATATAAGCTGACTTGTGCTTTTTAAAATCATTATGAGACTTTATTTTAATATTAAGTTGTATGTTTTATTATTTATAAATTTTCAAGATCCAAAATTTTCGTTTATTCTAGTCAGTATTTAAAATAAAATTATGATCATATTATATAATTAATTTTTCTATTTAATAAATTTGCAACATTTATTGAAAGTGTTTACTGCACATTAGATTCCCTTACTTACAGGAAACACTATTTTTACAGGAACTATTTTTACTGACAGCGTAAGTTGGGTACTTCTCTTCGTCAAGATCAAGATGTCATACACAACATTGTGGTCATTCAAGCCGGATCACAACAAGATGCTGTACACAATACTGTTTGTGTTTATTTGTTCACTGTTACTGTAATTGAGGGGTTCAGAGTCAAAGGGTGTAAGTGATATTTTTTTAAAACATGGAATTAAGTGCACAAACTGTGAGAATGAGTATCAAACTGTTTACTGGCAAAGAGATGAAAGCACAAGTTCAGTATTGTGCTGCTATCTGTTGATCAACATACAAACTAGTCAACAAAACCACAATATGTCTGACAGCCAAATGGGTGTAAGTTACTTGCATCCCTTTGGCTATACATGTGTTGTTTGTTTACCAGTTCAGAGTTCAGAGTTTACCAGTTCACAATACTTTGTATTGTGTTAACTTAGTAGTTTTCCAGGTTTTCTTTCATAAAGTGAATCAAAATGGAAAGTCATGGCGATGATGAAGAAAACAATTGTTATTCTGAAAACATTAGTTATTCTGAAGGTGAGTGTAAAAGTAAGTACCAATAAGATAACCTATAAATTATTGCATGTAACTGTTCTACTGTGTACCTATGTATAAGTACCTAGTTATTAGTAGTAAACTGTTAGAATTTGGGTTCTATTACCATTTTTATTAAAGTTATTTCAACTTATCGTTTATTGAGTTATTAAAATTTATAGTTTTCCATACCTACATAACTTGTATTTTTGGTAGTGCAATCATTTTTCAATTTTTACAGAGATGAAAAATAATATTTATTTTTAAAGAACTGGAATTAAAACATTTTACCAAAAATGGTGATTTTTTGATCTTATGAAAAATATCTAAGCTGGTAACTGGTTTATAGGTACATGCATTTTTGTAACTGTTACTGTGTTGTATTTGACACTGATTTGCCACTGATTCAATTTTTGTTGTGACCTGCAGATGACAGTTATGCAGATAGAGATTATGAGCCAGAAGGAAGAAACAAGTGATGAAACGTCTCAAGCTGAAGGTTTTGAAAAACGTAAGAAACAACTGCGCAAAGAATTATGGATAAAGAGTCAATGGAAATCCCTTTAGAACCACAGAAAAGAGTATATTGGCTATGGAGGTAAAATAAAACAAGCCAGGTCAGTAAAGCAATATACACATACTTGTTGTTACCAATGTGACTCCTTCTCTACTGAAACACGTCAAAAGTTATTTGATGAATATTAGGTTCATGGAATTTGCAGACAGCATTTCTTAATTCTTGCATTAAAACTTCTCTTCATAACCAGAAAGTATCAATAAATTCTAGGAAATCTGTTAGTGTCAAAATTAACCTTCTTGGAAAACGAATTTGTAAGCATTTTTTGCTAAAAACTTTAGATGTAAGTGTAAAGTGTTATGACAATGTTGTTAAAGCCAAACGTACATCCTTGACTGGAGTATCACAAAAGGATCAAAGAGGTAAACACTCGCCTGCTAACAAAATTGGTCAGGATCAGATTAATATAAAGACCATATAATGTCTTTCCCTCTGTATACAAGCCATTACTCTAGGCATTACAATCCAAACAGGAAATACTTACCTAGCGCACTCAACATACACAAAATGTATGAACTATACAATGCGAAATGTAAGGAAATGAACAAAGTATCCATAAAGGAAAGCTTTTATAGCAAGATTTTTCGTTTAATATAGTTTCAAAAAGCCCCATACCGACACGTGTACAAAATGTGATGTTCTTGAAAACAGAATATCTCACTGCAATAACGCAGAAGAATTACAGACTTTAAAACAGGAGAAAGATTTGCATTTACTGCAAGCGCAAAAAGCTATAGAAGCGAAAAATGAGGCAAGAGATCAATACGTGCTGTTTGTTTTGATCTCGAAAAAACCCTCATAATCATGCCACATAAACAGGGTTTATGTGAGGGAGAAGGAATGAGAGGATCCCAAGAAATTGGCTCCTGCATACTTCACTTCATAAAAACATTGCTGCCAAGTGTCACTCACATTGTTGCTTTTAGTGACAACGCTGGTTGACAAAATAAAAATAAGAACATAATCAAGTTTTGGAGTTACATTGTTATGAATACCAGTATCAAAAAGTTGACCATAAATTTGTTATCTCTGGACACTCCTACATGGAGTGCGACCAAGATTTTGGTTTGACCGAAAAGCTAAAGCGGAAAACACCATACATTTTTGTTCCTAATGACTGGATGAAAATAGTTTCTCAAGGTAGTAAGAAATTCATTGTTGAAGAAATGAAAGGTAAGGATTTTGTAAGCATTCAAGAAATGGATAAAGGTATGAAAGACAAAGTGACACAAATCAGAGAGATTCAGTGGTTTCATTTTGAGAAGCAACACCCATATAAAGTATTTTACAAAAAGACAATATCATCAAACTTTCTATTCTTCTGTGTAGATTTAAAGAAAAATAAACCTGGTTGTCCAACAACTAATACAAACTTAAAACCTTTGTACAACAAGTCCTTGGAAATTAAAACTGCCGAGTACAGGATTTAATGCAGTTACTGGAATTTATATCACCTGTTCACCACAATTTTTACAAGGCATTAAAATGTGGCAACAATTCAGGCAGAGTAAGAACAGAAATTGGTGAAGATGAAATAATGGATGAAATGCTAGAATCAGATGATGACTAAATAAAGTAATGACTATTAATACTTATGTACTCAGTGCGGTGGTAGATAAAGAAAAAATGAAAAGACTAATGTGAAGTACTTTGTTATAAAGTAGACAATTTTTTTTTAGACTATGAAGTTAGTATTTTTATAATTTTTTATATTATACTTTTGTTCAAGTAATAGTTATTAATACACAATATGTATATTAACCAAGGTGGTTATTAAAATCAGTTTTTCAAATTATTCAGACTATTTTGTGTATTACTGAATTTTTTTTACTGACAAAAGGATGTAAGTAGGATTTTATCAGCCAAAATGATGTGACAACATACATTAAATATTTGGTTGGTATTATATTATTTGAGGAAAAAAGTCAACAAACCTTATATTATATATTGAAGAATGATCAAAAAATATAATTAATATGTCTAAACTTTATTGTGTCAATGAAGAAGTTTATAACAAAACAAAAACTTTAGAGGTTAATTTCTCAGGATCAGGTTATTTGCATTTACACCCCTTTGACTCTGAACCCCTCAATTGTAAAACTTTTAAATTTAAATAAGAGTTAACGACAGGTTTGGTACAGCATAACAATTTTCTTAACAAAACGTAATTCTAAATACACAGTCTAAACAAGCTGTGGGCACCAGTCAGCAGGCAACAAAACAACATTTCAGTAAGTGTTGGTCTCATCCCTTAATATTTTTAATAGATCCATATTTTTTTCATATTGAGTACATTAACATATTTTTTTAATGATTGATTATTTGGAGGCTCCTAGCTGCTATCCTGCTATATTTGTTAGTTTTCAGTATCAGTATGCCAATGCTGGTGTGGTTTTCGTTGCTGAATTATCCTTTTTAAAAGCTTTTATTTAACTCGCTTTAAGAATAATCAAATCTTGCAACTGCTATATCTTTTGATCTATCGTATGAAAATCAATGAAATTTGATATACGTATGTAAGTTCGATGTGTAAAAATAAATATTTTTACTTTTTTAAAAGCTTTTATTTTTATCTTAAAAAAATACAAAAAAAAATTACAAAAATATATTTGATTACATATAAAAAATTATTTTTTTAAAAAAGCTTTTATTTAACTAATATTAATATTAACATTAATAAAAAAAGGAAACAAATTAGAAAAAACACCCTCTAAAAAGTAAAAAATAAAAATTAAATCAAAGTGAGAATTTAAAAAAATATATATAATATATTAACAAATATAAAAATTCACAGAAAAGTAAAAAATAAATTATGTAAGTATCTAATAAATAACCAATAATTAAATGTTATAATTATTAAATTTTAAAATACTTATTAACTTATTTTTTTAAATATAATTTATTTTATTATTATTAAGAAAATGTAGGAGTTTTGGATGAAAGGAAAGGAAGACAATTATTTTCTTATGCAGGAGGCCAAAACACTTACATATATGTGCTAAAATTTTCTCAAATAAATCGTAGTTTTCATAGCGTTTCCTCCACATAAACTCACATAAATACGGGTCTGCGTGATTGCGACTTGTCCCTCATTCCGTCTGTTACTATCTGTAGCGTGTAGAAACCTAATGGAAAATACCCAAAATCTGTATAGAGTCGTACAGATTGTATAAAAATTACTGAGTATTATAAATAGTACATGGTACTACTAAATAACAGTCGCAAGCTGTACAGAAGGCATTCAATTATTTTATTTAGTTACTTATATTCATAGTTTGATTTTTCCAATGTTTTAGTCAATTATTTTGTTTTTGTCCTCCTTTGGATTTGGTACATTAATTCCGTTCATTATACTGTTAGCAGTGTAAATGCTACTTCAGACACTTTCAGACAACACTTCATTATTTTGGTAGAACTGCAGCGCATCTATGTGTTTCTACGCTTTTTAAACGATGAATGGTAGATTCACATACAAAATGCAAGTGATTTCATACGTATTATACAAAGGTACATAATTTTTTCTGGAAAATAATACGTGACTATATCTTGTATAACGAAAGGAAAACACTCTAGTTGGAGATGTAGAAAACAAATGAAAAAATCCCATTTTATAGCGAATTATTAATAATTCATTGTTAAGAAATCATATTGTAGTGTTATTAAATTGAACAAAAAACTTATTTTTAAGGCTTTTTTTGTGTATGCGATTTTTAAACTCCGTAACTTCGATGCTACTGCTTAGTCAATAATATGTTAAAATATGAAGTTTTGTCTTTATCCTTGTACATTTCGGCGATTGGTACCTTATTAAAAAAAAAAAAAATTATACCTACATGTACTAGTGATACATTTTTCCAAATAATAAACAATTTTACATCAGAAATTAAATATTTTTCCGTTTATAAATTTTGATTGAGTATTGAAAAGAAAAGATAATTAATGAAAAAATAATTCATATAAAAACTTTTAAACTAGCGTTGGGTACTCCAGTACTGCCACTGTTCAGTGATAAAAATATTAGGAGTGCTTAAAAACATAATCTAGTTTTAAGAGAAATTTTATTGTTGTCATGTTAATGACGTTAAAGTTTACTTTGTCACGGTGTTTTTTTTTTTTACTCTCGTATAATCTCAGAGTCTCTAGAATACAAAAATTTTAAAAGTTATGAACACTTTACATTTATGATTATAATTTACTTCTCTATTAAGTTTTTCATTTATTGTAAAACTATAATTTCTTACTATAATACTAATATTAAAAAAATCTGCCACCGTCGAAATAATGCAAAATTGAAAATCAAGAATTAAATTGAACATTTTGGTGAATCTGTTCAGCTATATTGTATTAAAGTGCTGATTATAAAGAAAAACATCGATTCTTATAAGTAAATTTAGTCTACAATATTTTATAAAGTTGGCTATTATTTACATTTGGGTTATAAAGTAAACATTCTAAATATAAGGAAGGAAAAGACAGAAAGAACCAGCATATCTAAAAACATTCAGCTCGTTATTCGTTTAATTTGAATTGAATGAGCAAATAAAAATGTCTGTTTACAAGAGGATCGGTAATTTTTTCATGTTCTTTAAGATGGCAATCACTAAGGAGACATAAAGATGGTGATGTATAAAATAGATACAGAATTGAAATAGAGCCTGTTCACTGTAGTGACGGCTAATGACGATGTCTATTACATAAACTTATATTCGTTTTTTTTTAGAATTCAGAGGTTTTTTTTAAGCCCACTAAAATGTGCACCTTCTCCACCACATAGATTTTGATAATCATTATCATAACATAAACTACTGAAAGTTAGTTTGTTTTGTATTAAAAAAAGAATAAAAATAATATTATTTAATTGGTACAAAAAAAAAAAAAAAAAACTTAAGGTAATGATTCCATTTACGTTTACGTTGTTCATAGTTACAGAAACCGCTAAACCTAGTTTTAGTCAGTGAACGGTCAGTGACCGGAAAAATCGCAAGTTCAAGACAGTTTGGAATTGGAAGGTCTAGTGGCAATAAATTGGCAACACTGATTGTTATTGGAGGGGATATTTAATCTGTTTTGTTGAGTGTCTTGGCTTAGCTGTGTTAATAGCAGCAGTTGGTAGTGAGAGTTGCTAGTAGTCGTTCTTTGTTGCGTTGTTTGTTGGGTGCATTTGTATCTTGTTTTTATTAATATTTTTCTGGTAGTCAATATGTTACTGTGGTACTTGTGGGTTGTTTGTATTTATTTCACAAAAAAAAGTTTTGGAGTGGGTAAGTCCATTTTATTTTATATATATATATTTTTTTAAAAATGAGAATACTAGACAAAAAAAAAATACTGGATGCAGTAGGAATTAAATTTACTATAAAACTAATTAAGCTGCTGTATTACACTTACCTACTTTGCACCAGTGTTATTTATCTGTATACAATTTTCCTTTAATATCACCATCCTTACAATGAAGGAAGGCCCCGGATATCGGAGATATTAATAACTCACTTTAATGTCAGAAAAACTATCTTTCACTTACTTTTAGTGCGTTGATTTATTTTACCTTTGTCGTACATCTTTTCATGAAACTTACTTAAGGATGAAGACAAAATTATAGGTAATGATTCCATTTGTAGGAAACCAGCTTCAGCCTTTGTTTCGTCATATTGTATGGGTATTATTTCAATTTGTGTTAAGTCTATGCATTTGTATATTTGCAAGCGGTCAAGGGCCAACATTCTTAGTTTTTGAGGAGAGTAACAGGAACTCTTTAACTTCTAAGAAGATTTTGTTTGATTCAACATTTGTTCACAGTTGTGCGAAAGAAATATTGTTTTAATGTACAAAATGCTTTATTTATAAGTCGCAATTTGTCAAATGTGTTAGTGCTTAGTTGTATGTCCGGCTCCAGGGAGGGAAAGAGAATTGATGTACTAAAAAAAAATCCATCAAGAAAGTGTAAATGAATCTCAGTTTATTGTTTACGGAATAAATAAATAAGGCTAAATTCGTACTACCGGATTACATTGTACAGCTGTAACTTTATTTAAAGGCAGATACATGATGAATAACGTTTTGTCTTATATTTTTTATGAAGGAGACTTAAGTTATCACTGGTGTAAGTTTATTAACATTCATGTATTGAATTATCAGATAATACGTATTTCCAGAAGGTGTTTAGTTTGGTACAACTCATAATCATTGTTATACTGTGCTGCATTATAAAATTACATGGGGGCTGCGTTATGGGGGTCGAATCATTTTATTCCAGCCAGCGACTGTCTATGATGAACGGATAATAAATAAAGGCAAGATATAAATTTTGTATTATTTTTATTAAACGGGTTTTTATTTTACAAAGTTAACTTGGGAATCAGCTTAAAAGAGGTTATTTAATACATTTAGTGTCAGGGGTGCACTCATACATTCTCCAGTACCGGACGTTTGATTTTATATTACAGTAGACCGCACGAATATGGTCTCAGCTACAGGCGGTTGGCTGCATGAAAATGTTATAAAAAATGCGATTTATTTCAATGTTTACACTGAATCTTTTCCACGTCAAATGCCCAACGTTTTTGTGAATTAGATTTTTAGCAATTTATTTTGTCGCAGTTAGGTTACGGATATCCAAAATCAAGGACCATTTCACGTGCAGTTTGATTTTTATCATTTAAGCTATATTTTTTATCGGTTTTAAGTTAAAACAATTTTTTTTGTGAAAGAATAGTTTTTTATTTTTCCCAAAAAGCAATACCAGAACGGCGTTCTGGCAATAGTGCAATCCTGTTTAGATTTCCAATTGAAATCAGCTTGAATTAGAAATAGAAATAGACGTCCATTGAATCAGCTTGTGTATTCCGAACTATATGTTTAGCTAGTTAAGTTTTTTGGGTTGCTGTACAAAATAAGAATACTGGCTTATCGTTAATATTTTAATTATTAAAAAAAAACTTTGTCTTAAAAGAGAGCTTATTTGTTGTTGCGGATATTTACTATCACTTATTACCGCCTAATCTTTAGCGTCATAATTTATAACTTTAGATTTATTGATATCTATCCAGCAGGTTTAGGGGAATAAAATACATTGATACCCACAACGTTATCACGCTATTAAACAGACATATGTAGCATATAATTGTTGGTTCATGGATAAAGGAATTACACTTTAAGCAAACTAACTATAAAAATGAAAAAAAAGAAAAAAAGAAGAAAATTGTGAACTGTATCCTGTGAAAGTTATTCTGATGTTTTGTGCAATAATTATTTCAAGAGATAATTATTACCTACGAGAGTGTAATCTTTCAAGGTGTACGTAGCGAAAGGGAATGTTGAAAATACTTTACTGTATTTTACTGTTACGAGAGGTGACTATTTATTCTCATCAGAATCGATTTTCCCAGCGGCTTTATTGTATTTTTTCTTCACAGGTCTATTTAACTTTTGAAATTATAACTGTTAAGTAGTTTTGTTTCTATTTTCACTAATATTAGTTGTTTTTCTACAATTATTTTAATTTTATTAATCTTTAAAAAAAATTAAATATTAAATTTTCAAATTTATTTTAACAATGTAATATTATTTAATGTTTCAATATTTATGAGTTTAATTTAAAAGGATACAAATATTTTTATTTTATTTATAATACTTTAAAATATAATGAATAACTTTATATTACATATTTTATTTTAAAGGAAGCCACACGTCTGTACCGCATGTCTATTATCTGGCTGAATATTTTGTTTTTTTGGATTGTGTGTATCGTTTACATTTTAAATTAATCAGTAGGAGGAATCATTTTTATCAGCTTAAGCTCTCATTGCACTACGTTACATAGGAATTTGTTAAACAGAAATTCTAATTAAAAGGTGTGTATAATTAACTGACTTTATTATACAGCGATAGCAAAGTGTGGGAAGTACCTCGCGCTCGTGATTGCGTGATCGAACAAACCTGTTAACACTATTTATGTGATTATACAAATGCTTCCAGTTAATGTAAAAATCCTATAAATGAATTTGTACGTAAATTTTTTACTCCCTTAACGAAGTTGTGGTTCGTTGAAATTACACTATCTGGAAAGAAAAAAAGTAGCAATTTTTATGAATAGCATTTTATAAATACCCCTGAATGAATTTGTTATAACTTTACGCGGTGAACATTAATTGCCTGGTTGAATAATTTGGTAGTGCTTGTACCTGAAGAATAAAAGAATAGTCCAGTTATTTTTGTAGTACTCTTATAATTTTTTTAAATTTTTTTCTTTGTTATGCGTTGGTGGAGGGGAAACTACACCATCCACCGCCCGTCGGTGCAGACGGTTTTAGTCGGGCTCTCGCCGACTAAAACCCCTCCCCTTTAATACATCATGCCCCGGATATCCTACATTCGGCATTACTCAGGGCATGCTGCACTCGCCGCGGGACTTCAGACCAGCTCAGAATCCTAGACACCTCAACAACAGCTGATTACTCCTGAGGGTCTGCTACTCCACGAACCTCCTTCTCCTATCAAACAAAGTCACTGGGTAATCCAAAAGTTCACCTCTCCATGACTTCGTCCTATCCAGCTCTTTATGTCAGGAATGAGCGAGTACGTCCATCTGCTAATGGTAGCTCGCCGCCACCTACCCTGCCACCTCAAAAGCAACATCTCTCTTACCTCCAACTTACTCATTCCTTCACTCCTCTCTGACCTTTCCAGAATTCCAAATTCATTGTCAGAATACCTGCTATGACTAACGCGGCTTCTAAGGAAATCCTGACCACCCGAAGTTCTACCCTTCTCTGTAGGCTTCTGATGTCTACCTACAGCGCTGTATTTCCATCGCCCTCATTCAGATCTGCGCAGCATACAGCACAACTGAAGAATTAACAGATGCAATTAACTTCTTCGAAGTTCTAGGAACACCTACATTTAGGACGGCTGAAGCCTTATTGTTCTTTTATGATGTAGTCCCTGCCTCCACCCAAACGTATCAAACGCCATCTCAATTCTTTTATAATACAGTACTAGGCTTTGTGTAATTACTGTAGTTATTTATGAGCGATAATTTTCCCTCCTTGTTATTTTTTTTATTTCCAACCGATCATCTTTCTTTCAAAAATAATTTTCCTTAAGCAATTCCTTCTCATATGTGTATCTACTGCGACCAGATTTTTTTCAGAATAATTTTCAAAATATTACATTGTTCATTTAATATTCTTCACTGGTTGGTTTAATATAAGCCAATATATATATATATAAAGTATGTATATCCTACGTAAAGGATAAAATTTTAGGCATTAAGGCTACTAAGTAACACACATTCATAATTTTACTGAAAAAAGTTAATGAGTCATCCATGTCTACAGATAGTGGAAAATCCATTTGTTGGAGAATACTTTTATCTTAGCTATGATTTCAGTGACGTCATAATGTTTCAGTATTTTTATCTAAGCTTTCTTTATTTTTCTATTCATATTTCTTGATAATAAGAATACCATATTTCCTTTTGTGATTGGTTTTGGATGTGTGATGTACATCGACGTAGCAAACAAGAGTGTCTTTCTCGCAAATATAAACGTTGTATAACTTAATTCATACAATCTCCTTAAAAAAGACTTAAATTTATGCCAACATTGCGTATTATTCAATTCAGTGTTATAGCATCGGTTGTATATACGATTGTTAATATAGTACAACCGGGTCATTTAATTTCGGTTCTCTTTTCCTACTTACCTTTCATCTCTTTGTCTATTCTTCTTTCATTCTTCTCACTTACTTAGTGTACTTTATTCAAACTACGTAATTCTGTTAATTGTAACTCAATTTTTACGCTCTAATAATAGCTTACTTTCATTGAGTTTTTCAAGATTGTTTAGAAAATAAAATATGTTGAAAGTATTACTACCCTTGTAATTATTACGTGCTGCTACAAATCGTTTTATTAGATTTTTTTAGTCTATGAATTTAATTTCTTATTTATTAGATGTTTATGGAAAAAACAAAAACTTTGAATCATCATACGAGGTCTGTAAATAAAGTAATGAGACTAGGTTTTTTTGGCAGCCAAAGTGGCAACACTGTAAAGTTACTAGTAAACATGGTTATATGAACAGCTGATTTATATTAGGCATTAATATTTTTAGTCTATTGTGGCCACGTGATACGTAAACAAACTTTTCGTGGAACGAGTTTTTGTTCTGCGTTACAAAAATGAGTAATACTAATTATGAGCAACGTTGTGCAATCAAGTTTTGTGTTAAACTGGGTGAGAATGCTACTGAACTTTCTCAAAGTTGAAAAGTGCGTATGGAGATGACGCTCTGTCACGAGCCCAAGTTTTTAAGTGGTTTAAAGCATTTTCAGATGGCTGGGAACAGTTGCGGACGATCCATGCTCTCTGGAAGACCGTTAACGTAAAAAACTGACGACAATGTTGAACGAATCTGACTTGATACGGTACAACCGGCGATGAACTGTCAAATGATTGCAGAACAATTAAATTTCAACCATACACAGTCCATCAAATTTTGACAAACGAATTGGACATGAAAAAAATTGTGCGAAATTGGTTCCAAAAAACATCACTGTTGAACAGAAAAAGAACAGGGTGGAACTGTACGGAGATCTTCTAGGGCGAATTGAAACTGATCCTAATTTTTCTAAAAAATGTTATTATGGTGACGAATCTTGGATATTTGAGTACGACGCAGAAACAATACCCCAGAGCAAGGAGTGGCACACTTCAAACTCATCAGGTCCCAAAAAAGCAAAAATGAGCAAATCAAAAATCAAAACCATGCTAATTTGTTTCTTCGATAGCATTGTCCATAAGGAGTTTTTGTCTACAGGACAGACTTTAAATCAATATGTTTACCGAGAAATTCTTGAAAGACTGCGGAAAAGAGTTGCCCGCGTGAGATCAGCCATCAAAGACAACTGAATGCCATCATGACAAAGCACCTTCTCACTCTGCACTCTCAATTAATGAGTTTTTGGCAAAGAAAAACATTCCTGTAGTTTCTCAACTATCTTATTCACTTGACTTGAGTAGGTGAAGACACCTTAACGGACACCATTTTGAAACAGTAGGAAAGATAAAAAAAAAATGTAACCGACCACCTGATGGATATTCAAGTCTCTGAGTTCCAACACTGCTATGAAGAGTGGAAAAACCGTTTGAAGCGTTGCGTGGCTTCCCAAGGAAACTATTTCGAAGGTGATAGTGTCCATGTATAATTGGATTGTAAGTAAAACGTTTTTCTGAACCAGCCTCATTTCTTTATTTACAGACCTCGTATAGCGGATTTTCTTCTTAAGTTTTGTGTACGCGTTCTCATTTATTTATTCTTGTTTTAGAAAGTTCACTTGACTTTGTGTAATTGTGTGTTTATTCGAGCACCGGAAAAATAGAAATGTTGAATAAAAATAAATAAGGATGAAATAAAATTATTCTGTTAACAAATGAAGATTTTTGTTTTAAGCACATCCCAAATTTTGTTAATTGAAGCGTATAAATGTTTTATCAGTAACCTTTTAAATTTCTTTGCAGATTAGGTTTTTTGTCTTGGGAGTCTGATTAGTTTTGAATAATCGTATGAAGAAATTATATTTTGTTGCCATTCATCGAGTATATTACTTTTGAAAGCATTTTTTTTGCCTCCGGGACCAATGTTAGGTATTGTTTCAGAAGATGAGATGAAATGATAATTTTGTAGCGGGCGAAAATTCTATGCCTGAACGGGATTCGAACCCGGATGTAAGGTCGTGACGCTACCGCTCGTGTCACAGAGGCCGGCAGGTTTCTTGTTACGTCGACAACTAGCAGCCATAAAATTGACGTCAACCCACAGAAATTTTGTAATCGATCTCAATTTTTTTGAAAATGTTTTTCTTCAAACTTATTTTTTATAAAACAGTCGAACACAAGCAGAATCATTCTAAAATATCACCGTTAATTTTAAGCCAAACCCATTTAATAAGATTTATTAACAGAGCTTTTTTGTCCATCTGTATGTTTAGTGTGCGAAATTAAACCGCCTAAATTATATTTAAGTAGAGCTTAAAAAAATAAGAATAAACAAACAATAAGGTGTGGTAATTTAGTAACGATGTAGGTTATTAGTAATATCCTGACCTTAGCTGCTGCTGGTTGCCCACTATTCTGATTGTTACTAATCCTGTGCTAACAGTTTTGTCTCAGACTGTTTTAATCCATGAGATTTTTCCATGCCTTCCAACGGTTTTTCATCGTAATTTAAATGTCAAAATGAAAAAAAAAATATTAAAGAAATTCTTGATTAAATCAATTTACCGTATAACCAGATATATAAAAAAAACGAATTTCATTTCAAAACGACCCAGAATCTGTAAATAATTTTAAAGGTAAATAATTTTAACACTAAAATAAAATTAAAGGTAAATCTTCATTATTCGGGGGAAAAAGATTAATTAACCCCGATACAAAAGGTTTTTGTGCTAAAAGGTGATTGTGCTAAACTAGTACTTTTATACAAAAATGCAATTTTCCGTGTACTTGTACATTTTTTGTAATCTATTTAAATATGCCTTAGTTGCTGACGTCATCGATGAACATATTGGGGTTCGCTGCTTACGAACGTAAATAGTATTGGTTTTTTCTAATGGCAATAATATATTTGGAGGTTCTGTCATTCTATTTTTGTAGCGGTCGGAAGTCTCAGAATAAGTTTTATTTTACAAACAAATCTACTAGCAAATTTGCTGCTAATTTAATCATCATTGATGACGATTTAAGTAAGCCCAGAATTATTATTTATAGATTTATTTTCTCAAAAAAAAAATAAAATGAAGAATTACGCAACTAAAACTGGCAATTAAAGGAATTTTCAGGCTCTGATGTTGGAAATTATAAATGAAATAATTTAAAATAATTTTGTTATCTTAATTGTTATCTTTATTTGACTGAACATTAAGTTGTTACTGTTATGTTCTTATCTGCTAAAAGGCATTCAAACATAAAATCTAAAAGAAGTCTGATTTGGCGGAGACGGTTTTAAAATTTTTATTTTACCTGGGTTATTTAATGGTCATGTTATACTGAACTTCTGTCATTAGAGAAAAATGAATGGTATTTTCATTTGTGATGGTTCTTATAAGATTAGCTGTCTTCGAATCTGAGCCACATATACTAGCATAAAGAGTATAAAATTAAACAAAACAGAGCAGTATAGAGTTAAATATCAGTGATGTCTTGGACTGGGACTCGGTAAGCAACACTTATGTCAAAACTTTCGAGGCTAATTTGTTAGCCTATATACTCGGATATTACATACTTTATAAGTAAATGAAAATTTTTTGTTAACTTTTTAGAATACTTCTTGAATAGTGTGTCTTTCATCAATATCTGTAATATTATTTATGAATATTTATAGAAAGTGGAAAGATTTCAGTTCTCTTATCGTTTTATAATTGCTGGCTAAGCTAAGGTTATTATTTTTAAGTGACATTATTATTTTTATTACTTCTTGAAGGGAAATGCAATAAAGTTAAATACGGATTATAATTGCATTGGCATATTGCCAAGATACATAACTTTCAATTCACGAACAGTTTACTTCATATATTGTTCAATTTTAATAATTTTTTTATCTTGTATTGTTTGTTTGGGTGGTAATACTGTTTTTATCGTAACAAGAAAAAATTTATCAAAAAAATATAAATATAAAAATTGTTATCTTAACATAGAGTAAATACTTACAAGAAATGCTGTATTTATGTTATTTTATATTTGCTATTTTACCAAGGAAAATTCTTTACCGTTTTATAGAAATTTTATATTAATAAAATTTAATTATCCTTATAAAAAAATAGTTTTTTTCTTTGTAACAGTTGATGATATTAATGCTTTGATTATAAATTCTTAAACATTAAGTGAAACTTTTCATGTTTCTTACAAATTAAAAGGGAAATGTCAATCTTATATGCCTACCCATCCATGCAGCGTACCTACCCGTGTGTGTATATATATATATATATATACACACACATATATATATATATATATATATATATATATATATATATATATATATACACACACACACACACACACACACAGTGTGGAATTCCTATAACTCGAATATTCAAGGAATAAAAAAAATTCTACTTACGGAAAATTCGAGTTAGAGAAACATACATGTTATGAAATTACTACCTGTTGTAAATTCACTCACGTAAAATGTATAGCACTATTTAAGAAAATATTGCATTTTTTACATATACAATCTTATTATATGATTGCAGTATTATTACATAACATGATTCAGCTTTATAAGTACAGTGTACTGTATATACGTACTGGTTAGTACGTATATGTGTATGTATGTAATTGGTAAGTTACCCGAAGAGTATTCTATTACCGCGGAAGATACTAAACAAAATGTAGGCTAATAAATACACACGAAAATATTGTACATTAATCACATTTTTTCTCACTGATAATTTATTGCACAATAATCGTAAATGAATGAAAAATACAAAAGGCTATACTTATGAATAATAAAAAATATCATTGTTGTTGTATATAAAAAACGGTCCAGTTTTAAATTCAAGCATTGTGTTTTTAGAAGTTTTTCAAATAAAATAAAAACAATGTTAAAATTATAAAAAATAAAATAAAAAGTGTAGAGTAATTGGCTCTTTCGTAAAGAAAACAAAATTTAATTAAAATCGATTAAAAAAATAGTTGATAGTTGTCTGACGTTTCTTCTGATGCAGTGTAGTCAACCATTTTTCTATATCTGCCACCGCGGGAAAAACCGATTCTAGTACATCTTTTTAGTCACGAATCGTCGAACAGACTCAATGTTATCTGTAACTTCATTAAAGTTGGTGGCGTACGCTGGGTGTTCATCAATGTCGTTATCCGAATCAGTCTCTATGGTGTCATTCTCATTTGCCTTTGCGTTAATCGTATTGGTTATAATATCTTTGTCAGTAGGGTATTCGACTACTACCAAATCTTAGACTATAGAAACATAATTTCGAAAAGTTACATCGTTGGGTACTTGCAAAACATCAGTAACTGACTGCCATTCATTGTCACCGTCATCGTCATCATCATCATCATCACCATCACCATTATTGTTGCTAGAACAAAGGTTTTCACTGTTAGTTTGTTCACATTCCGACAAAATAACGGGTTGTGGGTTTTTAAATCCAGCTATTTTAAAACAGTTAAAAACAGCTTACTCGCATCATTCCAAGATTTTTAATTTCCCATAGAAAAGGAAGAAGATTAATGTCTGGTATTTGTTTTTTTTCAATCATCTATAACGTTTTCATATAATCCTTTTCCTGCACATTTGCTAAAAATGTTATATAATGCCCTGATCCATTGGTTGGAGTTTAGAGGTAACATTTGATGGAAAGAAAACGCATTTTATCGATAACAATTCTTGAGGAAACGGTTTTGGATGTACTGGGCAGCTGTCAATGAATAGAATAATCTTTCTATCTTTCGAATGATATTAATGATCCAATTTGGTTAACCATTTTTCGAAGATTTCACTAGTAACCCACGTTTTTCTATTGGCTTCGTACTGAATAGGCAAAGATTTAACATTAGCGAAACAACGTGATTTTTTCGATTTACCAATTAAGAGAGGTTTCAGTTTTTCTGTTCCCGACATGTTCGCCCCTAAAAAACTGTGACGCGATCTTTACTTCGTTTTCCACCATGGTATTTATCACCTTTAAAAGTTAAGGTTTTGTCAGGTAAACATTTTTAAAACAGTCCAGTTTCGTCAGCCTTAAAAATATCCGATTCTTTGTATGTGCTGATAATTTCTTTTAGCGTATTGTTTATCCACGTATTAAAAGCTTCATTTACACTGGTACTTTCACCACAAACCTTTTTTAAAAATTATTCCATGCGTATCTCTAAACTTATTAGGTCAACACCCACACTAGCTTTGAGATCTGTACAATTGAACTCGCAAAGTACTCGGCTTTTTCACGTAAAGTCGGTCTATTGGTAGGTAAATTTTGATCGCGACTGTTTTTAAACCACTCTAAAACGCTTTTTTCAATATCGGGATACTTGACATACTTTACCTTTTTATAACGCCTGAGTTACGAAGGCTACGTACGATCTTTCAAAATTTTTTCACGGGTTTTGTTGTAAGCGTTTGGGTGGTATTCCGAATTCCGATGTAATCACGTTTTTCTTCTTTTTTCCCTCATATTCTTCCAGTATGAGCCTTATTTTATCATCTAATGACAATGCTTTTAAATTTGTATTTGAAATTTTTAAAAAAGAACAGAAAGAGTGTGAAAACAACTAACCAAACTGAATAAAAACTGAACCTAATTGAATAAATACTAAACACGTAAAAATCGTTGTAATGAAAGAATAAGTACACTCTTGTCCACAGTAACAAACCCAAACATACATACGAAAACTATGCATACGAGTTAAGACGGTTATTAAGACACACTATAAACGAGTTCCGGTGAATACTGACGCGTGACGTATATGATTTCGCTTCCCTCTTTGCTGTATGTTGATTCATCCTTTTTTGTTATTGCATAGTACAGGAAGTGAATAATGCTTATTTCATATTTCTGAACTGAAAATAAGATCGGTATTTTAGGCCTAATATTAAACTTCGGTTTTTTTATTTTATTTTGTGTAATAAACTAATCAAATTTTTACTTCGACTTATAGGAGCTTTGTTCGAGTTAAAGGAATTATATTTCCGTAAAAGGTAATACAGTACGGCCGGCAATTAGAATAAATTTCGAGTTGTAGAAATTTTCTAGTTACAGGAATTTGATTTTATATATATACATTCACAATCAAATGAAGTATAACACTGTATTATATAACCAGTATTATGAATTGGGCCCACTCGTTCGCTTATAGCTAGATAACTGGTGAAACAGCTAGAATATAATTAACGAAAGTAGTGCAATACTGCCTCCATTGCTTGAAGGTGAAACAGCTAGAATCTAATTAACAAAAGTAGTGCAATACTGCCTCCATTGCTTGAAGAACTACATATTTTTATACCATATCAGCAACTGTAGAGTTTACCAACTATACAGTAGCATTTGTTAATGTAAATTAGTTCTCTGTAATTCTACTTTGTTGCATTGTTATCTACCGCAGTTTAGCCTATATGTTGAATATAACCTATATGCAGTGTTATTTTGAATGTGGCTGACAATTTAGGATTTGTTGATTTTTGCACTGAATTTATGACTGAGAAATCTGAATTACAATAAACGGTCTAATGTCAGTAGTATGCTAATATTCATATAATACTTGACTGATAATATACATTTTAAGTGGTTTGTATAATAATGGGTGTTATATTGAATGGCTTGTTTCAATTTTCACTTTATTTTGATAAAATAGGTTGGGATTTGAAAGACCAGTATTTTTGTTTTTTAGATATTAGATGAACATTTCATGTACATTGAGAATTTACTGGAAATCTTGGAACTGTTTCCTAGTCATATTTCTATGTACTTGAAAAATCACTTTGTTGTGTTTAATAATGGGATTTATGGTCGGTCAGCCTTTTTGAAATGTATTCGTAGATATGAAAATTATATTAATTCAAAGGCAATGTTTTATGCTGATTTAAATTTTAGAATAGTATCCTTTGTTATGTTTATACTTCCAAAACAGTAAAACTAGAAGAGCTTCTTGATATGCTTTGTAATCATGTAACTTTATCATATCATGTATGGATAAACATTTGTATTCAATTAATATTATCCAACCAAAAACGCACCGGTGTGATAAAATCATAAAGTGCATTTTAATGTTGAAAGTGAAATTTCTAAACCTCTTCTATTACTACCAGTTGAGATAGAAGGGTAAAATGGATTAAATTTAAATGATTGTTAGTAAAGCAATTAAGTACATGAATGTAATTTAATCATTTGTAATATAACAAATAAATGAATAATTTAAATAAAGGTTGCAAAGAGAAAAAAGTTAATGATTACCTAATTAAAGCAAATAAATGCACAGTAAGGCATATGATTTCTTTGATATTCACTTGAACTTTCCTTTATAAAAAGAAAACGAGTAGTGCTAACCTGCTGCATACTTCAGGTATATAAGTTTGCTGCAGTATACTTCAGGTATAGTATTAGGTAGAGTGAAAACATTGATAATTCTATATTGTATACTATGAATTTAATTATGGTAAAGGAAGTAAACAGGACAAGTTTTATCAGGTGTGCATCTCAACCATTAGTTGGGCATTTTGTACCAGTTACTGGATCGGAAAAATAAATCAAACTGCAAAAAAAAACCAAGGACTCAATAACTTATACATGCCTTTACCTTGACTTGAACCAGTGTCCATAGATTATATTGATATAAAAAAAATTCAGTGTTTCTCTTTATGCAAATTCTCTAAATGCATCTGTTTTGATGTTTTGCATAATACATAATTATATATATAAAATTCATATCTCCTTTTTAGCTTAAAAGAAACTAAAAATAAAATTTATAAATTATATTCGTATAATTAATTGATATAAATATAAATGTATAATTGTATTATATATAATTACATTAATTAATAGTCCCATGTTGCATGCATTAGTACTTCCTACTTCCACTATGCATGTTGATGCTCACCTTTTATCAGTAGCCTCAGATACATCCACAATTAAAGTCCAGTAAATAACCCATAAACATATTAACACTCAACTTATTTTATCTGATTTTCTATATCTGAAGTATTTGGAGATATGTTCAACATATTTATCACATTATTGATGTGCATTAACTCTTTATCGGGTGTGAGGAGTAGTGTTACTAATACTAACATTATAGTGGAGAGAGAGGATAGTGTACAGGACATTGTAGGTAACAAGGAGCTAGTCACCAGTCCAGCATTCTACCTAATTAATTAATAGTCAGCATTCTATTAATTAATAGTCCCATGTTGCATGCATTAGTACTTCCACTATGCATGTTGATGCTCACCTTTTATCAGTAGCCTCAGATACATCCACAATTAAAGTCCAGTAAATAACCCATAAACATATTAACACTCAACTTATTTTATCTGATTTTCTATATCTGAAGTATTTGGAGATATGTTCAACATATTTATCACATTATTGATGTGCATTAACTCTTTATCGGGTGTGAGGAGTAGTGTTACTAATACTAAAATTATAGTGGAGAGAGGATAGTGTACAGGACATTGTAGGTAACAAGGAGCTAGTCACCAGTCCAGCATTCTACCTTCATCTTACGTCTTAACTGAGCTTTCTAAACATGGCGAGTAATAGAAAAGTTTATGAAAAGTCGATCGAAAGTATACTTAATCTGACTACTACTATTTGACCTAAAAATCAAAATTAACTAGATGGCCATTTTGATCGCAATTATCTTTATTAATTATTAAAAAAATAGTCTAAAAAATGATATGTGATATATAGATGAAAATGTTTTAGTAATAGATAATTAATAGTGAACAACTCTTATAAAACATTACAGAACGAATAATTCTACCATCCATTAATTAGATGGACCAAACAATTTGAACCAAAACAGTAAAAAGTATTGTTTTAAATAATCCCTACTGGAAATGTAAAGTTAGAGATAAGGTATACAAGAACGATAGAAATATGATGAACCATGACCCGTTCAGAAATTTATCCTTTCCGTGAACAAAACTTTAAATGGAAGGATAACAGTTTAATGATCTTGTGACAGAAAACTTTAAAAAAAGATTTTTAATAAAACCTAGGTAGTAAAATTAATAAATATAAGATTAAAAAAATTGAATGTACACAAAAAAAGATGATTTAAAGGGGTTTTAATCACAATTATGTTCAATGAATTTGAATGTAATTCTTTTATTTAAATAAATACATTATCGATGTGATTTTGGTTAAAATTGATTATAGTAATGAGATTCGCAGAAGAGATATGAGATCATACTTTAAAATTAATGAGAACTCTCCTCTTGATTTCATTCCCAAACCTAACAGGTCATTAACAGTAACAATAATTTATTTAAATTGGGAGGAGAATCGCAAGCTAATTATTTTGATAAGATCCTGCCATAAACTATACTACCTTCTAAAAATACACGTATAGATAATAAAGTATGAAATTTACCAAAAATGTTATATATATATATTTATATATATAAAGTAAAATAAAAAAAAAAATATATATATATATATATATATATATATATATATATATACTGCTTATAAATACTATATACAAAATTATTACCCGCACGCTCTTTATTATCCTATATTAGAGCAATGTTTGTTAGCAATTTTTTTTTTGGCAGTCGTGTTTTTTTATTTTTTAATATTTATTTCTTGTTTTTTATGTAATTAATTTTAAAAATGAGACTTTACAAACAGGTAAAATTGCAGAATTTTATTGCTAATATTACAAAACGAAAACAATGGAAATTTAAAGATTAATTAACCGCCCAGTCTACTGTTTATGTAAAGTAAAGAATGTTTAAGTTCCAACAGGTTTATTTACGAAATAAAATGCTTTCCAGTTTAATGCTTATTATATATACCGTAGATCCCTCGCTAATCTTTTCATGGATAACAAAGTAATGATATATAAAAGATAAATCTCTAGCAGATAAGGTTGAGATGTACGGACTTCTTCGCTCTACTTAAAATTTTTCTAAATCTTTATTTTTTATTTTGTGAATCTATCTTTATTATTATTTATTTTATTCAGTAGAATTTTTCTTTAATAGTTTAAAGATGATTATGAAATCTGAATCAAGGTACTGTTTTGATATCAATTTATTATTGAAATTATAATTAAATTCTAGTACTAAAAAATTTTTCTTTTTCTGTTTAGCCTTAAGGTATTATTCAGAGAATGAATGAGAATGATATGCATGAGTGTAAATGAAGTGCAGTCTTGTACTGTCTCAGGTCGACCGTTCCTGAGATGTGTGGTTAATTGAAACCCAACCACCAAAGAACACCAGTATCCACGATCCAGTATTCAAATTCTCATAAAAGTAACTGCCTTTACGAGGATTTGAACCTAGGAACTCTCGACTTTGAAATTAGTTGATATGCGATGACGAGTTAACAACTAGACCAGTCCGGTGGGCTCTAGTACTAAAAACTACCAGAATTTAGGCGCCAGTGCAGAGACTCTGTACCCAAAATAAATTCCTTAAAGGAGAATAATTCCTTTAAGGAATTTGCAATTCAAAATGTCAAAATTATAATTATAATCTATTTTGAGAATATATTCCTTTAAAGCATTTACTAAAGTAAAAATATCTAACAGTTTATAATCATCCGACATAACAGTTATATCCTGAGTTGACATGTTAATTGTTATACTAACCAACAGATTCCTCAAATTCCACACATTATATCCTACCGTACTTTATGTTATTGAATTAAATACAAGTAAAATATATTTTACACAAAATATAATGAACTCACCATTACTGGACGAATTTAACTTAACAAACCTAAATATTTTTTGTTAATTTGCATCAAATGATATAACGTTACAAATCGTTTACAAATTTGTGCCTCTTTTTAAAGAAGAAAACTTAATTTTAAAACTATGGAAGTTTTTTAAAATTTACTTGATAGTGGATATTGGAGTACAAGAAGTATTCAAATACTAAATATTAGAATATTCATTGTAATATATTCATCTATACTAGGAATAATGGAGAAATATTAGCACATATGATAAAAAGTCTACAGAAACTATTCTTAAAGTAGGCGCAACGATACTAAATAACAAACGCTGCAGTTAATTGAATGCTAGCATACGTAGTTATGTTATTACAACAGTACGTAACTACGTGAATAGGTTGATATTATTTTTTAAATAGTGCGTAACTAATTATACTACATTAACAGGATCCGGTTACATATATGTATCACAGGAATCAACGTTCCGGTTGGAAAATAAACAATAAAAAAAATACAGAACCAGAAGGATGTACGCAATACGCGTTGTTAAAATCAAACTATAACAATTTCAGAAACCAGCTTAATTTTATCAACTAAATCGGTTAAAATGTTTAATTTTCAATTTATTTTTATGTCGCCTTTTTAGAATTAAAACTATAAACTTCTTCTCGCCTATGGCTTCAGTAATAGTAGGATAAAAACTGAAAAAATGTTAAAAACAAAAACTGTCACAAATCTATATGGATAAGGCAGATTTATGTACCTGACTAGTGGTCTGTAACATAGCGAGACGAACCCAGGTCTCATCGGAATAAATACAAAACATACCA
This sequence comes from Lycorma delicatula, assembly GCF_047948215.1. NCBI lineage: Eukaryota > Metazoa > Arthropoda > Insecta > Hemiptera > Fulgoridae > Lycorma > Lycorma delicatula. The sequence goes on from NC_134457.1 coordinate 107,585,427, forward strand.
ATCGTTGTACGAAGGTTGTACTATACGAAGGCTTTATAATATGATATCAAGCAAGACGTGCATGTATATATATATATATATATATATATATATATATATATATACACATACATACATACATACATGCACGTCTTATATACATACCGTCACACATAATTATTTGTGAATCTAATACACGTTACGTTCTTTCTACATTGCAGTACATTTTAATCGGATTGAAACAATATTCATCCTGACAGGACTTTTCAAATATTTGAGACCCTTCTGTTCCTAAACTGCAAAAATATTTACATAAGTTTTATTCCCTATCCTATTCAATGGATGCTGTACATAGTCTATTGTTGTTCTCCGAAAAGAAACTTTTTAGAATTGTGGTTTTAACCGATTTGTTCCGATCTTTTATAGGGTGACACATTTGTAACAGCTGGGGTTCAAGAAGCACTTGCCAAAATTACTTTCTTTGAGAGTAATTACGTTTATTACATAGCAAGTGGTAAATGAAGATGTCTCTTGTAGGACTGAATATTTCATGCACTTACAAACACAACAAATTTTATAACATTACATTGGAAAGTATGGTACTTTTCTTACCTTCTGGGCAAGTTTAAATTCTTAAACAAATCGTTCGTTGTTTAAGTCTGGTTAAACTTTAATTTTGAATTTTCTCCTTCCTACTCTTATCTCCTTATCCTTAAGCTCTGTCTCAGCTGATAGCATCGCACTGTCAAGTTTATCAAACATAATTTTATGTATGCTCTGTATTTCTATTTTATTTTTCAGTACAAATTTATTTCACAGTGAAGAAAAAACTAAACGACTAATTTTAAATTTAAATGTTTTACGTGTGAGTTGTTTGTAATGTGTTAGCCAACTTCTCAAATCAGCGTTCTAGAGTTAGTTTGCGACAAAACAAATAAGTGATGTCTAAAGCAAAGTCATTGTGTTTTGGTGAACATCTCATTATTATTTCGAAATTAGTATCAGGAATACCAATACAGAAATTTTCAAAGAACTATCGGTTTCATGTTTGGAAAAGTACAGAAAAAATTAAAGAAGTTTGAAAAGTATAACTTGTAGTTTCAAAAACGGAACATAACACTAAACGAAGCATTATTAAAGTGGTTTAAACTCCACAGAAATTCAAATTGTTCTTTTAATGGGCCTAATAATACTTACCAAATCCGAAGAATTTGTAGGGTAAATGGGAATACAAATAATTTAGTGGAATCTAAAGTCTCAGATTTTTTTTGTAGATTATACTATTATATTTTGTAGATTATTTGGAGTAGAACTACTCCAAATAGCTCTAATTTTTTTATTTATTCATTTATTTTATTCATTTATTATTATTTTTTTTTTTTTACTTAATGAACAAACATCACTTATTATTTACGGTAATTACATTTGTTTTTAAATCATTTATTTTGTTCAGTTCTGGAAATGTTGTACATGCATAATATGCATGAAAAGTACATGCACGCATGTTGTACATGCATAAATATATGTTTTTTTTACTTTATATTCCTAAAAATATTATTTGTATCATTAAATTTTCGTTATTGATTTATAGATAAATTTTTACTACATTGTAAATTAAGATTATATTTCATCCAATATGTGCATATAATGTTATATCTATTTTTTAAAATCTTTGTGTAAATACCCGATCGATTTCCTCGATCCATTGAAGTTCGTTATAAATTATTTTTACTGTTCTCAATTTTTTTCGGTTTTTACGCCATGTTTTAAAACATTTTTCAATTAGTTCATTATGCCTCATAATATGAGCCTTATCACGTGAGCATGTTTGTTTCCACAATATTTTATGTTTCCGTTAATATTATCATAATTAATTTGAGGGTTATTTTCTGCCCTTCCTAGTGTTGTCACTCTAACATTTGTAGTTGACGCGTTTCAGGTACCTCCGCTCTTAAAACTACTTTTAACACCGCGTTATTCTGAGTTGGGATCGTGAATCAACATTGCAATTAAAATCGCTACTTATTCGACGATCCAAACTCAAGAAGACAGTGCCTAAAGGTTTATGAATGCTAAAAGTTAAAGAAGTTAAGAAGTTAAAGAATTTAAAGAACGGAGGTACACCGAAACGCGTTAACTACGAATATTAGTAACAGTGCTAGAAAGGGGAGAAAATAACACTTAAAACAAGCATTTGTGTGTTACAGATAACATATGAAACTGTATATCACTGAATAATAAGAAAAAAATGTGTTTAGGCCATTCGTTCTCAATGTGGGCGATAAGCTCCCTTGTGGGCGCTGGAAGCCTTCACGTGGGAGGCGCTAGACGGCCCACAGAAAACTGGGAACGTTCAGGCGATCTAGGATGGCGATGCTGATTAAAAAATAAGGCAAAAATGATGTTTTCCTGATATTTCAAATTTAAATGTAAAAAAATTTAAGTTTCAACTCAGAAATAGGAAATGCCACGTTTAAAAGCAATAATTGCAATTTTTGTTTTTAAGAGCGCATCTTAAAAACGCAATTGAAAATTATTATTTTTAACAAATGGTAAGTTTAAAAATTTTGGGGGCGCTAGAAAATGTTTGTTTCTCAACGTGGGCGGTGGGCAAAGAAGTCTAGGAATCACTGGTTTAGACGTAGAAGAGCGTCTAATTAAGTCGGGGTGACACAGGTGTTCGCATCTTATTAATATTATAATAATGTAATCTAGGAGATAATGATTTTAATCTACGAACAAAGAAAACTTGTTACATAGATTCTACATAGAATGTGTGTGTATATATATATATATATATATACAATACTTTAAAGACAATGGACCAAATCATTTGACTTACGATAACAATGATAAATAATAATTAAACTTGATAGCATTACAACTACAAGGTCTCAGGGTCAAAGATCAGTCAAACGTCGCAAAAGAATATTAGCTACGATACATTGTTTAGTTCTTATGGTTAACTGTAACAAATTACTTTACATTTACGTAAAGTACGTCAGTAGACAAACTTATTTATTAGACTGTCACGTATTATTATTTTTTTTTAATAATCTTGTTTTAAAATTCTATCGGATCATAATTGAATGACGTCATAATGTCGAACGAGTAAATTAAAACGCTTAGTTGAGAAGAGTAAAAGTCTTAAATATTTCATAATCTGCTTGTGCTTGCACTCGTTTAGTGCATGCACAAGCATGACTTCGCCCTTATAGCAACAATGGCGAAGTCATTAAAAGTTACATTATAAATTATAATTAAATTCCTAGTTTTTGAGGAAATTTATTATGTTTGTTAAAATTACAAACGTTTAATTTTAACATGTTAATTTTGTTGTTGAAAGGTTTAATCGCCGTGACAGTTAGAATGCTAAAAATAGGAATTTAATGAAACTTTAATAGATAAAAAAAACCCGATAATTAAAAAAATATATTTATTTCAGTTTAGCTACGCGAGCTTTTCGATAATTATATGTCCCTTTATCCCGCTTTAATTTAAAATAATTATTTTAAATAAAACTTTTCACCTGGAGACGAATTTCGATAAATTGCAGAAAATTTTGAATATTTTTATGGGGGTTGACATATATTTATTGGTTCTAATTGTTAAAAAACAAACGAGATTTTAATATCTTTTGTTTATTTTGCTATCGTGTTCCCTATCGGTGACTGGGGCTGGCCTTGGGTGTAAATTACAAGCCTACAATGCAACTTACGTTACGATAAATTATTTGATACTGAAATTTCTGATGTTTATACTCTGGTTACGTGAGATGTAGTACAGAATTAATAATGATGACTTCAATGAAGTCGATCGTTATTTTAAGTCATGGAAACAAGAATTGGGTGGCCATTATTATATCGCTTACTAGAAATAAAAATTACGTCATTTTTGTTAAAGGTGTTATGACGAAACTCATATTTCTTGGTAAAAATAACTGTTTATTTCTTAACTGGTTATTTATTTTACTGCTGCATTTGAAACGCTTAACAGAAAATTGAAAGCTGCCGAACAAGTATTAATTTGTACAATTTGACTATGTTTACGAATATTGAATGAATAAATACGATTAAAGAAAAAATTACTTGGAATTATCTTTCTTCGAACAACTTCTATTACTTCAAATAATGTTTATTACTCATTTCAAGGTTATTTCTTGATTTATTGTGATACAAGTTATTATATATTTGATTCAATTTCCTTTGTAATAGCAAGTTTGCTGATGAAGGTTATAGTTGGGTAGGTGGGAAATTCACTATCTTTACAAGTTTCCGCACAAAAATCTTCGTAACGTTTATTCAGCTTGTTTTATGATAAACTTTGGTTAGTATCTTTTAATCGACTTCAAAAATGCAGAAGGTTCTCAATACAATCGTTTATATTATTATTATTATTTTTAAAAAATACGAGTTTGTTCAAGCCTTTTCATTAAATGAAACCGATTTCGATTATTCTTTGTTTATTTATATTTTTTAGGAAGTTCCTTTGATGGTCTCGTTTAAGTTTATTACACATAAATTAATTAAGGAAAAAAATTAACAAAAAAATTCATGATCTTGATAGATTATTTGAAGATTATTACTTTTTTTCTTTATCATGGTTAGGATTTCTATATCGTTTAGTTTAATGATATATTTATTGTCTGATGACAATCTGATTTTCAAAGAATTTTTCCATAAATTTCAAGAATATTAGTTGCAAAAAAGTACAAAAAATACATATTGGAAAGTCTTAGCTCCGGTATATGCTGTTGTAGTATCTCTATGTAGTTTCTCTGCATTTATTTTCTTATTTTTAACATTACGCGTTTCTTATAAAATTTTTTGTTTGTTTTAAACAAGCAGCAGTTTATATATACATATAAAACTGAAAACAGGAAAATAAAAATAAATTGGAAAAAGTATACATAATACAACAAAAAAACCTTCATCAAAAATTACAAAAATAATACTAGTTCAATAATTTTTTCCAATTTCTTTCTTCATTCGTCCTTCTTAAGTGTGAGAAAAATTAAGAGTTGCTGGTAATTTCTAATTTGGCGTCTACTTCTAAAAATTAAAATTTAAAGAATAATTGAAAAAGTATTTTTTTCTCATTTTTTGCGCAGATATTTTAAGACTGGTTTTGTTTATTTATTTATTTATTACTATATATTTTTTAAAAGTTTATCTTATCTCTTATTTAACTACGTTCTTATAGAATAAATCTTTCTTTCTGTATATTCTGGTTCGCTGATTTAGTGGCGGAGTAGTAACATCTCTGTCTTTCTTCTGGAGGTTCTGGGTTTGAGTCCCGATCAAATTGCAATTTTTTCACACAATAGAAAATATTTATTTATCATATTGTCAAATCTGCAGTTCTTACAGGCGGCCATCCAGAATAAACTGACTACAGAATAGAGTTAATTATTTTTAGACTTTCTCTCCACCAACGAAGATAGCCAAGTCATGAACATAAGCAATCACCTCCTATTGTTCCGAAAGGTGAAGTTTGAGTACTCCATCAAACGCTACCGACCAGAGGAGGGGGCCAAGCACGGAGCCCTTCGGGACCTCCTGTCATCTGAAAGCGTAGGTCCCCTTGCTGAGTCTCAAAAGAAACCCATCCCCTTCTAAAATAATCTCAAATTTGCTTTAATAGATAGAAACTGACTCCCTTCCGTTGCAGAGCGTCAAGAATGGCGTCCCATGGAACCACGTCAAAAGCATTGCAGACGTTCAATAAAATTAGCATTGGCAGTCGCCTCGTTCGCCAAGTGCTCCTCCTCATGCTCTTCCCCCAAGATGTGACCTTTAAGAGGACTTGAATGGTCGACTTCTCCTTCCTAAAACCAAACTGATTCCTATGTAGACCGGGACCGACGTTAATTTCATCAAGGCACATGGCCAGCATGCGTTCAAGGCCTTGTCCATATTGTTCAGAAGACATAGTGGCCGGTAGGTGTTGATCCGGCTACCAACGCTCGGCTTTGGGAAGAAGACCAGTCTGGTCTCTTTCTAGCAACCCGGAAAAATTCTTCCGGAAAATTACCATGTCCCACGGGGCCTTTAGTAGGAGACCCTTTAGTATTGCAGCTGGTATTTTATCAGGGCTAGGACTGCGGGAGTTGTGCAGTCAGCTCATGGCCATAGTCAACTCTAGGCAACGTGTACCGTCGTTACTCAAGGTCGGTGGGGCCTAACAACTCCCGTTCGACAGACGGGAACAGCCTTTTCAGCTCTATTCCAGCACGTTATTCCGTTAAAATTGGTAAACGTCTCCCAAAACGTTTAATGACCACTCAAAATGCTTGACTGCAAGGATCATCATTAATTCTGAGCAGAGTTCTAGCCATTTCCTCCTCTTCCGAAGGGGTCTTCATGGTGTTCCGAAGTGGTCTCTTGCAATGCAAATAATTTAGGGATACGAGATCATAGGCATCTCCATCACGTCGCCTAAGTCGTTGCGAGTCCTCCGATGTCGCTGGAGTTCCGTCCACAAATTACTGATCCCGGGGGTCCACCAGTAAGCTTGCCGATTACGGCGGTATCTGACACCCAACCGAGCAATCGACTGTTTAATAATGTCCTGCAGGATTTCAGGTGTGAGGTGTAGACCACGATGTATGTTATCTGAGAACTCCTCAACGATGGTACAAATTTCTCGAGATATCAGTCGTGTAGGAGGGTCTTGAATCCGTGGACGGAAGGAGGTATCCCCATGTTCGACCAGGGTAGCCAGATGGTCACTGGTAGTGTCATTTGCCAATCCACCGGATTGGTCTAGTGGTGAACGCGTCTACCCAAATCAGCTGATTTGGAAGTCGAGAGTTCCAGCGTTCAGATGTTAGTAAAGTCAGTTATTTTTACACGGATTTGAATACTAGATCGTGGATACCGGTGTTCTTTGGTGGTTAGTTTCAATTAACCATACATCTCAGGAATGGTGGAACTGAGACTGTACAAAACTACACTTCATTTACACTCAAACATATTATTCATCCTCTGAAGTATTATCTGAACGGTAATTACCGGAGGCTAAACAGGAAAAAGAAAGAAATTGTCATTTAACAGCACTCCCTAGGGAAAACAATCACGATTCTACCTCCCGTCGAGGATAGTGAGATGTAGCACTGATGAGTGTCCACGGGCAGAAAAGGTTGGCGTACAGTCAGTCGTTCACGCAATAAAGATCTAAAGTACTCATTAATTCATCTAACAGTTCGCCCCTTCTGTTAGTGTAAGCGCTACCAGCTTCCACAGACTTGCAGTTGAAATCGCCTACAAGCAAGAGCTTCTTCCTAGTCATAGGAAGAAATTCTTCCTACGTAATCGTCGTATGCAGTCGTGCCAGGAATGCTCCAAAATAGGCCAAGTCGTAGTTAGAAGAAACATAACCCCGCTAGACTTCGGAGCCTACACAGACGATCGCTGCTGGGAATCATTGCAGCATATAGGACTACATCATATGATACTGCCTGCGTGTCATCTGGTGTCCCACTCATTAATCTACTGGTTAAGGAGAGGACGGACAGGTATGCTGGAATGTCGGCTGACTTGGTTCGGGATGTGATCTATAATTTCTGGCAAGATAGGTGGCTGGCCAGGAAAACGGCATCCTGGATGAGGATCCTGATACCGGATCTTCGACTGTGGTGTTTAAGAAAGTTTGGTGACCTGGACTACTACACTACACAAATGTTCACACCATGGGAACTTTGGAAGCTACTTACATCGCATTGGGTGGCGTAACATCCCCAATTGTATTAACCACACCTTTTTTCAGTGCTCTGAATGAGAGGAACATAGGATTCGTGCAGGGATTCCCGGCATGACACCTGCATTCTTACTGACTCACATAATTACTTCTGCAGCCCGTAGGGATGCGTTTAGCATCTTTTCCCGAACGGAGCTTCGAGCTGAGATCTTGGATGTAGGTCGTGATGGAATCATGATTAGACGAGGATTGAATATGGATGCTTGGGTGATCGTAAGACCTGAAGAACTGAGTGCGAAAGACGGCAATAATACAATACTGTAAAAAAAAATCGCAATAGAAAAAATATATATAGTAATTTAATTTAAGTTTCATGGCAAAAGAGAATGGAAAGAAAATGGTGAGATATCACCATTTAAAGATCAAAGATCGTTTGATTTTTGATCACTGTATGTGGGATTTATTTGTTGACAGTGCGTAAAAAATTATGCAATGCTGCAATTATACTTAGCTTTTTATCTATTATTGCATGTTATATATGATATTTTTATCACGAACGTATTGGAATTTAATAGTAGTTAAAATATAAACAAAAGCTAGATAATGTTTCACTGTTACTTTCTATATCACAGAATAATTTATTTTTAATAACTTGTTATTACATCTCCATAATTGTTTTCCTCTTCAAGTTCTCTTCTGCGAAATTTGTTTTTGGAATGCAGTTGTGTCATTTTTTTATGTGAGAACTCCGCAACTGGTTTGAATCGTATACTCTCTTATCTAGTCTATTTCATACTCGAACGGGTCAAACGTATTTTTCTTATTGATAGTATTATAGAAATAACACCAAAAAAAAAAATAATAGATATTTTCTTCATGATAAACGAGTTTTGACTTAAATTTCTTCTGAAGTAGATTCAAACAACTAAGATATGCTGGCAAACAAAAAATAAATGAAAGGTATAAGTAAATTAATGTAATGTTTCATTCACTTAGTATTTTACTATTTTATTTTAATATAAATTCTTCTAGAGGGTCCTAGTTGACTAAATAGCTGTAATCGAGAAGGTATTTCATATGACCTACAATTATGGTAAAGGAAAATCATACTTAATATACTACTTTTTCGTTTTTAAATAAAAGTTTGCTATAAAATTATTTTCTTATTTGTCTTTTGTTTAAACAACGTTAGGTATTAATAATGTTTATGTTAAGTAAATAAAATTACTCCACCACTGCTGCTTTGTTATTTTTCACCACTTCTATCTTCTTTTAATCATGTTTTAAAAAAAGGCTAAACCTTTACATTTATGTTAGATTATGTAATGTATAACTTAAATAATGCTATATTATATTATTTTTAATGTCATTATCACTTTTTTATTTTTTATACTGCGTTGATGTATTCACATTTTCCTCACGATATTTTTGGTGTAGTCATGTTGTTAATTAAAATAATGTAAGATTAAAGTCCAACTGACGAGTAGTGTTGTAGTTGCTTAAAAAAACAAAATATTCTTCTACAGTTCTGCGCAAAAAGGCCAACTGTTCTTTATTTTATTTTGTAAACAATAGATACTGCAGATAAATTATTATAATATTATTATTACAGATTTTTCCATTTTGCTGACTCTGGATACCGTAGATAAAGAAACGTCAACTTTCCAACTTGCATTATAACGAACAACGCTTCTAATTTGTTCCGCTCGAAATTTTTTGGATCTTAACTTGAACATAACTCAAGAACAATAAAACTAGTAAAATTTTCACTTTAAATACATTACTACAGCATGTCTAAATTTCAATGAAATTTATCGAGTAGATTTGGAGATTTTCCAGAAACAAAATGTTATACATAGGCCTATAAATATACAAGGAAATTCCAATTTAAGTGAATAGTATTTTCGTACTTCTCATACCTCAAATCGTAAAAAATTCATTTTCATCCCCCACCCTCTCGCCATACGACCGAAAGTAATACCGTACTTTTCTTCGAAAATTCGGTAAAAATTACAAGATGTCTAGTTTCCTTACCGCAGTCTCAGTCAGTCAGTTTTTGAAACAGATTGGATGGACGTACGTCACAATTTATAAAATTTGATGCGATTGGATAACTGATAAATGTATCACACTTGGACAGAGGTATCAACCTCTGTAGTAGGAAAATATCAATTTTCCTACTGACTTATGCGATTACGATTCTGTAATAAGGTACCTCTAGCGATCACGCGATTGTCACATTCATTTTAAATTGAAGTGCAAACTTATTTTAATGATTAATTAACACTATTAAGTATGAAAGACCCTTGGGTCCTCAATTTAGGTTTAATAGTAAGGGATAAATTTATTTCTTCATTTTTTCTATACTAGTTTTTCTTGCTACTGTGATGCATTTAAATCATCTCAGCTACAGGCAGCACTTTTCAGAATTGCTTCTCTTAGACTAATTATTGTACTAACTATAAAGGAATATAAAAAGCTCTCAATGAGGACTTATTACTGCAGTTAAGGAAAGGTGGTCTAAAATCCAAAAAAAATACTGGATTTTGGGCTTTTTGGACAGTTTCGGTCCAGTTGATTGCAATAAAAAGGGGAGGTATACAACTATATGTTACAAAAGTTCTATATCCAAAATTTCAATATCCTACGGCTAATCGTTTTTGAGTTATGCGAGATACATGCGTACGTACGTACAGACGTCACGCCGAATCTAGTCAAAAAGATTCAGGGATCAAAATGGATATTTCCGTTGAAATCGTACAAGAAAGAAGTAAAAATTTTTAAAAACATCTGTTGAATTATTTTTTTTCGGAAAAAAGATGTATTTTTCGTACAATCTGTTAAGAAAAAATTAATTTAAAGTCTTTGTAAACTTAATTGATATAATTAACTATAAAGAAAAAAAAATAGTTTAACGGCTGAAAAAACTGGAAATGAATCAAGAAATATTATCCTCTTCCATCTGCTAACGTTTGAACGGAATATACGGGAAAGATATTGTGATTTTAAAGTTGTAACTCATTTTTTCTATTTAATGAGCGACGCTCTATTAATATTGCAGATATATAACAATTTTTACCTTTAACATATTAATAATTAAGGTTTTTTAATATTGCAAACATAAATTTTCTATTATTTTTGTAGTGTTATATTTTTATTTCTGAAAGTAATGTTTTTACTTTCTTGCACGAAGTAAAGGAAGTACTGTGATCGCGAAAATGTCGGTTTTCAGATTTCAACGGAAATATCCACTATGACCATCCTTGAATCCAATTTGACTAGTTCGGCGTGACGTCTGTACATACGTATCTCGCATAACTCAAAAACGATTAAATGAAAGATTTTTATGTTTTACTGTGTATCATACAGTTAATATTAGTATTTTAAAACGTCTACTTTTAGATGCAAGGTCAACGGGTTCTGGTTTAGACTTATATTTACTTGGCCGTACTCCTACACATTCATTGACAATAAATAATGATAGTGGTTGATATATATATATATATATATATAGAGAGAGAGAGAGAGAGAGATAGTGTGCATGTGTGTGTCCACGCGCGCACGTGTGTGTGATAACAGCGATTCTAATTACCACTTAACGAACAATAATAATCCGTAGAAAATATATACAATTATTAATATAATGTATCACTGGCTATACGATATTGTACTTGAAATAAGGCCAATTTTGTTTGGGAAGAGAAAAATAAAGCTGATCTCCAGAATCAACGGATCCTTCGGGGATATACTCAACTGATAAAATAGGCAGCGGCTCATTTTTGCTTTATAATTTGAATAAACAATGTGATGTGAATGGAAAAAGGTTGCGAAGGAAAGAAAAGTTTCAATTAATTAAACTACTTCCAATGTGGGTCTCTTAGAAAAAAAGTACAGTCTTTTTACGGAGAGTAGACAAGTGTAAAGACCTTGTCTGTACCAGTGCTTGGTGATGACACTGAAGTGATTTTATTCTTTACTAGTAGATGACCGAGATTGCCGTAATAAACCTGCAGTAATAAGCAGTAATATTCTGCAGCAATAATATTGTAGTAATAATTCTTTTTATTCAGTTGTTTATTGAAATTACGAATTGTCTTGTACCGTAATGATCTATGTGAAATGAGTGGAGAAGGCATGGCATATTATTTTTTCTGTGAGTAAGAGAATGATGGAAGCTAGGTTTATAACCATGGCAACAGAAAAACTTAAACCGAACGGAACGCAAAGGGTATCAAGGAATATTTTATCCTCCTACTATCCCTTCGCGGAGAGATTTGCATGTGTTATTTATCTGTAGGCTAAAGATTGTAAGATGAGGAAGGTAAGGATAGTGAATGTAGATTTAAAAAATTTTCTTCTTCTTCTTCTTACTTCAGCTGAGTCGAATTCGCTGTCGTGGGACGTCCTACTTGCTTCTTTCTTCTTTTTGCTTGACTCTCCGTGTTTGTTAGTTGCAAATATTTACAACCGTAACCTTAGAAAAATCTGTAATCCCTGAGAAGGGCATGACAATGGGTTCGTTCTCTGGTTCGGACGGTTGCTGGATTTCTTCTCATTCTTCGCCACTGCCTTCATTATCTTCTCTTTTGGTTGGATAAAGGATTGTGGAGAGAACTTACAATTAATATTAACTAAGTTGGTTTGCGTTCGCGAGGGTGGAAGCAACCGCATGTTGCTGAACTTCCACAGAAAATACCATCGAAATTATCTTTTAGACACACGGGAATTTAGAGGGATTGGGAAGACCGCGAAGCCAAAACGTGTTCTTATCAGATGTAGATGTTGTTGTCGGGTGCACTACCTGTAACAGATCTGAAACAGAAAAAAAGGAGGTGAAGGTACCTTATCTGGCAGTTGATTTTTATTGCGTATGCCCTATTCCAGTGCACTTAACTGTTCTTTTGCCTGACTTTGTGTTTGCTAGTTGTAATTATTTAAAACCGTAATCTTCATTTTTGATTCTTCATTTTTCATTCTCCATTTTTCATTCTTTCTTCTAGCGGTATTCATCGTGTCTGCAGTTCCTGTAACAGATCTGAAACAGAAGAAAGGAGTGGGAGTTACCCCATCCGGCGGTTGAGTTTTGTTATATGTCCTATTCCACCAGCTTTGATCATCGTGTGCTGGAGGGGGATGATAGATGAATGATATGTTCAAGAAGACAAACCTCAGATCTTACTTTCTAGTTAATCTTACCTTCTGGTGATTTCAGTTTGTGTTATTCCCGTACGTCGTCTAGATAAAGGAAAAAAAAGGAATAGAACACCCAATAGCGAGGCTTCTGGCATGGATTGGATTATTTGACATCTCGTGGCCTTACCAGTCACGGCGGTTCGTCAAGGACAGTTTGAGGTCTTTTCTTTTTGAGAAAAGAATATCTCTCAGATGCTAATGCTCAGTCACGGTCTCCCAAAAAATCTCCGTACATGTGGTATACCCATTCTATACGGTTTTTATACTGGTATCGTAGCATAATGTGGCTTTTCTGACGAAGCATTTCTGATGTTATGGTGCTCCAGATATCGTCCTTCACGCGATGTTTGGAACGGCTCCCAACTTTATCTGGAATCTAGAACATATCAATGCCCCCATGCCGGGTAGGCATAAATTAAAATTGGCAGCAAGTATAATCGGTAGATTAATATTCTCGTTGCCAAAGGAATGGGGCTTACTCGGTTAAGCAGTGGGTTTAAGGAGACCCTAGTCGTCTTTTCCTTCCGAATCACATAAACTATATGCTCGCCGAAGATAAGCCATTTGTCCAAGAGCACGTCCAGGTATTTAACTGTCGTCGCACAGGGAATTTTTCCCCCTGAGAATTCCAGTTGCCGGCCCAGAGCCTGTCGGTTGCATGCGAACAATACATCCACAGGTTTTCTCCGTTGACCCTGATTTTACACCAAGCTGAACTACGAAGGTTATTTTTTTCAAGGTCCGATCGGTCACGAAATTAAAATCACAGTGAAAATTTAAAAAAATTTATTTGTAACAAGTACTTACATAGTTGCGTTATTTTGCTACGTAGTCGCCACTCCGATTTGGACATTTGTCGTAGCGTGGTACCAACTTTCCAATACCCTCGTCATAGAACGGAGTCGCCAGTGTTTTCAGCCATGTTTCTACGCTGGTCTGCAGCTCGATGTCTGCGCCAAAATGTGTCCTCCTAGCCAGCGTTTCATGTGAGCAAAGAGGTGAAAATCGGATGGAGCCAAGTCCGGGCTGTATGGAGGGTGATTAAACACTTCCCAACGAATACGCTGCAGGAGCTTCTTTGTTATAGCTGCAGTGTGCGGCCGAGCATTGTCATGGAGAAAGATAATGCCTGATGACAACATACCTCTCCGCTTATTCTGAATTGTCCTTCGTAGACGTTGAAGAGTCACGCTGTATGAGGCTGCAGTGATGGTCGTGCCACGTTCCATGAATTCCACCAAGAGAACTCCATACCGGTCCCAGAACACAGTAGCCATACACTTTCTGTTTTAGAAGGTTCGCTTGAACTTCTTTTGTTTACTGGGAGAATGAGAATGCATCCACTGTTTGGATTGTTCTTTTGTTTCTTCAGTTTCGAAATGGACCCATGTCTCGTCCACTGTGACAATTTTGTTCAAAACATCTTCTCCTTCATTGTGGTAGTGCTGGAGAAACGTTAGGGAGGCGTCCATTCTCATTGTTTTGTGATGGTCGGACAGCATCTTGGGAACCCAACTCGCACACAGTTTGCGGTGCTGAACTCTCTCACTCACAATGGTGTAGAGAGCTGACCTTGAAATTTCAGGAAACGAATCACTCAATACAGAAATTGTGAACCGACGATTTTCTCGAATTGCCTCATCCACTCGCTCAACGAGATCATCGGTTGACACTCGCTTCCTTCCCTGACCGCCTGCATCATGAACATCTGTACGTCCTGCTTTAAAGTTCCTGCACCATTGTCGCACTTTGTTGTCACTCATTGAAGTTTCACCGTACACATTACTTATTCGTCGATGAATTCCAGCTGCATTACACCCCTCAGCCTGAAGAAATCGAATTACCGCATGCACTTCACACTTGGCGGGAGATGCTATTGTTGTAGACATGTTTACGTGCTAGCTGCGTATTCAGAACTAAACGAAGTGACGCGGCGTGATTGAAGGCCATACTAGAGACGCTGCGCAGCACATATGCGCAAAGGTTCATCCTATTTTTGCGCGGGTTTTTATTTCGCGTTTTTTTTATCGGACCTTGAAAAAAAAAACCCTCGTTTGTCCAGCTGTAGTTACTTTTATACGGATTTGATGACTAGATCATGGATACTGGTGTTTTTTGGGGGTTGGTTTTCAGTTAACCACACATCTCAGGAATGGTCGACCTGAGATTGTACAAGATTACACTTCATCTATATTCATACTTATCATTCTCTGAAGTAATACCTTACGGTGGATCTGAAGGCTAAACAGAAAACACAGGGCTGTCGTTGGAGTCTCGCTACCGCATATTCCACTTTCGGGGATTGGTAATAAAATGCCGTATCGTCAGCATAGAGGGCCGTGTTAACTTCTTCCCAGCACGGCATATCGTTTTTATTTGGCGTATACGGAAGATGTAAGAGCAAGGCCCACTGGGGGACTCTGGCGGTTATTGGTCGCGTGGAAGTCGCACGATAATTCTCGTGCGATTCGCGCGATGAATTATCTCCCCAGCAGGTACGATCAGAGCAATTTGAAGTGATGATCTGGGTCTGTCGACCGGACTAGTTTATATACTATAATTTAAATAACTAATACTTCGGTCATTCTTAAATATACTTTAAAAATATATTTTTATATTATCTGTAACTGAGATTATAGAAATATCACTTCTGGAAAAACGACAAAAATTGTTTTTTATAAGTAATTCTCGATTTTCTTCAAATAAATTTTAGCTTAAAACGGTAACGTAGAAAATATATTGTTATATTATAAAACAATAACAATGTCGGTGTGTGTAGTCTTCTACAAGCGGCGCACGACACTTCTACCCCCTTCTGCATCTGCTGTCCAAACTTACCTAAAAATAGATTTATCTATTTGCGTACATAAATAAAACCTTTAATTATGGGTTAAAATTGTAATTACTTTATTATTAATACATTTTTTATACTGTACAGTTAATTATAAAACTATCGTTAACTATTATTATTACTTTCTAATTTTTATATACAATATTTATAGTTTCATTCACATTCTATGTTGGCAGCAGGATTGCTTCAAATTACGCAACACTTTCTCTTCTGTGTACAGTATTACGGTTTTAAATAATGTTCCATTCTTGACCTGAATTTTGTGGGTAATACTTAATATTAAAATAAATTGGAATTTAATCGAATTTTTTTTTGTTTTAATTTTTATTCTTTTTTTCTTTTTTTTAGGAATACGGGTGTTTACCATTATTTAATCTATTTAGTTAACAGTAGGGATTTTATTTGCGCCATTTATAAACTATAAACTTAAATCTTTATTAAAAAAAATCTCAAGTCTTTTAAAAGTACCACTTTTTCGAGAATTTGCAAATAGAGTGATCGGCTGTAGCCTACAGCTGATGTTGAATTTTTTGTTCCGACAGTTTTAATATTTTACCGCATTTTTAACTGTTGTTGCTGAGAGTGTCATCAAAAATATATCTACATAAAAGTTCAAGCTAATAGAGTATTTAATAATTCAAAAACATTATTTGAAAGAATTCCTAAAGATTCTTTTTTTTCATCTTTTTCCCATAGTATTCATTTTACTAAACTTTTTTAAACATAAAAAATCCCTAATATATGCAATATTTCAAAAGTTTTTCCTTAAATTATTTTATGCAATCACAATCAGCTTTTTAATTACTTTATAATCTTTCTCCTTTTGTGAGAAAGGCTACTTTTGATGAATGCTTGTATTTTTGTTTTAAAATTTCTATATACATAATAAGCCATATTTAGCTCTGATACAGTTATTTTCTATAAAAATAAATAAAACAAACTATTTGTTTTCTTCCAGAAGATTTTTTTTAAAATTATAATTAAATAAATAAAAAAAACCTGACCTAAATACTTATTCAGATGATAATTTCTCTGGTTAACAAAAGCGAAGTACTGTGGCATTTGCCTGGGTCAATAAAATCATGGGCGCCGGCCTCTATGGCGCGAGCGGTAGCATCTCAACCTTTCATCCGGAGGTCTCGGGTTCGAATCCCGGTTAGGCATAGCATTTTTCATACACTACAAAACTTGTTATTCATCTCATTCTCTGAAGAAATACCTGAAAGGGGTCCCAGAGGTGAAAGAAAAAAAAATCATGGGGTAACAAAATCAAAATAGCATCATAAAATTTGAAATTATAAATAAATCAGAAAAGGTGTTTTCTGTAAAATTAATAATTGTGTGAAAAAATAAGTGAAGGTAATTCATAAATGAAATTATAAAGTAAGATTATAATTTTGAAAGCATTAATCGACAAATTTTTATGTATTTAATACGTGTTAAAGAAGTATGCAACATTTAACTAAGCATATATATTACGTATAAATCCTTTCCTTCTGGGCCAATTGATACAATATGTATCAATAGAGTTCTCTCATTTGATTTGAAAGATTTTTTTTTTATCTCCGGGTCCGCAGTCAAGTAATTAATTTTGCAGAGGATGAGTTGAATGTTTTGTAGCGTGTGTGAAAAATGCCATGCCTGACCGGGATTTGAACCCAGTACCTCCGGGCGAAAGGCCGAGACTCTACCAGTCGCGGATTTGAAAGATCTGGATTGTTATTTCTGCAGGAAAAACTATTTTTATTTTTTTTTTTAAAGATATTTGATATAAATATATGGAATTTCTAATTTACTCAACATCATCATTATACACACTTCATATTTACTGGGTTCAAAGATATTACTGAATGTTTTTGTAACCTGAAAATCGTTTTTGATTTTTTTAAATAGCCCAATGTTATTATTATATTTTAGAAAGAATAATTTCACTTATTTGTTTAATATTAAAATCATATAATCTTCTAATATTTGCAAAATTTATTATCCAGTTCCTATCTTAATATTGTTGCAAGGTGGAATTGATGTTTTTCTTATAATGCAGTAAATGATTAGGAAATCCTTTTACTAGATGGTAAAGTAATGTATTTTTGATCTCTTCTCTTTGTTCATTTGATAAACTATTTTTGTCAAATTTGTTGTGTTTTTAAGTTTCATATTTAAGTGTGTTGAATTTGTGGCCTTTATATGCTTAGTGAGAAATTTGCTATTTATAAAATTATATGCAAGAACAGTTTTGATGAGGTACAAGTAAAGGTCAGATTCTGATATATGGTATAATTGTATATTTTAATATTTATGAGTAATTGTTCTCCATTATACTCAGTGCACTATTTTATGCAGTTTTTTAAATTTAATTAGTGTATTCCTGTATTTCCTATATTGCTGAGTAAATTGGTGTGTATTTTTCATGTGTTCACTCTGTGATGGTGTGATTAGATAATAATGATAAAATTAAACATATATCTTGACAAACCAAGAAGATAGGTTCTCCTGACCACGCAGACTACAGTGTTACGAACTGCAGGCCATGTTAGATATAAACAACAGTTCTTTTCAGGACTTGCCAACAAGAAACCTTGCACTTTCGGTCCAAATTTGCCACATAAATATGGAAAGCATAACTTATTCTAAGAGCCAGTATTTATCGAAACTACTGAAGAACGACACTATTGATCTGGTTGCAATCCAGGAAATACATTGTAACGCTGAGAAAAGAAGCTAACATTTTGCAGAAAAGAGGCAAAATACCTGGATATGAATTACTTGGTGCCACATACCATGATGCGTACGGCGTCGCTACTTAACGTTAGGCACGATGTAGAAAACACCACTCTCATCTTTACCTCCACGGACAATGAAATTCATAATGTTGTAGTTTAAATCGGAAGTATAACAGTGTCCAATATCTATAAACCGCCAGCTGTATCATGGCCAACGTCAGTAATCCAAATACGACCTCATCCTGCGGTCAACTTGGGTGATTTTAATAGCCACCATGAGCAATGGAAATATAAGGATTGTGATGCAAACAATCCTTAATGGAAATATAAGGATTGTGAGGCTCTGGTGAGATGGACTGAGGATGAGAATCTTAGTCTTGTCTTTAATGCTAAAGACCGATTTACATATAAATCAGCGGCTTGGAGGCGGGAGTGTAACCCAGACCTTTGTTTCACCTCAACTGACAGCAAAAGTCGGCCGCTGCTAGTCACCCGAAAAGTTCTCTGCGACTTTCCCCACAGCCAGCACCGTCCAGTTATTATAGAGGCGGGTAGCCGAATTTCTCTCGTGACCTCTGTACCCCGCCCTAGATGGAACTTCAAAAAGGCTAATTGGGAAACATTTTCTAGGGATCTGGATAAATGCCTAGGCTGAATACCACCAATCAGCAAAAACTATAGCAGATTTATTGGAGCAGTAACAAGTACCGCTAAGAAGTGTATCCTTAGAGGGTTTCGCAGAGAATATATCCCAGGTGGTCCCAAAATAGCGAAGTTCTCTACTGAAGCTTCTTCGAGACGGACGATCAAGAGGTGGCAGACGAGTTTCTCCATAGCCTCGATGCTGCAAGACAACAGAAGTGGTCAGAAACGGTGGAAGCCTGAACTTTCAGAACTCGAGTCGTCATGCATGGACTCTGCTAAGAAAATTAGGAAGTGGATCTCCTATTCAGAGACCAAAAGCAAGTGTCTCCCCAAACACCGTAACATCCCACACAGTGGCAACATCCAGAGCACCAAGAGACAGGGCGCACACAATTGAGATAAAACGCGAACTAAGAAACTTGAGGAGGAAGGCAGGAGAGACTGAGTACGCTCACCCTTTTACACTTGAAGAGATTGAGTTGGCGTTCAAAGATGTTGCTCCAGGGAAAGCACCAGGGTTCGATGGTATCAATCGGGAATTTTTATTAAACTGCGGAAAGTACGCAAAACTTTGGCTGGCCAAATTCTTCACTGACATAATGCAGACCGGTAACGTGCCTAGGGAGTTCAAGCGATCGAAGGTAGTAGCTATTTTAAAACCAGGGAAACCAGCAAACTTACCTAAGAGTACAGGCCTATAGCATTGCTATCAGTGACATATAAATTACTAGAAAGGCTTATCTACAACAGAATCTGTCACAGGATATATGATGTTCTGCCAATTGAACAAGGAGGCTTTAGACCAATACGAAGTTGCACCGACCAAGTTCTCTCACAATGTACATTGAAGTGGGGTTCCAAAGAAATCTTAAAACCTCTGCTGCATTTGTTGATTTATCGACTGCTTACAACGCTGTCTGGAGAGAAGGCATGATTTGTAAGGTCCTCCATGTAATCCTATGCAAACTAACAGCTCGCCTCCTTGATAACATGTTAAACGACAGAATGTTCCAAGTTATCATGGGAATTTATCAATATAAGCTCACTGAGGAAACTCAAGAACGGCCTGTCACAAGGGTCGGTACTTACTTGCGCCTCTCCTTTTCAGCCTCTATGTTGCGGACATGCCAGAGACAAGACCTAAAAAGCATGGCTACGCCGATGACTGGGTGCTAACAATAAAATGTACATCATTTGAAGAGTCAGAGGAGGTCCTGATGGCGGACCTAGAGAAACTGGAAAGGTACTTCCAGAGATGGTGCCTCCAACCAAATGCTAGTAAAACAGAGGTGTCATGCTTCCATCTGAGTAACAAGTTTGCTAATAGGGAGCTTAAAATTCAATTCAAGGATTCATGGCTGTTTCACAAGAAGACACCGAAATACCTAGGCGTGACACTTGATAGAGCGCTTTCATTTAAGGAGCACCTAATGAAAACTGTAGGGTAATTGAAAGTGAGAAACAGCATTATACATAAGCTCTGTGGAACAACGTGGGGAGCATTGGCTTCCACTTTCCACACATTGGCTCTGAACCTGGTCTTCTTGGCTGCTGAATATTGTATGCCAGTGTGGCTTAACAGCCCTTATGTTCATAGAATTGATGCTCAACTCAATAACGCTATGAGAATGATTGCCGGGGTTATCAGGTCTGCTTCTGTGGAATGGCTCCCGGTATTGAACCAGATATCACCCCCAAACCTGTGTCGAATGAACGCTCTTGTAAGAGAATACAAGAAGAATATGGACAATCAAAACCACCAATACATGAGGACATTGAGGATGCCAATTGTGGTCACCTTCAATCTAGAAAGCCACCTATCAAAACAGCAATTGCTGCCATAGAGGACGGATTTAACCTAACTCACGCCTGGCCACAAGAATGGACCACAAAGCAGAATAACCAAATCCCAGATATTACTCAAAGGCTGTTGGGTTTTGACTTGCCATATAAGACATGGTCAACGCTAAACAGAATACGAACTCAGCATGATAGATGCACCTATTTCCTGTATAAATGAGGTAAAACACCGACGCCCCTTTGTGAGTGTGGTGAAAATCAAACTGTTAGGCACATCACAGAAGTTTGCCCTAGGACAGCATATGAAGGGAATCCTAAAGATTTCCTGATGGCGACTCCAGAATTAGTAGCATATATTAGTTTGTTTGTAATTTTGACTGTAATTGGTGTTGTGTTTTGGTGCCATATGCTAAATAAATGAACATATATTACTTAATAGTTATTTTTAAACACCTACTTGAGTTGGTAAGAATAATCTGGATGAACAGCTAGCTGCCCATAAATGAAGCATCTAGTCCTTAAAGAGAAATTGCTCATATTATTTAGGATTTTGCTAATAAAAAATAAGGTATCTTCTTTAATTGTATTCTGACATTTTTAATTATTTCAGTATCCCTCTTTGATTGTGGGGAGGTGAAAATCACAGAGTGCCAAATCTGATGAGTACGGAGAGTGTGGAATATGTCCAAATTTGAAACTTCACAACAGATGATAGATAAGGCAATCAAATACTTGATCTCATTATTTGAAGGATCAGCTTTTACTATGTGTACACCATTTTCATTTTATAGTGAATCTATTTCAAAGTGTGTTTCATCATTTTTATACCAGATCAAAACAGTTTGTATTGGCTACAGTAGTATCTTAAAGAATGCCTGTTATCATTAGAGTATTTTAAAATAGTGATCTGAAATTATAACTTGTTTGTTTAAGTTGTCACTCCTAATAACTAAAAATAAACTCAAATAAAAGCAATTAAAAAACTATTGTATGTAAATAATGAAAATTATTTAGTCTGTTAATTAAACTTGTTTAATTGAGAAGACTAACCTACTTTTGATTATGCTGATTACAGCTTTTGTGTCGATAAACTAGCTTATGAAAAAGCAAAAAAAAAAGAAAAGAAAAATCTTTAACTTCAACCATTCTCTTTAAAGAGAATTAATTTTTACGTATACTCAATTAAAAAAATATGTGATAACAGAGAAAACAAAGTGATAAAGGTCGTTTTATCCATGCAAAATAAAAATGCCTTGAAGGATTTATGCAATAATGAAATTAAAAATCATAACTTTTCTGACATGTAGAACCCAAATTGGTATCATCTGAACTTTGGCCTTGTTACTAACTGATCTTTGTTGTAATAAGATTAGAGAGTTTATGATTACGCGTTTTTGGATTTTTGAACCTATTTGCTTTTAATTTTAAATGACAACTGGTTTTTTTAATGAAATTGAAATTAATATATATTTATTTATTTTTGCAGTAATTGAACCAGAAATTCGTCTTATAAATGAAAGTACAATTCCGTTAAGTATAGAAGGACCTGTTCAGTCTCAAAACAGTAATGATACAGCTTCGTTTGAGGTACTTGCCCATAAACCTTCATTAGTATTTCCTATTAGGAAGAATAATAGTTATGCAATTCCAAATTCTCAGAAAGAAGATCAAGAGTTAAAAGAAAAGCATAAAGTTAAAGAAGACAGCATAAAAAAAAATGATGGAAAAAAAGAAACTGGGAAAAAGACTTTAATTGTTAATAATACCGGAAAAGGAAACAATAACACTGATGAAGTAACTGATAATGGTAATAATCCAAAAATTCCTGCTAAATATTTTCCAACAAAACTGGCACAATCTCTACCTGAACTAATTCATGAAGATATTGCACCTACTACATCAGTAGATGTTCTTAATACTGAGAAATCTCCATTATTAAGAATTGTATCTACACTAAATAAAACATCTACTTCTGAATTATCAGTTGTGAATAAAACAAAAGAATTATCTACAAAAAATTATCTACCACAAAAAGAAAAGCTAAAAACAAAAAATTTTGCCAGTGAGTCTGATGATATGAATAGTGGAAAACATTATAATGGAGAATATGAAGATCTTGGTGAAGCTGATAAAATAAAATTTAAGGCAGATTTATCTAATTCTACACAAAGTAAAGATGTGGGCAAAGAAAATACCACAAAAGAAATTCCCCGTGATCCAGGTGCAGAAACTCTTTCTGGATTTAATACAAGTGGATCATATTTAGCATCAAATGAAAAAGGAAAAGCAAAATTACAGAATAGTAATGACAATTATATTAATGTAAAGTCATCAGAAAAATTTGCATCAACTACAACTAAAGACATTAAAAAAGATGATTTGTCTTTTAAATTTACTAGAAGTGGTGTCACAATATTCATTATTTCATTAACAGTAATTGCTGCCTTTGTGTATTCTGGATTTATTGTACGGAAAAAATTAATGCTGTAAGTATTATAAATTATTTCTATGTTACACAGGATTATTATTTATTACGTTTATGTACACTAAGATATAAAGGTGATGAACTTAAGTAAATATTTGTGAAACTTGTAGTCTGTAATGTATTGGATGCAGTAAATTTAGTTATATATCTTTCTAATGAATCTATTATCATTCCAGCATGAAGGTTAATTTTTGTAGCCTACTTACATTTTTACTTATAATTTTGTAACTAGACTTTTCTTTGAAATATAATGTTTCAAATAGACTGTAATAATTTTTCTTCCTTGAAGTAATGTTTCGTACCTGAAAGGAATATTTTGTCAATCAGTTAAAGTTTTTTTTGAGAAATCCTCATTACATCCTTCCACATTAAAATACAATTAAGAAATTGAGTGATTTACAGTCTTTAGGATGATCTTGAAATTCCTGTCAGGATTTAAACAAATTATATAGACTTATCACTCACACTGTTTTCTACAACTGTGGGTCTTTTTCATAAACTGTTTACTTATACAGGGCAAATCTTTAACATGTAGGGTACAATTAATTATAACAAATTTACTCATACTTTAACTAAATTATTCAGTCATACATACTTTTGTTAGCCTTTCCTTATTTTCAGCTAGATGTTTGAAATACTTAATGAAATGTTCTAAAATAAAAAATTAGCTGGGACATAAGTGTACAAATTGTTTGCTCAAGGTAGCATTTACATATAGTTGCTAATTACAATTTTTGGATATAATAGTAGAAAATTTCTACGATTTCTCCATTATCAGAGTTTACTCTAATGTTTTTTCTTGAATATTACGTGAAAGTTAAGACTGAACTGTATTTACAATAATGTTTTTTTTGTTTGTGCAAAGAAAAATCACAAAAATATTATATGATTGACTAGTTTGATGTACATCTCTATTCTGTGCCAATCTTTTGGCCTCAACATACCTCAAACATACTCCTGCATCCTCAATTAATAACTTTTTCTTGCATTTTAGCTTTTGTCATTGTTAAATTATTTTTAGCCTTTCCTTTTTTTGCTAAAGACTGATTCAGAAATCCTCTATCGTTTAATATATGGTTTACCATCTTACTCCTCATTTTCCAAGATTCTACTAAATTATAAGATGAATGATGATGAAATTAAACAGAAAACATACAAGTTCTACAATGATGGGGAAAAGACTTTACTTCAAAAATGGCAAAAGGTGATCAGTCAAAGCAACACATTTGGTTTAATAAACTTCTTTTGAAATATAAAAAAAACTTGCTTTATCCAACCATGTTTGCATTGAAATAGGTAGAAACCTTTTTGCTCACCCCTATATACAATCTTTTTCATCTTTGATGATCACATAGGATCACTTTAATCAGTCCATTATCCAAATCTCTTTGAAGGGACTGTTTGGGCCTTATGGTCTTCCCAGTACTTTTTCATATGTTCTGATTTTCATGGCCTTTCTGGTGTTGAAAATTTTGAGTTATGAGTTTCTTTCTTGTGATTGTGAAGCAAGTGTTTTTGTCCTTGATTTTTCATTTAATTTTAATTGGTCTGTGGTTTTTTCTGATGTAGGCCAGTTTCCTTCAGATCCTCTCTTATTTCTCTGATCCATCTGCATCCTGTCTTGGTGTTTTTATAGTTGAGATTGTACTGTACCAGCTGTTTCAGAATTCTTGAATCATGCATCCTCATGATACGTCCAAAGAATCCTAGTCTCCTCTTATGATCAGTGATGGGTTCTAACTATTTGTACATGACTTTGTTGGGCACAATCCACCACTGCTTGTCTTTCTGGTACTTTTTGTTGATGCAGGTTCTGCAAATTTTTCTTTTAATTTTCTGGAATCTGTCGATTGTTCATTCAGGTGGAAGAGTGTTTCTGCTGCATATGTGGCTTCTGGTTTTATAACTGTGTTGTAAGGTCTTATTTTTGCGTTTATGAATAGACATTTTTTTACTATCTGTGTACCAGGTTAATATTTGTGCTTTAGCTAGTTTGTTCTTGTTTGGATTGAGGTTTTTTCCTTTAGGTTGTCTGTCATTATTTCTCTGATGAATCTAGATTGGGTTACTATTTTGAATTTATTATTGTTTATGTTTACTCCTTTTAATTGTGTTGGTTTTTGAGGCATAATTTCTGTCTTTTCAAATGATATTTTGAAGCCAATTTTATCTGCAATGTTTTGAAGTTCTGATAGCTGTGTTTTAACTTCATCAAAATTGTTTGCTAACAGTGCCAAGTTTCCCAAGAAACCAAGGTAGTTTGTGCATTTTTAGTTGGGTGCATTTTTTGAGTCATTCCCTCATTATGATTTCCAGATTGCAGTTGAATAGTAGCAGTGAGAGTCTGTTGAGCAGTCCTGTTTTGATCTCAAATGGTTCCGAGAATTAGCTTCTGTGTTTCACTTTTGACTTAGTGTTTGTGAGGATTAGTTTTATTAATTTGTTACTAAACTTTTGTTTATTAATTTGTTTATCATGTTATTAATTTGGGATTTAATTCGAGGTGCTTTAGAATTTTTAGTACAGATTTTCTGTGGTTGCATTCATATGCTTTCTTGAAGTTTACAAACGTTATCATCATGTCTCTGCTTCTTTTTCTGTTGTAATCCATTATTAGTTAGAGACTCATGATCTGGTCTGAACAGCTCTTCCAGGGCCTGAAACCTTCCTGGTAATCTCTTAGTTCTTTCTTGAGTTATAAACCGATCCTGTTGAGGATGATTCTTGAAAAAAGTTTGTATGTTGTGTCTAGGAGTGAGATTCCCCTGTAGTTGTTAGGGCCTGTGTTTTCCTCTTTTTTGTATAGCAGGTGGGTGAGGACTGTCATCCATTGTTCTAATAGTTCTTTTTTGATCCAAATGTTAACAAGTTGTTGATGAAGGATGATTTTTGCTGGTCTTCCTGTATGTTTTTCAGATCTCTACAAAGGTCTGATTTTCTCCTACCACTTTATAATTCTTCATCTCACCCAGTACGTGGTAGACTTCTTTTTTTATTATGAGAGGGTTGATGTTTTCCAGTGGTGTTATTATTGCGATGATAGTGAAGTTTACGAGTTCTGTTGGTTCTTCGAAATTTAGAAGTTGTTAAGATTTAGCTAGGATTTGCGTGTTGTCTTTATTATTATGGACCAGATTATGGTTTTCTTCCACATTAATATGGTTAGGGGTTAATATTTTTGGAGTTGTTTTTTGAAGGTTTTGTGGTAGACTCTTGACTGCATTTTGTTGAACTCTTCTTCTTCTGATTTCAGTGTGTTTTTATGGTGTCTTATTTTCCTTAGGGTTCAGGTAGTTTCTTTCTTGTTTCACTAGATTTTGGAAGGATATCTCTGACTTTTGCGATTGGTGGAACAGTCATGTTTCATGTCTCTTCTTCACTGTTTCATTGCATTTGTTATTCCAACATTGATGGTTTTTATGGGATTTTGTTGGGGCCAATTCTGCGATTTGTTTAAGGTTGTTGACAAGGTCTTCGACTTTATTCGTGATTGTTATTTTTTCAGTAGCTTTTTGATAATTTTTATTCTTGATTAGATGGGTAAGGTATTCTACTTTTGTTTTAGTTTTAGGGTTTGGTTTTATTGATTCCTTTAGAGAGTGAATTTAATCTTAATTTTGACTACATAGCGATCTAACCCTATGTCTACTCCTTGTAGGACTTTTATGTTTTAGATCTCTTTGTGGAAGTGTTTGTCCAAGAAGATATGATTTAGTTGCCATTCTCTTTAATGTAGTCAGAGTGTTTCCAGGTTTTGAGTTTTTGAGGTTTCCTATTGAAATATGTGGATTTCAAGATTCAGTTGTGGTTTCTGCAGAGATCGATGAGTCTCTGTTCATTTTTATTGTTCTCTTTTGGGCGGACCATTTTCCAATGATGTCGTGGTATTTCCTTTCTCTGCCTAGTTCAGCATTGAAGTCTTCAATTAGTTGTTAATGTGATTTTTGTAAATGTTATTTATGGTTTGCTGGAGTGGATCCTAAACCTTTTCTGTTTCTTTATGGTCTTTTGGAGATTTGTTTTTTATTATTAGTGGGGGCTTGAGCATTTATTATGGTATATATTTTATTAGATGCTTTTAGGGTGAGTACTGAGATTCTTGGAGATTGTGACTTGATCAATCCTACATATATATTTTTTTATTGAAAAAAAATCTAGTTCATGTTCATTCTCTTTAATTTAGTAAGTTTTACTCATTTTAACAACATGCATTAATTAGTTTCTAAATTGATCATTTTATTCAAAAACACATGAATTAGTAAACCTTTCTAATGAAAGGGAACAAGAATCATTAAGATGGAAACAAAAATTAATATAATATACCATACACAAATCACTCAAGAAATAAATGTTAGAGGGAATGGTTTCATTTTTAAGTATTTTATACAGAAAACTTAATTAAGGGGAAATTATTGCTATCATTTAGTTAAAATTTCAATAATACTTAAATAGTTTTAAATTAGCCTGTTCTTTGATTATGATAATAATTGCACAATTATCATTTCTGGTTACTGAAATTATTAGTAACAGGTAATTGTTGAGACAGTTTTTATTAGTGACTACATTTAAATCTTTATGATGACTAAATTTCATAGAAATATTTGATTAAATATTTTATTTTATGTTTTATTTTTATTTTAAATAAATAACCTAAAATATAATTTCCAGCTTTTATTATCACTAAGATTTCTAATTATTATTCATGATTGTAACATAATAACATTTATAATCAGGCTTAGAAATATTGTTTTATGACTTTCATTTATCATTTCTAGTTCCCTTTCTTTATTATTATGGGAAA
The DNA here is from genome assembly GCF_047948215.1 of Lycorma delicatula. Taxonomy (NCBI): domain Eukaryota; kingdom Metazoa; phylum Arthropoda; class Insecta; order Hemiptera; family Fulgoridae; genus Lycorma; species Lycorma delicatula. The sequence goes on from NC_134457.1 coordinate 107,613,602, forward strand.
ACCATTTATTAGTTTAATTCAACCTTGCTTTCTCTTGATTTTGTTTGTTAATTACCATTTTTTTAAATCTTTTTTATGAAACTACATCATATGTTTTTATTCAAGACTTTTTTTCTCTGAACTTAATTTTGCTTAATTATTTTTGCTTTGATTTGTTAATTTCATAAACATTTGGAGTTAAAAGCTTATAGAATTGTATAAAAATATTTAAATGTGGTATTTACACATTTAGATTTGAAGAAAATTTCTAGTTGAAACTTACTGTCCTCTTTGTTGATAAGAAACTGTTGATGTATGTTTGTATGTATGTATGTATGTATGTATGTGTATATACAAGGTATGTTCAAAAAGTAACAAGAAAAATTTTTGTTTTTTGGGAAGAATTTTATCTCTTATCCTCTTCAAAATAGTTCCCATTAGACCGTTAAATATTATACACTTATGCCAGTGCTTTTTCCAATCCCCAAAACACTTCTGGAACTCAATCTTTGGAATAGTGTTTAGCTCTTTCAGCTATTCACTTTTAATCTCATCTATGCTTGTAAAATGATGGCCCTTTAAGGTTCTCTTTATTTTTTGAAATAGAAAAATGTCACACAGGCCATGTCTGGCGAATATAGCAGCTGGGATATCATTACAATGTTGTTTTTGGTAAAAATTGACTAACAAGCAATGGTCAGCAGGTGCATTATCGTGGTGAAAAAGCCATGAATTGTTTCGCCACAAATCTGGGCGTTTTTTTTGTATTGCTTCACACAAACGGCGTTGAACTTGTAGGCAATACTCCTTATTGATCGTTTGGCCTTGTGGCAAGAACTCATGATTCACTGTGCCGTTAAAATCTGAGAACACGGTGAGCATAACCTTCACATTCTACTGTACTTATCGAGCTTTTTTCGGTCTTGGTGAGCCAGAATGTCTATACTGGGACGATTGAGCCTTGGTTTCGACATCATATCCGTAAACCCATGTTTCATTACATTTCTTTCACTTTTTCCACGTTTTCTTCAATTGTTGATGTGCTGGGGCGTCCAGGGCGCTCATCATCTTCAATGTCTTCACAACCTTCTTGGAAACGCTTATACCACTCATAAGCTCTTGCTTTACTCAAAGCAGATTTACCAAAAGCAATATTTAATATTTTTAAAACATTGCTACACTTTATTCCATTCTTATAGCAAAATTTAATATAAATTCTCTGATCCATTATTTATACAAATAAAAAATCGCCGATCATACCAAAACATGCGTTATCCTTTTGACAGCTGACAACAGGCTAAACATCCAGTATGACTAAAAATGTGTAGATACTTTTCAGACATGTTTACCAATATAACAACAAAAAAATCTCAAGAAATGGACTAATACAAACCGTGAAATTTCAAAAATCTCGTTACTTTTTGAACACATCTCGTGTATGTGTGTGTGTGTTTATATACATAATATATAAATTATTGTTAAATAATTTATAGAGTTGCTACTCCAGCACAGTAGAAAAGTAAATCCCTTGTAAATTTAGTCTAATCTTGACATTTAAAAGGTCCAGATTATAGAATATCTTAATAATCATAAATGCTTTCTAATGCTCATGAGTATCAGTTTTTTCTTACACTGAGCTATCATTTATTCATTATAATTTATTATATGTTGCATGCGAGAAAAACTCATAGATTTTCTCAATTTCAACATAAAAATTAAATAAAAGGTAGATTTTGAAAGCTGTGTATAAACTATATTTATATCATACTGGAAATGTTCCTTTTAATATTGGAAATTGAAGATATCTACTTCAGAATTATGCTACTTATCAGGTGAGAAATTCTGTTAAAAGGAGTTTTATAATAATTTATTCATTTTAGACTCAATATTGAAAAATAAGAGACATCAATTGTTTTGTATGCTTCTACCTGGATGGATGATATCCAGAAGCACAAGAATGAGGTACTAGCTGGTCAGTGAGTTAGACAGTGTTAGAGATTAAAAACTTTTTTTATATAGTTTGAAGTTAACTTACATTGTGAAAGAGATTTCATACCGTCTGTCACACCATCATAACACTATTCTATGGTAACTAAGTTTTTCCTAACTTCAAGAAAGTGTAAGCGTAAGTGGTTAAATTTAAATCTGAAATTTCATTAGCCCTAATAGGCATTTTTGACAGTTAAAGTTCTAAATCCCTAATAAATTCTTCAGAAGTTAGGTGAACTTAATATTTCTTGACAGTGCAGGATCATTTTAACTCATGTAAGATAGTTACCACTCAAATTTTAGTTTATTTAATTTATCTTTAATTCACATTATCCATTGTCTAATTGGTTTAAAATTTATTATTTAGAAAATTATAAAAAATGTTATAATTAAAAAAAAGCATGTTAGTTAAAAATAATAATACTGATAAGCCTAATTTTAATGTTTTCAAAATTTGTTCTTTCTATATGTAAATAATATTTTTTTTTTACCATTAATTAATATTTTTCTTCATCTTGTTTAATTATTAAGATTTCTAACTCAATGACTCATAACTACATATGTTTTGTTTATTGTAAATGTCTTTATATAATTACTTTTCAGATTACTTTTGTTTATTATCAAATTGTTAAATTATATGACACATATGAAGTATTTAATAACAAAAAAAAAAAAAAAACATCAATAATTGCTATTAATGAATAAGCTCAACTGTTTTTTCTTTTACCAAATTTTAAATATAAAACAATCTACTTGTATAATTAGTACAAATTTACAAAAAATTAATAAAAATAATTACTTTTTTAATTTATATCAAAATTTAATTTTTTTATTCATAAAAAAAATTGTTTCCACTTACTGATGTATTTCATCCTTCCATATTTAGTACTTTTTCAGAAATTTCAGAATGTTTTGTGGAAATTAAATTAAAAAAAACATAATTAAAATATTTTAAAGTAGAAAGGATTTCCTGACATCTCCATCACTGGTATAAAACTAAATATTAGGCAACTGGAATTAATGGCAGATAGAACAAATGTTCTTGTTACCATAATTTATTTTAAATTAGGTTGTATAAGTGATTTAAATTTGTTGTTATTTATTTTTAATATTAATATATTTTCTATATTGAAAATGTCTTTTTTCTTATCCCCAATTATTATCCTAGTGTAACTAGATTTCTACTTGTCATTCTCATGTAAAATGTTTTTTACTCTTCACATTCTAGTTTATAAGTAGATGTTTCATAAATTTATATTTAATTAAAAATTTTTTTATTAGTTAATTTTATCTAATTTTTTATTGTTAATTTTAAAGGCAACTTTATCATTTGTAGTTTAAAAAAAATTATAGATGTTAGTAATTTCATTTAAAGGGATATAAAATTTTTTTGTAGCTTAATGTAATAAGTTTGTTTATTTTGTTTTATTTTAAATTGCTATTTGTTATATAGTTCATTAACATCCTTTTTATTACAAACAAAAAGTATATGTTGTATTAAATGTTGCAGTGACTGAACAGTTACTTTCAACATAACCAAACATCAGATGTATTTTGTCATCAACTGATTTTTGATGAAAATGTGTAGGCATTTGTTTATTATTAATTTTTATTACTGATAATATTAGTTTTTGATAAACAAAGGCCTTCATCGATTTTTATTCTTCTTATGCTCATTCCTAAAAAGTGAAATGTATTACTTATGTCTTCTAAAATGTGTTCAGTATTTTTAGGAAAACATCTTGGTTTTGTAATATTACAAAAAGATATAATGTTTTAAATTAATTGTTAAATTCTACCAAAATCTTATCAACATATCTAATCCATAATTTTATTTTCATTGTTAATACTGGTTGTACTTTAAAAATATTTCTGCCATTATGCTACTCAAATGTAAGCCCATTGTTAAGCCTTCTTTGTAAATATCCATAAAAATGTTACGGGGAAGCAGAAATTTCTGAGAAAGTTGATTAAAATTTGATTAAATTTAATTATAATTCTTAATGGGGTAGTAGGATGCAGTTTGCTAGATTACTTCCCAAATGAATGCTCAAAATCTAATTTACAGTCATTTTAAAAATTCATTAGATGGAATATGTTGTTAAAAGTTTTTATTTTTTTTTCAGAAGACAATATAGGAGAGAGATTCTTATTAATGAAGAAGAATTTTGTGAAGACTGTACAGATACACATCAATTTGAAATGGATCAACAACGGAATATGAATGTTATAATATAAAAAGTTATTTTAAACATTTATGATAAACTTTATTGTTTTTCTTTAGGTGTTTTATAATTTCTTCATGTTACCTTTGAACAAAAATTGCTCTTTAAATATGTGATATATATAGTAATGTTTATTATAAACTTTTCTGAAATCCTAAGCACAAGAATATTTATAAATTCATTTTAATAATATTAGTAATGGTTATGACTGATTTATATTTTCACTTTTAATCAATATTTCAACAGTTTTCATCAATTATTTCTACTTTCTAACGGATATAATACCGTAGTTTATAATATATATAGACTATTTCTTTCCTATTTTACTATCATGACAATTGTTTTACTGTCACAACCATAATCTGTTAAAAATTATTTTTATAATTCAATTTTTATTTATTTACTATTTTATATATACTTTGTGTGTGTGTGTGTGTGCATGTGTATATATATATACACTATTTCAGTAACATTTATTACTGGTAAATTGATTAGCCTACCCATAAATCATAAATTTATGTATATATTTGAGTTACATTAAAATTATAGCTTCACTTATTTATAAAAATAAGTCAATTTTAATTAATTATTTATAAAAATTAAAATAAGTTCTAGAGATTTATTTTGGCCTTAGTGGTCGACAAGCAGAGAACAGCGCTATCAATGTACACCATGAAGCACAACCAAATGCCTTACCTCCCGCCATCATGATGTCAACCATATTGTTGATTCTATAGTTACCATCCATATGGCTGGTAAAATACATTCAGTCTTTTAATACCATAATTTTACCTCATTCACTTGTAGAAAAATAATTCTAAATATTAATAATATTTTAAGATTAGCTATTGGTGAGATTAAGTTTTGCTAAAGTGTTATTAATATCTTTGTTTTTAATTAAAGTGCAAGTTTTTTTCTTTTATTTAAAAAATAATTTAATTCAGTTACTATTATTTTATGTTTTTTATATTTAACTTTTTTAGCTTTACTGTGCTTTTTTATCCCCAAATTCATCACCTAGTAGATCAGATAACATGCCTATATGTTAGGATTAGCTTCATGTTTTGGGTAATGTTAGTTGTGCCTAATATTATTTAATAAAAACTATAACTCTTAAGTCATCACTGTAGATCTATTTTTGGACAATGGTTTACGGAGTCCTGTCCTAAAGAATAACATAAAGTACACTACTATCCTTAGTTGCTTCTGAGTGTCCTCTGTCATATCATTGCATCATCGTCTTTTTTATTTCAAAAGAAATACATTCTTTTGGTATGAAAGCCATATATCTGTAATGAAGTTTATACTTTGCTATACTTATTATAGTATCTAAGATATTATCATTTCTTACCTTTTTACATTTGCCTGCTACTTCTCAGAAAAATGTTAAAACCTTAAACCTTTCTTTCTCTTAAAAATCCCAAAATTTGTTTTTTTTGTTTTACTCGCTTCATATTTTAAAGTGAAATTAGGTTAATAACTGAATGTTTCACATAATTTTTAGTCATATTAATTATCTTGCTTTTTCTCATGACAGATGTATAGCTAATCAGCAATCTTAGATTTAGTGTTATGTGATAAATCCTATTTGAAAAATATTAACATAATTCATCATAAAATTCCATTACTTCACAGTTTTTAATATTATTGTTCACAAAACTTTTATTCTTTTCCCTTTTTATTTATAAAATAAGCAATATTTTATTAGAAAATTTTGAATTTTCATAAATTTTTGCTTGCATGTAATAATAAAATAAATTCAATATTGTTAATAAATGGTCTTTTATTATATTCTTTAAAAGTATTAAATAATATTTGGAATTGTATGAAATACTTAAAATTATTTAATTAGTTTAGTTATGTTGAGAAAATATTGAAATTTTTGTAAAAGTGAAAAACAAAGATTTTATACAAAAATTATGTCAATTATCATAAATAGTAAACAGTTTATCAAAATTATAATTGTTTATCAAGTTTATTTGCCCATACTTTTAGTGATGGTTAAAGAATTTTTCATAATTATCTTACAATGAAATAATATGCTTTCAAAATTATTCAGTATGAAATTATGTCTATTCTATTGCAAATAATGGCTTCAAACCAGATAATAAAATTTCAGTTACTTAAGGTAATCTGGTTGACTTTTGTGATTACACTTTTACACAGCTGGTTTAACTAAAAATATGCAAAGCTTACCTCTGACTTATACTTTATAATGTAGACATATGATAGGATTTTTCCTTTTTTGATTTTCTGAAGACTGACTGAATTAAGTGTGAAATTACTATATGTATGAAATATGATTGTTACAGAGGTAATAGGAAAACAATTTCATAATATAGGAAAACATAACAGTAATGTATTTATATTTGCATTTTCACGTAAGTGTAAAATCAAATCATGGTTGCTTCATTTACTAAAAAAAACAGTTTTCATATTATCGGAAATTTAATTTAATGTTGAATATTATGATATTTTTAAAGCAGACTATGGAGGATCAATAAAAGTATCAGACATATTCACATAAAAATAAAGAATTACTTAATTCTGTCCAGGATTATGAACTTTATAATATTATAAATTATTCCTTAAATCTAAATGACCAATACTTTTTAATCAAAAAATAGAAGTACCAAATGTTCCATAAAAAATTGTTTGTTAACAAACTGCTGTAAATAGAGAAGTCTGGTTTGATTTCACATCCAAAATCATCATTTTTGTTATGGTCATCAATATTAACCACTATCAATATAAATGTTATATGATCGACTAGTGACTTATAGCATATTTAAGAGATTTCTGCCTGTGTGTGGAATGCCATCTTTAGAGAGATGGTTGCAATAGCAATTCTCAAATATACCTTAAACACAGTCTGTTAATACAAAGTTATATATTCTATTTTTGACATTAATCCACTAGTAAAAATTAAACACTACCTTAATGTGTGTGGTGACCATGATTTCAGGTCATTCTATCTTTCCCATCACATTTTGTAAAGGTTGTATCAAGGTAGGTTTTGACTTCCAGTCCCCTAATGTGGTGTAACTACATTCTGCTAAAAAATTAATTTCATAGTTACTTTATTGGCTGAGGAGCAATAAATGACTGCCCATATCTTGATCGATAGAACTTGCAATGGTACATTTATTACAAATTTAGCCCATTTTCTTTAAACTTGTCTGAGTGCTTTCTTTAGACTGCTTATTGTTTTTTCTAACACAGCATTCTTTCAAATATGCTTGCTGCATATTTGTGCTTTCTGTACAAATGATTGTAACTGTTTGTGATTGTAGAACATGGAACTTGCAATTTACACTTGGCATGACAAATTAATTACTTCAGATTCCTAGTAATGTTACTTGTTTTAGAATTATCATCCGTCATTGGTCAGTGATTTCATAAACTTTGCAGATGCATCTCCTCTTAATTTTATGAACCTCTCTTTAATGCTTCTCATATCAGAATTCTATATTCAATCTGGAAGTTTTATTGAAATATTTTTTGAGATGTCTCAAAATACCATAAAACTTATTCTTTTATTGATTTGAGAAATTATAATTGAATAATGCATCTTCCTCAATTAAGCCTGATCATTAGAGCCAAGAACATTCAATATCCTCTTAAGTTTGCTGATACTACCAACTGCATATCTATCTTCAAGAGAATGTTTATTATACTGTTATGTATCGGAAACAATTATAACATTCTGTATATTTTTAGTAAGCTGAATTAAGCTTGGTCAAAGCTACCAATGATTTAAATAAACTTGTCATGCATTGATGATTTAGTTGGTTGAACAGATATCTGAGAGAACAATGAACTGTTATTTCAATACTTGGAAGATGATTCTCAGCCTAAGCTTTTGAGAGTAATAACTTAATTTGACTAAGTGTAAAAAAAAAAATTATCAAAAATTTCAAATCACTTGTGTTACAAGTCAATCATTAATAATAAATTTCAATCATTAATTAAAGGTAAAAATTGTAAGTAAAGTAAGAAAACATTCATTTCTAAGCAGTAATCAATTTTAACGTAATACTAAAATAAATAAATTAATCTGTGTTAATAATAATAAAATTAATGTATGGAAATTGTTAAATTATATGTTCTTTTTAAAAGAATTAATATATGAAAGAAAAAATCTAGATATGTTTGTAATCAAGAGTAACAGAATTACCTACGTTATAGTTGAATGCAGTTTATTCCGCAAAATTTATTCATAGATTTAGTATTTTAATTAGTTTTTAAATACTAAATTTTTCAGTTTTATGTTTTTCCTATTAAAATAAAGTATCTTATATTATCAGTTTTATTAATCTTTTCTAAAGAGTTTATGTATCATTTTTTATAAATTTTAACATCAGTTTTAAAATTAATTTTTTTATCTGCTAGTTTACTTTCTACGTAACTCTAACACTAGATTAGATTCAGAAAAATAACTAAAATTTTATTTACAAAATTATTATTATCCATGAAGGTGCTATAGGATAAAAATAAATGTTACAGACTGCTATAGGTATTGTTAAAGTTTTTCAGATGTATTGAATTTAAGTCTATTCTATAGATTTGATGTAATAAAACAGAGCTTCACAATGGAAAGGTAAAATTTTACACAATTAAATGTTGTTTTACTGTCAATACCAGTTTTTTCATGGCTGTGGTGCATAGAAATGTGTAAAGCACAAAAGGTGTAATCAGAAAATGATAATAAATGGGAAACTACTTTGCTCAATTTTTAAAATGTATTGAATGTGTGCTATTATCGGATATTGTGTATGTCAGATGCTTACCATTGTTGAGCATGACTGTATTATCATCTTTGGGATTGATTTGAATTTTAATGCCTTCATACAATTTTAATTACAGCCATAAAAGAAGTGTAGCTCATAGAGGACATTTTTACTGAAAAGAGTGGAGATGTTATAATTAAAATAACAAATATTTAAGACTAATTTTTATTTGAAATTCAGTTTCAACATAATCAAAAATTTAATAGGATTTTTATTTACCTCCACAGTCTTTATGTTACTATTGATTAGAAACATATCTAAATTAGTTTTCCTTTCATACATTAATTCTCTTAAAAAGAACATGCTAATTAACATTTTTCATTTATCTTTATTTACAAATTATGTCTTTATACTGTTGTAAAGCAGCATAGACATTGTTTAAATTTGAAGAAATGTGTATTAACTGATAACCTAATATAAATTTTGTTGCTAGATACCATTACATTGTGTTTTAAATTATTTAAAACTAAATTCCAGTTTTCTTTGATTCAATCTGTAGCAAATTTGTTAACCAACTTATCCTATAAATATTTAGCAGATTTTAAATTCTTGTTTAATATTTTTCTGATATTGTCTACAAATTAAGTATATATTTTTTAATCAGTTTAAAAAATTAGTAATTTATACTGTTCTATTGATTATATAAAATTTCATAGGATTTAATAACACTTTTACTTTAACATTTAAAATATGTATAATGTATTAAGGAATTGCAACTTTCAAATGAACAAAATGCCAATGGTTCAATAACCTAATTTTGGCCAGTATTTTGGTAGGAAATATCCTATTAAAAACTGATTCCTTTAAGATCATTTAAGTTAATCGGTGCTGAATCATTTCTCTGAGCAACTGCACAGTGTTTGCATAGTTTTTCTAATGGCCTTAAAGTTGATGCTTCAAAATACAATTATCTATGTATAAAATGAGAAAAAAAGGATTTTTTTTTTCATAAAATACAATTTTTTAAGTAATATATTATGTGTATTTCTTTTTATAGCATGTTGAACTTGTTTAATTAGGAAAGTATTTTTGATTGAAATAAGTTGTCATATGAAGTAAACTATGGTATAAAACAATCTTAATTATTTTGTGTATTGCTGTTTCTATTTTACAATTATGTAAAACAAAATAAAAAAAATATAAATGTTTGGACAACTGTGATAATATTTAGATTTTAGTAATTAATTTTAATACTGTTTTGATACATTTTTAAGGCAGTACATAAATATATGTTTTTTATAAATATGTACAAATTTTTTAGTCATAAATAATATAATGTTAATAAATAATGTGGTAAGCAATGCTGGTGCCAAATGATTTCCTTTTTACCAGTTACTGAAAATGTTTCTTTAAAAATTACAATAGTGCTATATTACCTCTACAAATTACATTACAATAACTATAAGGGTAGTTTCAGTTAATTTAACTATAATTTAATTTAGAATTAAATTATACACTTCAAAACTCAAGATTTATTTGTTAAATTAAGATATTTGTAGTTTTAATTAAATTTTATGTTAAGTTATGTAATATAAATTATTTTAATAATTGTTATATGATATTTTTTTCTAAAGTCAATAAAAGTATATTTTGTATTTTTTGTTTCTATGAATTCCTTTAATAGGTCAAACTATAGGGAAATTACCTTGTTTTTCTTATAAACTGCTACAATATTTCTAGTAAAATTATTTCTAGTATGGTGACTGAACACCATACTTTAGCTCATCAACTATCCTTCTGATCATAGCTCTTGACATCCAAGTTAGATAAAAATAAAATTAATCAATTTTTTGGTAACACTTAATTCTCACCTGTTAAATCTCAACATTTTTATAATAGTCTAACTTAGCCTATCTTATTAAAATTGCAATTAGACTGTCCATTGGGGCACTAAACAATCTGTTAGATTATGAAACAGATTACGTTCCCTTTCCTGATATCACCCAGTAAAAATTGACCGAGTCCTGAGTTTTACAGAAGATAAGACTATTGCACTGCAGAATCCAATTCTGTTATCTCATTCCTTGACACCTAAAAGAACAACATAATTTCATTGTTGTTAAGATGTAACCTTTTACACTCAGAAAGATTTCTGGGACAATTAATCTTATTCTTCTTGAAATAAATGTACCAAAAAAAAATAAAAAAATATTTTGCTTCTTTCAGTTTTGTATATAATATACATACATTGAATGATTCAAAATTGCACTGCAATCTCTCAGGAGATGATTCTATAGCAAAAAATAAAAAAAAGTTCATATAAGCATAGGTCAGAAAATGGTTCGTTGTGAGCTCACGAAACATTTAGCCCTGCTTTCTGCTCCCTCTGTTAAATTAAATCGTACTAATGTTCTTGGGGTAAATTTTATGCATCCTTATGGTTGTTGATCTATGAAATTGAATAAAAGTGGTTTCAGACTTCTATCTCACTTAGCTTTTAAGAAAAACACGGTTAAACACGAAAAGGTTTTGTCAGAAAATACACTATTTCAGGTTTGGAATCAAATAATTCAGTTCTTCTTGTGTGCCAATACGAGCAGAATAGATTATCAATATCATCCAACCCCAAAGAAAAAAGTCTGCTGGCATGAGATGTAGAGATCCAGATGACCATTTTACTGGTCCATTTCAATGGACCATGTCTTTGATCTGGAAGTAACAAAGACTTGTTAAATTGTCTATCTAGAAGAGAGGGGTGCTACACTGAGTGACAAATTAAAAAATTATACTATTTTCAAATTCTAATGATGGTATTCCAAACGATAAAAAAGAAACAAGAAACACTTTTTGCCTCTTGTGATTATTTTCAAAAAAATAACCATTTTCTGGATATAAGCAAAAAATATGCTCCACAATAGAAAACAGAAATGCATCATAGCTACCGCCTACCTGAGTACTGTTGTATATTGCTGGTGTGTGTTGCATTGCATTGCATACCAGCAATGGTGGAGTGTAACAGGTCAGAACCTGTGTGCAATAGCTTACCTATTATCATTATATGAGAAGTTAGAACCTCTGAGAAATCACTCGTCAAATACTGAATCAACAAAAGAAAATAAATAAATATGTTATTTGATTTTCACAAAGTTATTTTAAAAATTACAACAGCTGCTTCAGTACTCAGTAATTGCTTTAGGTTATACAAACAGAATACAGAATTGATGATTATTTGAAAAAGTACTAAATTTAATTAAAGTTTACTTCCGGGGTCTAGGTATTAGGAAAATTAAATGTGAATACAAATAGGAATACTATGTATGTGCTCATGTACTATGTATATGAATAGGAATATTAAATTTCACATTGCAGACTAACTTACTCTATCATGAAAAAATGCCTGTAAGAAAATATACAATTAATTTTAATGTACAAAAAACTGCTTACCAACAATTGAATTTGATGCGTTCAAGCACTTTCAGAATTAAATTCCATCTTCAGGAACTCTCATATTTGTCCTGTTTGTAATATTAATTAAAACTTCACATGTAGATTATAAAAAATCTGATATTTGTTAAAACATAACAAACAGTTTGTCGTCATATGTTATAAAATTATATCAATGTAAACGTTCTGTCAATTTGGTGGCCTCAACTGTTGTGTTAAAATTGATGTGCATTTTTGTATATTAACTTTAATTATATAGTTATACTGACAGGCCATGCTTATCAAAATTATAAGAGTATATACGACTAGCTGATAAGAACCTGATGGTTCCAATCACCTAGTTCCTATGATGCCCTAGTAAGGTCAATTCAGCTCTGATGTGCTATAACTAGAGTTCATAAATGATGTAAATTGTGAATATTATGAAACATAGTAATAATCGTGAAATGGTAAACCAAGTGTCTTGCTGAATTAATGATTGTGAGATTTCAGAGATTCAAAACTCCAAGAAACTTGATCACTCTGAGCATTCTGTCTAAACCAATGTGAATTATTGTTGTACTGTTATACTGGTAAGTTATCAATGTTAACTGCGAGACTATATATATAACTATTATGTTATAAATGTGAACTACAATATCATTGATGTAAACTGTAATATTATATAGAGGGTTACTGATATAAACTAAAATGTAATTGAATCAAACTGTAATGTCAGTGATGTTAATTGTAGGATACTGATGTAAATTGTAATGCTATTGTAGATTGTAGAATTATTGATGTAAAATATAATGTAAACGAAGCAGTGTTACATATTGCTAATATAATCAACCTCAGCCCTGCCGTCCCCTTGTTACCCCTAGTTACTACTGTACCAGACTGAATGAAGCAGTCTATAATGTGTAAAAAACATTTTGTAGGTAAACAATAATAATTTTTATAAAACATATACATTATACATACTTACATTACTGTTGATTGATTTCAAATTTCTATTTAAATAGTACATTAAAAAAAAAAATAGTATCATGATGTTATCTAGATGACCATTATTCTCGTATACATATGCTTTATATTTTCTTAATGAGTATATTGCAATATGTTCAACTAGTAAAAATAAGCACCTCCTTCCTCATGGCCAATGTAATGAGGATATTTATGTATGATATGTAGATGAGGTATATGTAGTCTTGCACAGACTCAGGCTGAGGTAGTTGTTAATAGAAAAACTAATGATATCATTAGCAATTGCAAGAAAGCTGTTGAACAGTTAGATGCTAAAGAAAAGGAATATGCCTTTTTTAGATAAAATGAAGAAAGAATTAGTGAAAGAAATGAATGTAAAGCAAAAAAAAAAAAAATGAAGACATGTATACAGTTGAAATGTAATAACAGACATGAATATTAACAATAACATTTTAAGGAAAAATACAAAAAGTCACTTGTCCCATGGATTGGGAGCCTAGTTGAAAGCAATAGGAAGTATCTCCTGATTGGAGTAGGCAAAGATATTAGCATGATTGTTAACTATGAGTAAGGAACAATCCAGCAACAATCAGCTGTAGTAGTTTAGATGGACCAGTATACTTAAAAAATGCAACAAAGAGATGATTAATGCAAAATGTCTTTAAGTACAAGAGAGGCCATTCAGATTAATTTTAGAAAACAGGCCTAAAAAGAATAAATTCATTCGCATTTGATGTATAAATCTAAAGAAAGTATTTGATAATATAGAATGGAGTAAAATATTTAAAATTTTAAGGAAATTTGAACCTTAATATCTTCCTGACATCTGATTATTGTACAAATTTACAAACACTACTCCTGATATTAAGGTTTCAAATTTTCATAAACTAAACACATCATTTCATAAACTAAATTGTGATCAAAATCAATTTCTACATCTTGGAGCATTTTGCAGACCATAATTTGGTTCTAAACTATCTGCCTAACCACTACATTACCAAAGCCAGGACCTCCTGGTCTCATCCATGTATGTCCATATCACTACTTTTTACTTATTGTAAAGCTATACAAGTCTAGTTCCTCTTTAATTTTTTTTTGGCAAAGTCTATAATTTCCATCAACTTCTTTCATCCCCATTCCTCTCCCATTACTACTAAATAATCACCTTTTTCACAATTAAATCGTCTATTTTTTCATATATCCTTTTTACCTCATAATCTTTTGTTGAAGACACTGGCATATAAACCTGCACTACTGAGTTAGGTTCGGGCTTTGAATCTGTGGACTAAAATAATTTTTTCTTTGTATAGCTTGTAATAATATAGTCATGTCTTATTTTCACAATAGCTTATTTACACATGGCCAATTGTTGTCCCTGGAACAGATAATCATCTGTTTTGTTGCATTTTCTCCTCTTATCTAGCTTACAGATCTAAGATTGAATGGTGGAAAGGAAGGTGTGACAAATAATGAATAAACATTTAAATTATCTATTCTGATTTATTGTTAAATATTTTCTTACACTATGATATATTTCTTTTTCATTTCAAAACATTTTTAGATCATTGAAATTCAACAATACATTTGTAAATCATTACAATTTACAACAATATGTTTTTTTAATACAACACAGTTACAGTAATATATTTTTAATACAACAATACATTTTTACATCATTGCAGTACAATTTATATATTCGTACCATCCCCAAAATTCAATCTTTTGTTAGACTGCACATATGTCAAAGAGATCATTGGCAAATACCGTGGAGTATGACCATGTGTGTTGAGATGGGTCTCTTCAACTGTCATGATATTGCAGTCATGACAGAAGAGTCTGCGGGTATGCTGCTGCAGAAGGAAGGAGAGTTTGAAGGTAAAGGTAGCAGTTACAGCTGTATAGCTTAGATGGTCTTATGTGAGAATTAACAAGAAGACTCCCGAAGAGGATTATTGTTCTTTCCCTTTCCAAAATCTATTTCAGTTAGAAAAGCAGTCATCAACCATCAGAACGATGATTGGTTCTGTTTCAGATCAGTCATTTTATGTAGAAAGGTTGAAGGATGGATCAGAGATCGAGTTGATAACCGATATTATGATCTCTCCAGTAAATTCGATTTTAGTATGATTGGTATTCCAATTTCCATCAATCAGATAAGGAATTAATTTAAAACATCTATCTATTTGTTTTAGCAATGACATATAAATTAATTATCTTAACAAACAATATATTTTTATACAAAGCTATGGAAAAGATTAATCCGTTTATCCAAGATGATAGTGTAGCAGCTATTTTAATGAGTTTACTAGAAATTATTTGAAATGGGCTGAAGAAAAATTAGTTTCTAACCTGAGTCTGTAGTAGTTATTGACAAAGCTCTGTATCCCTGTATAATACCCTTTCTGATAAACTTCTAGTGTCATCAAGCAAAAATAAAGACATGACTGTTTGGCTACAGAAACATCATATTCCATTTTAGTCTCAAATGCTTAAACCACAATTGCATGAACCAGTTAAGTTGAACAAAAATTACAGAAAACGATACCAATTTGACAAGTTGTTGGAAACAAATGGGCATCAAGTTCTGCAGTTTTCACCTTACCATCCTGATTTAAATCCAATCAAAATGGTATGATCAGAAGTAAAAAGACATGTTGCAAGCCACAACACAACGTTTAAGATGTCAGAAGTGCAGAAACTATGTGAAGATAAAATGAATTTGATGAGTGATGAACACTGGAAACCTTACTGTGAAAAGATTAAAAATATTGCAGATGAATATTGAATCCAAGAATCGTTAATACATTCTCTAACAGAATCTTTCATTATCTCTTTATGTAGTAACAGTGATAATAGTGACAATTACACTGAAGATAGTGATGGCAGTGAGGAGAGCCTTCTAGCTGAGGAATTAAATTGATAATCTATTTTCCAGGAAAAAATTAAAGTTATAATAATAACCTTCCATCATAATACTTATTGTGTTATTATTAATTAGTATTAAATATATTTTGTCATCATTATTATCTAAACAAGAACAGAACATACATACTCTAGGAGTTTTATGGAACAAGTCAGATAAAAAAAAACCAAATATCTCATTCTAATAGTTCTAAAATTTATACCAAAAGGAATATTCTTTCCATCATAGCATGTGTCTATGATCCTTTAGAACTCATTGCCCTATTATATTTTTATACAAACAGTTTATGCAGTCATAATGACAACTCAAAATTGACTGGGATGAAATATTTCCCACACCATTAATAAATACAATGGCTTTCATTGTATAATCAACTATTTTTATTTGAGTCACTTGAGATAAGTAGAACTATACATTTTAATAATAATAGTAAAATTCATTCTATACATGGATTTTTTGATGCCTCTATTAAGGGCTACGGTTGTTGCCTTTACAGCACCTTATTCGCCAACATTTAATCTACTATGTTCTAAATGAAAACTAGCCCCCTTAAACCAAATCACATCACCCAGACTTGAACTCTGTAGTTGTTTAATACTTTCACATTTATTCGTGCAGGTATCTACTACGTTAAAGATACACTTTGATGAGATACACTTACATGTGGATTCCACAATAGCACTTTGCTGGATTCATGGACGTTCTTTGAGTTGGAAAGTACTTATAAGTAATAGAGTTTCTGAAATTCAACAAAACACTTCAATTACCAATTGGCATTACAACAAATCCTTTGATAATCCAGCAGACGCATTGTAAGTTGCTCACCAAGCAAATTACTTGATATGTCACTGTGGTGACATAGTCCTCCTTGGCTATTACAATCTTCTTCCCACTGGCCAACAGATTGTAATATTACGTTTAATTATGGTAATTTAAATCCTGAATGTTTATTAGAAAGGCGTAAAACTGTATTAATTTCATGTGTATCTAATGTTGTATATGATTACACACAAAGGTTTTCATCTTTACATGCTTTATTATGAACATTTAGCTTCTGTTTCAGATTCATTCGCAATATTAAAGCAAAACCATCTAAACGTAACTTTAGTACTCTAACCACTAAGGAATTAGATCATACTCTTTACTTTTTTATATGTCTGTAAATGGCTGTAAGTTGAAACCAAGAAAATTGGAGAAAGGTTGTAGAGTTCATAAGGTCAGTCCTTAAACAAAAAATTATAGATGAAAGGAATATGGATTTTTAGATTGTAGTTTGGGTGGACAGCTTCAGCGGTGAGAGCCAGCATGCTGAGGTGTGCTGGTTTCGATGAGCCGCTGAGGACTCCTTGGGTTGACTGTTAGATTTTCTTAAGTAACTTAAAAAAGGGAAACAATCTCAAAAGAGCCAACCGGTAGACCTGACCTGCCATGCCGGTAGGTGGGGAGGGCCTATTAGAGTAACGGACACTCCCCTGGGTGGCGTAATACCATCAAGTCGGTCCGGCCCAGGGGAGTAGAGAAGTTAAAAAAAAACCATCTTAGTCTAACCACTAAAATGCTATAACCTGAAAGCAAAATAAATTTCTTTACCGTATCCAAATTATTATGCTGAGTAACGCGAAAATAGTTATATTGTCCATTTCGAAAGATAGATTAATATTATTATTTTTTAGAAATAACTGCTCACATTTTTATCAAAGATAGATAGATATTCATAAAGATTCTCGTAAACGTAAAAAAAGGTTAGAATTTTTTACTAAATATCAGCCTATATGACTCGGATTAACCGGTATCAAAGAACTGACAACTCATTTTGGTGTATTAAAAGTTCTTTGACATTTTGATAAAGCTGGAATTTAATGATATATTTTAAACAGGAATAAGAGTCTCGTAACATAATAAATATTTAATGATCTTGAAAAGTATAAAATGAAACGTTGAGATGAGAAACAAATTCCAACCAATGGGTAGTAGAATTGAACTAGTGATTTCTTAGCTTACTTTTTAATGTTCTTATGGTAATACGTGTAAAAACAGTAAAAATGAAATGAAATAAAGAAGAACGCACCCATATTAATTTAATATTGTATTTTTACTTTTAGTTGTAATATTTTACAGCCTACATACTCTAAATACCGTTGCGAACAACTAAAAATTATTTTGATTAATAGCTATTCTAGTTCACTTATATCGTTCCTATAAAAAATTAATGTCGGCTTGCCATCCCGATGCACACTTCCTTCACCTCATTAATCACTGTATTCTACCTTCCGTTATATACTAAGCTTATATTTATGTTATAAAATATTATTTCCCCTTTTACAATGTCCATAATGTATTGAGAAAATTAATTAGCTACAACGAGTTTCATAAATTTTATCACGTGATTTTACATATTATACAAATATATTCACACCGATCGTAAAACTGTATTACGGATACCACGTACGTGTACTAGTTAGATGCATTCAGTAAATTTTTCTATAAAAATTTACTGGGAATAATTGTTTTTCTTTACATTCCGCTATTAAGTAAAAACTATCTAAATTACGACTCAGGAAGAAATTAAAAAAAAACCCGTATTTTATACTAACCAATAATTAAGTAGAAAGACAGAATATACCACTATATTTTGGAATAGATCCAAAACTAACCTAGTTTAATTTATTTTAGAGCATGGTTTCTCTTTAGGAAATATCTTCAGAAAGAACAAAGTGAGGAACGAACCAAGTTCTTCAACCTCACAAACACGAAATCGGACGCAGAATAAAACACCACGGATTATGCCACTGCGTAGTCAAATCAAATTAAACATGTCGATAAATTGTTAAAATATCTATTAAAACTTTAAAAAAATAGTGATATCATCCTACTAAATAATTACTAACAGTAAAATATAGACATTGTTGAATATAATGGGTATAATTAATAAGAAAAGAATGAAATTGCATACTTTGCCTATAAAAACATTATATCCTAAAAAATGAAAAATTAAATATATCACTTTTTGAAATAAGCCCATTTGGGTCTTCAATAAAGAATAAGACGATGACCAGGTGTGTTCCGATATCCAAAATAGTTGCCAAAGAATGTTTAGTAAAATTTTTTTTTCTAGAAAATAAAAACAAAAAATAAAAATAAAACAATATTTAATTTACTTAACTGCTGTAACCACGTGTACGGGTTTTCAGCTGAAAGAAGCAAATAACACACGTACATTAATTACAAATTGTAACATATAAATGGTAAAATACAAAATAGCTTACGTATGTAATAAAATAGGATACTTTCAGTTATGACCATGTATTCTTTAAACGTTGTATGAAAATATTGCATAATATTAAAATGTGTGTGTGTGTGTGCGCGCGCGCGCGCGCGCGCAATTTATTCAGAAAATTACATTTGTGGTGAAAATTCCTATAAATTAGTAATTATTTAAGTAAAATCATTTTTAATTATTTACGTTATTTAATGTTTACACATAGTATTTACTCACTATTTCTAATTACTAACGTTAATTACTGTTTAATATTCTATTTATTCAATTACTAAAAAATAAGTGTATTTTTAACACGTCTGTGTTAATCTCACTCAGCAGTTCCCTATTTACGTTTTGTAAATGTTAATTACTTACAATGTGATGTTGCCAAAATTTAGGGACAGGCTATAAAAAATACATATGTTAATTTATTTACAAATAACACTTTAAAAATTATTATTTTATTCTGCATCAATTTTATATATTTACTAGCTAACCCGGTAATGCTTCGCGATTGCTAGATTTTATTGCTATTGCTCAAATCCAGCAATAGCGAAGCACTGTATGTATTTAAGTATGCATGTACGTATGTCTGTGTATATATATATATAAATTAAATGAACGCAAATGAAAGTTTGATAAAACATTAAAAAACTGAACATTACGGAACTTCACAAAATTTAACCTTCCACTTTCTAATCACAACGTAAAAAAATGCAATTGTCAGAACAGCACTACCTATCAGATTTAATTCAATCTACTCTCTAAACACAGTAGTTTGTTCAAAATACCCCTAACCTTCTTTTTACTGTTCATATCGAGGATTTCAACAACTTTAAACTTTCTCCGGACCATTTTGAAAAATTCGCGCATAAATCGGTCCAGTAGTTTTTAATCTATAGCGATACACATACGAACATTGCCTTTTATATATATAGATCTTCACATTTTTGCTGCGTGATAAAATTGATAATTATAACGTACAGAGGTCCTCAGTTCGGAATTTTATTCTGTATTCAATGAATCTTTTTTTATTAGCGAAAAAATTCTATGGTGGTCCGTTAGGAAGTTTTTCCGAGATAACTTAAACAGAAGATTTTTTGGGTTCAGTGTTTAATTTAAATCAGTTCCAAATTACCGGAATTATAAGTAAATTTGAATAGAAAAAGAAATGGCATGAAAAGAAGGGCTTCAATTGAAATAACTGGAAGAATGTAAACGTATCTTGTACTGTACACATAAACATAAATAATTACATACAAAGATGAAACCAAAGAAAATTAATCAAGTTCAGAACATAACAGCATTAACATCAAAATTAGTATTATCAATTACACAAATCTACATCTATTACATTAATCAAACAAAGAAACAATCAAAGAACCATCAAAAGTAAGTGGCGAAATAAAATGAAAACAATGCACAACATCTTAGGGTAGTTGATTCATCTCAAATTCCGGAAAACTCACAGATTTAATATATGCAATCCTTTCGTAGCCCTGCAGGCCGTGGTACGTGAATATTTGTATAACCATACGGCTATGTTTAAGGATACGCACCTAGTTGTGGAAAACTCCGTTACCAGGGGAAGCCCGCAGGGTTCCGTTCTCAGTCCTCTTGTGTGGAACCTGGTATTCGACGGATTTCTGGGATTGAAATTTCCAGAAGGGGTCACGGCCCAGGCTTTCGCCGATGACTGTATCCCTTTAGTTTGTGGTAATTCACGATCTCAGCTAAAAGACTGGGCGCAGGCAGCCTTATTAACCGCAGAGAGCTGGATGGAGATACAAAATTTAAAGATTTCTTTGCCCAATACAAAGTTTATGATTCTCAAGGGTGCAGAAAAATTATCGTACAATCGTAACCATCCTATTAAATATCAAGGCTGTGTAATCAGCCGATTTAGAGTTCATAAGTGTTTTGTTTGATGAAAAGTTGCTGTTTAGGAACCACATTAGGCAAGTAGCGGCAGAAGCCATCTTCGTGATGCACAAACTTAGGAGGATTGATCGGAAAGACTATAGGTTATCAGGCTGTCAAATGTACATGGTGTTCCGAGGTACGCTGCGCCCATTTTGGCGCATAGGTTGGATATGAAGAGAGCACTTCTTTAAAATTTAAGGAGTGCCCAGCGCATAGCCTTAATTGTATGGTGTTTTTAGAACAACCTCCTACGAGGCTACCACCGTATTGGGAAAGGCTCTCCCAATCGATTTAGTGGTGAAAGTTCAGGGAGCCATGTGGAGATTGCAAAGAGGCCGGGAGGCTGAGATATTTGGGATGCGGTTTCGAGCCCGGGCAGTTCCGGAGCGGAACGGTAATCATAATACACCAAATCTAAATTTCGTTTAGTTGTCCATCTCCCACCTGCGGAAGAGGCTGCAGAGCCTCGCGATGGAAGCATGGCAGCTGCAATTGGACACCACGACTAAGGGAAGATCTTTAAACAAGTTTATACAGGATCTGGGTGGACGGTATGCTTCGAGCTCGTTTCTAAGGGGAATGGCTGCCCAGATGCTCACGAACCACCTCAACTTGAACCATTATCTGTATCGGTTCCGCCGGGCAGCTGATGAGCTGTGTGTCTGCGGGGAGGTCCAGTCAAACGAACACCTGATTTTTGACTGCCCTGGTCTTGGGAATGCCAGAGACCGTGCCACCCTGGAACCTTGAGATCAAGAGGAAAATTGACCACTGACAAGCGGCGAGTCGATGTGGCGAGAGCAGCATTGACGGACCGTGTGGGAGTTCCTAAATGCGGTTGCTTGTTCAACCGGCATCCGTAGTTTACTTAAGGGAAAGACTCTTACCGCACTGCCGTGGGAAGCTAACCCTGGGTATAGCTGACCACCAGCCAATTATTATGCCACGTAAGCCGGTGGTGTATGGCATCGTGCTTAATCCGCTCACGCTTTTATGTAACTGTAGCAGCTATGTTAGGATACTGGTCGCTAAACTGCTCCGAGGCTCAGTTGCCGTTTGTGGCACAGACATTCGGTCTTACGCTTAAGGTTGACCAAATGGGGTGGTGGCTGGAGACATGCCAAACACACCAATATGCTATCGCTTTCGGTGCCTTACGTCCTCGCTGTTATCCAGGAGGTTAACTGCAAGCCAGTTCATATGTCTGTTCAGTCTCATTTTGTATCTTGTACCGAATCGCCGCATCTCCTCTCGAACGGTTAGCCCCCAGACAATCGTGCATTTCAGTGTTTTTTGCACACCACTGTGCTTCTATTATATTTCAGAAGAGTTCGATCTGGAATCTCTGTACGACTTCAATGATACTCTCGCTTGTCGTACCCACAGTTGGAATCCATAGGTCCAAATCGCTGAGTACAGCAGTTGTTTATTACGTAATGATATTTGCGATCTTCTGCTTTAAAAAAAAATTTACTTAATAATCTTCGTAATGTATAGGAATTTTCATCACAAATTAAATTTTTTTCAATAAATTGTGCGTGCACACTCCCCCCTCACACAAACACATTTTAATAATATACAGTATTATCATACAACTTTTAAAGAACACATGGTCACAACTAAAAATATCCTATTTTACTAAAATGGTGTAATAATGAAATTTACTATTTTGAAATTTCTCCGTAAAAAATAAATATATCATCTTGATTTTTGGTATATGCATAATAATAATCTAAGTAACTATTTTTATAAACATGTAAAAAAAAATATCTTTTCAGTCTGTCTGGTGTAATGACAATTTTTTTTTTTTTTAATTAAAATATAAGACCAGCAATCTCCAGAGAAATGTTTTACATATTACGGTACGCTACCTTAGGGTAATATCTCGTATCTCAATTATTTTGTTTAAAACTAAGTACAATTCAAAAACTATAGCTAATATAAAACTATGTAAGCCACACTAGTTAAGAATCCACTGAAATAAATAAAAAAATTAAACAAAGTAGGAGCAGATAAATGATAAATGTGACAGCTACTCCACCATCCACTTGAAATCTAATGTAGCCACACTACACCATCTAGGATAGTTTATAGTCACCGGTATATTCGATGAAGATGGTTCATTTTCACAAAAAAATTAAAATACAAAGAAAACATTTTTAATTAATATATTTGTCATCGAAATCAAGATAGAAAAAAGAAAACGCTACCTGGTTGAGATTACGATGATCCTTATACATTATTAAATGAAACAGAATGGAATAAATTATAATACTTTTACAGAAAATTGATTGAAATATAGAAAAAGAAGTGTTATTTACAATCTACATAAGAATAATGTGCAAATAATCAAAGGCTCAGGAAAACCAAGTAACACTGCTTAAAACAAAATTACCTGGTACTTTACAGAACATCTTACATAAAAGAAGTGGTGAAAAATTGAAAGAAAAAATAAATCTGAATAAAATTAAAAAAAAAAAAACTTTTTAAGATACGCCTTTTGATAATAAATAAATAATCGTATTCTGAATGCAGAGATTATAAAATTAAAAAAAAAAAAAGCTATGAATAGGCTTGTTCTCGTTCCAGTCAGGAGTAATTAAACAGTATGAATATATTGATTGAATCATGGAATAAGGTGAAACGTATGTTGTCACGCAATAAAAACATTCTGCTTTACCATTACAATCACGTTTTAAAGTGATTGTAAAGGCAATTCAACAACCAGAGGTTTATTTTATGCATCTATTTAGTGCACTAGCACACGGTTTTACATGTGACAACTTATTCACGTAAAACATATGATATTTTGTGCTTTAAAAATTAAAAGACAAATGTTTGTCGATGTGGGGTGCGTAAGAGAGCGCAAATATACTTAAGTCTAATAGCGTATGCATGTATCCAAATGCATCTCAACAAGTGGCAGAAACATAAACGTTCTTCAATGCGTTTAGACAACACCAGTTTAGATTGGTGTTGTCGTAGAGAGAAGAATTTTAGCCTTTGCGCCATTGCTGTCATCTTAACCTAAAGCAATTTTCATTAAAACAGATTTAAATAGATTAAATTACTTCTCCATCAAAACGAAATTAGTTTTTTTTTTGTTGAAAATTACAGATTATATAACAAAGTAAACAATGTAAGCTGTAAATTCGACTATGTTATCAAGTTATTTCAGTTATTCAATCCAGAAATTCTAAGAGTAGAACAGTATTAAAAGGCCAAAAACATTTGTCTTTTTGATTTTTTTCTTCTTATATTGAATCCGAAATTAATAGTTATTAAAATATACTAATAATTTTGAATTGTGTCAAATAAAATAACTGAAAATAACACGGGAACATTCAAATTACAAGACAATAATGGTCTATCAAACTTCTTTACTGTACACAGAAATATACAATTAAAACCAGTAAATATAATCATTAGTTGTATGTAGGTGCTATAAAAAGAATAGGAACAGTGAAGAAATGTAAGAGAAAAACTATAAATAACTTTAAAAAACCCTTATTTACAGATAATCAACATTTATACTTTTAACCTATACAGTATAAATACCACTTTTAGCCTGAACTTATAGATTATAATTAATGGATTTCGTTCCTGTATAATTAATTATTTACGTAGGAAATAATATAATTTGTTTTATATATTTGAGTCACCTCAAAGGGAATTTTTATCACAAAAACTATTGTGAATAATTTACTCAAACATCTTGGTTCTTTAACGGTTCAAACTTTAACGTCTTGGTTCCCACAAAGTCTTTGTTGCCTAGCTTTAAAAATAAAACAGGACGTACTCATTGCGATTCCTACGTCTTTTTTTTTAATACAAAACTTCCTCAAATCTTACTCCTAACCAAATTCACTAATTCCGATTATTTTTTTTATGAACAGAAAATTCCACCAGTAAATATCTCTCAGATAACATCAATGAATGGATATTAAAAAAAAAAGTATCGGAACAAAATGGTATTTTTTTACTTTTTTTTGTTAACGATTACTTTCTACTGCAATATTATGGTATAAAAATCTGATGTAATAGCACCACATGAATACTTTGAATGCCTATTACATTACATACGAGTATACATACACATTTTTTTTAAAATGAAAAGTACATTCAATTTTATTTCATTAATAACTTCTGATATTTTTTCATATTTTTTTTTTTTTTTTATTAATATTACTGAATTATTATTTATCGTGAACTTTTTTTTACAATCAGAGTTTAAGAACTGTTAATAAATCAATACATTTAAATCAAAAACAAAAAGTTAAAAAAAGGAAATGAAGTCTGATTCGACCGATGTGCCTTCCCTTATTAAGATCCAAATATTTAATTAATTAAAATTTTATTTGGTTATAACTCTGAAGTAAAGAGTTATTTAACTCATAAGTGGTACTTATTTTTATAAAGCATAAAAATACTTATATTGCATATATAATATATATATGCAATATTATATATTATATATTATAATATATAATATACTTAAGCATATATACTTATAAAAAATACCACTTATGATATATTGTTGAAAAGCTCTCCAAAAGGGCTTATTACTGCAGTTAAGAAAAAGCCCAAAATTCAAATATTTTTGGATTTTGGACTTTTATGTACACTTTTGGCCAGTCGATTGCAATCAAAACGGGAGGTGCACAACCAGATGTTACATCAGTCCTATATCCAAAATTTCAACATCCTACGGCTAAATGTTTTTCAGTTATGCGAGATATATACGTACGTACGTAGTACGTACAGACGGCACGCCGAAACTAGTCAAAATGGATTCAAGGATGGCAACATGAATATTTCCGTTGAAATCTGAAAACCCAAATTTTCGCGATCACAATACAACAGTCAGCAGCTTTTCTGCTACTACTTTCAATGGATCTATAAAAAATAATACATTAGAATTTTTTATTACATACGAACTAAATAAAGTATTTTTATTTTTTATTAATAAAAATTAAAATAATAATTAATTAAACAGTGTTCAATTCGTAACACAGCAACGTCATGTAATTTAAATATTTAATTCTATTCAAATATCTAATAAAAGTGCATGTGTAAAATTTCGGTTAAAAACTAAAAATAATTACAAGTTACATAAATTAAAAAATAAATTTTATAATAAGTAAAGAAAACAAAAGCTTCAAATAAGGTAAAGACGTCATAATCAGACCTGTAAAAGACAAGTGGTACACATTTACAACATTTATAATGGGTGTTTGTTTTAGAGTGATAGAATTTTGAATTGAAATAAAACACATGAAAAGGTAAGTTAGAAGACAATTTTGTTTTTATCTCAAAGATAATTTTTCCGTTTAATTTTTGAAAATAATTTCCGGCATATGTCAACCACGATGAGTTAGATTCGATAATTCCAATTTTGAAACAAATTAAAAGTAATTCAGGACCTATGCTGTTAATAACAAGAGTTATGTTTGCTTCCAAAGCATGAATTGTTGTTGGTTTATCAGCATAAACAGAGAGCAAAACATCTCCAAAGAAAATAATCCACTGGTGTTAAGTCACATGAGCATGGAGGACAATTCACTAGAACATTACGTCAAATAATTTGGTCGCAAAATTGTTTAAATGAATGGAATAATTTGGTAGCAGTATCTGGTTTAGATATTTCCGATCTTCATGAAGTATCACTGACAACACCGATATTTTCGTCTGTACTTACAGGTCTTGTTGGTTTTTCATGTAGTAGAAAGAATGTTTTTCAAAAATGATCAACATTCGGACGAATAAGTTGCTCTGATGGACAATTACGTGCACCATAAAAATTACGAAGTACTCTACAAGTTTGGCTAACAGAACATTGATTTTTGAATTATAAATGGTGTAATAATAAACATATAAAATTTGTTGCGGCGTAAATTTTCCATGATAGTTTTCAATGCTCATTATTACAATAATTCATGAATAAAGAAGTGAACAGTAACACAAAAATGGATGAATAACATGGTTATTCTGGGAAGGTGATAAAGTGAGGTGGGGAGGAGGGCCCCCACCACTAAAAATTTTCATTAATTCATAAATCTGGAAGTGAAGAAGAAACAGAAATGGATGAATAACTTGGTTATTCTGGGGTGGTAATAAAGTGAGGTGGGGAGGAGGGCCCCCACCTCTGAAAATATCCAATAATTCATAAATTAAGAAGTGAAGAGGAATCAGAAATGGATGAATAACATAGTTATTCTGGGGTGGTGATAAAGTGAGGTGGGGAGGAGGGCCCCCACCTCTAAAAATATTCAATAATTCATAAATCAAGAAGTGAAGAGGAATCAGAAATGGATGAATAACTTAGTTATTCTGAGGTGATGATAAAGTGAGGTGGGGAGGAGGGCCCCCACCTCTAAAAATGTTCAATAATTCATAAATCTGGAAGTGAAGAAGAATCAGAAATGGATGAATAACATGGTTATTCTGGGGTGGCGATTAAGTGCGGTGGGGAGGAGGGACCCCACCTCTAAAAATGTTCAATAATTCATAAATCTGGAAGTGAAGAAGAATCAGAAATGGATGAATAACATGGTTATTCTGGGGTGGCGATTAAGTGAGGTGGGGAGGAGAGACCCCACCTCTGCAAATTTTCAATAATTCATAAATCTGGAAGTGAAGAAGAAACAGAAATGGATGAATAACTTAGTTATTCTGGGGTGATGATAAAGTGTGGTGGAGAGGAGGGCCCCCACCTCTAAAAATTTTCAATAATTCATAAATCTGGAAGTGAAGAAGAAACAGAAATGGATGAATAACTTAGTTATTCTGGGGTGATGATAAAGTGAGGTGGGGAGGAGGACACCCACCTCTGAAAATTTTCAATAATTCATAAATCTGGAAGTGAAGAAGAAATAGAAATGGATGAATAACTTTGTTATTTGGGGTGGCGAAAAAGTAAGGTGGTGAGGAGGGCCCCCACCTCTAAAAATTTTCAATAATTCATAAATCAAGAAGTGAAGAGGAACCAGAAATGGATGAATAACATGGTTATTCTGGGGTGGCGATTAAGTGAGGTGGCGAGGAGGGCCCCCACCTCTGAAAATTTTCAATAATTCATAAATCTGGAAGTGAAGAAGAAACAGAAATGGATGAATAACATAGTTATTCTGGGGTGAAGATAAAGTGAGGTGGGGAGGAGGGCCCCCACCTCTAAAAATATTCAATAATTCATAAATCAAGAAGTGAAGAGGAATCAGAAATGGATGAATAACTTAGTTATTCTGGGGTGATGATAAAGTGAGGTGGGGAGGAGGGCCCCCACCTCTAAAAATGTACAATAATTCATAAATCTGGAAGTGAAGAAGAATCAGAAATGGATGAATAACATAGTTATTCTGGGGTGGTGATAAAGTGAGGTGGGGAGGAGGGCCCCCACCTCTGAAAATTACCAATAATTCATAAATCAAGAAGTGAAGAGGAATCAGAAATAGATGAATAACATAGTTATTCTGGGGTGGTGATAAAGTGATGTGGGGAGGAGGGCCCCCACCTCTAAAAATATTCAATAATTCATAAATCAAGAAGTGAAGAGGAATCAGAAATGGATGAATAACTTAGTTATTCTGAGGTGATGATAAAGTGAGGTGGGGAGGAGGGCCCCCACCTCTAAAAATGTTCAATAATTCATAAATCTGGAAGTGAAGAAGAATCAGAAATGGATGAATAACATGGTTATTCTGGGGTGGCGATTAAGTGCGGGGGGGTGGAAGGACCCCACCTCTGAAAATTTTCAATAATTCATAAATCTGGAAGTGAAGAAGAAACAGAAATGGATGAATAACGTAGTTATTCTGGGGTGAAGATAAAGTGAGGTGGGGAGGAGCGCCCCCACCTCTAAAAATGTTCAATAATTCATAAATCTGGAAGTGAAGAAGAATCAGGAATGGATGAATAACATGGTTATTCTGGGGTGGTGATTAAGTGAGGTTGGGAGGAGGGACCCCACCTCTGCAAATTTTCAATAATTCATAAACCTGGAAGTGAAGAAGAAACAGAAATGGATGAATAACTTAGTTATTCTGGGGTGGGGATAAAGTGTGGTGGGGAGGAGGGCCCCCACCTCTGAAAATGTTCAATAATTCATAAATTTGGAAGTGAAGAAGAATCAGAAATGGATGAATAACATGGTTATTCTGGGGTGGCGATTAAGTGAGGTTGGGAGGAGGGCCCCCAACTCTGAAAATTTTCAATAATTCATAAATCTGGAAGTGAAGAAGAAACAGAAATGGATGAATAACTTAGTTATTCTGGGGTGAAGATAAAGTGAGGTGGGGAGGAGGGCCCCCACCTTTAAAAATATTCAATAATTCATAAATCAAGAAGTGAAGAGGAATCAGAAATTGATGAATAACTTAGTTATTCTGGGGTGGCGATAAAGTGAGGTGGGGAGGAGGGCCCCCACCTCTGAAAATTTCCAATAATTCATAAATCAAGAAGTGAAGAGGAATCAGAAATGGATGAATAACATAGTTATTCTAGGGTGATGATAAAGTGAGGTGGTGACGAGGGCCCCCACCTCTAAAAATATTCAATAATTCATAAATCAAGAAGTGAAGAGGAATCAGAAATGGATGAATAACTTAGTTATTCTGAGGTGATGATAAAGTGAGGTGGGGAGGAGGGCCCCCACCTCTAAAAATGTTCAATAATTCATAAATCTGGAAGTGAAGAAGAATCAGAAATGGATGAATAACATAGTTATTCTGGGGTGGCGATAAAGTGAGGTTGGGAGGAGGGCCCCCACCTCTGAAAATTTCCAATAATTCATAAATCAAGAAGTGAAGAGGAATCAGAAATGGATGAATAACATAGTTATTCTAGGGTGATGATAAAGTGAGGTGAGGAGGAGGGCCCCCACCTCTAAAAATATTCAATAATTCATAAATCAAGAAGTGAAGAGGAATCAGAAATGGATGAATAACTTAGTTATTCTGAGGTGATGATAAAGTGAGGTGGGGAGGAGGGCCCCTACCTCTAAAAATGTTCAATAATTCATAAATCTGGAAGTGAAGAAGAATCAGAAATGGATGAATAACATGGTTATTCTGGGGTGGCGATTAAGTGCGGTGGGGAGGAGGGACCCCACCTCTGCAAATTTTCAATAATTCATAAATCTGGAAGTGAAGAAGAAACAGAAATGGATGAATAACTTAGTTATTCTGGGGTGGTGATAAAGTGTGGTGGGGAGGAGGGCCCCCACCTCTGAAAATTTTCAATAATTCATAAATCTGGAAGTGAAGAAGAAACAGAAATGGATGAATAACTTAGTTATTCTGGGGTGATGATAATGTGTGGTGGGGAGGAGGGCCCCCACCTCTAAAAATATTCAATAATTCATAAATCAAGAAGTGAAGAGGAATCAGAAATGGATGAATAACTTAGTTATTCTGGGGTGATGATAAAGTGAGGTGGGGAGGAGGGCCACCACCTCTAAAAATGTTCAATAATTCATAAATCTGGAAGTGAAGAAGAATCAGAAATGGATGAATAACATGGTTATTCTGGGGTGGCGATTAAGTGCGGTGGGGAGGAGGGACCCCACCTCTGAAAATTTTCAATAATTCATAAAGCTGGAAGTGAAGAAGAAACAGAAATGGATGAATAACTTAGTTATTCTGGGGTGGCGATAAAGTGTGGTGGGGAGGAGGGCCCCCACCTCTGAAAATTTTCAATAATTCATAAATCTAGAAGTGAAGAGTAAAACAGAAATGAAAGAATATAGAACTAATGTAATACCTTAGAGACTAAAACCCAAAGGAAAAAATTATTAAACGGAAATAAACCAGTTAACATTAATAATGTAAGAAGAAAAAGCTATTTAATTAATAAATAAAAAAATAAACAGAAATAAAACCATAATGATAATGGAGGGCCACCATGCTGACAATTCAAGATCTTAATGAATTATTTTTTAATGAAAGTACCTAATGAAATTGAAGACATTTATTCGAAGCTGTGAGATTATTTGTATTGAAAATATTTTACTTTTTAATAAAATTTTTAATATCTTCTTAATTTTGTACTAAATTTTTAATTAAATTATTTTGCAATTCAGTTAATTTACTTTTATAAACCCAATATATTTAATAAAGAGAAAAATATTTATACAAGTTTGATTATTCTTAATTTTTAAAAAAAATCACTTTTAAATGTTGAACCAAACGTTTAAACATCAGGGTTTAATTTCTTAACATTTTTATTTTGTTGGTACGTCATTAATTTTCGAAAGGCTGATAGTTTTCAAAAAAATTTTGATTAAATTTCATCCATTTTTCTTCCATATCTTTTTTTTTAAATTCGTAAATATAGCAGTATAATAAAAATTAGGCTTATTTTGTGGCAATTTTCATTAGAAATTAAGGAGTCAATGACAACCCCCGCCATTCTCTTTAGGCCATTAAACTATTTAGCTACAAGAATGCACAATATAATCCAACAAAGTAATTTTTTTTCTTTCTTGTTTAACCTCCGGGACCACCATTAGGTATTACTTCAGAGGATGCGATGAATGATTTGTAACGTGTGTGAAAATGCCATGCCTGACCGGGATTCGAACCTGGGATGACAGGCTATGACGTTACCACTCGTGCCACGGAGACCAGAGAACATATTATTTTAATTTATTACAAAAATTCATTGTTATATCTACTTTATTGTATCACATTTTCACAATTTTTTACTTTTTAAAAATTTTGAAATTTGCTATTTGCGAAAAATTCTGATGTGATGGAAAAATTGAAGGTTATTTTCCGATTCAGCGCTAAAAAATACATAAGAATCAATTACAAAAAAATAAACAACACAACCATCGCAGGCTTGTGTAATTAGATCACTAATCTTAAGACCAATCCCAGGAATAAAAAACCCAATAAAAATCTTTTTCAATCTTTCTTTAAATCTTACATAGTCATCAATTTCAAATTCATCTTTAATAATTATCTCCTTATCAATACCAAACAACAATTTATATTTATATACTTACTGTTAATACTTACTTCTCAGGACATTTTTTACCCCTCTGACAACATTAAATTTGAAAGAGATTAACCGTAATAAAGCAAAATAAACAAGAATTTACTTTTTGATATTTCAAAACAGTGTATATTAATTAGTATTGTCGTGTGTATATATACACATGACAATACTAATTAATATATATATAATATAATAATAATTCAGTAATTTTTCCATTGTATACTGAGCAACACGAAAAAATTTACTTTTTACATTTTTCAAAAATTGCTTTTCATAGTGAATTTCATGTATTTCCCTCGATAGAGGAAAATTTTTTGTTAAAAACATATATTAACATAATATATGATAATACACGACATAATATATAATAACATATTATATACACGATATTAACGTGCATTTATTATGGTATATATTTTATTAGATGCTTTTAGGGTGAGTACTGAGATTCTTGGAGATTGTGACTTGATCAATCCTACATATATATTTTTTTATTGAAAAAAATCTAGTTCATGTTCATTCTCTTTAATTTAGTAAGTTTTACTCATTTTAACAACATGCATTAATTAGTTTCTAAATTGATCATTTTATTCAAAAACACATGAATTAGTAAACCTTTCTAATGAAAGGGAACAAGAATCATTAAGATGGAAACAAAAATTAATATAATATACCATACACAGATCACTCAAGGGAATGGTTTCATTTTTAAGTATTTTATACAGAAAACTTAATTAAGGGGAAATTATTGCTATCATTTAGTTAAAATTTCAATAATACTTAAATAGTTTTAAATTAGCCTGTTCTTTGATTATGATAATAATTGCACAGTTATCATTTCTGGTTACTGAAATTATTAGTAACAGGTAATTGTTGAGACAGTTTTTATTAGTGACTACATTTAAATCTTTATGATGACTAAATTTCATAGAAATATTTGATTAAATATTTTATTTTATGTTTTATTTTTATTTTAAAAAAATAACCTAAAATATAATTTCCAGCTTTTATTATCACTAAGATTTCTAATTATTATTCATGATTGTAACATAATAACATTTATAATCAGGCTTAGAAATATTGTTTTATGACTTTCATTTATCACTTCTAGTTCCCTTTCTTTATTATTATGGGAAAACCATTTATTAGTTTAATTCAACCTTACTTTCTCTTGATTTTGTTCGTTAATTACCATTTTTTTTAAATCTTTTCTATGAAACTACATCATATGTTTTTATTCAAGACTTTTTTCTCTGAACTTAATTTTGTTTATTTATTTTTGCTTTGATTTGCTAATTTCACAAACATTTGGAGTTAAAAGCTTATAGAATTGTATAAAAATATTTAAATGTGGTATCTATACATTTAGATTTGAAGAAAATTTCTAGTTGAAACTTACTGTCCTCTTTGTTGATAAGAAACTGTTGATGTATGTTTGTATGTATGTATGTGTATATACAAGGTATGTTCAAAAAGTAACAAGAAAAATTTTTGTTTTTTGGGAAGAATTTTATCTCTTATCCTCTTCAAAATAGTTCCCATTAGATCATTAAATATTATACACTTATGCCAGTGCTTTTTCCAATCCCCAAAACACTTCTGGAACTAAATCTTTGGAATAGGGTTTAGCTCTTTCAGCTATTCACTTTTAATCTCATCTATGGTTGTAAAATGATGGCCCTTTAAGGTTCTCTTTATTTTTTGAAATAGAAAAAAGTCACACAGGCCATGTCTGGCGAATATAACAGCTGGGATATCATTACAATGTTGTTTTTGGTAAAAATTGACTAACAAGCAATGGTCAGCAGGTGCATTATCGTGGTGAAAAGCCATGAATTGTTTTGCCACAAATCTGGGCGTTTTTTTTCGGATTGCTTCACACAAACGGCGTTGAACTTGTAGGCAATACTCCTTATTGATCGTTTGGCCTTGTGGCAAGAACTCGTGATTCATTGTGCCGTTAAAATCTGAGAACACGGTGAGCATAACCTTCACATTCTACCGTACTTGTCGAGCTTTTTTCGGTCTTGGTGAGCCAGAATGTCTCTGCTGGGACGATTGAGCCTTAGTTTCGACATCATATCCGTAAACCCATGTTTCATTACATTTCTTTCACTTTCTCCACGTTTTCTTCAATTGTTGATGTGCTGGGGCATCCAGGGCGCTCATCATCTTCAACGTCTTCACAACCTTCTTGGAAACGCTTATACCACTCATAAGCCCTTGCTTTACTCAAAGCAGATTTACCAAAAGCAATATTTAATATTTTTAAAACATTGCTACACTTTATTCCATTCTTATAGCAAAATTTAATATAAATTCTCTGATCCATTATTTATACAAATAAAAAATCGTCGATCATACCAAAACATGCGTTATCCTTTTGACAGCTGACAACAGGCTAAACATCCAGTATGACTAAAAATGTGTAGATACTTTTCAGACATGTTTACCAATATAGCAATGAAAAAATCTCAAGAATTGGACTAATACAACCTGTGAAATTTCAATAATCTCGTTACTTTTTGAACACATCTCGTGTATGTGTGTTTATATATAAATTATTTAAATAATTTATAGAGTTGCTACTCCAGCACAGTAGAAAAGTAAATCCCTTGTAAATTTAGTCTAATCTTGACATTTAAAAGGTCCAGATTATAGAATATCTTAATAATCATAAATGCTTTCTAATGCTCATGAGTATCAGTTTTTTCTTACACTGAGCTTTCATTTATTCATTATAATTTATTATATGTTGCATGCGAGAAAAACTCATAGATTTTCTCAATTTCAACATAAAAATTAAATAAAAGGTAGATTTTGAAAGCTGTGTATAAACTATATTTATATCATACTGGAAATGTTCCTTTTAATATTGGAAATTGAAGATATCTACTTCAGAATTATGCTACTTATCAGGTGAGAAATTCTGTTAAAAGGAGTTTTATAATAATTTATTCATTTTAGACTCAATATTGAAAAATAAGAGACATCAATTGTTTTGTATGCTTCTACCTGGATGGATGATATCCAGAAGCACAAGAATGAGGTACTAGCTGGTCAGTGAGTTAGACAGTGTTAGAGATTAAAAACTTTTTTTATATAGTTTGAAGTTAACTTACATTGTGAAAGAGATTTCATACCGTCTGTCACACCATCATAACACTATTCTATGGTAACTAAGTTTTTCCTAACTTCAAGAAAGTGTAAGCGTAAGTGGTTAAATTTAAATCTGAAATTTCATTAGCCCTAATTAGGCATTTTTGACAGTTAAAGTTCTAAATCCCTAATAAATTCTTCAGAAGTTAGGTGAACTTAATATTTCTTGACAGTGCAGGATCATTTTAACTCATGTAAGATAGTTGCCACTCAAATTTTAGTTTATTTAATTTATCTTTAATTCACATTATCCATTGTCTAATTGGTTTAAAATTTATTATTTAGAAAATTATAAAAAATGTTATAATTAAAAAAAAGCATGTTAGTTAAAAATAATAATACTGATAAGCCTAATTTTAATGTTTTCAAAATTTGTTCTTTCTATATGTAAATAATATTTTTTTTTTACCATTAATTAATATTTTTCTTCATCTTGTTTAATTATTAAGATTTCTAACTCAATGAATCATAACTACATATGTTTTGTTTATTGTAAATGTCTTTATATAATTACTTTTCAGATTACTTTTGTTTATTATCAAATTGTTAAATTATATGACACATATGAAGTATTTAATAACAAACAAAAAAAAAACATCAATAATTGCTATTAATGAATAAGCTCAACTGTTTTTTCTTTTACCAAATTTTAAATATAAAACAATCTACTTGTATAATTAGTACAAATTTACAAAAAATTAATAAAAATAATTACTTTTTTAATTTATATCAAAATTTAATTTTTTTATTCATAAAAAAAATTGTTTCCACTTACTGATGTATTTCATCCTTCCATATTTAGTACTTTTTCAGAAATTTCAGAATGTTTTGTGGAAATTAAATTTAAAAAAACATAATTAAAATATTTTAAAGTAGAAAGGATTTCCTAACATCTCTATCACTGGTATAAAATTAAATATTAGGCAACTGGAATTAATGGCAGATAGAACAAATGTTCTTGTTACCATAATTTATTTTAAATTAGGTTGTATAAGTGATTTAAATTTGTTGTTATTTATTTTTAATATTAATATATTTTCTATATTGAAAATGTCTTTTTTCTTATCCCCAATTATTATCCTAGTGTAACTAGATTTCTACTTGTCATTCTCATGTAAAATGTTTTTTACTCTTCACATTCTAGTTTATAAGTAGATGTTTCATAAATTTATATTTAATTAAAAATTTTTTTATTAGTTAATTTTATCTAATTTTTTATTGTTAATTTTAAAGGCAACTTTATCATTTGTAGTTTAAAAAAAATTATAGATGTTAGTAATTTCATTTAAAGGGATATAAAATTTTTTTGTTTCTTAATGTAATAAGTTATTTTGTTTATTTTTTGTTTATTATTTTATTTATTTTTTGTTTTTTATTTTATTTGTTTTATTTTATTTTATTTTTATTTTGTTTTATTTTATTTATTTTATTTATTTTTTATTTATTTTTTGTTTATTATTTTGTTTATTATTTTCATATTTTTTGTTTATTTTGTTTTATTTTAAATTGCTATTTGTTATATAGTTCATTAACATCCTTTTTATTACAAACAAAAAGTATATGTTGTATTAAATGTTGCAGTGACTGAACAGTTACTTTCAACATAACCAAACATCAGATGTATTTTGTCATCAACTGATTTTTGATGAAAATGTGTAGGCATTTGTTTATTATTAATTTTTATTACTGATAATATTAGTTTTTGATAAACAAAGGCCTTCATCGATTTTTATTCTTCTTATGCTCATTCCTAAAAAGTGAAATGTATTACTTATGTCTTCTAAAATGTGTTCAGTATTTTTAGGAAAACATCTTGGTTTTGTAATATTACAAAAAGATATAATGTTTTAAATTAATTGTTAAATTCTACCAAAATCTTATCAACATATCTAATCCATAATTTTATTTTCATTGTTAATACTGGTTGTACTTTAAAAATATTTCTGCCATTATGCTACTCAAATGTAAGCCCATTGTTAAGCCTTCTTTGTAAATATCCATAAAAATGTTACGGGGAAGCAGAAATTTCTGAGAAAGTTGATTAAAATTTGATTAAATTTAATTATAATTCTTAATGGGGTAGTAGGATGCAGTTTGCTAGATTACTTCCCAAATGAATGCTCAAAATCTAATTTACAGTCATTTTAAAAATTCATTAGATGGAATATGTTGTTAAAAGTTTTTATTTTTTTTTCAGAAGACAATATAGGAGAGAGATTCTTATTAATGAAGAAGAATTTTGTGAAGACTGTACAGATACACATCAATTTGAAATGGATCAACAACGGAATATGAATGTTATAATATAAAAAGTTATTTTAAACATTTATGATAAACTTTATTGTTTTTCTTTAGGTGTTTTATAATTTCTTCATGTTACCTTTGAACAAAAATTGCTCTTTAAATATGTGATATATATAGTAATGTTTATTATAAACTTTTCTGAAATCCTAAGCACAAGAATATTTATAAATTCATTTTAATAATATTAGTAATGGTTATGACTGATTTATATTTTCACTTTTAATCAATATTTCAACAGTTTTCATCAATTATTTCTACTTTCTAACGGATATAATACCGTAGTTTATAATATATATAGACTATTTCTTTCCTATTTTACTATCATGACAATTGTTTTACTGTCACAACCATAATCTGTTAAAAATTATTTTTATAATTCAATTTTTATTTATTTACTATTTTATATATACTTTGTGTGTGTGTGTGTGTGCATGTGTATATATATATACACTATTTCAGTAACATTTATTACTGGTAAATTGATTAGCCTACCCATAAATCATAAATTTATGTATATATTTGAGTTACATTAAAATTATAGCTTCACTTATTTATAAAAATAAGTCAATTTTAATTAATTATTTATAAAAATTAAAATAAGTTCTAGAGATTTATTTTGGCCTTAGTGGTCGACAAGCAGAGAACAGCGCTATCAATGTACACCATGAAGCACAACCAAATGCCTTACCTCCCGCCATCATGATGTCAACCATATTGTTGATTCTATAGTTACCATCCATATGGCTGGTAAAATACATTCAGTCTTTTAATACCATAATTTTACCTCATTCACTTGTAGAAAAATAATTCTAAATATTAATAATATTTTAAGATTAGCTATTGGTGAGATTAAGTTTTGCTAAAGTGTTATTAATATCTTTGTTTTTAATTAAAGTGCAAGTTTTTTTCTTTTATTTAAAAAATAATTTAATTCAGTTACTATTATTTTATGTTTTTTATATTTAACTTTTTTAGCTTTACTGTGCTTTTTTATCCCCAAATTCATCACCTAGTAGATCAGATAACATGCCTATATGTTAGGATTAGCTTCATGTTTTGGGTAATGTTAGTTGTGCCTAATATTATTTAATAAAAACTATAACTCTTAAGTCATCACTGTAGATCTATTTTTGGACAATGGTTTACGGAGTCCTGTCCTAAAGAATAACATAAAGTACACTACTATCCTTAGTTGCTTCTGAGTGTCCTCTGTCATATCATTGCATCATCGTCTTTTTTATTTCAAAAGAAATACATTCTTTTGGTATGAAAGCCATATATCTGTAATGAAGTTTATACTTTGCTATACTTATTATAGTATCTAAGATATTATCATTTCTTACCTTTTTACATTTGCCTGCTACTTCTCAGAAAAATGTTAAAACCTTAAACCTTTCTTTCTCTTAAAAATCCCAAAATTTGTTTTTTTTGTTTTACTCGCTTCATATTTTAAAGTGAAATTAGGTTAATAACTGAATGTTTCACATAATTTTTAGTCATATTAATTATCTTGCTTTTTCTCATGACAGATGTATAGCTAATCAGCAATCTTAGATTTAGTGTTATGTGATAAATCCTATTTGAAAAATATTAACATAATTCATCATAAAATTCCATTACTTCACAGTTTTTAATATTATTGTTCACAAAACTTTTATTCTTTTCCCTTTTTATTTATAAAATAAGCAATATTTTATTAGAAAATTTTGAATTTTCATAAATTTTTGCTTGCATGTAATAATAAAATAAATTCAATATTGTTAATAAATGGTCTTTTATTATATTCTTTAAAAGTATTAAATAATATTTGGAATTGTATGAAATACTTAAAATTATTTAATTAGTTTAGTTATGTTGAGAAAATATTGAAATTTTTGTAAAAGTGAAAAACAAAGATTTTATACAAAAATTATGTCAATTATCATAAATAGTAAACAGTTTATCAAAATTATAATTGTTTATCAAGTTTATTTGCCCATACTTTTAGTGATGGTTAAAGAATTTTTCATAATTATCTTACAATGAAATAATATGCTTTCAAAATTATTCAGTATGAAATTATGTCTATTCTATTGCAAATAATGGCTTCAAACCAGATAATAAAATTTCAGTTACTTAAGGTAATCTGGTTGACTTTTGTGATTACACTTTTACACAGCTGGTTTAACTAAAAATATGCAAAGCTTACCTCTGACTTATACTTTATAATGTAGACATATGATAGGATTTTTCCTTTTTTGATTTTCTGAAGACTGACTGAATTAAGTGTGAAATTACTATATGTATGAAATATGATTGTTACAGAGGTAATAGGAAAACAATTTCATAATATAGGAAAACATAACAGTAATGTATTTATATTTGCATTTTCACGTAAGTGTAAAATCAAATCATGGTTGCTTCATTTACTAAAAAAAACAGTTTTCATATTATCGGAAATTTAATTTAATGTTGAATATTATGATATTTTTAAAGCAGACTATGGAGGATCAATAAAAGTATCAGACATATTCACATAAAAATAAAGAATTACTTAATTCTGTCCAGGATTATGAACTTTATAATATTATAAATTATTCCTTAAATCTAAATGACCAATACTTTTTAATCAAAAAATAGAAGTACCAAATGTTCCATAAAAAATTGTTTGTTAACAAACTGCTGTAAATAGAGAAGTCTGGTTTGATTTCACATCCAAAATCATCATTTTTGTTATGGTCATCAATATTAACCACTATCAATATAAATGTTATATGATCGACTAGTGACTTATAGCATATTTAAGAGATTTCTGCCTGTGTGTGGAATGCCATCTTTAGAGAGATGGTTGCAATAGCAATTCTCAAATATACCTTAAACACAGTCTGTTAATACAAAGTTATATATTCTATTTTTGACATTAATCCACTAGTAAAAATTAAACACTACCTTAATGTGTGTGGTGACCATGATTTCAGGTCATTCTATCTTTCCCATCACATTTTGTAAAGGTTGTATCAAGGTAGGTTTTGACTTCCAGTCCCCTAATGTGGTGTAACTACATTCTGCTAAAAAATTAATTTCATAGTTACTTTATTGGCTGAGGAGCAATAAATGACTGCCCATATCTTGATCGATAGAACTTGCAATGGTACATTTATTACAAATTTAGCCCATTTTCTTTAAACTTGTCTGAGTGCTTTCTTTAGACTGCTTATTGTTTTTTCTAACACAGCATTCTTTCAAATATGCTTGCTGCATATTTGTGCTTTCTGTACAAATGATTGTAACTGTTTGTGATTGTAGAACATGGAACTTGCAATTTACACTTGGCATGACAAATTAATTACTTCAGATTCCTAGTAATGTTACTTGTTTTAGAATTATCATCCGTCATTGGTCAGTGATTTCATAAACTTTGCAGATGCATCTCCTCTTAATTTTATGAACCTCTCTTTAATGCTTCTCATATCAGAATTCTATATTCAATCTGGAAGTTTTATTGAAATATTTTTTGAGATGTCTCAAAATACCATAAAACTTATTCTTTTATTGATTTGAGAAATTATAATTGAATAATGCATCTTCCTCAATTAAGCCTGATCATTAGAGCCAAGAACATTCAATATCCTCTTAAGTTTGCTGATACTACCAACTGCATATCTATCTTCAAGAGAATGTTTATTATACTGTTATGTATCGGAAACAATTATAACATTCTGTATATTTTTAGTAAGCTGAATTAAGCTTGGTCAAAGCTACCAATGATTTAAATAAACTTGTCATGCATTGATGATTTAGTTGGTTGAACAGATATCTGAGAGAACAATGAACTGTTATTTCAATACTTGGAAGATGATTCTCAGCCTAAGCTTTTGAGAGTAATAACTTAATTTGACTAAGTGTAAAAAAAAAAATTATCAAAAATTTCAAATCACTTGTGTTACAAGTCAATCATTAATAATAAATTTCAATCATTAATTAAAGGTAAAAATTGTAAGTAAAGTAAGAAAACATTCATTTCTAAGCAGTAATCAATTTTAACGTAATACTAAAATAAATAAATTAATCTGTGTTAATAATAATAAAATTAATGTATGGAAATTGTTAAATTATATGTTCTTTTTAAAAGAATTAATATATGAAAGAAAAAATCTAGATATGTTTGTAATCAAGAGTAACAGAATTACCTACGTTATAGTTGAATGCAGTTTATTCCGCAAAATTTATTCATAGATTTAGTATTTTAATTAGTTTTTAAATACTAAATTTTTCAGTTTTATGTTTTTCCTATTAAAATAAAGTATCTTATATTATCAGTTTTATTAATCTTTTCTAAAGAGTTTATGTATCATTTTTTATAAATTTTAACATCAGTTTTAAAATTAATTTTTTTATCTGCTAGTTTACTTTCTACGTAACTCTAACACTAGATTAGATTCAGAAAAATAACTAAAATTTTATTTACAAAATTATTATTATCCATGAAGGTGCTATAGGATAAAAATAAATGTTACAGACTGCTATAGGTATTGTTAAAGTTTTTCAGATGTATTGAATTTAAGTCTATTCTATAGATTTGATGTAATAAAACAGAGCTTCACAATGGAAAGGTAAAATTTTACACAATTAAATGTTGTTTTACTGTCAATACCAGTTTTTTCATGGCTGTGGTGCATAGAAATGTGTAAAGCACAAAAGGTGTAATCAGAAAATGATAATAAATGGGAAACTACTTTGCTCAATTTTTAAAATGTATTGAATGTGTGCTATTATCGGATATTGTGTATGTCAGATGCTTACCATTGTTGAGCATGACTGTATTATCATCTTTGGGATTGATTTGAATTTTAATGCCTTCATACAATTTTAATTACAGCCATAAAAGAAGTGTAGCTCATAGAGGACATTTTTACTGAAAAGAGTGGAGATGTTATAATTAAAATAACAAATATTTAAGACTAATTTTTATTTGAAATTCAGTTTCAACATAATCAAAAATTTAATAGGATTTTTATTTACCTCCACAGTCTTTATGTTACTATTGATTAGAAACATATCTAAATTAGTTTTCCTTTCATACATTAATTCTCTTAAAAAGAACATGCTAATTAACATTTTTCATTTATCTTTATTTACAAATTATGTCTTTATACTGTTGTAAAGCAGCATAGACATTGTTTAAATTTGAAGAAATGTGTATTAACTGATAACCTAATATAAATTTTGTTGCTAGATACCATTACATTGTGTTTTAAATTATTTAAAACTAAATTCCAGTTTTCTTTGATTCAATCTGTAGCAAATTTGTTAACCAACTTATCCTATAAATATTTAGCAGATTTTAAATTCTTGTTTAATATTTTTCTGATATTGTCTACAAATTAAGTATATATTTTTTAATCAGTTTAAAAAATTAGTAATTTATACTGTTCTATTGATTATATAAAATTTCATAGGATTTAATAACACTTTTACTTTAACATTTAAAATATGTATAATGTATTAAGGAATTGCAACTTTCAAATGAACAAAATGCCAATGGTTCAATAACCTAATTTTGGCCAGTATTTTGGTAGGAAATATCCTATTAAAAACTGATTCCTTTAAGATCATTTAAGTTAATCGGTGCTGAATCATTTCTCTGAGCAACTGCACAGTGTTTGCATAGTTTTTCTAATGGCCTTAAAGTTGATGCTTCAAAATACAATTATCTATGTATAAAATGAGAAAAAAAGGATTTTTTTTTTCATAAAATACAATTTTTTAAGTAATATATTATGTGTATTTCTTTTTATAGCATGTTGAACTTGTTTAATTAGGAAAGTATTTTTGATTGAAATAAGTTGTCATATGAAGTAAACTATGGTATAAAACAATCTTAATTATTTTGTGTATTGCTGTTTCTATTTTACAATTATGTAAAACAAAATAAAAAAAATATAAATGTTTGGACAACTGTGATAATATTTAGATTTTAGTAATTAATTTTAATACTGTTTTGATACATTTTTAAGGCAGTACATAAATATATGTTTTTTATAAATATGTACAAATTTTTTAGTCATAAATAATATAATGTTAATAAATAATGTGGTAAGCAATGCTGGTGCCAAATGATTTCCTTTTTACCAGTTACTGAAAATGTTTCTTTAAAAATTACAATAGTGCTATATTACCTCTACAAATTACATTACAATAACTATAAGGGTAGTTTCAGTTAATTTAACTATAATTTAATTTAGAATTAAATTATACACTTCAAAACTCAAGATTTATTTGTTAAATTAAGATATTTGTAGTTTTAATTAAATTTTATGTTAAGTTATGTAATATAAATTATTTTAATAATTGTTATATGATATTTTTTTCTAAAGTCAATAAAAGTATATTTTGTATTTTTTGTTTCTATGAATTCCTTTAATAGGTCAAACTATAGGGAAATTACCTTGTTTTTCTTATAAACTGCTACAATATTTCTAGTAAAATTATTTCTAGTATGGTGACTGAACACCATACTTTAGCTCATCAACTATCCTTCTGATCATAGCTCTTGACATCCAAGTTAGATAAAAATAAAATTAATCAATTTTTTGGTAACACTTAATTCTCACCTGTTAAATCTCAACATTTTTATAATAGTCTAACTTAGCCTATCTTATTAAAATTGCAATCAGACTGTCCATTGGGGCACTAAACAATCTGTTAGATTATGAAACAGATTACGTTCCCTTTCCTGATATCACCCAGTAAAAATTGACCGAGTCCTGAGTTTTACAGAAGATAAGACTATTGCACTGCAGAATCCAATTCTGTTATCTCATTCCTTGACACCTAAAAG
This sequence comes from Lycorma delicatula, assembly GCF_047948215.1. NCBI lineage: Eukaryota > Metazoa > Arthropoda > Insecta > Hemiptera > Fulgoridae > Lycorma > Lycorma delicatula. Next base: position 107,658,318 of record NC_134457.1, read on the forward strand.
AACAACATAATTTCATTGTTGTTAAGATGTAACCTTTTACACTCAGAAAGATTTCTGGGACAATTAATCTTATTCTTCTTGAAATAAATGTACCAAAAAAAAATAAAAAAATATTTTGCTTCTTTCAGTTTTGTATATAATATACATACATTGAATGATTCAAAATTGCACTGCAATCTCTCAGGAGATGATTCTATAGCAAAAAATAAAAAAAAGTTCATATAAGCATAGGTCAGAAAATGGTTCGTTGTGAGCTCACGAAACATTTAGCCCTGCTTTCTGCTCCCTCTGTTAAATTAAATCGTACTAATGTTCTTGGGGTAAATTTTATGCATCCTTATGGTTGTTGATCTATGAAATTGAATAAAAGTGGTTTCAGACTTCTATCTCACTTAGCTTTTAAGAAAAACACGGTTAAACACGAAAAGGTTTTGTCAGAAAATACACTATTTCAGGTTTGGAATCAAATAATTCAGTTCTTCTTGTGTGCCAATACGAGCAGAATAGATTATCAATATCATCCAACCCCAAAGAAAAAAGTCTGCTGGCATGAGATGTAGAGATCCAGATGACCATTTTACTGGTCCATTTCAATGGACCATGTCTTTGATCTGGAAGTAACAAAGACTTGTTAAATTGTCTATCTAGAAGAGAGGGGTGCTACACTGAGTGACAAATTAAAAAATTATACTATTTTCAAATTCTAATGATGGTATTCCAAACGATAAAAAAGAAACAAGAAACACTTTTTGCCTCTTGTGATTATTTTCAAAAAAATAACCATTTTCTGGATATAAGCAAAAAATATGTTCCACAATAGAAAACAGAAATGCATCATAGCTACCGCCTACCTGAGTACTGTTGTATATTGCTGGTGTGTGTTGCATTGCATTGCATACCAGCAATGGTGGAGTGTAACAGGTCAGAACCTGTGTGCAATAGCTTACCTATTATCATTATATGAGAAGTTAGAACCTCTGAGAAATCACTCGTCAAATACTGAATCAACAAAAGAAAATAAATAAATATGTTATTTGATTTTCACAAAGTTATTTTAAAAATTACAACAGCTGCTTCAGTACTCAGTAATTGCTTTAGGTTATACAAACAGAATACAGAATTGATGATTATTTGAAAAAGTACTAAATTTAATTAAAGTTTACTTCCGGGGTCTAGGTATTAGGAAAATTAAATGTGAATACAAATAGGAATACTATGTATGTGCTCATGTACTATGTATATGAATAGGAATATTAAATTTCACATTGCAGACTAACTTACTCTATCATGAAAAAATGCCTGTAAGAAAATATACAATTAATTTTAATGTACAAAAAACTGCTTACCAACAATTGAATTTGATGCGTTCAAGCACTTTCAGAATTAAATTCCATCTTCAGGAACTCTCATATTTGTCCTGTTTGTAATATTAATTAAAACTTCACATGTAGATTATAAAAAATCTGATATTTGTTAAAACATAACAAACAGTTTGTCGTCATATGTTATAAAATTATATCAATGTAAACGTTCTGTCAATTTGGTGGCCTCAACTGTTGTGTTAAAATTGATGTGCATTTTTGTATATTAACTTTAATTATATAGTTATACTGACAGGCCATGCTTATCAAAATTATAAGAGTATATACGACTAGCTGATAAGAACCTGATGGTTCCAATCACCTAGTTCCTATGATGCCCTAGTAAGGTCAATTCAGCTCTGATGTGCTATAACTAGAGTTCATAAATGATGTAAATTGTGAATATTATGAAACATAGTAATAATCGTGAAATGGTAAACCAAGTGTCTTGCTGAATTAATGATTGTGAGATTTCAGAGATTCAAAACTCCAAGAAACTTGATCACTCTGAGCATTCTGTCTAAACCAATGTGAATTATTGTTGTACTGTTATACTGGTAAGTTATCAATGTTAACTGCGAGACTATATATATAACTATTATGTTATAAATGTGAACTACAATATCATTGATGTAAACTGTAATATTATATAGAGGGTTACTGATATAAACTAAAATGTAATTGAATCAAACTGTAATGTCAGTGATGTTAATTGTAGGATACTGATGTAAATTGTAATGCTATTGTAGATTGTAGAATTATTGATGTAAAATATAATGTAAACGAAGCAGTGTTACATATTGCTAATATAATCAACCTCAGCCCTGCCGTCCCCTTGTTACCCCTAGTTACTACTGTACCAGACTGAATGAAGCAGTCTATAATGTGTAAAAAACATTTTGTAGGTAAACAATAATAATTTTTATAAAACATATACATTATACATACTTACATTACTGTTGATTGATTTCAAATTTCTATTTAAATAGTACATTAAAAAAAAAAATAGTATCATGATGTTATCTAGATGACCATTATTCTCGTATACATATGCTTTATATTTTCTTAATGAGTATATTGCAATATGTTCAACTAGTAAAAATAAGCACCTCCTTCCTCATGGCCAATGTAATGAGGATATTTATGTATGATATGTAGATGAGGTATATGTAGTCTTGCACAGACTCAGGCTGAGGTAGTTGTTAATAGAAAAACTAATGATATCATTAGCAATTGCAAGAAAGCTGTTGAACAGTTAGATGCTAAAGAAAAGGAATATGCCTTTTTTAGATAAAATGAAGAAAGAATTAGTGAAAGAAATGAATGTAAAGCAAAAAAAAAAAAAATGAAGACATGTATACAGTTGAAATGTAATAACAGACATGAATATTAACAATAACATTTTAAGGAAAAATACAAAAAGTCACTTGTCCCATGGATTGGGAGCCTAGTTGAAAGCAATAGGAAGTATCTCCTGATTGGAGTAGGCAAAGATATTAGCATGATTGTTAACTATGAGTAAGGAACAATCCAGCAACAATCAGCTGTAGTAGTTTAGATGGACCAGTATACTTAAAAAATGCAACAAAGAGATGATTAATGCAAAATGTCTTTAAGTACAAGAGAGGCCATTCAGATTAATTTTAGAAAACAGGCCTAAAAAGAATAAATTCATTCGCATTTGATGTATAAATCTAAAGAAAGTATTTGATAATATAGAATGGAGTAAAATATTTAAAATTTTAAGGAAATTTGAACCTTAATATCTTCCTGACATCTGATTATTGTACAAATTTACAAACACTACTCCTGATATTAAGGTTTCAAATTTTCATAAACTAAACACATCATTTCATAAACTAAATTGTGATCAAAATCAATTTCTACATCTTGGAGCATTTTGCAGACCATAATTTGGTTCTAAACTATCTGCCTAACCACTACATTACCAAAGCCAGGACCTCCTGGTCTCATCCATGTATGTCCATATCACTACTTTTTACTTATTGTAAAGCTATACAAGTCTAGTTCCTCTTTAATTTTTTTTTGGCAAAGTCTATAATTTCCATCAACTTCTTTCATCCCCATTCCTCTCCCATTACTACTAAATAATCACCTTTTTCACAATTAAATCGTCTATTTTTTCATATATCCTTTTTACCTCATAATCTTTTGTTGAAGACACTGGCATATAAACCTGCACTACTGAGTTAGGTTCGGGCTTTGAATCTGTGGACTAAAATAATTTTTTCTTTGTATAGCTTGTAATAATATAGTCATGTCTTATTTTCACAATAGCTTATTTACACATGGCCAATTGTTGTCCCTGGAACAGATAATCATCTGTTTTGTTGCATTTTCTCCTCTTATCTAGCTTACAGATCTAAGATTGAATGGTGGAAAGGAAGGTGTGACAAATAATGAATAAACATTTAAATTATCTATTCTGATTTATTGTTAAATATTTTCTTACACTATGATATATTTCTTTTTCATTTCAAAACATTTTTAGATCATTGAAATTCAACAATACATTTGTAAATCATTACAATTTACAACAATATGTTTTTTTAATACAACACAGTTACAGTAATATATTTTTAATACAACAATACATTTTTACATCATTGCAGTACAATTTATATATTCGTACCATCCCCAAAATTCAATCTTTTGTTAGACTGCACATATGTCAAAGAGATCATTGGCAAATACCGTGGAGTATGACCATGTGTGTTGAGATGGGTCTCTTCAACTGTCATGATATTGCAGTCATGACAGAAGAGTCTGCGGGTATGCTGCTGCAGAAGGAAGGAGAGTTTGAAGGTAAAGGTAGCAGTTACAGCTGTATAGCTTAGATGGTCTTATGTGAGAATTAACAAGAAGACTCCCGAAGAGGATTATTGTTCTTTCCCTTTCCAAAATCTATTTCAGTTAGAAAAGCAGTCATCAACCATCAGAACGATGATTGGTTCTGTTTCAGATCAGTCATTTTATGTAGAAAGGTTGAAGGATGGATCAGAGATCGAGTTGATAACCGATATTATGATCTCTCCAGTAAATTCGATTTTAGTATGATTGGTATTCCAATTTCCATCAATCAGATAAGGAATTAATTTAAAACATCTATCTATTTGTTTTAGCAATGACATATAAATTAATTATCTTAACAAACAATATATTTTTATACAAAGCTATGGAAAAGATTAATCCGTTTATCCAAGATGATAGTGTAGCAGCTATTTTAATGAGTTTACTAGAAATTATTTGAAATGGGCTGAAGAAAAATTAGTTTCTAACCTGAGTCTGTAGTAGTTATTGACAAAGCTCTGTATCCCTGTATAATACCCTTTCTGATAAACTTCTAGTGTCATCAAGCAAAAATAAAGACATGACTGTTTGGCTACAGAAACATCATATTCCATTTTAGTCTCAAATGCTTAAACCACAATTGCATGAACCAGTTAAGTTGAACAAAAATTACAGAAAACGATACCAATTTGACAAGTTGTTGGAAACAAATGGGCATCAAGTTCTGCAGTTTTCACCTTACCATCCTGATTTAAATCCAATCAAAATGGTATGATCAGAAGTAAAAAGACATGTTGCAAGCCACAACACAACGTTTAAGATGTCAGAAGTGCAGAAACTATGTGAAGATAAAATGAATTTGATGAGTGATGAACACTGGAAACCTTACTGTGAAAAGATTAAAAATATTGCAGATGAATATTGAATCCAAGAATCGTTAATACATTCTCTAACAGAATCTTTCATTATCTCTTTATGTAGTAACAGTGATAATAGTGACAATTACACTGAAGATAGTGATGGCAGTGAGGAGAGCCTTCTAGCTGAGGAATTAAATTGATAATCTATTTTCCAGGAAAAAATTAAAGTTATAATAATAACCTTCCATCATAATACTTATTGTGTTATTATTAATTAGTATTAAATATATTTTGTCATCATTATTATCTAAACAAGAACAGAACATACATACTCTAGGAGTTTTATGGAACAAGTCAGATAAAAAAAAACCAAATATCTCATTCTAATAGTTCTAAAATTTATACCAAAAGGAATATTCTTTCCATCATAGCATGTGTCTATGATCCTTTAGAACTCATTGCCCTATTATATTTTTATACAAACAGTTTATGCAGTCATAATGACAACTCAAAATTGACTGGGATGAAATATTTCCCACACCATTAATAAATACAATGGCTTTCATTGTATAATCAACTATTTTTATTTGAGTCACTTGAGATAAGTAGAACTATACATTTTAATAATAATAGTAAAATTCATTCTATACATGGATTTTTTGATGCCTCTATTAAGGGCTACGGTTGTTGCCTTTACAGCACCTTATTCGCCAACATTTAATCTACTATGTTCTAAATGAAAACTAGCCCCCTTAAACCAAATCACATCACCCAGACTTGAACTCTGTAGTTGTTTAATACTTTCACATTTATTCGTGCAGGTATCTACTACGTTAAAGATACACTTTGATGAGATACACTTACATGTGGATTCCACAATAGCACTTTGCTGGATTCATGGACGTTCTTTGAGTTGGAAAGTACTTATAAGTAATAGAGTTTCTGAAATTCAACAAAACACTTCAATTACCAATTGGCATTACAACAAATCCTTTGATAATCCAGCAGACGCATTGTAAGTTGCTCACCAAGCAAATTACTTGATATGTCACTGTGGTGACATAGTCCTCCTTGGCTATTACAATCTTCTTCCCACTGGCCAACAGATTGTAATATTACGTTTAATTATGGTAATTTAAATCCTGAATGTTTATTAGAAAGGCGTAAAACTGTATTAATTTCATGTGTATCTAATGTTGTATATGATTACACACAAAGGTTTTCATCTTTACATGCTTTATTATGAACATTTAGCTTCTGTTTCAGATTCATTCGCAATATTAAAGCAAAACCATCTAAACGTAACTTTAGTACTCTAACCACTAAGGAATTAGATCATACTCTTTACTTTTTTATATGTCTGTAAATGGCTGTAAGTTGAAACCAAGAAAATTGGAGAAAGGTTGTAGAGTTCATAAGGTCAGTCCTTAAACAAAAAATTATAGATGAAAGGAATATGGATTTTTAGATTGTAGTTTGGGTGGACAGCTTCAGCGGTGAGAGCCAGCATGCTGAGGTGTGCTGGTTTCGATGAGCCGCTGAGGACTCCTTGGGTTGACTGTTAGATTTTCTTAAGTAACTTAAAAAAGGGAAACAATCTCAAAAGAGCCAACCGGTAGACCTGACCTGCCATGCCGGTAGGTGGGGAGGGCCTATTAGAGTAACGGACACTCCCCTGGGTGGCGTAATACCATCAAGTCGGTCCGGCCCAGGGGAGTAGAGAAGTTAAAAAAAAACCATCTTAGTCTAACCACTAAAATGCTATAACCTGAAAGCAAAATAAATTTCTTTACCGTATCCAAATTATTATGCTGAGTAACGCGAAAATAGTTATATTGTCCATTTCGAAAGATAGATTAATATTATTATTTTTTAGAAATAACTGCTCACATTTTTATCAAAGATAGATAGATATTCATAAAGATTCTCGTAAACGTAAAAAAAGGTTAGAATTTTTTACTAAATATCAGCCTATATGACTCGGATTAACCGGTATCAAAGAACTGACAACTCATTTTGGTGTATTAAAAGTTCTTTGACATTTTGATAAAGCTGGAATTTAATGATATATTTTAAACAGGAATAAGAGTCTCGTAACATAATAAATATTTAATGATCTTGAAAAGTATAAAATGAAACGTTGAGATGAGAAACAAATTCCAACCAATGGGTAGTAGAATTGAACTAGTGATTTCTTAGCTTACTTTTTAATGTTCTTATGGTAATACGTGTAAAAACAGTAAAAATGAAATGAAATAAAGAAGAACGCACCCATATTAATTTAATATTGTATTTTTACTTTTAGTTGTAATATTTTACAGCCTACATACTCTAAATACCGTTGCGAACAACTAAAAATTATTTTGATTAATAGCTATTCTAGTTCACTTATATCGTTCCTATAAAAAATTAATGTCGGCTTGCCATCCCGATGCACACTTCCTTCACCTCATTAATCACTGTATTCTACCTTCCGTTATATACTAAGCTTATATTTATGTTATAAAATATTATTTCCCCTTTTACAATGTCCATAATGTATTGAGAAAATTAATTAGCTACAACGAGTTTCATAAATTTTATCACGTGATTTTACATATTATACAAATATATTCACACCGATCGTAAAACTGTATTACGGATACCACGTACGTGTACTAGTTAGATGCATTCAGTAAATTTTTCTATAAAAATTTACTGGGAATAATTGTTTTTCTTTACATTCCGCTATTAAGTAAAAACTATCTAAATTACGACTCAGGAAGAAATTAAAAAAAAACCCGTATTTTATACTAACCAATAATTAAGTAGAAAGACAGAATATACCACTATATTTTGGAATAGATCCAAAACTAACCTAGTTTAATTTATTTTAGAGCATGGTTTCTCTTTAGGAAATATCTTCAGAAAGAACAAAGTGAGGAACGAACCAAGTTCTTCAACCTCACAAACACGAAATCGGACGCAGAATAAAACACCACGGATTATGCCACTGCGTAGTCAAATCAAATTAAACATGTCGATAAATTGTTAAAATATCTATTAAAACTTTAAAAAAATAGTGATATCATCCTACTAAATAATTACTAACAGTAAAATATAGACATTGTTGAATATAATGGGTATAATTAATAAGAAAAGAATGAAATTGCATACTTTGCCTATAAAAACATTATATCCTAAAAAATGAAAAATTAAATATATCACTTTTTGAAATAAGCCCATTTGGGTCTTCAATAAAGAATAAGACGATGACCAGGTGTGTTCCGATATCCAAAATAGTTGCCAAAGAATGTTTAGTAAAATTTTTTTTTCTAGAAAATAAAAACAAAAAATAAAAATAAAACAATATTTAATTTACTTAACTGCTGTAACCACGTGTACGGGTTTTCAGCTGAAAGAAGCAAATAACACACGTACATTAATTACAAATTGTAACATATAAATGGTAAAATACAAAATAGCTTACGTATGTAATAAAATAGGATACTTTCAGTTATGACCATGTATTCTTTAAACGTTGTATGAAAATATTGCATAATATTAAAATGTGTGTGTGTGTGTGCGCGCGCGCGCGCGCGCGCGCAATTTATTCAGAAAATTACATTTGTGGTGAAAATTCCTATAAATTAGTAATTATTTAAGTAAAATCATTTTTAATTATTTACGTTATTTAATGTTTACACATAGTATTTACTCACTATTTCTAATTACTAACGTTAATTACTGTTTAATATTCTATTTATTCAATTACTAAAAAATAAGTGTATTTTTAACACGTCTGTGTTAATCTCACTCAGCAGTTCCCTATTTACGTTTTGTAAATGTTAATTACTTACAATGTGATGTTGCCAAAATTTAGGGACAGGCTATAAAAAATACATATGTTAATTTATTTACAAATAACACTTTAAAAATATTATTTTATTCTGCATCAATTTTATATATTTACTAGCTAACCCGGTAATGCTTCGCGATTGCTAGATTTTATTGCTATTGCTCAAATCCAGCAATAGCGAAGCACTGTATGTATTTAAGTATGCATGTACGTATGTCTGTGTATATATATATATAAATTAAATGAACGCAAATGAAAGTTTGATAAAACATTAAAAAACTGAACATTACGGAACTTCACAAAATTTAACCTTCCACTTTCTAATCACAACGTAAAAAAATGCAATTGTCAGAACAGCACTACCTATCAGATTTAATTCAATCTACTCTCTAAACACAGTAGTTTGTTCAAAATACCCCTAACCTTCTTTTTACTGTTCATATCGAGGATTTCAACAACTTTAAACTTTCTCCGGACCATTTTGAAAAATTCGCGCATAAATCGGTCCAGTAGTTTTTAATCTATAGCGATACACATACGAACATTGCCTTTTATATATATAGATCTTCACATTTTTGCTGCGTGATAAAATTGATAATTATAACGTACAGAGGTCCTCAGTTCGGAATTTTATTCTGTATTCAATGAATCTTTTTTTATTAGCGAAAAAATTCTATGGTGGTCCGTTAGGAAGTTTTTTCGAGATAACTTAAACAGAAGATTTTTTGGGTTCAGTGTTTAATTTAAATCAGTTCCAAATTACCGGAATTATAAGTAAATTTGAATAGAAAAAGAAATGGCATGAAAAGAAGGGCTTCAATTGAAATAACTGGAAGAATGTAAACGTATCTTGTACTGTACACATAAACATAAATAATTACATACAAAGATGAAACCAAAGAAAATTAATCAAGTTCAGAACATAACAGCATTAACATCAAAATTAGTATTATCAATTACACAAATCTACATCTATTACATTAATCAAACAAAGAAACAATCAAAGAACCATCAAAAGTAAGTGGCGAAATAAAATGAAAACAATGCACAACATCTTAGGGTAGTTGATTCATCTCAAATTCCGGAAAACTCACAGATTTAATATATGCAATCCTTTCGTAGCCCTGCAGGCCGTGGTACGTGAATATTTGTATAACCATACGGCTATGTTTAAGGATACGCACCTAGTTGTGGAAAACTCCGTTACCAGGGGAAGCCCGCAGGGTTCCGTTCTCAGTCCTCTTGTGTGGAACCTGGTATTCGACGGATTTCTGGGATTGAAATTTCCAGAAGGGGTCACGGCCCAGGCTTTCGCCGATGACTGTATCCCTTTAGTTTGTGGTAATTCACGATCTCAGCTAAAAGACTGGGCGCAGGCAGCCTTATTAACCGCAGAGAGCTGGATGGAGATACAAAATTTAAAGATTTCTTTGCCCAATACAAAGTTTATGATTCTCAAGGGTGCAGAAAAATTATCGTACAATCGTAACCATCCTATTAAATATCAAGGCTGTGTAATCAGCCGATTTAGAGTTCATAAGTGTTTTGTTTGATGAAAAGTTGCTGTTTAGGAACCACATTAGGCAAGTAGCGGCAGAAGCCATCTTCGTGATGCACAAACTTAGGAGGATTGATCGGAAAGACTATAGGTTATCAGGCTGTCAAATGTACATGGTGTTCCGAGGTACGCTGCGCCCATTTTGGCGCATAGGTTGGATATGAAGAGAGCACTTCTTTAAAATTTAAGGAGTGCCCAGCGCATAGCCTTAATTGTATGGTGTTTTTAGAACAACCTCCTACGAGGCTACCACCGTATTGGGAAAGGCTCTCCCAATCGATTTAGTGGTGAAAGTTCAGGGAGCCATGTGGAGATTGCAAAGAGGCCGGGAGGCTGAGATATTTGGGATGCGGTTTCGAGCCCGGGCAGTTCCGGAGCGGAACGGTAATCATAATACACCAAATCTAAATTTCGTTTAGTTGTCCATCTCCCACCTGCGGAAGAGGCTGCAGAGCCTCGCGATGGAAGCATGGCAGCTGCAATTGGACACCACGACTAAGGGAAGATCTTTAAACAAGTTTATACAGGATCTGGGTGGACGGTATGCTTCGAGCTCGTTTCTAAGGGGAATGGCTGCCCAGATGCTCACGAACCACCTCAACTTGAACCATTATCTGTATCGGTTCCGCCGGGCAGCTGATGAGCTGTGTGTCTGCGGGGAGGTCCAGTCAAACGAACACCTGATTTTTGACTGCCCTGGTCTTGGGAATGCCAGAGACCGTGCCACCCTGGAACCTTGAGATCAAGAGGAAAATTGACCACTGACAAGCGGCGAGTCGATGTGGCGAGAGCAGCATTGACGGACCGTGTGGGAGTTCCTAAATGCGGTTGCTTGTTCAACCGGCATCCGTAGTTTACTTAAGGGAAAGACTCTTACCGCACTGCCGTGGGAAGCTAACCCTGGGTATAGCTGACCACCAGCCAATTATTATGCCACGTAAGCCGGTGGTGTATGGCATCGTGCTTAATCCGCTCACGCTTTTATGTAACTGTAGCAGCTATGTTAGGATACTGGTCGCTAAACTGCTCCGAGGCTCAGTTGCCGTTTGTGGCACAGACATTCGGTCTTACGCTTAAGGTTGACCAAATGGGGTGGTGGCTGGAGACATGCCAAACACACCAATATGCTATCGCTTTCGGTGCCTTACGTCCTCGCTGTTATCCAGGAGGTTAACTGCAAGCCAGTTCATATGTCTGTTCAGTCTCATTTTGTATCTTGTACCGAATCGCCGCATCTCCTCTCGAACGGTTAGCCCCCAGACAATCGTGCATTTCAGTGTTTTTTGCACACCACTGTGCTTCTATTATATTTCAGAAGAGTTCGATCTGGAATCTCTGTACGACTTCAATGATACTCTCGCTTGTCGTACCCACAGTTGGAATCCATAGGTCCAAATCGCTGAGTACAGCAGTTGTTTATTACGTAATGATATTTGCGATCTTCTGCTTTAAAAAAAAATTTACTTAATAATCTTCGTAATGTATAGGAATTTTCATCACAAATTAAATTTTTTTCAATAAATTGTGCGTGCACACTCCCCCCTCACACACACACATTTTAATAATATACAGTATTATCATACAACTTTTAAAGAACACATGGTCACAACTAAAAATATCCTATTTTACTAAAATGGTGTAATAATGAAATTTACTATTATGAAATTTCTCCGTAAAAAATAAATATATCATCTTGATTTTTGGTATATGCATAATAATAATCTAAGTAACTATTTTTATAAACATGTAAAAAAAAATATCTTTTCAGTCTGTCTGGTGTAATGACAATTTTTTTTTTTTAATTAAAATATAAGACCAGCAATCTCCAGAGAAATGTTTTACATATTACGGTACGCTACCTTAGGGTAATATCTCGTATCTCAATTATTTTGTTTAAAACTAAGTACAATTCAAAAACTATAGCTAATATAAAACTATGTAAGCCACACTAGTTAAGAATCCACTGAAATAAATAAAAAAATTAAACAAAGTAGGAGCAGATAAATGATAAATGTGACAGCTACTCCACCATCCACTTGAAATCTAATGTAGCCACACTACACCATCTAGGATAGTTTATAGTCACCGGTATATTCGATGAAGATGGTTCATTTTCACAAAAAAATTAAAATACAAAGAAAACATTTTTAATTAATATATTTGTCATCGAAATCAAGATAGAAAAAAGAAAACGCTACCTGGTTGAGATTACGATGATCCTTATACATTATTAAATGAAACAGAATGGAATAAATTATAATACTTTTACAGAAAATTGATTGAAATATAGAAAAAGAAGTGTTATTTACAATCTACATAAGAATAATGTGCAAATAATCAAAGGCTCAGGAAAACCAAGTAACACTGCTTAAAACAAAATTACCTGGTACTTTACAGAACATCTTACATAAAAGAAGTGGTGAAAAATTGAAAGAAAAAATAAATCTGAATAAAATTAAAAAAAAAAAAACTTTTTAAGATACGCCTTTTGATAATAAATAAATAATCGTATTCTGAATGCAGAGATTATAAAATTAAAAAAAAAAAAAGCTATGAATAGGCTTGTTCTCGTTCCAGTCAGGAGTAATTAAACAGTATGAATATATTGATTGAATCATGGAATAAGGTGAAACGTATGTTGTCACGCAATAAAAACATTCTGCTTTACCATTACAATCACGTTTTAAAGTGATTGTAAAGGCAATTCAACAACCAGAGGTTTATTTTATGCATCTATTTAGTGCACTAGCACACGGTTTTACATGTGACAACTTATTCACGTAAAACATATGATATTTTGTGCTTTAAAAATTAAAAGACAAATGTTTGTCGATGTGGGGTGCGTAAGAGAGCGCAAATATACTTAAGTCTAATAGCGTATGCATGTATCCAAATGCATCTCAACAAGTGGCAGAAACATAAACGTTCTTCAATGCGTTTAGACAACACCAGTTTAGATTGGTGTTGTCGTAGAGAGAAGAATTTTAGCCTTTGCGCCATTGCTGTCATCTTAACCTAAAGCAATTTTCATTAAAACAGATTTAAATAGATTAAATTACTTCTCCATCAAAACGAAATTAGTTTTTTTTTTGTTGAAAATTACAGATTATATAACAAAGTAAACAATGTAAGCTGTAAATTCGACTATGTTATCAAGTTATTTCAGTTATTCAATCCAGAAATTCTAAGAGTAGAACAGTATTAAAAGGCCAAAAACATTTGTCTTTTTGATTTTTTTCTTCTTATATTGAATCCGAAATTAATAGTTATTAAAATATACTAATAATTTTGAATTGTGTCAAATAAAATAACTGAAAATAACACGGGAACATTCAAATTACAAGACAATAATGGTCTATCAAACTTCTTTACTGTACACAGAAATATACAATTAAAACCAGTAAATATAATCATTAGTTGTATGTAGGTGCTATAAAAAGAATAGGAACAGTGAAGAAATGTAAGAGAAAAACTATAAATAACTTTAAAAAACCCTTATTTACAGATAATCAACATTTATACTTTTAACCTATACAGTATAAATACCACTTTTAGCCTGAACTTATAGATTATAATTAATGGATTTCGTTCCTGTATAATTAATTATTTACGTAGGAAATAATATAATTTGTTTTATATATTTGAGTCACCTCAAAGGGAATTTTTATCACAAAAACTATTGTGAATAATTTACTCAAACATCTTGGTTCTTTAACGGTTCAAACTTTAACGTCTTGGTTCCCACAAAGTCTTTGTTGCCTAGCTTTAAAAATAAAACAGGACGTACTCATTGCGATTCCTACGTCTTTTTTTTTAATACAAAACTTCCTCAAATCTTACTCCTAACCAAATTCACTAATTCCGATTATTTTTTTTATGAACAGAAAATTCCACCAGTAAATATCTCTCAGATAACATCAATGAATGGATATTAAAAAAAAAAGTATCGGAACAAAATGGTATTTTTTTACTTTTTTTTGTTAACGATTACTTTCTACTGCAATATTATGGTATAAAAATCTGATGTAATAGCACCACATGAATACTTTGAATGCCTATTACATTACATACGAGTATACATACACATTTTTTTTAAAATGAAAAGTACATTCAATTTTATTTCATTAATAACTTCTGATATTTTTTCATATTTTTTTTTTTTTTTTATTAATATTACTGAATTATTATTTATCGTGAACTTTTTTTTACAATCAGAGTTTAAGAACTGTTAATAAATCAATACATTTAAATCAAAAACAAAAAGTTAAAAAAAGGAAATGAAGTCTGATTCGACCGATGTGCCTTCCCTTATTAAGATCCAAATATTTAATTAATTAAAATTTTATTTGGTTATAACTCTGAAGTAAAGAGTTATTTAACTCATAAGTGGTACTTATTTTTATAAAGCATAAAAATACTTATATTGCATATATAATATATATATGCAATATTATATATTATATATTATAATATATAATATACTTAAGCATATATACTTATAAAAAATACCACTTATGATATATTGTTGAAAAGCTCTCCAAAAGGGCTTATTACTGCAGTTAAGAAAAAGCCCAAAATTCAAATATTTTTGGATTTTGGACTTTTATGTACACTTTTGGCCAGTCGATTGCAATCAAAACGGGAGGTGCACAACCAGATGTTACATCAGTCCTATATCCAAAATTTCAACATCCTACGGCTAAATGTTTTTCAGTTATGCGAGATATATACGTACGTACGTAGTACGTACAGACGGCACGCCGAAACTAGTCAAAATGGATTCAAGGATGGCAACATGAATATTTCCGTTGAAATCTGAAAACCCAAATTTTCGCGATCACAATACAACAGTCAGCAGCTTTTCTGCTACTACTTTCAATGGATCTATAAAAAATAATACATTAGAATTTTTTATTACATACGAACTAAATAAAGTATTTTTATTTTTTATTAATAAAAATTAAAATAATAATTAATTAAACAGTGTTCAATTCGTAACACAGCAACGTCATGTAATTTAAATATTTAATTCTATTCAAATATCTAATAAAAGTGCATGTGTAAAATTTCGGTTAAAAACTAAAAATAATTACAAGTTACATAAATTAAAAAATAAATTTTATAATAAGTAAAGAAAACAAAAGCTTCAAATAAGGTAAAGACGTCATAATCAGACCTGTAAAAGACAAGTGGTACACATTTACAACATTTATAATGGGTGTTTGTTTTAGAGTGATACAATTTTGAATTGAAATAAAACACATGAAAAGGTAAGTTAGAAGACAATTTTGTTTTTATCTCAAAGATAATTTTTCCGTTTAATTTTTGAAAATAATTTCCGGCATATGTCAACCACGATGAGTTAGATTCGATAATTCCAATTTTGAACCAAATTAAAAGTAATTCAGGACCTATGCTGTTAATAACAAGAGTTATGTTTGCTTCCAAAGCGTGAATTGTTGTTGGTTTATCAGCATAAACAGAGAGCAAAACATCTCCAAAGAAAATAATCCACTGGTGTTAAGTCACATGAGCTTGGAGGACAATTCACTAGAACATTACGTCAAATAATTTGGTCGCAAAATTGTTTAAATGAATGGAATAATTTGGTAGCAGTATCTGGTTTAGATATTTCCGATCTTCATGAAGTATCACTGACAACACCGATATTTTCGTCTGTACTTACAGGTCTTGTTGGTTTTTCATGTAGTAGAAAGAATGTTTTTCAAAAATGATCAACATTCGGACGAATAAGTTGCTCTGATGGACAATTACGTGCACCATAAAAATTACGAAGTACTCTACAAGTTTAGCTAACAGAACATTGATTTTTGAATTATAAATGGTGTAATAATAAACATGTAAAATTTGTTGCGGCGTAAATTTTCCATGATAGTTTTCAATGCTCATTATTACAATAATTCATGAATAAAGAAGTGAACAGTAACACAAAAATGGATGAATAACATGGTTATTCTGGGGAGGCGATAAAGTGAGGTGGGGAGGAGGGCCCCCACCACTAAAAATTTTCATTAATTCATAAATCTGGAAGTGAAGAAGAAACAGAAATGGATGAATAACTTGGTTATTCTGGGGTGGTAATAAAGTGAGGTGGGGAGGAGGGCCCCCACCTCTGAAAATTTCCAATAATTCATAAATCAAGAAGTGAAGAGGAAACAGAAATGGATGAATAACATAGTTATTCTGGGGTGGCGATAAAGTGAGGTGGGGAGGAGGGCCCCCACTTCTGAAAATTTCCAATAATTCATAAATTAAGAAGTGAAGAGGAATCAGAAATGGATGAATAACATAGTTATTCTGGGGTGGTGATAAAGTGAGGTGGGGAGGAGGGCCCCCACCTCTAAAAATATTCAATAATTCATAAATCAAGAAGTGAAGAGGAATCAGAAATGGATGAATAACTTAGTTATTCTGAGGTGATGATAAAGTGAGATGGGGAGGAGGGCCCCCACCTCTAAAAATGTTCAATAATTCATAAATCTGGAAGTGAAGAAGAATCAGAAATGGATGAATAACATGGTTATTCTGGGGTGGCGATTAAGTGCGGTGGGGAGGAGGGACCCCACCTCTGAAAATTTTCAATAATTCATAAATCTGGAAGTGAAGAAGAAACAGAAATGTATGAATAACTTAGTTATTCTGGGGTGGTGATAAAGTGTGGTGGGGAGGAGGGCCCCACCTCTGAAAATTTTCAATAATTCATAAATCTGGAAGTGAAGAAGAAACAGAAATGGATGAATAACTTAGTTATTCTGGGGTGATGATAAAGTGAGGTGGGGAGGAGGGCCCCCACCTCTAAAAATATTCTATAATTCATAAATCTGGAAGTGAAGAAGAAACAGAAATGGATGAATAACTTAGTTATTCTGGGGTGATGATAAAGTGAGGTGGGGAGGAGGGCCCCCACCTCTAAAAATATTCAATAATTCATAAATCAAGAAGTGAAGAGGAATCAGAAATGGATGAATAACTTAGTTATTCTGAGGTGATGATAAAGTGAGATGGGGAGGAGGGCCCCCACCTCTAAAAATGTTCAATAATTCATAAATCTGGAAGTGAAGAGGAATCAGAAATGGATGAATAACATAGTTATTCTGGGGTGGTGATAAAGTGAGGTGGGGAGGAGGGCCCCCACCTCTAAAAATATTCAATAATTCATAAATCAAGAAGTGAAGAGGAATCAGAAATGGATGAATAACTTAGTTATTCTGAGGTGATGATAAAGTGAGATGGGGAGGAGGGCCCCCACCTCTAAAAATGTTCAATAATTCATAAATCTGGAAGTGAAGAAGAATCAGAAATGGATGAATAACATGGTTATTCTGGGGTGGCGATTAAGTGCGGTGGGGAGGAGGGACCCCACCTCTGAAAATTTTCAATAATTCATAAATCTGGAAGTGAAGAAGAAACAGAAATGGATGAATAACTTAGTTATTCTGGGGTGATGATAAAGTGAGGTGGGGAGGAGCGCCCCCACCTCTAAAAATGTTCAATAATTCATAAATCTGGAAGTGAAGAAGAATCAGAAATGGATGAATAACATGGTTATTCTGGGGTGGTCATTAAGTGAGGTGGGGAGGAGGGACCCCACCTCTGCAAATTTTCAATAATTCATAAATCTGGAAGTGAAGAAGAAACAGAAATGGATGAATAACTTAGTTATTCTGGGGTGATGATAAAGTGTGGTGGGGAGGAGGGCCCCACCTCTGAAAATTTTCAATAATTCATAAATCTGGAAGTGAAGAAGAAACAGAAATGGATGAATAACTTAGTTATTCTGGGGTGATGATAAAGTGAGGTGGGGAGGAGGGCCCCCACCTCTGAAAATTTTCAATAATTCATAAATCTGGAAGTGAAGAAGAAATAGAAATGGATGAATAACTTAGTTATTTGGGGTGGCGAAAAAGTAAGGTGGTGAGGAGGGCCCCCACCTCTAAAAATTTTCAATAATTCATAAATCAAGAAGTGAAGAGGAACCAGAAATGGATGAATAACATAGTTATTCTGGGGTGAAGATAAAGTGAGGTGGGGAGGAGGGCCCCCACCTCTAAAAATATTCAATAATTCATAAATCAAGAAGTGAAGAGGAATCAGTAATGGATGAATAACTTAGTTATTCTGGGGTGATGATAAAGTGAGGTGGGGAGGAGGGCCCCCACCTCTAAAAATGTTCAATAATTCATAAATCTGGAAGTGAAGAAGAATCAGAAATGGATGAATAACATAGTTATTCTGGGGTGGAGATAAAGTGAGGTGGGGAGGAGGGCCCCCACCTCTGAAAATTTCCAATAATTCATAAATCAAGAAGTGAAGAGGAATCAGAAATGGATGAATAACGTAGTTATTCTGGGGTGGGGATAAAGTGAGGTGGGGAGGAGGGCCCCCACCTCTAAAAATGTTCAATAATTCATAAATCTGGAAGTGAAGAAGAATCAGAAATGGATGAATAACATGGTTATTCTGGGGTGGCGATTAAGTGCGGTGGGGAGGAGGGACCCCACCTCTGAAAATTTTCAATAATTCATAAATCTGGAAGTGAAGAAGAAACAGAAATGGATGAATAACTTAGTTATTCTGGGGTGGTGATAAAGTGAGGTGGGGAGGAGGGCCCCCACCTCTAAAAATATTCTATAATTCATAAATCTGGAAGTGAAGAAGAAACAGAAATGGATGAATAACTTAGTTATTCTGGGGTGATGATAAAGTGAGGTGGGGAGGAGGGCCCCCACCTCTAAAAATATTCAATAATTCATAAATCAAGAAGTGAAGAGGAATCAGAAATGGATGAATAACTTAGTTATTCTGGGGTGGTGATAAAGTGAGGTGGGGAGGAGGCCCCCCACCTCTAAAAATGTTCAATAATTCATAAATCTGGAAGTGAAGAAGAATCAGAAATGGATGAATAACATGGTTATTCTGGGGTGGCGATTAAGTGCGGTGGGGAGGAGGGACCCCACCTCTGAAAATTTTCAATAATTCATAAATCTGGAAGTGAAGAAGAAACAGAAATGGATGAATAACTTAGTTATTCTGGGGTGGTGATAAAGTGAGGTGGGGAGGAGGGCCCCCACCTCTAAAAATATTCTATAATTCATAAATCTGGAAGTGAAGAAGAAACAGAAATGGATGAATAACTTAGTTATTCTGGGGTGATGATAAAGTGAGGTGGGGAGGAGCGCCCCCACCTCTAAAAATGTTCAATAATTCATAAATCTGGAAGTGAAGAAGAATCAGAAATGGATGAATAACATGGTTATTCTGGGGTGGCGATTAAGTGCAGTGGTGAGGAGGGACCCCACCTCTGAAAATTTTCAATAATTCATAAATCTGGAAGTGAAGAAGAAACAGAAATGGATGAATAACTTAGTTATTCTGGGGTGGTGATAAAGTGAGGTGGGGAGGAGGGCCCCCACCTCTGAAAATTTTCAATAATTCATAAATCTAGAAGTGAAGAGTAAAACAGAAATGAAAGAATATAGAACTAATGTAATACCTTAGAGACTAAAACCCAAAGGAAAAAATTATTAAACGGAAATAAACCAGTTAACATTAATAATGTAAGAAGAAAAAGCTATTTAATTAATAAATAAAAAAATAAACAGAAATAAAACCATAATGATAATGGAGGGCCACCATGCTGACAATTCAAGATCTTAATGAATTATTTTTTAATGAAAGTACCTAATGAAATTGAAGACATTTATTCGAAGCTGTGAGATTATTTGTATTGAAAATATTTTACTTTTTAATAAAATTTTTAATATCTTCTTAATTTTGTATTAAATTTTTAATTAAATTATTTTGCAATTCAGTTAATTTACTTTTATAAACCCAATATACTTAATAAAGAGAAAAATATTTATACAAGTTTGATTATTCTTAATTTTTAAAAAAAATCACTTTTAAATGTTGAACCAAACGTTTAAACATCAGGGTTTAATTTCTTAACATTTTTATTTTGTTGGTACGTCATTAATTTTCGAAAGGCTGATAGTTTTCAAAATAATTTTGATTAAATTTCATCCATTTTTCTTCCATATCTTTTTTTTAAATTCGTAAATATAGCAGTATAATAAAAATTAGGCTTATTTTGTGGCAATTTTCATTAGAAATTAAGGAGTCAATGACAACCCCCGCCATTCTCTTTAGGCCATTAAACTATTTAGCTACAAGAATGCACAATATAATCGAACAAAGTAATTTTTTTTCTTTCTTGTTTAACCTCCGGGACCACCATTAGGTATTACTTCAGAGGATGAGATGAATGATTTGTAACGTGTGTGAAAATGCCATGCCTGACCGGGATTCGAACCTGGGATGACAGGCTATGACGTTACCACTCGTGCCACGGAGACCGGCGAACATATTATTTTAATTTATTACAAAAATTCATTGTTATATCTACTTTATTGTATCACATTTTCACAATTTTTTACTTTTTAAAAATTTTGAAATTTGCTATTTGCGAAAAATTCTGATGTGATGGAAAAATTGAAGGTTATTTTCCGATTCAGCGCTAAAAAATACATAAGAATCAATTACCAAAAAATAAACAACACAACCATCGCAGGCTTGTGTAATTAGATCACTAATCTTAAGACCAATCCCAGGAATAAAAAAACCCAATAAAAATCTTTTTCAATCTTTCTTTAAATCTTACATAGTCATCAATTTCAAATTCATCTTTAATAATTATCTCCTTATCAATACCAAACAACAATTTATATTTATATACTTACTGTTAATACTTACTTCTCAGGACATTTTTTACCCCTCTGACAACATTAAATTTGAAAGAGATTAACCGTAATAAAGCAAAATAAACAAGAATTTACTTTTTGATATTTCAAAACAGTGTATATTAATTAGTATTGTCATGTGTATATATACACACGACAATACTAATTAATATATATATAAATATATATATATATATAATATAATAATAATTCAGTAATTTTTCCATTGTATACTGAGCAACACGAAAAAATTTACTTTTTAAATTTTTCAAAAATTGCTTTTCATAGTGAATTTCATGTATTTCCCTCGATAGAGGAAAATTTTTTGTTAAAAACATATATTAACATAATATATGATAATACACGACATAATATATAATAACATATTATATACACGATATTAACGTGCATTTATTATGGTATATATTTTATTAGATGCTTTTAGGGTGAGTACTGAGATTCTTGGAGATTGTGACTTGATCAATCCTACATATATATTTTTTTATTGAAAAAAAATCTAGTTCATGTTCATTCTCTTTAATTTAGTAAGTTTTACTCATTTTAACAACATGCATTAATTAGTTTCTAAATTGATCATTTTATTCAAAAACACATGAATTAGTAAACCTTTCTAATGAAAGGGAACAAGAATCATTAAGATGGAAACAAAAATTAATATAATATACCATACACAGATCACTCAAGAAATAAATGTTAGAGGGAATGGTTTCATTTTTAAGTATTTGAAATATTTGATTAAATATTTTATTTTATGTTTTATTTTTATTTTAAATAAATAACCTAAAATATAATTTCCAGCTTTTATTATCACTAAGATTTCTAATTATTATTCATGATTGTAACATAATAACATTTATAATCAGGCTTAGAAATATTGTTTTATGACTTTCAGTTATCACTTCTAGTTCCCTTTCTTTATTATTATGGGAAAACCATTTATTAGTTTAATTCAACCTTACTTTCTCTTGATTTTGTTCGTTAATTACCATTTTTTTAAAATCTTTTCTATGAAACTACATCATATGTTTTTATTCAAGACTTTTTTTCTCTGAACTTAATTTTGCTTATTTATTTTTGCTTTGATTTGCTAATTTCACAAACATTTGGAGTTAAAAGCTTATAGAATTGTATAAAAATATTTAAATGTGGTATCTATACATTTAGATTTGAAGAAAATTTCTAGTTGAAACTTACTGTCCTCTTTGTTGATAAGAAACTGTTGATGTATGTTTGTATGTATGTATGTGTATATACAAGGTATGTTCAAAAAGTAACAAGAAAAATTTTTGTTTTATCTCTTATCCTCTTCAAAATAGTTCCCATTAGACCGTTAAATATTATACACTTATGCCAGTGCTTTTTCCAATCCTCAAAACACTTCTGGAACTAAATCTTTGGAATAGGGTTTAGCTCTTTCAGCTATTCACTTTTAATCTCATCTATGGTTGTAAAATGATGGCCCTTTAAGGTTCTCTTTATTTTTTGAAATAGAAAAATGTCACACAGGCCATGTCTGGCGAATATAACAGCTGGGATATCATTACAATGTTGTTTTTGGTAAAAATTGACTAACAAGCAATGGTCAGCAGGTGCATTATCGTGGTGAAAAGCCATGAATTGTTTTGCCACAAATCTGGGCGTTTTTTTTCGGATTGCTTCACACAAACGGCGTTGAACTTGTAGGCAATACTCCTTATTGATCGTTTGGCCTTGTGGCAAGAACTCATGATTCATTGTGCCGTTAAAATCTGAGAACACGGTGAGCATAACCTTCACATTCTACCGTACTTATCGAGCTTTTTTCGGTCTTGGTGAGCCAGAATGTCTCTGCTGGAACGATTGAGCCTTAATTTCGACATCATATCCGTAAACCCATGTTTCATTACATTTCTTTCACTTTTTCCACGTTTTCTTCAATTGTTGATGTGCTGGGGCATCCAGGGCGCTCATCATCTTCAACGTCTTCACAACCTTCTTGGAAACGCTTATACCACACATAAGCCCTTGCTTTACTCAAAGCAGATTTACCAAAAGCAATATTTAATATTTTTAAAACATTGCTACACTTTATTCCATTCTTATAGCAAAATTTAATATAAATTCTCTGATCCATTATTTATACAAATAAAAAATCGTCGATCATACCAAAACATGCGTTATCCTTTTGACAGCTGACAACAGGCTAAACATCCAGTATGACTAAAAATGTGTAGATACTTTTCAGACATGTTTACCAATATAGCAATGAAAAAATCTCAAGAATTGGACTAATACAACCTGTGAAATTTCAAAAATCTCGTTACTTTTTGAACACATCTCGTGTATGTGTGTGTGTGTGTGTTTATATATAAATTATTTAAATAATTTATAGAGTTGCTACTCCAGCACAGTAGAAAAGTAAATCCCTTGTAAATTTAGTCTAATCTTGACATTTAAAAGGTCCAGATTATAGAATATCTTAATAATCATAAATGCTTTCTAATGCTCATGAGTATCAGTTTTTTCTTACACTGAGCTATCATTTATTCATTATAATTTATTATATGTTGCATGCGAGAAAAACTCATAGATTTTCTCAATTTCAAAATAAAAATTAAATAAAAGGTAGATTTTGAAAGCTGTGTATAAACTATATTTATATCATACTGGAAATGTTCCTTTTAATATTGGAAATTGAAGATATCTACTTCAGAATTATACTACTTATCAGGTGAGAAATTCTGTTAAAAGGAGTTTTATAATAATTTATTCATTTTAGACTTAATATTGAAAAATAAGAGTTACATCAATTGTTTTGTATGCTGCTACCTGGATGTATGATATCCAGAAGCACAAGAATAAGGTACTAGCTGGTCAGTGAGTTGAGACAGTGTTAGAGATTAAAGACTTTTTTTATATAGTTTGAAGTTTACTTACATTGTGAAAGAGATTTCATACCATCTGTCACACCATCATAACACTATTCAGTGGCAACTAAGTTTTTCCTAACTTCAAGAAAGTGTAAGCGTAAGTGGTTAATTTTAAATCTGAAATTTCATTAGCCCTATCAATTAGGCATTTTTGACAGTTAAAGTTCTAAATCCCTAATAAATTCTTCAGAAGTTAGGTGAACTTAATATTTCTTGACAGTGCAGGATCATTTTAACTCATGTAAGATAGTTACCACTTAAATTTTAGTTTATATAATTTATCTTTGATTCACATTATCCATTGTCTAATTGGTTTAAAATGTATTATTTTGAAAATTATAAAAAATGTTATAATTAAAAAAAAAGCATGTTAGTTAAAAATAATAATACTGATTGATAAGCCTAATTTTAATGTCTTCAAAATTTGTTCTTTCTATATGTAAATAATATTTTTTTTTTTACCATTAATTAATATTTTTCTTCATCTTGTTTAATTATTAAGATTTCTAACTCAATGACTCATAACTACATATGTTTTGTTTATTGTAAATGTCTTTATATAATTACTTTTCAGACTACTTTTGTTTATTATCAAATTGTTAAATTATATGACAGCAGGTATGAAGTATTTAATAACAAAAAAAAAACATCAATAATTGCTATTAATGAATAAGCTCAACTGTTTTTTCTTTTACCAAATTTTAAATATAAAACAATCTACTTGTATAATTAGTACAAATTTACAAAAAAATTAATAAAAATAATTACTTTTTTAATTTATATCAAAATTTAATTTTTTTATTCATAAAAAAAATTGTTTCCACTTACTGATGTATTTCATCCTTCCATATTTAGTACTTTTTCAGAAATTTCAGAATGTTTTGTGGAAATTAAATTAAAAAAAAACATAATTAAAATATTTTAAAGTAGAAAGGATTTCCTGACATCTCCATCACTGGTATAAAATTAAATATTAGGCAACTGGAATTAATGGCAGATAGAACAAATGTTCTTGTTACCATAATTTATTTTAAATTAGGTTGTATAAGTGATTTAAATTTGTTGTTATTTATTTTTAATATTAATATTTTTTTTTAATATTGAAAATGTCTTTTTTCTTATCCCCAATTATTATCCTAGTGTAACTAAATTTCTACTTGTCATTCTCATGTAAAATGTTTTTTACTCTTCACATTCTAGTTTATAAGTAGATGTTTCATAAATTTATATTTAATTAAAAATTTTTTTATTAGTTAATTTTATCTAATTTTTTATTGTTAATTTTAAAGGCAACTTTATCATTTGTAGTTTTAAAAAAATTATAGATGTTAGTAATTTCATTTAAAGGGATATAAAATTTTTTTGTTTCTTAATGTAATAAGTTTGTTTATTTTGTTTTATTTTAAATTGCTATTTGTTATATAGTTCATTAACATCCTTTTTATTACAAACAAAAAGTATATGTTGTATTAAATGTTGCAGTGACTGAACAGTTACTTTCAACATAACCAAACATCAGATGTATTTTGTCATCAACTGATTTTTGATGAAAATGTGTAGGCATTTGTTTATTATTAATTTTTATTACTGATAATATTAGTTTTTGATAAACAAAGGCCTTAATCTATTTTTATTCTTCTTATGCTCTTTCCTAAAAAGTGAAATGTATTACTTATGTCTTCTAAAATGTGTTCAGTATTTTTAGGAAAACATCTTGCTTTTGTAATATTACAAAAAGATATAGTGTTTTAAATTAATTGTTAAATTCTCCCAAAATCTTCTCAACATATCTAATCCATAATTTTATTTTCATTGTTAATACTGGTTGTACTTTAAAAATATTTCTGACATTATGCTACTCAAATGTAAGCCCATTGTTAAGCCTTCTTTGTAAATATCCATAAAAATGTTCTGGGGAAGCAGAAATTTCTGAGAAAGTTATTCAAGTTTGATTAAATTTTATTATAATTCTTAATTTGGTGGTAGGATGCAGTTTGCTAGATTACTTCCTAAATGAATGCTCAAAATCTAATTTACAGTCATTTTAAAAATTCATTAAATGGCATATGTTGTTAAACGTTTTTCTTTTTTTTTCAGAAGACAATATAGGAGAGAGATTCTTATTAATAAAGAAGAATTTTGTGAAGACTGTACAGATACTCATCAATTTAAAATGGATCAACAACGGAATATAAATGTTATAATATAAAAAGTTATTTTAAACATTTATGATAAACTTTATTGTTTTTCTTTAGGTGTTTTATAATTTCTTCATGTTACCTTTGAACAAAAATTGCTCTTTAAATATGTGATATATATATAGTAATGTTTATTATAAACTTTTCTGAAATCCTAAGCACAAGAATATTTATAAATTCATTTTAATAATATTAGTAATGGTTATGACTGATTTATATTTTCACTTTTAATCAATATTTCAACAGTTTTCATCAATTATTTCTACTTTCTAACGGATATAATACCGTAGTTTATAATATATATAGACTATTTCTTTGCAATTTTACTATCATGACAATTGTTTTACTGTCACAACCATAATCTGTTAAAAAATTATTTTTATAATTTAATTTTTATTTATTTACTATTTTATATATACTTTGTGTGTGTGTGCATGTGTGTATATATATATATATATATATATATATATATATATATATATACACTATTTCAGTAACATTTATTACTGGTAAATTGATTAGCCTACCCATAAATCATAAATTTATGTATATATTTGAGTTACATTAAAATTATAGCTTCACTTATTTATAAAAATAAGTCAATTTTAATTAATTATTTATAAAAATTAAAATAAGTTCTAGAGATTTATTTTGGCCTTAGTGGTCGACAAGCAGAGAACAGCGGTATCAATGTACACCATGAAGCACAACCAAATGCCTTACCTCCCTGCCATCATGATATCAACCATATTGTTGATTCTATAGTTACCATCCATATGGCTGGTAAAATACATTCAGTCTTTTAATACCATAATTTTACCTCATTCACTTGTAGAAAAATAATTCTAAATATTAATAATATTTTAAGATTAGCTATTGGTGAGATTAAGTTTTGCTAAAGTGTTATTAATATCTTTGTTTTTAATTAAAGTGCAAGTTTTTCTTTTATTTAAAAAATAATTTAATTGAGTTACTATTATTTTATATTTTTTATATTTAACTTTTTTAGGTTTACTGTGCTTTTTTATCCCCAAATTCATCACCTAGTAGATCAGATAACATGCCTATATGTTAGGATTAGCTTCACGTTTTGGGTAATGTTAGTTGTGCCTAATATTATTTAATAAAAACTATAACTCTTAAGTCATCACTGTAGATCTATTTTTGGACAATGGTTTACGGAGTCCTGTCCTAAAGAATAACATAAAGTACACTAATCCTTAGTTGCTTCTGAGTGTCCTCTGTCATATCATTGCATCATCGTCTTTTTTTTTCAAAAGAAATACATTCTTTTGGTTATGAAAGCTATATATCTGTAATGAAGTTTATACTTTGCTATACTTATTATAGTATCTAAGATATTATTATTTCTTACCTTTTTACATTTGCCTGCTACTTCTCAGAAAAATGTTAAAACCGTCTATTTCTTTCTCTTAAAAATCCCAAAATTTGTTTTTTTGTTTTACTCGCTTCATATTTTAAAGTGAAATTAGGTTAATAACTGAATGTTTCACATAATTTTTAGTCATATTAATTATCTTGCTTTTTCTCATGACAGATGTATAGCTAATCAGCAATCTTAGATTTAGTGTTATGTGATAAATCTTATTTGAAAAATATTAACATAATTCATCATAAAATTCCATTACTTCACAGTTTTTAATATTATTGTTCACAAAACTTTTATTCTTTTTGCTTTTTATTTATAAATAAGCAATATTTTATTAGAAAATTTTGAATTTTCATAAATTTTTGCTTGCATGTAATAATAAAATAAATTCAATATTGTTAATAAATGGTCTTTTATTATATTCTTTAAAAGTATTAAATAATATTTGGAATTGTATGAAATACTTAAAATTATTTAATTAGTTTAGTTATGTTGAGAAAATATTGAAACTTTGGTAAAAGTGAAAACCAAAGATTTTATACAAAAATTATGTCAAATATCATAAATAGTAAACAGTTTATCAAAATTATAAATGTTCATCTAGTTTATTTGCCCATACTTTTAGTGATGGTTAAAGAATTTTTCATAATTATCTTACAAAGAAATAATATGCTTTCAAAATTATTCAGTACGAAATTATGTCTATTCTATTGCAAATAATGGCTTCAAACCAGATAATAAAATTTCAGTTACTTAAGGTAATCTGGTTGACTTTTGTGATTACACTTTTACACAGCTGGTTTAACTAAAAATATGCAAAGCTTACCTCTGACTAATACTTTATAATGTAGACATATGATAGGATTTTTTTCTTTTTTGATTTTCTGAAGACTGACTGAATTAAGTGTGAAATTACTATATGTATGAAATATGATTGTTACAGAGGTAATAGGAAAACAATTTCATAATATAGGAAAACATAACAGTAATGTATTTATATTTGCATTTTCACGTAAGTGTAAAATCAAATCATGGTTGCTTCATTTACTAAAAAAAAACAGTTTTCATATTATCGGAAATTTAATTTAATGTTGAATATTATGATATTTTTAAAGCAGACTATGGAGGATCAATAAAAGTATCAGACATATTCACATAAAAATAAAGAATTACTTAATTCTGTCCAGGATTATGAACTTTATAATATTATAAATTATTCCTTAAATCTAAATGACCAATACTTTTTAATCAAAAAATAGAAGTACCAAATGTTCCATACAAAATTGTTTCTTAACAAACTGCTGTAAATAGAGAAGTCTGGTTTGATTTCACATCCAAAATCATCATTTTTGTTATGGTCATCAATATTAACCACTATCAATATAATTGTTATATGATCGACTAGTGACTTATAGCATATTTAAGAGATTTCTGCCTGTGTGTGGAATTCCATCTTTAGAGAGATGGTTGCAATAGCAATTCTAAAATATACCTTAAACACAGTCTGTTAATACAAAGTTATATATTCTATTTTTGACATTAATCCACTAGTAAAAATTAAACACTACCTCAATGTGTGTGGTGACCATGATTTCAGGTCATTCTATCTTTCCCAACACATTTTGTACAGGTTGTATCAAGGTAGGTTTTGACTTCCAGTCCCCTAATGTGGTGTAACTACATTCTGCTAAAAAATTAATTTCATAGTTACTTCATTGGCTGAGGAGCAATAAATGACTGCCCATATCTTGATCCATAGAACTTGCAATGGTACATTTATTACAAATTTAGCCCATTTCCTTTAAACTTGTCTGAGTGCTTTCTTTAGACTGCTTATTGTTTCTTCTAACACAGCATTCTTTCAAATATGCTTGCTGCATATTTATGCTTTCTGTACAAATGATTATAACTGTTTGTGAAAAATAAACTGTTTATGATTGTAGAACATGGAATTTGCAATTTAAACTTGGCATGACAAATTAATTACTTCAGATTCTTAGTAATGTTACTTGTTTTAGAATTATCATCCGTCATTGGTCAGTGATTTCATAAACTTTGCAGATGCATCTCCTCTTAATTTTATGAACCTCTCTTTAATGCTTCTCATATCAGAATTCTATATTCAATCTGGAAGTTTTATTGAAATATTTTTTGAGATGTCTCAAAATACCATAAAACTTATTCTTTTATTGATTTGAGAAATTATAATTGAATAATGCATCTTCCTCAATTAAGCATGATCATTAGAGCCAAGAACATTCAATATCCTCTTAAGTTTGCTGATACTACCAACTGCATATCTATCTTCAAGAGAATGTTTATTATACTGTTATGTATCGGAAACAATTATAACATTCTGTATATTTTTAGTAAGCTGAATTAAGCTTGGTCAAAGCTAGCAATGATTTAAATAAACTTGTCATGCATTGATGATTTAGTTGGTTGAGCAGATATCTGAGAGAACAATGAACTGCTATTTCAATACTTGGAAGATGATTCTCAGCCTAAGCTTTTGAGAGTAATAACTTAATTTGACTAAGTGTAAAAAAAAAATAATCAAAAATTTCAAATCACTTGTGTTACAAGTCAATCATTAATAATAAATTTCAATCATTAATTAAAGGTCAAAATTGTAAGTAAAGTAAGAAAACATTCATTTCTAAGCAGTAATCAATTTTTCTAATGTAATACTAAAATAAATTAATTAATCTGTTTTAATAATAATAAAATTAATGTATGGAAATTGTTAAATTACATGTTCTTTTTAAAAGAATTAATATATGAAAGAAAAAATCTAGATATGTTTGTAATCAAGAGTAACAGAATTACCTATGTTATAGTTGAATGCAGTTTATTCCGCAAAATTTATTCATAGATTTATTATTTTAATTAGTTTTTAAATACTAAATTTTTCAGTTTTTGTTTTTCCTATAAAAATAAAGTATCTTATATTATCAGTTTTATTAATCTTTTCTAAAGAGTTTATGTATCATTTTTTATAAATTTTAACATCAGTTTTAAAATTAATTTTTTTATCTGCTAGTTTACTTTCTATGTAACTCTAACACAAGATTAGATTCAGAAAAAATACTAAAATTTTATTTACAAAATTATTATTATCCATGAAGGAGCTATAGGATAAAAATAAATGTTACAGACTGCTATAGGTATTGTTAAGTTTTTCAGATGTATTGAATTTAAGTCTATTCTATAGATTTGATGTAATAAAACAGAGCTTCACAATGGAAAGGTAAAATTTCACACAATTAAATGTTGTTTTACTGTCAATTCCAGTTTTTTCATGGCTGTGGTGCATAGAAATGTGTAAAGCACAAAAGGTGTAATCAGAAAATGATAATAAATGGGAAACTACTTTGCTCATTTTTTAAAATGTGTTCAATGTGTGCTATTATCGGATATTGTGTATGTCAGATGCTTACCATTGTTGAGCATAACTGTATTATCATCTTTGGGATTGATTTGAATTTTAATGCCTTCATACAATTTTAATTACAGCCATAAAAGAAGTGTAGCTCATAGAGGACATTTTTACTGAAAAGAGTGGAGATGTTATAATTAAAATAACAAATATTTAAGACTAATTTTTATTTGAAATTCAGTTTCAACATAATCAAAAATTTAATAGGATTTTTATTTACCTCCACAGTCTTTTTGTTACTATTGATTAGAAACATATCTAAATTAGTTTACCTTTCATACATTAATTCTCTTAAAAAGAACATGCTAATTAACATTTTTCATTTATCTTTATTTACAAATTATGTCTTTATACTGTTGTAAAGCAGCATAGACATTGTTTAAATTTGAAGAAATGTGTATTAACTGATAACCTAATATAAATTTTGTTGCTAGATACCATTACATTGTGTTTTAAATTATTTAAAACTAAATTCCAGTTTTCTTTGATTCAATCTGTAGCAAATTTGTTAACCAACTTATCCTATAAATATTTAGCAGATTTTAAATTCTTGTTTAATATTTTTCTGATATTGTCTACAAATTAAGTATATATTTTTTAATCAGTTTAAAAAATTAGTAATTTATACTGTTCTATTGATTATATAAAATTTCATAGGATTTAATAACACTTTTACTTTAACATTTAAAATATGTATAATGTATTAAGGAATTGCAACTTTCAAATGAACAAAATGCCAATGGTTCAATAACCTAATTTTGGCCAGTATTTTGGTAGGAAATATCCTATTAAAAACTGATTCCTTTAAGATCATTTAAGTTAATCGGTGCTGAATCATTTCTCTGAGCAACTGCACAGTGTTTGCATAGTTTTTCTAATGGCCTTAAAGTTGATGCTTCAAAATACAATTATCTATGTATAAAATGAGAAAAAAAGGATTTTTTTTTTCGTAAAATACAATTTTTTAAGTAATATGTTATGTGTATTTCTTTTTATAGCATGTTGAACTTGTTTAATTAGGAAAGTATTTTTGATTGAAATAAGTTGTCATATGAAGTAAACTACGGTATAAAACAATCTTAATTATTTTGTGTATTGCTGTTTCTATTTTACAATTATGTAAAACAAAATAAAAAAAATATAAATGTTTGGACAACTGTGATAATATTTAGATTTTAGTAATTAATTTTAATACTGTTTTGATACATTTTTAAGGCAGTACATAAATATATGTTTTTTATAAATATGTACAAATTTTTTAGTCATAAATAATATAATGTTAATAAATAATGTGGTAAGCAATGCTGGTGCCAAATGATTTCCTTTTTACCAGTTACTGAAAATGTTTCTTTAAAAATTACAATAGTGCTATATTACCTCTACAAATTACATTACAATAACTATAAGGGTAGTTTCAGTTAATTTAACTATAATTTAATTTAGAATTAAATTATACACTTCAAAACTCAAGATTTATTTGTTAAATTAAGATATTTGTAGTTTTAATTAAATTTTATGTTAAGTTATGTAATATAAATTATTTTAATAATTGTTATATGATATTTTTTTCTAAAGTCAATAAAATTATATTTTGTATTTTTTGTTTCTATGAATATCTTTAATAGGTCAAACTATAGGGAAACTGCCTTGTTTTTCTTATAAACTGCTACAATATTTCTAGTAAAATTATTTCTAGTATGGTGACTGAACACCATACTTTAGCTCATCAACTATCCTTCTGATCATAGCTCTTGACATCCAAGTTAGATAAAAATAAAATTAATCAATTTTTTGTTAACACTTAATTCTCAACCTGTTAAATCTCAACATTTTTATAATAGTCTAACTTAGCCTATCTTACTAAAATTGCAATCAGACTGTCCATTGGGGCACTAAACAATCTGTTAGATTATGAAACAGATTACGTTCCCTTTCCTGATATCACCCAGTAAAAATTGACCGAGTCCTGAGTTTTACAGAAGATAAGACTGTTGCACTGCAGAATCCAATTCTGTTATCTCATTCCTTGACACCTAAAAGAAGTACTGCAACATTAAAAGAACTTACAATTTTGATATTCAATTATGAAAATGTTTATTTTTTCATTTTACAACTCTACATAATTAAATGGTGCATACATAATCAGAACAAAAGAGAATAAATGATAAAAACACAAATTACCCTAAAATAGCTGTAAAATTTGTTTAAAAATTATCTGTTTATAACTGTTATTGCAAAACAGTATAATAGGTTTTTTTTTAATTTTCTTTAAATTATTAAAAAACAACATTGTTTACATCACAAACTACAACATAATTTCATTGTTGTTAAGATGTAACCTTTTACACACAGAAAGATTTCTGGGACAATTAATTTTATTCTTCTTGAAATAAATGTACCAAAAAAAAATAAAAAAAATATTTTGCTTCTTTCAGTTTTGTATATAATATACATACATTGAATGATTCAAAATTGCACTGCAATCTCTCAGGAGATGATTCTATAGCAAAAAATAAAAAAAAGTTCATATAAGCATAGGTCAGAAAATGGTTCGTTGTGAGCTCACGAAACATTTAGCCCTGCTTTCTGCTCCCTCTGTTAAATTAAATCGTACTAATGTTCTTGGGGTAAATTTTGTGCATCCTTATGGTTGTTGATCTATGAAATTGAATAAAAGTGGTTTCAGACTTCTATCTCACTTAGCTTTTAAGAAAAACACGGTTAAACACGAAAAGGTTTTGTCAGAAAATACACTATTTCAGGTTTGGAATCAAATAATTCAGTTCTTCTTGTGTGCCAATACGAGCAGAATAGATTATCAATATCATCCAACCCCAAAGAAAAAAGTCTGCTGGCATGAGATGCAGAGATCCAAATGACCATTTTACTGGTCCATTTCAACCAATCCATTGCTTACTAAATGTGTTATTTAAATGATTCATCTCATCATGACAGTATAATTATCATTATATCTGATAATGATTTACTAGAATTTGTAACAAACCTAGGGTTCCTATAGCTGTTGGTGACAATTAAGCTATTGAGAGAAAAACAATTTTACTACTGAAAATAGCATATAGATCTTTCATTAACTTTCTTTAAAATTACAATCAATCATTTATGATTGTAATTTATCTATTAATATGGCCATTAAATGAGATTTCTTATAATTTAAATGCAATTTATTATTTTTAAACCATAAACATGTTTAAAATTATTGATTACATCAGTATCATTTTGCAGAAGTAGAAAATCATTACTTCATTTAATTTCTTTTTAAATTTTGTTTAATAATGTTTTTAATTAGTATTGCCATTGAAAATATAGACTACTTATGTCAGAAAATATTAAAACATGTAATGGTCTTGGAATTTTAGGATCCCTTGTTCTCTAATTTCCAACCTCTAACAGCCCCTAAATTTCAGCTTCTCTAGATCAAGAAAAACTGAAGTGTTGGGTTATTTAAATTGTACTTTTTAAAGATTTGTGTAAAAAAAAACACAAAAGCTATTAATCTCATTCTCCAAAACTGTTCTATTACAGAAACGTCCAGATGTAAAATGGTGTTACAGGTCTCTGTTTATTTTTTTGTTGAATGTGCGGTAATGTGATTGTTTCACTCACTTAAGTCTTACTCTAACAAGTATTAGCTGTTAGTTCAGTCATGTATAAGGCAGTGACTGTAAGAGTACCAAATTCATGGAATAGTGGCTTGTGTAATTCAAGTGACTGGCTCCAACCAATTTTCTGATATCCTTTTTATCCGACTACATTCATAGGAGGAGTGGTAATATATTTAATGTGTCTGGTAATTTAACTGTTATGTATATTTATTTGTTCGCTTCTGTAGTTTTACTGATCTAACCAATTACAACCAAACTTTGTGTAGTAACATGTCTTTGATCTGGAAGTAACAAAGACTTGTTAAATTGTTTATCTAGAAGAGAGGGGTGCTACACTGAGTGACAAATTAAAAAATTATACTATTTTCAAATTCTAATGATGGTATTCCAAACGATAAAAAAGAAACAAGAAACACTTTTTGCCTCTTGTGATTATTTTCAAAAAATAACCATTTTCTGGATATAAGCAAAAAATATGCTCCACAATAGAAAACAGAAATGCATCATAGCTACTGCCTACCTGAGTACTGTATATTGCTGGTGTGTGTTGCATTGCATTGCATACCAGCAATGATGGAGTATAACAGGTCAGAACCTGTGGGTAGTAATACTTGAAAAAATTTAGATATGCTTATAGTCAACAGTTGCAGAATGTCTTATAAGTGCTAGTAGTTTAATCTGCTAAATTTATTCATAGATTAAGTAATTTAATTAGTTTTTAAATATTTAATTTTTGCAGTTTCATGTTTTTGCTATTAAAAATATAGTAGTATTATCTGTAGTAATAGTAGTAGTATCTACATTTGTTATCAATTTTATTATTCTTTTCTTAATATTTGAAGTATGATTTTTTATATATTTGAACATCTGTTATATAATTATTGATTTTTTATCTGCTACATTATTTTCTGTATAACTAAAACTTTATTAGATTCAGTAGTATAATGTATAAACTCTAAAACATTAAGAACAAAAATTATTAACTATGGAGGAGTTATTGAAAATAAATGAATGTTACAGATCACTATAAGTATTGTTAAAGTTATCCAGCTGTACTGAATTTAATTCATTTGAGTCGATCTGGTGTAATATAATAAGACATATTATCACAATGGAAAGGTAAAATTTCACAAAATTAAATAATGCTTTTATACTCTTAGTACCAGTTTTTCGTATGGCTGTGATGCATTGAAATACCTAAAGCACAAAAGGCATTATTGGAAACTGACAATGAATGAGAAACTACTTTGCTTATTTTTAAAAATGTGTCAGATATTGTGATATTGTTTACTGTTGGTGAGTATGACTATATTATCATCTTTGGGATTGATTTGAATCTTATTGCCTTCATACAGCTTTAATCACAGTACCTAAAAAAAATTTAATACACTGAATACATTATTTTAAGTAAAAAAAGTATTAAGCAAGCGTTATCGCAGTTAAAATATTAAATATTTCAGATATAAACTTTAACTTGAAATTCAGTTTCAACATAATCAAAAATTTAATAAGAATTTTATTTACCTACACAGTTTTTCTGTTCGTTTGATTACCAAAATATGTAGAATCTTTTTTCTTTCATATATTAATTCTCTTAAAAAGAACATGTTAATTAATATTTTTCATACATTTTTATTTAAATTATGTCTTTATACTATTGTAAACCAACATAAAGAAGATATTAAGTTTGAAGTAATGACCATTAACTGATAACTAAATATAAATATTGTAGCTAGATAGTATTACAGTGTACTTTTTAAAATTATTTAAAAGGAAATTCTATTTTCCTTTGACACAGTTTGTAACAAATTTTGGTTTAGTATTTGTCTGATACTGTAAACAAATTATGCATAAAATATCTTTTTTAAGCAGTTAAAAAAAAAAATCAGTGTCATTTATATTTCTATTGATTTTACTAATTTCATAGGATTTAATAACATCTTCACTTTCTGGTTTCTGTAATAATTAAAAAAAATATTATATGGATCTTTGTTTGAATGAAAAAGTATAACTAAAATGTATTATGACAAGGAACATGAAATGAACTAATTTTCCTCATAGAATAGCTGATACAACACGAATTAAAAAAAAATATGATCTTTTAGTTAAATGTTTAAGGAATTATAACTTTAAAATAGAAGTGTTTAAAGATAAAATGTCAATAGTCCAATTACCTAATTTTTTGTGAGTATTCTAGTAGGAGATATCCTATTAAAAACTGATTCCCTTAGATCATTTAGGTCCACGGGTTCTGAATCATTTCTCTGAGCATCTGCCGAGTGTTTACATAATTTTTCTAATGGCCTTAAAATTGATGCTTCAAAATAAAATTTATACATAAAATGTGGAAAAAAGGATTTGTTTTTTACAGAGTAAAATATAATTTTTTTAAGTAAAACATTAGATGTGTCTATGCTTATAAATACCATTCAGAACATGTTTAATGAGGAAAATATTTTTGATTGACAAATAAAGTAAATATGGTATAAAACAATCCTAATTATTTTATGTATTGATGTTTTTATTTTACAATTATGTAAAATAAAATGAAAAAAATAAAAGATGTTTGGACAACTGTGATAACATTTAGATTTTAGTAATTAATTGTAATACCATTTTGATAAATTTGTAAGACAGTGCGTAAATATAAGTTTTTTTATACAGAGTACAAGTTTTTTAGTCATAAATAATATAATGTTAAATAATGTAGTAATCTATGCTGGTGCCAAATTATTTCTTATTACCAGTTATTGAAAATGTTTCTTTTAAAAAATTAGTGCTATATTACCTCTGTAAACTATATTACAATAACTATAAGGATAGTTACAGTTAATTAGTTTATTTAATTTAGAAGGTATTCTTTTTAAAACTCAAGATTTATTAGTTAAATTAAACTATTTGTAGTTTTAATTAAATTTTACATTATGCAATTTAAATTATTTTAATAATTGTTGTGTAATATTATGCTTTTTTAAAATCAATAAAAGTACATTTTATATTTTTTGTTTCTATGAATATCTTCAAAATGTCATGTGTAT
Organism: Lycorma delicatula; assembly: GCF_047948215.1. NCBI lineage: Eukaryota > Metazoa > Arthropoda > Insecta > Hemiptera > Fulgoridae > Lycorma > Lycorma delicatula. The sequence goes on from NC_134457.1 coordinate 107,696,124, forward strand.
AGAACTTGTCTGCTTGTTATGATTAAGATTAAATATAATTTTACTTTCATAATTAAAACATTAAACTTGCAGTTTTTACGACCAAATGACCATAATTTATTTTATCCTTTAACAAAAATTAGAATATTTAATTGAAAGCCAACACTTGTTAAAAAAATTTATCTCTGAACTATGGGTTTTACAACAACAATAAGATGCTTCAAAAAAATAATAAAAGATGGAAAAAAGGATTTGTTTTTTACAGAGTAAAATAGAATTTTTTATATTATTTACTAACAGACCCGGCAATGCTTCTCTATTCCTAGATTTGAGTATATATATATATATATACAATTGAAAGTTTGATAAAACATTAACAAAATGAACATTACAGAACTTCACAAAATTTAACCTTTCCCTTTTTCCCTATTTTCATTTTTACCACATTTACTTTCCCCCTTTTCCTTTTATTCACCATTTCTGTTTTCTTCTTTCCCCTTTCCATTTCCCTGTTTTCTCCTTCTTCCCTTTTACTTTTTTAATTTTTCCCCGCACGTAAATCAGCAGTGGACACACATATCAGAAACATTGAAATAGAATCGTAAAATATTTAGTATGTTTATATTTAGTATTTGTTGCTTTTACATCCAACAGATAGTGCTGTTTTTAAAAAAAGCATGTTTTACCTGTCCCAGATGTGACATCTTAGATATATAAAAACATGTGCATATTTGAATGCAACGTTGTGTCAAAATTTCAAAGTATTCTGTGAAGAAGAACTTATGGAGATTTAAGATTTTGAAAAAACATTTACATTTTTATTTATATAGATGTGCTTATATTATACATTTATGTGTTTATATTGCATAAATATCTATATGTACGGGATATCTTATTTTACTTATTTATTTATTTTTTTTACAAAGAGAGGTTCAATGAAGTTTGAAAGTATTTTTGTGGTGACTTTAATATGAGAAATAATGAAATGTTTCCGGAATAATTTACTAGTATATTACAACATTTTAGAAAACTCTACCCTTAACAAAACACTGTAAGAATCTTTGTTAAGAATTATATGAAATATTTTTAAAATTAGAAAAATATTAATGGAAATACTGTAATATTTGTTGTAGCGCTTAAAATTACCTGCATCTAAAAAAGATTATTCAATACATTTTTTATGAAAGTGATTTTAATATTTTGGTGATGCAACGCAGTGTATTGATTATTTAATCTGAAAATGGTGTTTATTACAGGGCAAGAATCTTTTTATGAATATAAATAAATTGCATTAAAATCAACCAGTTTGTTGTACAGAAATATACAGTTGACTGATAAGGTGTCAGAAAAATATTTAAAATAAGAGTTTAATAGAAAGTAATTACTAGATAAATTTTAATATGAGTGATGACTACGTACCATGTTTTAAATTTTCAGCTATCCTTCTGATCATAGTTCCTGGCATTCAAGTTTGATAAAAAGAAAATGTAATCTATTTTTTTGGCAACAATCAGTTTCTCAACATTTTAAATCTCAACATCTTTCACATCAAAATCTAAATCAGATTGTCCGCTGGGGCACTTAATGAAAAAACATACCTAACTAAATTGAAGAAACAATCTAACTATTAGATTGTAAAACAAATTATGCTCCCTTTCCTTCTATTAGCCAATAAAATTAAGCCAAGTCCTAAGTTTTACAGAAGATAAGACCATTGCACTGCAAAAGTCAGTTCTCTTATCTCATTCCTTGATACCTAAAAGAAGTACTGCAACATTAAAAGAATTTGAAATTTTGATATTCAATTATGAAAATGTTTATTTCATTTTTCAATTATGTAATTAAATGGTGTGTATATAATCAGAACAAGACAAAAAAATAAATGCTAAGAAACTGATTACTCCCCAAAATGGCTTTGATATTGGGTTACTTAAAAATTGTCTGTTTTGTTTGCAAAATTATACAATTGCAATTGTTTGCAAAACTATACAAGTTTTTTAATTTTCTTTTAAATTCTTATAAAGCAACTTTATTTACATAAAAAAATATAACATATTGTCACTGTCAAGAAATTACATTTTACACATAAAAAAAAATTGATAGGTTGACATATTAAAAAAAACTTGTAAAATAAGCAACTTGTAAAAACATGTTTTTCATGATGGAACAATGTTGAACAACTAGAAGTAACTTATCCATTAAATCAATACAATCTACAATATTATTCAACATTTTATGTCATAAATAAGAAAGCAAATTTCTTATATTTAAGCTATGAAAATTAAACTTGTTGATAATAGTCTGGTTGAGCATTCTCTGGGACAAAAAACTCGTATTCTTCTTGAAATAAATGTACCTAAAAATAAATATTTGTATATATGTTACATATAATATATAAAATATATGAGGGGCATTCAATAATTAAAGAGACAAATTGATGTAGAAAAAAATGTGTATTTTTACAAAATAAGACTTTAACTACTTCTCAACATAATCTGCACCAATATTAATAAATTTATCCCAATGGTAAACTAGTTTTTTTTATACATAATGCAAAGAAGCCTTTGTCTTGTTTGATCCACTTTCCCACAAATCTTTTGACCTCCTCGTTGCTGCCGAACTTTTTCCCACGTAAGTAATGCCTCCTTGAGTGGATCAAACAAATGGAAAATACGAGGAAGCCAAATCTGGACTGTAGGAGAGATGAACATGACTTTTCCCGCTGATCTTGCGTTCTGAATTTCTTTCGGACAGGTGAGCTGGTGCGATTCCATTACGTCTTTTGGACTCTGGTCCAAAATGGTAAACCCAAGTTTAATCACAGGTTAAAATCTTGTTTAGAAAAGGGTCACCTTTCCTTTCATAAGCGTTCTTTCAAGTCTGTACTCACAGTTTTGTTTCCTTGTGTTGTTGCGTTAACTCCCCCACTTTGCACTTTTTTTGCTGTACTTCAGCTTGTTACTGATAACGTTATGAACTATACCAACACTTACTGCAAATTCTTTTTGCTATATATTCAACTGTAATACGTCAGTCTTCACGAGTAATGTCGTCAATGCGAATTTCAAGCGAAGGAGTTGACACTTTAACTGGCCGGCCAGGACGTTGCTCGTCAGTCACTGAGGTTCGACCATTTTTGAACTGTTCTACCCACTTATAAAAATTTCCGCAGTTCGTACAACTTTCACCATACTGTAAAATCATTCGAGATACGATTTTAGCCGGTTTTTCACCTTCAGAAAGCAAAAAACGGATCACTAAACGTTGTTCAACTAATGCGGATACGCCATCGTTAAATGTAATATTGAGGTTACAAACAAAAAATTGTTATCTGTCAACTGTTCTCAGTTCATTCCAGTGATGCCAACCTAAAGTCATGAAAGTACAAAACTCCTACAAACTGTTCCATTTCTACATCATATTTTCTCTTTAATTATTGAATAATGTATAAAATATTATATTATAAATAAATATATTTTAATAATTTAAAATATATTTTTAATATTCAAAAATATATTTACCTAAATTTTTATTTTTTTTGATGATGTAGGAGAATACCAGTCCCGTATAGGGGGCAGTGTCGAACTCGCCACAGTTCCGGTAGGTATTAATTAAAGTGTGTTGTGTTCCTGCGTCCTACCGACTAAAACTAAACCACCTCACCATACCTATGCAAAATTAACCTTTATGTACATATACTTCATCAATATGATCTCTTCTTGTCTATAAAATAGAATAAGAACAATAACATTCTATGTTAATATACAATACATGCCTATAGTACATATTTTCCTATTTAAATCTTCCCAAGTAATATAGTACGTCTATCTAATAAATCTTATAACAATCATAGATTTTCTATGCTTATGCGCGGTATTTAATTTTTTGACTAAAATATAAGTAACAAATTTTTATTTCATCATAGACACAAATTACTTATAACTTTATAAATAAATAAACTAACCTTCATAGATAATATCCCTTTATAGTCTATCATTTATAGTTTTATTATATATTAGCAGTTATCATTATTGGTATGATTTTAAGAAATGGTTTAATGAATTTTATGCCATTAATATTTATTTTATCTATGCAAGACTCTGAAATCTGAAAGTTTTTTTCGGGACGTACAATGAAATATCGTTATCAGCGCCCAGGTACGATATTTATAAAGAAACGTCCATAAATATTTAAAAGAAACGTTTAAAAATTAATTAAAAACAAAACAACAGAGCTTAGATGGAACACACCATGATGTATGTTAAAAGCGAAATAAAACCACAGTAAATACAACATTACAAAACAACGTTAAAAAACAAAATTAACATCTAGCATACGCCAAATGGCATAAGCAGACGATAAAGACCGAATGAATATTCAAATTTTTGAATCAAGTGCCACCTTTACAAATCGCAAGACATTCGATTACATCATTGCTTTGTTCCCCAACATACTTCGCATTCGTTTAATTGGGATTTCTCCCTCCATCACTCTATTTGGTCGCCCTAAAACATGAGACCGAATATCCTTTGGCTAAGTATGCTTATTTTACTAAACTAATTTTTTGTTCCTTTATAAAACTGCCCTTTTCTTGTAAATTATTCCTGTGACTTTTTTTATAAAGAAATCTCTTCTTTTTTTAATTAGAATATTGTCTTATTGACATGTTAATTTTAATTTATTGACATGCTGGTATTTCAATAAAACCGAAAAACTTATTATTAGATAGGGACTTAAAACATAAAGATTTGAATCAACGTTTTAATAAAGTAGTAAATAAATTTTAACTGCAATAAAGAAAGTATTAGAGCTTTATTTTATAGATACTATCCTACACATTTTTACACAGATTACAAATTTTCTTCCTTATTTTGATACGAGGAATTTATTTCCAAAATTTCTCACTCTACATCAGGCTTACTCACGCTCTCTCTCTCTTTATCTCCATAAGTATAAAAGATTCTTATTATTATATCTGTATTTTAATCTTAGTAGATCAAAAGCCTTTATATTCTGTGATCTACTTTATTAATTATTCCATTCGTCTCTCCAAGTTTGGAATTACAAAGAAGAATTCTTAAAATTTGTTATATTAATACACTTTCCCTTACTGATATTAATCATATTTTATTTATTCCATTCATTTTTATAATTTACATAAATGAATTTTAATGTTCACCTAATTTCAAATGAAGTATAAGAAATTGTTAGTTAAGTAAGCATTAAGAATTATCAGGTTGCATGGATGGGTGACAGTGATGATGCACGGGTACTCTGAAGACACTGAGCTTGAAGGCATCTCCTGGGGCTGACTAATGCTGAAATGTGGTTTTAGGCCTTGAGAGGGGGGCTTTGAGATAGAGGTTTTTGTCGGTAGGGCACAGCTGCATACGCAATAACATCTGCAGAACCTGTTAGTAAGTCCAACACTTTGTCCGTAAATGGGATTACTCCTCTCACCAGAGAAGAAAAAAAAAGAATTTTCAGGTGGAGTTGTTAACAAACACAATAATCTGCATTTAGGACAGTGTCGATAAAAAAAAAAAAATGTTTTCTACAATAAATAAAATTGTATAGTTTGGTAATTTTTATAAATAATTAATATTATTATATTAATATAATTATTTTTCTGTGTTCTTCCATTTCCAAAAGAAATTTATATTTTTTAAACTGAAGAATTGTTTTGTGTTTTAAGTAGTAAGAATAACATGGTTGATGATAGCTAATTAAGTAATTTTATTTTCTCTGTTGTAATATTATGTGTAGTATACATGGCATATTTTTAATTCTAACCTTTTATAATTTACAATTATTAACCAAAAAATATAGTTTACTTTTCTGGTACTGAAACTTTTTTCTCAGTAATTTTTTTATTTTTAATTTTGCTCCCAGCTGACAAATTGTAACTCAATCTGAGTAAAATGTACATAAATTCTTTTTATAAAACTGGGAAAATAAGAAATAAAGCATTTTTTAATCTATTGTGTCTGTTTGGTTACGTATTTGACAAATTATATTGCTGTCTTCTTTTAAGGTTCACAAGCTCTCTAATTGTGGCAACCAGGGAATTATATTATTTCTGATTTTGAGTTCTTTCCTGTTATGTTAAAGTGTTACCTGTAAGTAAGGGACCTAATGTGCCGTAAACGCTTTCATGCATTGATGCAAATCTATATAATAGAAAAATTATGATATATATGATCGTTATTTTATTTAAATAGTGAAAAGTTCTAGAATAAAGAAACTTTTGTTGCAAATACAAAAAAAAATATTTTTTATTTATTAAAACCAAATTTTCTTTACAGTCTAGATAACCCTCCTAAATAATTTAGTATAATCCTGGTCATGGTAAACTTTCAGTTTAATTTACGATAACTATTCAGTACGGGAAAGAAATCTTACGGTTTTGCCATTCATCTAAAATGGTGATAACTTTGGTTTGAAGTGATAGTTCATAGCACTCTCTAAAAGTTTTGTTGTTAACATTTTTCAAATTTCTCATGTCGATTTTAAGAAACACTATTCTCAGTAATTTATATAGATAAAAATAAATAAATAAATAAAATAAATATGGGGATAATATGTAATTGTTTCATAATTTGAGGAAGGTGGCAAAATTTTTCTGTTATAAAACATCCTTTGTGATATTCATTAATGAATATTTTCAGCTTTTAGAACCATGATTTGTAGACCACTCATCACATCGTCCATCTTAAAATCATAATATCTTAGACTATAAAATACATAGTTCACAAAAATGGATATTAAATCTCAATGATTTACATAAAAATAAAAAAGAAACCAAAATAGCCAAAGAAAGATAGCCAACACTAAAAATACATTCCTAAACAATGTCTCAGAAAAGATAGCTCCAATGTCACTTTTGAGATAAAAATAAATAAAACGTACCATAAACCATGTTTAATCATTTATTATGAAGGTAAAGTAGAAATCAAAGAAAGGTGATGTCAAACTGACAGTACATGAAGCCTGTGTAATAATGAAGAAATGGTAAAATTAATTATAGATTTATTTAATACAGCGTGAGTGATTATTTTGTTCTACAACTTACAAGAACAAATAAATTAAAGTACTATTTAAATGTTATTATTTTAATATTATGAAATGGAATTAATTTTATGCAATTAACCCAATTTTATGCAATTATTTTGTTTTGTGCACTAATTCCCTCCGTTATATTGTTGGAGTAACTTTGACATTACTTCAGGCACTTTCAGACATTGCTTCATTATTATGGCAGAACTACGGTGCATCTATGTGTTTACACTTTCTAAACTTTTAGTAGTAGTAAATTCGCACCCAAATGCAAGCAATCTCGTACGCGTGTTAATACATACTTTACTAAGTACATAGTTTTTTGCAAAAGAATATGTGATTATAGTTTGTATAACGAAACGAAAACACTAGTCTGAGACGTAGAAAAAATTTTGAAAATACTTCATTGCAGAATTATTAGAAGTAATTTAAATCACAAGGAACTTTTTTTTACTGCTAAATCAAATTGATGAAAAAAAATTATTTTTAAGCCTTTTCATTTTGCATGCGATTTTTTAAACTGCATATTTTTGGTGCTATTACTTACTCAATAATAACGTTAATATGTGAAGATTTGTCTTGATCCTTGTTTATTTATTTCGGTGATAGTAACCTAATAGAGTAGCATACTACAGTACTGCCACTTCTGTGATAAAAATATTTGGAGTGCTTATAAGCATACTCTAGCTTTAAGAGAATTTTAATAGTTGTCATGTTTATGACATCAATGTTTACTCTAATCGCTGTACGTTTTTTAATCTCGCACACCTCAAAGTCTACAGAATACAAAAAATAATTAAATTTATAGAAAACGTTTACATTTTATGGCTATAATTTAATGCTCCGTTAACTTTTTCATTTATTGTAAAACTGTAATTCCTCGCCGTGATATTTATCAAAAAAATCTACCATCGTCGAAATAATGCAAAATTGAATATCAAAAGTTAAATTCAACATTTTGGTGAATCTATTCAGTCATATATTGTATTAAAATGCTGATTATAAAAAAAACCCTTCGGCAGCAGGAAGGCGGAGATAGATTTCACCGGCGCTAAGTAGCGGATAAAAAAAGTCCATTTTAAAGTTAAGAAAAACTTCAAATTTACTCAATACGCCAATGGTTGCATGAGAAAAAATGTTTCACATGTTTAGCATACGACAAGTTCCATCTTACATTTCCAGAAAACGTTTGGTCATTCCTTGCCATAAGGGTTGGTCACAAAAACTTGTCTCAGATAATAGTTTTAGGTAATGTTTAGAAAACTAACGACCCACCTTACATCGATTCGATACTGTGCCTATTAAGGGAGGTATGGTTTTTTTGTTTCCGAAACCCCATTTTTCCAACCCGTGGGCCAATGGTTGGTGATATCAAAAAACTTTACCTAGATAAGTTATAGGCCTTTATTCAAAGAATAGTAGGAACTTTAAACGAATTCGATATTTTATTTAATAAGAAAGTTATAGTAATATTTTGTTTTTTCGAAAAAGCCACCCCATTTCCTCCCCCATGATTCAATTTTGGCCGTTAACGAACTGATTGGCGAAAAATTACGGCAGTTATCGTGTTCACAAGAAAGTGAAGTATATATAAACGTTTGAGCTGACGGTGGTTTTGGGGTCTAGGGGATGTGAAATTAGATTATTCGAAATTTTCCGGAAGTCGAATCACGGTACCCATTACAATAGAAAGCTTTCTTATGAAATCTACCTAAAACATAGATTCTTATAAATAGTAAATTTAGTCTACAATATTTTATGAAGTTGGTTGTTATTTAAATTTGGTTAAAAAAATAAAATTTCTTAAATGTAGGGAAGGAGAGGTCAGAATGAACCAGCATATCGAAAACCTTTCAGCACGTTATTCCATTAATTTGAATTGAATGAGCAAATAGAAATGGCTGTTTACAAGAGGATCGGTCATTTATTCTTGTTCGCTAATTAAGACGGTAGTATATTAAGAACTATAAAGATGACGATAATGGAGAATAGAGCCAGTATTCAAACAAATCCTGTTCACTATGGTGACGGCTAAATAAAGCTGCCTATTACATAAAGTTATATTGTTTTTTGTTGAGAATTTAGAGGTTTTTAGACCAATAAATGTGTTCCTTTCCACCATATGGATTTTGATTCATTCATTATAAGCTACTGAACCTAACTATTAGTTTTTTTTATTTTTATTTACTATGTATATATACTGGAATTATAGTTTAAATTTCATTCTTAAGTAGTTACTTTTGTTTAAATAATATGAGCAATATAAAAGAAATAAAAAAAAAAAAATCAATTTTATTTAATTGATCAACCAAAACAATTGAATAGGTATAGAAGCCACTAAAACCTAATTCGATCAGTAACGGGAAAATTCACATCAAGTTAAGACAGATTTGAATTGGAGAGTCTAGTGGCAACACTGATTATTATTGGAGGGGATGTTTAATTTGTTTTGTTGAGACAGCTGTGTTAATAGCAGCAGTTAGTAGTGTGAGTTGTTAGATATAATCGTTCCTAGTAGTGCCGTTTGTTGGTTGTATTTGTATCTTGTTTATATTAATTACGGTTTGAAATATTTTTTCTGGCAGACAATATGTTATTGCAGTATTTGTGTATTGCTTTTATTTGTTTCACAAAAACAAGTTTTGGAGTGCGTAAGTTAATTTTAGTTTATATGTATATATTTTATGACAAAACCAGACAAATAAATATGGGATACAGTTAGAATTAAATTTACTATAAAACTAATTAAGCTTCTGTCTTACACAACCTATTTTGCACTAATGTTATTTACCTGTGAACATTTTTTCTTTAATACCACCATTCTTACAATGAAGGAAGGCCGGGTGTCGGAGGTATTTCATTAGTACCTCTTTAATGTCAGAAAACTAGTCTTTCAATTACTTTTAGTGAGGTATTCTATTTATTTTATATCTATCGTACCTCTTTTCGTGAAACTTACTTAAGGATAGTCAAAATTGTAGGTAATGGTTCCATAACCATTTACGGTAAACCAACTGCAGCCTTTGTTTTTTATCTTGTTTGAATTTGTGGTAGTCTTTGAATTTATAAAGTTACGTGTTTACACAACGAAAACAAAGTGGTTTTAAAAAATAACTTTTATAATTAAAAACACGGAATATTATACAATTTACTTTTGATTACATTAAAAGTATTAATTATACAATATGTTACATATGCACTGTAATATTATAATGTTAATGCGTACATAACAAATAGGACGATGCATAATGAACGAGTAGTGTATTGGAACTAATTATTATTACAGTTAACAAAGGGTTTAGCTGCATTGCATTCAATCACTCGGTGAATTTACTATATTTAGCGATAGGCAACGCACGTGGCTTATGGAGTGCAATGCGTCAGGATTTTCTGTAACGTAACTCCTCCTTTCCAAAGTAAAACTTTATGGGGATGGTTATCAGACATAGGCATTTTTCTCTTAAATATTTTAACATAAATATAATAATAACAATCAATTTAAAATATAATATTATAGTCCAAAACTTATATCACCTATTTTTCCTGAGCACTGAACTATTTTTTCCTGAGCACTGAAAAATTATTAAAATTTTTATTTTCTAATTCTAATCTCTTATCTATTAAAAGTTCTGAATGGTGCATCTTTTCTATATTTAATTCATTAACATCAATAAATTTCAGATGCCCAAGCTTCTGAAAGAAACTAAGATAGCTTATTTGCATTATATGCTGTAGTGGGGTATACCTATACAATATTTTGCTATTATTTGAATTTATTAAAAATATTCTTTCTAATACTTTTGTTACAGTTTCTTTATCATTTATAATTGTTAACTTTTCTTTATATGACATTATTATTAAAAAAAATATTGCGATTCTGATATCCATTTAATCATATTTTCTTTGACTTCAAGTGATATATATTTACAGTTGTTTTTACTAATATTTTCGATAATATTTTTTCAAATTTTATTTCTTTATGTATTATTAATTCGAATGAATACAAATATTTATTATGGATATTATTTTTACACTTATCATTTAAGCCTATAATTTTTGATTCTCCTGACTTTAACAAATATTTTATATTTTGTATAATAGTTACATACTCCAAATTTCTTTATTATTAATATTATGTAATTCATTTATATGAATGTTATTCAAGCTTTCTATATTACTAAACTACTTATTTAAATCACAACATGTACAAAATTATGATACATATTTTCTTATTTAGCTATACCTAAATTGACTGGTACAATTCCAGAATTAATCGTAATGTTTTTAATTTCTGCTGCTTCTATCCATGGCGATCTGGGATTATGAAATTCATTTAGGAGCAAGAAGGACTTGCAACAGGATTTATGTAAAGAGTAATACTTTACCATTTTTCTTTATTTTATTTATTTTACAAGGCCTTTTAATATTAGAGATGTATTTTATTCTTTGTATTATGAAGTCTTCTTATATTTCCGCCGTTTTCTTATTCTTATTTATTGAAGTAATTCTTTCCTCATTATATTTATTCTTCGTTTTACTTTGTTTTTGGATTGTTTTAACATATACGTCTGCGGTATTTCTGGTAATTCTTCTTTGTTAATATTTACCTGTTCTTCAACCCTATGTTTAGTATTTTTATTTACTTCTTTAATATGTTCATACAATTTCTTAACCTTTTCTTTATGCATATTAATAAAAGCAATCATTTCTTTTTGTATATTTATTTCTAATAACAAGTTGGGATTAACATGGCCAAACTTCATACACGTGGTTAGTTTATTAACTGATTGAATACTACTATTATATGCAGTAACTGCGTATATTACTCTTGTTTATTTTCGGATATTTCTACATTTATTCTTGTCTTAGTATTTTCAAATAACTTTTGTGTTTTGACTTTTCTTGGATTATTTTTAACTAAGTTCAATATTGCTTGATTTTTACTATAATTAATGGTTGACAATATATGAAAACCCATTATTGGTGATTTTATTCTTCTTTCCTTTTTATACGCTATTTTATAATCAAATTCTTCTAATTTTAATTTCCTAACAATTATTTATTTTTATCATAAATTATTATTATTTTAAATTTACCTTATGTAGTTATTTAGGACGTATTACGATGGGAGTTAAAATACTATTCATAAAATGTAGTACGATTTTTAATATATTCTACTAGTCTATTTAATCTTGACCTAGACCGTTTTCAATCTCATTTACGATTATAACATAATTTCTCTTCATTTAAAAATTAATTATTTATACAATTATTAAAATAATCATAATATTTCTTCATTAATAATATATAACAAATACTTTCAAATAATCTTTATAGCAACACTTAATCATAGTAATGCATTTATTTAAAATAATTATGTTGGATGCATAACATATATATATATTTTCCTATTCTAATTCTTATATTAAAATTATTTTCTAACATTATATTTTATTATCCGCTATAAATTTTATTACTGTTTGGCAACTTATTTTTAGAATCTATTATTATATTATTATTAATAACGTTTGGCAATATACAACTATTTACATATTTCATCTCACAATCATTATCTGCATTTCCATTATAATTTTTGGCAGTATCTCTTCACTACTGGCACAACTTTTACTATTATTAAAATCATCAATATTACTATCATTACTTCCTATATTTTCCTGATTATTTATTTCTTAATTTTTGATAACTGTTAATGTTTTTTATTATTACTATCAAATTATTATTACTTGAATTATCTTACTCTTTATTATCTTCAATATTATTACATAAATTATTTTTCTTTATCCTATTCGTCTTCTATTTCCTTTTACGCTTAACTTTATTTTTACTAACATGTGTCATAATAATAATAATAATAATAATATTATTATTATTATTCGTTGGCCAGTTATTATAATCATTTATAAAATTATGAATGTAATTTTCCACTGCTTCAGTATCATGCGTTAATTTAAATAACCTTGAAGTATGGTCATCGATTTCAATTAGATCTGTATTAAAATTGTTTGTTCCGAGTCTCGTGTCCCCTAAAAATAACCGGTCAGAAGTTCTTCATCGTAATTATCTAAACTAATTTCACTGAAAACGGGTTCATAATCCTCGTATAATTTATCACCACCTACTTCTACTAAGTCCATGTATTTTCATTACTATATTTATTCTGTAAGCTAAAATCATCTATTTCTGAAATATTTTCATGGGAATTTTCTACTACTTTCTCATATAAATCGTAACCTAAACTTTTCGATATTTCGAATTCGTCATGTGACTCTTCAAATTCATCATCATCATTTATTACCATAAATTCATTTCGCGGATTAAAATAACCTAATTCATTATTAAAACCAATTTCGTTTGTGAATAAAAATCCTCTAATTCATCATCAGTTAACTTCTACTAAACCAAAATTGTCCATCACAGAGGTAGTTTCAAATTCTTCAACTCATTCCTCATCTTCACTATCGGGGTTAATTCTACTGATTTTTTCAAAAATATTTTTCTTAGGGTCTAACAGTCTTTTGTTTAATTTTATTTTGTGTCAACAGATTTAAATTTTATTATTGATTATTATTACTGTTTCCTGGGTATTCTACCCACTGGCCTAGTAATATTATCGTAAGATTCTTCAAACTTTTCGCTGCTGGTCCTAGTACTCGGCAGTTGATACAATTTTGGGTGTTTATTTGGGGGTTTTATCGAATTTTGGAAGTAATTAGGATATTCCGGTGTTTAGTATTTACAATTATTTGGGTTTCGGATCGGAACAGCTTATCTTTTTACATTTTGACTACTATTATTATTATTATTTACAAAATTGAATTCATTTATTTTAATTTGGAAATCGTTGGTAGACGCGTTGAGTGCGTCTATTGAATAATAGTTTAATAAAATTTTTTTTACGTTATTACATTCATTAATATTATTACTTATTAGTAATTTTAAATCTAATACTTCAATTTTTTACTTTAAATTTAGATATTCATTCTGGAAATCATCAAGGTCATCCCTGTCATAAAATTTAGCACTAATTCATCACGTAAAGTAATAAATTTGTTCAATATTAACGGATCTCCTGTAAAATCAGAGACCGTGTCAAAATTCTCTTTTTCTAACATTGGTGTGGCCATTTTAAATCTTAATGTCAATATTTCTTATTTTACACATTCAAAAATTATATATCATAAAATTATCAAAATTTCTTATATACCGTACTATCTAAATGTTTTTCTTACTTATAGTACTAATCTTATCATTATGTACATAGTGATTTGTTGCCCTGGTTGATTGGACGTTGACGACTGATTGAATCGCCTTCGCTGATTGGTTGCCTTCGATTGATTGGGTTGCCTTCGCAGTTTGTTGCCTTCCAATGATTGGTCGTGCCTTCGATGAGCGGTTTGTCGATCAGAATTATATTCACTAATACAGCCGAGTACAGCTGTAGCCGGAACAGCTTGTAAAGATGTCCACTCTCCTACCACGCAGAAGCTTGAATCGATTAGCAGCCTGCCGAAGTTCATTGATGCCATCTTCGACGTGGACTCCGTGAATAATGTTCTGTTACTCTCGTTGTCCGTTGCACCTCGTAAATGATTCTATGATTGAAGAAATTATATATATGAATTTCCTGAGATGTCTATTTATTTAGTTCCCTTCATTAGCTGGTGAAATCGAAATTATCATATGCGCTGATACAGTTTGGAGACCCACCGTCTGCGCCAGTTATTTGTTTACACAACGAAAGAGTGTTTTTAAAAAATAACTTTTATTTTTAAAACACGGGATATTATAAAATCTACTTGTGATATACATTCAAAGTATTAATAACTATACAATATATATATATATATATATAAAATACATATGTACTGTAATATTATAATGTTAATGCGTAGATACTTAACAAATAGGACGTTGTATGTAGAACGAATACTGTATTAGAACTAACCAATTATTATTACAATTAACAAAGGGCGCAGTTGCATTGTATTCTATTACACTGCGAATTTCCTAGTATTTACCGCTAGGCAACACACGTGGCTTTTGAATGCAAAGCGTCAGGATCTTACTGTAACATATCTGTACGAGGTCAAGGGCCAGCATTCTTAGTTTTTGCGTAGAGTAACAGAAGCTTTAACTTCTACGAATGTTTAGTTTGGTTCAACATTTTTGCTCACAGTTGTGAAAAAAAACTGTTTTAATTTACAAAATTCTTTATTTATTTCGTACCGTTTTGTAAATTATTATTAACTACGAGATACCGTAACTATTCGTATTCAGTGCCGGTACGAAACTAATTTTTGTACTCATTCTTTAAGCCTTACGCTGACGTTTCGATTGAAGGCACGTAATTAACGATTTTCCAACCAAATTTTGTTTTGCTTTTTTTTGTCTGGTCCTTTGTAGCAGATATATAATATTATTGAACATAATTGAACAACTAGGTTCCTTGAAGTCGTCAGTAATGTAGTCTTTTGTCTAGTAAACTTGGATTTAGTTAACAAAATCAAACTTTTTTCTTTTAATATTTACATCTAGACGTTTGTAATGCCTCCTCATTGGTTATATTCTATTAAATGAAAAGTTAAATAAAAGGTACGGAGTGTACATAACCGTGGACTCAGGAAAATTCATTCATGATTTAAGAATTCTTCCAGTCATGGATACCGGTGTTCTTTGGTGGTTGGGTTACAATTAACCACACGTCTCAGGTATGGTCGGCCTGTGCCTACAAGAGTACACCTCACTCACACATTAAGGAAGAGACGCTGCTGCCTACCGACCCCGAATCCAGAAAACTGTATGGGAGGGTTGCGGAATATTCATAAGAAACTTAACTTGATTCTTCCAAAATATGTAGATTTACATATCATCATATAGAGTCATTTAATTTTGCATTATTTTATTTGATTAAAAATTATCATTAAGTTCCATATTGAAGAAGCAGTGTGACAAAATATGTTCAAAAATACATCGTAGCTCAATAAGGTGATAAAAAAAACTAATTATTTAATAAGCCATAAAATGATCGAGTTTAATAGATAAAGTTAACAAGTTGTTAAGCTAGGCTATGTATACATTTACTATCATGAACAATTGTCTAGCCAGCGTTTAAAAAAATTATCAACCTTTTTCACGGTAGCGCCTCTGCCATTAATCATTATCAGTTCGAATTCCGGTTATTAGTTAGAAAGGTTCATCTAATTCAAGAAAATGTAATTGAACATCAGCTTATCGTTTATGGAATAAATAAATAACGCTAATTCCGTACTACCGGATTACATTGTGCAGCTGTAACTTTGTTTAAAGCCAGATACTCGATGAATAACTTTTTGTCTTCTGATTGTTACGAAGGAGGCATGAGTTATTACAAGTTTGTGAATCCTTAGTGTAAGTTTATTGAAATTCATCTATTGAATTACTCGAATAATATTTCCAGTTGTTATGTAAGTGCTGAAGTATAATTTGCGTAAGTAGTTAATTTAAGAGATGTACTGATCATATCGAATTTGTAACCCACCGAGTTGGTTAGTGGTGAACTGTCATCGCAAATCAGCTGATTTCGAAGACAAGAGTTCTAAGATTCAAATCCTAGTAAAGACGGTTACTTTTATACGGATTTGAATTTTACATCGTGGGTATCGGTATTCTTTGGTGGTTGGGTTTCAATTAACCACACATCTCAAGAATGGTCGACCTGAAACTGTACAAGACTACACTTCATCTACATTCATATATATCATCCTCTGAAGTAATACCTTACGGTGGTTCCGGAGGCTAAACAGAAAAAAGGAAGTGTTTGTTACAGTATTTAGCCTTATAAAATTACACGGGGCTGCGGTATAGAGTCGAACAGACGTGTTTACATTTTTTATATGGTTATACAAATGCACAGTTTAATGTAAAAATCCTATTAATATATTTGAACGTAAATTTTTGTTTATTCTCTTAACAAATTTATGGGTCGTTGAAATTACACTACCTGGAAAGAAAAAATGTTGCTCTGTTTTTGCGTAATTTTCCATAACTTCTTAAAAATTTTTCGTTTTCTTCAAAATATTTGCAAATCACAACAGAGCAGAGTAAGGAAGTGTTTATAGCATATAAACTCAACAATAAAAGTTAAGTTAAAAATAAATCCTAAAACTAAATCAATTCCTCCAGCTGGCCGTTCGTAAGATATAATTACAATATAATTAAGATATAATTAGCGACGCTTCCGAAACAGTCTCGCTCGCTCGGCACCGGACATCGTGGTGCCTATGCGACTCATAACCTTCCCTTTCCAACGATATGCATAATTTATATTTCCGGCTGGCGTTTGCGTGGGCTGAGGCTGAGATATTGAATTTTTATACTTTTTTACATGTTTACCTTAATTTTTTTTACACTAAATATTGTCCAAAATACACTTGTTATTACT
This sequence comes from Lycorma delicatula, assembly GCF_047948215.1. Classification (NCBI taxonomy): domain Eukaryota; kingdom Metazoa; phylum Arthropoda; class Insecta; order Hemiptera; family Fulgoridae; genus Lycorma; species Lycorma delicatula. The sequence goes on from NC_134457.1 coordinate 107,713,600, forward strand.
TAAATCGATCTATCTCGACAAACTCTAAGTACAAACACACGAATCACTGCGCTATCACGTCTAAGTCGTAAGCTACACTGAATGGAAGTAAGCGAGAGCGCCATTTTTGACTGATCTGCGCCGTGCCCCCTCTCCGCCAACCCGTTCGCCAATGACATAAACTCAAAATCGTACCGGCGAGCTGACTATGTAAGTTATAGAAACCACATTTACATCTCTGAAAGTAATAGTTAGGGAGTTATTTAGGCAGGATGAGATAGACCTTTTCGTTATGCTACGAATTTCTATTCTAGTACCCGTATGTTTCGGTGTAATTTTAAAGACGTTTCACGTCAAAATTTGCGTAATTGAATGAAATTTACTGGATTCGAATCCCATTATATATGGTATTTTTTATACGCTACAATATTTTCATTCCATTTCCCACACACTAGTGTCGTGCAGATAAATGAATTAATCATAAAATGTATATATATGTATTCTGTACAATAATTATTTTAAATCTGCAATATAAAATTTAATTTTTAACATTGTATTATTTAAAAATGGAAATTACGTTCCCAGGATATACAATAATACAAACAAATTACTTACTATACTTAATATTATGAGAATGCTCATTGAAATGCTTTCATGTTAAACGGAAATTATACGATTTTATTTTAAATATGTTTGTGTTTATTTATAATCACATTAATTTTTTGTCATAAAATTTGCATAACTTTTTAGAAAAAGTTTAATGCGCAATTCTTTGTGGGTAATTTACATGTAGTTTATACAAAACATTTTTACTGTTAATTTTTGTTTGGTTTTGATCAGTTTTATTTTGTTTTGCTTTATCGTTAAAGAATTTTAACTTCATATAACGCTTGAGTTTGTCAAGTTTTCCGTATTCAGTAACTGATAGAACTCTCTCCTAAATTTTTTTTTGATCGTATGCCGAAAAAAGAGAATTGCTTTAATTTCTTTATCTTAGATATTAACAAACTTTCTTGTTTGCATATTTAATCACGCTTTTTGTTTTGTTTCAAAAAGTGTCTACTTTTTAAAATATTTGTTATAAATTTCATTGCATCAAGTTTTATTTAACTTTAATGCATTTAGAGCAATTATTTAATTTTTCGGATATTTACCATTATCTGTTATCACAGTAAGTAATTATTTTATATGTTAATTACTTTTTTTACCGACTTTTCGAAGAATATTACGGTAATACTTTCGGTCGCACGGTGGCATCGGGGAGTGAAATTGAATTTACTTTTTGTTTTAAGATATGAGGTTTAAAAAAATACTATTCATGTACAAAATTTTGTGGCTTGTTCTCAAAAAAAACATTCAAGTGTAAAATTCTGTGCCGCGAAAATCTCCAAAAAAACTAGATGAATTTCATTGAAATTTACATATGCTGTAGTAGTCTTTCTGAAGTTGTACATGTGGGAATTGACGATTGGTTAAGTCGGTCTTGAGTTACGCTCAGTTGTTCCACAGAAATTGAAATTATTGTGGCTCGAAAATCTTCAAAACTACTCGATAAATTTCACTCACATTTAGATATTCGATAGAAATTAGATATGCTGTATCTGAAGTTATGCATGACAAAATTTGATGAATATTGGTATTGTCGTTCTTGAATTACGCTCAATTTAAGTTTATGTTGACCATATAGTGGTGTATTTTTCCTGCGCGCTTACACAGTGAGTCGCAGTAGAGAGTGAATTAAAACTTGAATATTGTGTGTAGGGACTACTCGTTAATCAAACGTATGTCGTGCGTTTTACTCTCAAATCAGTGCGTTTCTGACTGCGAAATAGTAAAGGCGTCGAAAACGAAAAGTCAGCCTATTTGCGCAGAATTGTGAAGTATTTTTTCAGTATTTTTTAATTTATTATTGCTGTGTTTTGTTAACCGAGTTAATTATTGATTAACTTAATTTTTAAGTCTTTAAAGTTTTTATTTTTTTGTTGAAAAAACAAAAACGTTGGTCTTCTGATATCCGATAGGAAGGATTTGAAAGTTAAGACCATTTAATTACGAATAATTTTATTATAAAACTTACATTTTTTTAATAAAACTACGTATCTTTATCCTAATTGTTTACATAATAATTGTCGGTGAATGAATTCTGTCTTAGTGATCCAAGAGCTACAAAATACACGTTGAATTCCATTGCCGCTATTTCTACTACTTAACTATATCATGACTGTTTAAAAACTTCTTTAAGTTCTTGATTTCTGGGGAACGTTCGTCTTCCAGTACTTTCTTCTCCGTTTCGAAGAGATGAAAGTCGCTCGAAATGAAGTCCGAACTTTGCCATGGGTTACTATTAACTTTCTATCCAAATATCACAGAACTTAATGTGGTCATGCATTACCATGGAATGACAGTTTCCATAAATGTTTCCGTGCTGATTTTAAATAGATAACTTCTGCAACAATTTTCAGTAGACTGGTGCAGTAATGGTTGTTCCTTATGATTTGAAATTAGTAAATAAGTCTTCAAGTCGACCTCAAAATAAGATGATGTATATGAATTTTCTTGTGTAATCGGATTTTGCTTATTCTTAAGTTTTTATTTTATTTTTTTGTGTGACTGAAGGTGGTGTGTCATCCAGGTACTTGCGTCTAGCCTCCTAAATACTAGATGATCTTCATGTTTTACTGCTGGTAACACTCGTATTACTTGCAAAATTTTCTACAAACCTTATTTTAGCTTAAATTTTAGATAAAGATTTTACCAAGAATTGATCCAGAATTATCTGAAAAAAATTAATTCCAAATCCCTAATGGTGACCCCATTAGCCTATTTCTCGCCTACGGATTTCTTGATATCAGATGATAAAGATTGAATTGAATTTATTATTTACAGCTATTTAATCTAAGATATTAATGAACTTTTACTATTTGTAGATAATTAATAATTTCCGTAACTCTTTAAAACTCAAATAAAATATCTTAATTTAATTAAATAAAAAATATATATAATCTTTGAAAAATATAGTAACTCGTGGTTCCTGAACCACGAGTAGTTTCTTTTATATGCATAAGGACTGAAGGAGATGCTTGTGAATCGGGCGCCTGAACACTCGTACGCTCAGTTTTTTTTATTTCAAATCTATAAACTAACTGAATAAGACGTATAGTTAGCTGTAGCGTGATTCGTTTACTGTTTTTAGACCCCAGTATTATTTTTTCGAATAAACAAAAACAAAATAAATAGATATTATTTTGTAATCTTAAATACGTGTCTAAATATAACTTTTACTTATTTTGTATATTTAGTTCAAAAATTACTGTACTGATTCTAATCGGTCTGCTCTAATGGTATAAATTTTATAAATTCCCCCGAACGAATTTGCCGTATATTTGCTCGAAGAATATAATTGTTGTCTCGAGGTGCTTGTTTTTGTAGAATAAAGAAATGATTCAGTTATTTTTGCAGTACTCTTTTATAACACTTTCTTACTTTGAGGAGGGAAAAGCTCTGCCAGCCACTGCCGGCCGAACAGACGGTAGTGTCGGGCTCTCACCGACTGAAACCCCCTCCTTCTTAATACAACATGAACAAATACCCGCCTTTTGGCATTACTCAGGGGCATGCTGCACTCGCCACGGGACTTAAGATTAGCTCAGGGAGTCCTTAACCCCTCAACAGTAGCTAAATGCCTGTCGGAGCACTCAACCACCTGCTTGTCCAGGCTATCCCTTCACTACTCCTACCCGACAGCGGCTAATTCCCCACTCTTAAAGACCTGTATAAATATGCAGGTCTGTCACCTCACACAGTTCTTTATCAGTATGTCATACAGCTCCTTTTTTTTAATAGGCACTCTTAATCCTTCTCCACACTTAACGCTTCTTGCATCTTCGCTTGTCGGACTGCTGAACCAATTAGCACACGACTTTAATAAACCGCATCACCCATCTCGAACACACAAAGAAAGTATGTCCAACTGAATTTTCGTCTCCATAGTACCTATATTTAGTCGAGAGCCTCATTCTCCTATCAGAGGTGACTGTTAAATACCCCATTCATTAAGCCACTAGGTCACCAAAAATCTACCTTTCCATGATTTCGTCCTATCTAGCTCCTAATGTCCGAAATGAGCGAGTTCGTCCATCTATTACATCTAATGTATAGGTTTAAGGTGTGTGGAGGTGACAGGTCCTCTTGACGCCAACAATATTGTTGGTGTCATGTTCGATTCCTCCGAAAAGTAGAACGCTCTGTCTACGACGTTGAAGACCATTATCGTGGGAAAGGTGGCGGAATGCGGAAACGTAGGATTGGGGGACAGCCTGCAGGTGTTGGTACGTCCGTCCGTATCGATACGTACACACGTAACGGTGAACACACATAGGTTGTGTTATCCGTTGATGCCCTGGGATTCCATTGAGTTCCTGGTCCAAGATCAGTGCTGATCGCGTCATGGCGATGAACATTATCGTGGAGTAGGAGAAAGGTGTGGGATATAGGGACAGCCTGTGGTGGGAGGGTGCGTTCGTTTGCGACTGGTTGTGGATGAACGTGGTCCGTTGATCCCCGTTAGACTCCGCTATCTCGCCGCCTCCGACTGTCTGTCGATTTTGCGATTCGCACCAGAAAATATATGTTTTTTTGGGGGTTCGATCTCCATATGTTGCGGAGGTGGAGGAGTTTTATTAGTTATGAGAGCCTGACACTGCCTTCTGTTTGGACAGACGGCGGCGGGTGCAGTTTTCCCTTCTCCAACGAAAAAAAATTCCTTCTCATATGCATATCTACTCCGACCAGATCTTTTTCCGCATCATTTTCAAAATATTGCCTTCTTCATTTAACATTCTTCACATCTTATTATTCATTTATATATATGTATATATTATATGAGCATGTATATTGATATCCTGCACCAAGGATAAAATTTTTCACACTTAGGCTACTAATTAACGCACATTCAGAGTTTCTCCTGAAACAAAAATTAATGAGTCATCTATGTGTACGCGAGGTGGAAAATGCATTTTTTGGACAATATTTTTATCTTAGCTATGAATTCAGTGACGTCATAGTGTTTCAATATTTTCTTTTTAGCTTTTTATTTCTTTATTCATATTTCTTGATATTATGAATACCATATTTCTTTCTATGACTGTTGGTTATGCATGTGTGAAGTACACGGATGTAGCACACAAGAGTGCCGTTTTCGAAAATATAAACCTTGTATAACTTAATTCATAAATTCTCCATAAAAAAGAGTTAAATTTATGCCAACATTGTCTGTCATTCAATTCAGTGTTATACCATCGGCTGGTACATACGATTGTTAATATAATACATCCGGGTCATTTAATTTCGGATCTCTTTTTGTTGTTATCTTTCATCTCTTTCTGTCTTCCCTTTTTTCATTCTTCTCATCTATTTATTGAGCTTTCTTCAAACTATGTAATTCGTTAACTATATACTCAATTTTTTCGTTCTAATTCGAGCTTACTCTGTGATGAAAATTTAGTTTTTCAAGACTATTTAGAAAACAAAATACTTTGAAAGTATTACTATCCTTGTAGTTATTATTGCGCTGCTAAAAATCGATTTGAAGAGGTTTTTTTTAATCGATGAATTTAAGTTGTTTGTTTATTAGACGTTTCTATGATCGTAAAAAATTTGAATCATATGGTAACATTTTCTCTAATATGTTTTATACGCGTTGTCATTTGTTTATTCCTGTTTTAGAAAGTTCATTTGACTCTTTGTAATTGGTTGTTTATTCAAGTAATGTTATTCGAGCTCCGGAAAAAATAAAAAAAAGTGAATAAAAATAAATAAGAGAAAGTAAAATTATTTTCTTAATAATTTAATAATTAAAAATTTTTGTCGTAAGCAACATCCCAAATTTTGATAATTTAAGTGTAGAAATGTTTTATCAGTAACCTTTTAAGTCTATTTGCAGATTAGGCTTTTTGTATTGGACGTTTCATCAGTTATAAATGATGGTGTAAATAAATTATTTTCTGCTACCATCCATCGAGAATATGATGTTTAAAAGTAAATTTCTTCGCATGCCGATGTCTAGCAATCGTAATATTGACGTCAACCCACATAAGTTTCGAAATCGACAACAATTTTTTCCAGCATGCATTTATTAGTTCCAAATTATTATTTAGAAAACAGCCGAACACAACTCGAATCATTTTAAAACAGCATCGTTAAGTATAAGCCGCAGTCGTTTAATCAGATTGATTTCCAGAGTTTTGTCTAACTATCTGTATGTTTTAGTTTGCGAAACTAAACCACCTAAATTATCTTGTGGCAGAATTAAAAAGAAGAAGAAAAAACAAACAATATAGAGTGGTAATGACGTTGATGGTTAGTAATATCCCGGCCTTAGCCACTGGTTGCCTACTATTCTGTTCGTTAGTTTATTTGTGTTAACATTTTTGTTTTCTTAGAACTTTTTTATCCATTAGAATTTTCCATGCCTTCCAAATGGTGATTGTGCTGTACTGATGCTTTATAAAAAAATGTAATTTTCCGCGTACTCGTGCGAAATTTTTTATAATTTGTTTAAAAGGGCCTTAGTACTGATGGTTGGGCCAAACGGAATCGATTAACATATTGGAATTTTCTAGTTAAGAACGTAAATAAAGTAGGGTAATGTGTTTTTTAATGGCAATGATATATTTGGAAATTACGTCATTCTATTTTCGCTTGCGATCAGAAGTCTTAGAATTAGTTTCAGTTTACAAACAAATTTACTAGGTAATTCGCTGCTAATCTAATCATCATTAATGACGATTCAAGTACACCCAGAATTAATATTTATAAATTCATTTTCTGAAAAAAAAATAAAAATAAAAATAACTAAATAAATAAACATGAAAGGATTATGCAAATAAATATGGCAATTACGGGATTTATAGGGTCTGATATCGGAAATAACAAATAAATAAATTAAATATTTATGTGTATACGGGGAAGAGCTGGTGAATTATGTATAATGATTTTACCCATCTACTGCCATGATATTTTAAAACATCGTAAGCAACGCAAGATATGTATCGGCAAGAATTAAAAAGAAAATAACAAAGGAATTAGTAAAACATAATCTAGTTATATTTGATTTAAATGTGTGTGTTTCAATTTTTCTTTTCAGTTTTCAATTTTTTACTTTCATATTTTTTTCTTCCTTTTTTATATCCAAGTACACTCATAATCATGTTTCTTATTGTCATAATCCAGTTAAGAAAATAAATCATCTGTTTCTCATCATGGAAACACTGATTACCGTTGGTAACTCTAAGTTTGGTAGTATTTGGTAACATTGCCATTTAGTTATTACTGTTAAGTTCTCATCCGCTAAAAGTCATTGAAACATAAAATCTAAAAGAAGTCTGATTAGGCGGAAGAGGATTTTTATTTGAACTAGGTTATTTAATGGTCATGCTATACTGAACTTCTGTCATTAGAGATAAATTATTGGTATTTTCACCAGTAATAATAGTTCTTATAAGAATATCTTCTGATCTGAGCCAAATATACAAGTGTACTGAGTACAGAGTTAAACAACAGTTAGGTTCTATCAATAGCCGGCCTCCGAGGCGCGAGTGATAGCGTTTCGGACTTTCTTCCGGAGGTCTCGAGTTCGAATCCCGGTCAGGCATGGCATTTTTCACTCGCTAAAAAAATTGTCGTTCATCTATCCTCTGAAGCAATACCTGATGGTGGTCCCGGAGATACTAACAAGTTCTATCAATGATATCTTGGATTTTTCTTTCTTTTTCCTGTTTAACCTCCGGGAATTATCGTTCAGGTATTAATTCAGAGGATGAATGAGGATGATATTTATGTGTGTAAATAAAGTGTAGTTTTGTACAGTCTCAGCTTGACCATTTCTGAGATGTGTGGTTAATTGAAACCCAATGATATTTTGGACTGCGACTCGGTTAGTCAACACTTTTTTTGTCATAACCTTCTTTTTACCGAAGCTAATTTATTTAGCCTATACATATTGCACATAAGCAAATAAATAATTTATTTTTGTTAATTTTAAAGAGTACTTTTTGAACAGTTCGTCTTTTTTCACCAATATCTGTGATACTATTACGAATATTTATAGAAAATGGAAAGTTTTCAGTTCTCTTATTGTAACTATAATTTCTGGCTGATGTAAGGATATTACTGTTAAGTAAATTATTATTTTTATTGCTTCTTGAAGGGAAACATAATAAAGTTAAATTCTAATTGCAAAATTAAATTAAATTATAATTGTTTAATTATAATTGCATTGACATATTGTCAAGATCCATAACTTTCAATGCATGAACAGTTTAATTTATATCAGTTTTAATAATTTTCTTATGTTTTATTGTAAAATGTTCGTTCGGGTGGTGATTCGGATTTTTTTTTAACATACTTCAAGAAATGCTGTATTTAATATTTTTAACTTTTTCCAAGAAAAATTCTTTACTTTTTATTATTAATAGAAATATTACTCTAATAATAATTTATTATTACAATATAAAATTTTTTTTGTAATAAAATTACTAATTAGAAACAGAAATATTATAGTAAAATATAATTATTATAATATTATAACAGTAATAATATAATAAAATTTATTATCCTTACAAAAAATTAGTTTGAATTACAACACGTGATCTAATGTCAATAGCGTGGTAACAATTATATAATACTTGCGTTAATGTACATTTTAAATAATTTGTGTAATAATGGACTTCAGGTTGAATGGCTTGTCGCGATTTTTACCTCATTCTGAGAGAATGGGTCAGGATTTTAAAGACCACTATTTTTGCTTTTACTCAGGTGTTAGACGAACATTTCTTGCATATTATGATATTTCTGGAAAACTCTGAACTGTGCCTAGACAAATGTCTACCTACATGAAAAACAATTAGTTGTGTTTAATGATGGGATTTGCGGTCAGCCTTTTTTAAATGTATTCGTAGATAAGAAAAATATATCAATGCAAAGTCAGTATAAAAGATTGTTGCAGGATAATCCTTTGTTATATTTGCACTTGCAAAACAGTGAAACTGGAAGAGCTTCTTGATATGCTTTTTGATAAACTTGTTCATATCATTTATGGATAATCCTTTGTAACCATTTCAGTTGTACCACCCGACCAAAAACGCAATGGTTTGATGAAATCATAGAATAGATTTCAACGTTGAAAATGAAAACTTCAAACTTTTTCTACTGCTGGTCTACCTGATGAGTAATAAATTTTGAATTAAATTTAAATAACATTATTAATAAAAGTAATTCCTAATTTAATCTGTTGCAATGAAATTAATTGAATAAATATTGCAGAGAAAAAACTTAAAATGGTAATTACTGAATTTATTTAAATACTCAAAACATTACTGTGTTAATTAGTCAAGGTTAGTGAGCGAAGCGAGCGTAGGTTAAGTTTGGTTAAATTAATATAAAATAAATAAATATAAATGGTTATACTGAATGAGTACATCTAATGACATAGAATTTAATGGACGTGAAAGGTGGCTATGCAAAAAACGAATCTGTCGATCAGAAATTGGTTTACGCAATAACTCATGGTTACAAGACGCACAGTTATCATTTGATACTATTATTACGTTTATTTACTGCTGGTCAAAGGAATATACAAAAATATATATATCCCTTTGATTTAGTACAAAAAAAAAAAATAGAAAAAAATTTTTTTTTTTTCAATTAAAAATATTTTTTTTTTCAACATAATTTCTGAGTTATTTTGAGTTGTTTTGGGCAAGAATTTTTGGGTGGCATAAAACGAAAAAGTGCCGTTAATGTTTAACCAATTAAAACAAATTGATCCCCTGGCAGCAAGTTGTATGATTTGTTTGGTTTTCCTTGACCATAAATCTCTTAAAAGATTATTTTACAAAATACAACGCAACTACTTAATAAGATTTAAAAGTAACGTTAAAAAAAAGTCTTCTAAATTCCTTTTCCTCCAAAAGTACTCTCCTACTGGGCTAACTGTAAGAGTTAATCGTAGTACCCGGTTATAATCTAGTATTGTTTTAATAAGTCTATTATAAAAGTTACTTTAATAGAATTTTACTCTCAGTATTAATTTAAACATTGTTTATGTTTTTATTTTTCTCTATAACTATAATTTTATTTTGTGGATGATGTGTAGACAAGTACCTAAGGCATATCAGATTTTGCTCTCCTAAAATCTAACCTAGTTTGTCCGGTTCAGTATCTAACGCGTGTCAGAATCTTTTCGATCAGGTAGGCTTGTTACCGTTCCAGAAAGATAGGCTATAGAGATGTTAGAGCGAGAATTGAGGGAGTATACTATTACTCGTGCTATCTCTCCCCCACCATCTCCGTAGAAGTATATAAGGAGATACTAACCAAAATCCAAAGAGACATTTCGGTTTGTCGACGGGTTGTGTTAGCTGATGACTTCAATGCCTGGTCGACGGACTAGGGATCGATCAGAACAACGAAAGGGGCGCCACCCTGATGGATGTGGCTGCGAGGCTTGATTTGATGATACTCAATATTGGGGGAGAGTACACCTACAGGAGAGGCGGGAGGGGTTCCATTCTTGATGTAAGCTTTGCCTCTCCTGAAGTTGCTGCGGAAATCAGCGACTGGAGAGTGGAGGGAAGGCTATTTGGCCAGTGATCATCAGGCAATCCTGATGACACTGTTACATACCAGCATCGAGGAGGATGACTCACCCATGACCATGGGCTGGAGTGCTAGAAATCTCGAGCTTGTGGTTCTAACGAAGTGACTTAACTTGAGAGGAGTTCATGGAAGCGTCACCGCGGAGGAGAAGCCCTCTCGTCCCGCAATTGCGTTGGAAGAGGCCTATTCCGTCCTACTGCGTAAGTATATAAGGCGGGGACATCCCTCGTACTGGTGGACGGAAGAGATAGCGCAAAAGAGGAACGAATACCACAAGGGCGTAACTGCATTCCGTACATTCTGTATTCACAGAACAGTACAACGTGTGCAGGAAAGAACTGAGCAAATTTAATCGCCCAGTCTATATAGGTGTTTGACTTAATAATACAGGACGTGGACGCCGAACCGTGAGGGAAATCTTACGCCGTCTTAGTAAGGAGTGCCATAAGATCCAAGGCATCGCATGTAACAACTGCCCACGAAACTTCAATCATCGTGAATGCGCTCTTTCCCCGCGGGAACGAGGTGACCAAGGATGACCCTAACTCGAGGTCCCCCCCCCCGTTTTTTACCAGTGAGGCGATAGTTAGAACACCATCGGCAAAGGCTCCTGGCCCGGACCTGCTGCCGAACATGGTGGTCAAGGTAGCGGCTCGGGCTGTGCTGGAGGCATTCCTCTAAACTTATAATACATTCTTGAGGGAGGGGATCTTTCCAAACATCTGGAAACGGCAGAAACTAGTATTAGTGCCAAAGCCTGATTACGATCCATCTCTTCCCTCTTCGTATCGCCCACTAGCCGTAATCGATGAGCTGGCTAAGGTACTTGAGAGAATGCTTCAAGTAAGGATCATAGCGGCACTAGAGACACAGGGCGGACTCTCCGTAAATCAGTTCGGTTTGCGCAGCGGTAGATCCGCCCTTTACGCAGTCGCGGAAGTCTGCCGGATGGCTGGAGAGGTGCTGAGAAAAAGAGGTAGAAAGATCTGCGTTCTTGCCACCCTGGACGTTAGGAAAGCGTTTAACTCTGTCCTGCACTCAGCGATAATAAGATAGGGAGTTGGGAGTACCAGATTACTTTTGCCGGACGGTGAGATCCTATCTCACCGATCGCAGGTTTATGTGCAGAGTACAGGGCAGAATAATCGAGAGAAGAATCAACAGAGGTGTACCGCAAGGGTCAGTCCTGGGACTGACCCTATGGACGGCTGCTCACAACGGTGTCTTCAGTGTTGCCCTCCCACCGGCAGTGACCTTGGTAGGTTACGCTGATGACCACCTCGTGCTTGTTGTCAAGGCGGACACACGAAGGGACACTGCCAACAAAGTGCGAATGTCTTACGAGAAGATCAACGACTGGTTGGCTGGAGCCGGACTTGTCCTGTCTCCAGAAAAGATGGAGATGGTCGTGGTCACTGCCTCCAAACGAAGATCTACACTGAGATGATCCTGGATAGAAAAAAAATAACATCAAAGCCAGCGATCAGATACCAAGATGTATGGGTGGTCTCTAGACTTAGATTTGGAGCTCATATACTCCAGGCCTGCGTAAAGCCGAGAAAATGAGGAGGTTGATCGTTCAACTACTGCCGAGCAAAGAGGGACCACCGTTGCAGAGGAAAAAACTGCTGACTGGAGTAGTATATTTTACTCTTCTGTACGGTGTCCAGCTGTGGTCAGGCGCAATAAAATACGCCAAATATAGAAGCAAACTAGATTCCGTGCTCAGGAAGTGTTGCCTTCGGGTGGTATCGGTCTACTGGACTGTTTTCCGGATGCAGTGGAGGTCCTAGCCGGATTCCTGCCTATAGACCTAGCACACAGCGTTGCAGAAACTTAGAACTTGGCTCAACGTCTGCAGTAGAAAAGAAGAAGAAGAAACAAGAATTCTAGACGAAATGATGAACGTGTGGCAGGAACGGTGAGACCGGTCCACGAAAGGAAATGGACCCATCGGCTGGGACTAAAAGATTAAGGACTGGTGTAATAGGAGACATGGCTCGCCGGGATATGAAATGACACAGTTCCTGGCGGGTCATGGAGGTTTCAGATCGTACCTGTACAGGTTTGGGATTGATTACGCGGACACCTGCCCCGAATGTGATGAGGAGAGACCCCGCTCTATATATTTTTTGAATTTCAGAGATTTAGTGACGGGAGAAACGAGGTGCTCGGAAGGCTAAACATCGCACGCATGTTCTGCCCTGAGGAAACAGAGAAAATACTCATATAGGATGAGGCGCAGTGGAAGGCGGTAGAAGAAGACGTCAAGTCTGTGGTGAGGAAATTACACACATATGAAGAGGCCCAAAACGGAGCACGGGGCTGGAGAATACGTGGGCGGACAGGCCCGCCTACGCCTGAGCATACAGGGGGCCCCCGAATGTGCGGGGGTTGCCTGGGTACGATGAGGATGGGAGCACTCCGTCTTCGTGCCTAATGGCGGCCACAGCAAGATGTGTCATGCACAAATATGTCTGCGTGGATCGGGTCCACCATTGTATGGTTGTTGAGATTTGACGTAATGTTGTATGGTATGCTTCTGATATTTGAGGTTTTCCCTTAGGTGTGTTCTTTTTACTTATGTATATTTGTATTAATATTTGATGCATTTTTCTGTAGGATTATATGTGTCTTGATTATTCTGATGATATGAGGCTGTTATTCTAACTTCATTGTATAAGAGATAGGTAGGCGAATATATTTGATTTATATGCTCTGTTTAGTGATAAATATGATTTTATTGCTTTGATTTGTTTCTGTGTATTGTATGATACGATATGTATTTGATGTTAACTTGTTCGGTTATTTTGTATTCATGATTCTATTGAATTCTGGTGATAGTTTGGTGACTGCGATAGTTACGAATTAAATACGTATTGCAGTATGTCCTGAGCTTGTATATACCTTTGGTGTATTTTTCTTTGCTGTTAGTTTATGTACTTGTGTGATTCACCTATGCATTCTGAGTATGAATGATGGTGCGACTCTGATGTTGATGATGGTTTAGATGTCTTCAGAGTGTGATCTATCTTGAGTATGAGTTTTGGTGCATATCCTTTCAACCTAATATTGTTAGATGAATTGTATTGTATTATTATCATTTTGTGTGTATTTTTAGATTTGTGTATATTATATTGTACGAATGAGTGTATGGGCGTATAATCCCCCCCCCCTTCTAGACGAAATGCTTGCTTAAGCTGTTCCTGGAAGGGCGGGGAACCAGGAGTGAGAGACGAGTTTTAGTCGGTAGGGTGCAGGCACGCATAGGCTTCTAATAACATCTAGCCCAACCCGTACGAGTCCGACATTCCCCCACTTGTGTGGGGGGGTACGTACTGGTATTTCTCAGACTCATAGTTAACAAAAAAAAAAAAAGACATAAAGATATTTCATCGCCTCCACTCGCTAAGGATTCACAGTCTATAACGATCTAATTTACTATCTTTTATTGACCAATCCAAGAGAAGGTAAACCTGCAGAACCATTCTCCCAAGCGGGCCATGCTCAATATTAGGAGCTTCTTCGAACACCTAGCCTGACAGATCAGCAGTCCGAGTGGAGTACTGGGATTGTAAATTAGCGTTTTCTGCAGACCATTCCCAGGGTAATTGTCAAATTCTAGTGTGCTAATTATAAGCACATTTGGAAACCACAATTTTGGTTGCAGTTAAGTTGGTGTTCGCATAGCAAACAGATTCCGAAATTATTTTTATGTAGGGAAAGCCTTTAACTGTTTTAGCCAGCGCCTGTTATCTCTCAGTGTCCTAGCGCCTGATGTTATTCCACATATTCTTGGCTGATAGTACGCAATAGTTACTCTCCCTTACCACCTCAAAGTTGATTGAATATATGAATTTAATACTTTAGGCTACCAGACAAAATAAAGGAAAATAAAATTGGTGTGTTGCCTTTTTATTAAAACAATTTATGTAACATAAAATGAGTTAAATTTCGGCGTGAAAAACTTGAATAAAAATCTAGGATTATATAATTAAGATTGGCATACCTGAGACAGCTTGGCATACCTGGGACAGCTCGCGTTAATACGCTTTTCGAAGTCGTAACACAATCTTTTTTCTTACTATAAGTGACATAAAATTTCATGTATTGCCTGTAACAATACGCATGTTCACGTGTACACAGATGCAAGCATAATTTTCATACAAGATAAAATCAAAATAGTTGAGAATGGTGCAATATGAGTACATAATCTGTACTTTATTCGCTGAACAAATAAAATTTTATTTATTTCAAGAAGTGTCGACCTTGTCTAAGAACCGTTGTAATATTAAGTGGTTCTAGTTGAATTAAAGCAGGAAAACCCCCCCTCAGCAAATAGTCTACATACTATGTAGACAGTATACATAATAAGATATATACTACACGTACATTATATATATATATATATATATATATATATATATATATATACTATTCTACACGTACTATGTTCAATACTATAGGCGTTATACTATGGCTTTGAATTTGTGTTAAATTAAATAAAGGTTTATTTAAGTGAGTTGTAGTTAATAAAAAAATAACAGTTTCAAATTACTATTTATGAGTAATAAGAAACTGGAATAAAGAAAACAGCAACCTCATTAACTTATCCATCTAATAGATTTATCATTAAACATTAAAAACTAATATAGAGATATTTATTCGTTTGTCTTATCTATATTTTCTTCTAAAACGCTGAGAAAAGTTTATTAATACTGAGAAATAATATTCACTTTTGTTTGATTCTCTAAAATTCTTTAGATTTTTCTCTAAGACAGTTAAGAGAAATGTCGGATAATGACAAATGTGAAAAAACAAGTTTCTCAAAAGGAAACTACACTCTTGATAATCACTGAAAAAAGAAAGTTTCCCTATTACTATTAGAATTCTTATCTATTGCATAGATAAGAATTCTAATTCGAAATCACAGCTTTCTTAAAAAATAGAAATATTTATTTTTTCTTAAACACTACATATTATAGAAACTAAATTTAACATAGTCTAATATAAAACAAAACGAAAAACTTACTAAACCATATTTTTGGTGCCAATTTCAAGAAATCGAAATTTAAAGAAGATTTAAATAGTGTTATTTATTTTTAAAGGTGCTTAAACGATATGAAATTTGTTTTAACTATTTTAAAGTTAATTTTAATTTATTCAGTTTTATTTGTATTTAAAATATGGGTAAGTCTACAAAAACCGTCGCCGTTGGATAAACTATATAGTTATAAATCATGTACGATTTTCTGGTTTAGTAAATAAAATATGTTCTAATTAAAAAAGATTGATAGATTAATATTTCTTTATAAACATTATTTATTTCTATTAATAATAATTATTATTTTAGTACTTGATCGAGAACATTATTAGTAAAGTACATTCATTACAAAAGACGCAAAACAATATTAGATTTTTTTTTCATAATTTATTTTTAAAGTTTTTTTGTTTTTATTGTACGATTAAGAATTAGGAAGAAAATAAACTCTTTGTAAAATACATTTAATATTTTTTTTTAGAAAACTACGATAATCATGGGTAGTAAAATTTCCTGGGAAATTTTGTGTTCATGTCTGTGCAAGTATGAAAAGAACAGGACATAACAGTACAGGAAATATAAAGAGTAAGAACCTAACTACGATTAAAATCAGAAAAGGAGTGTAGATAATGTCGTTATTTAACTATTGATTGTAAGGAAATTTATACAACGGAATAATTTCAAATCAGGGCAATATTTCGAGAGTAATTCTTGAACATACATGAAGAAATACAAATGTGTCGAATTGAGGAACTTCTTTCTTGTGATGTTATTAAAAATTAGTACTTTTGTTCATTGAACATACGAAATTGTGTTTAATGGGTCGAGTGTTATTCGTGATATTTATTTATAACAAAATCTTTCTTAATCTGTTTTTCCTATTTGATATCTGATTTTTAACAAAATTTGCATGTTGTTTTACATTTAATATTATGAATAATTATTAGTCAATATTTCGTTGGTATAGTTGGTGATAGGGTGGTTCACTACCCAATGAATCTTTTTTTGTATCATTCTGTATTATGCAAGAGCTAACTGAAAAATTTTTTAGTAAAGGACATAAAACGTTTACAGGATGAAGGAGGATGATATGTATGAATTTAAATGTAGTCTTGTACAGTCTCAGGTCGATCATTCCTGAGATATGTGGTTAATACAACCCAACCATCAAAGAACACTGGTATCCACGATCTAGTATTCAAATCTGTATAAAAGTAGTTGCTTTTATACAGAAAATCTAGTAAAGGCAGTTGCCTTTACTAGGATTTGAACCTTAGAACTCTCGACCCCGACGTGGAATTACTGTCCATCTGCGTATTTACGCTTTCTAAACTTTGATGAGTAATAAAAACTAGCTGCATATTCAGCTATTGTATTAGGCGGAGTGAAAACATTGATATTTCCTTATTATATAAGTACGAATTCATTTATGTTAAAGGAAATACAAAAGGACAAGTTTTATCCAAAAAGCCCTATTAGTTCTTTGAATAAATTACAACTATCAATCTTGATATAGAAAGTTAAGCATGTCGTTTTTTTATTAGTTTATATCCTTGTTTACGCTCACTTTATTTTATAAAATTATGTTTACTGTTATCGGACGACAATTAACATTTGAATCCTTTTTCTTCTTTCATAATTTTGTCGTTTTCATTTGCTGATCTATAAAAGTGATTGCAGATGATGATGATGAGGGATATTATCTGTACGTGTAAACGTTTTAGAAATTCCAAACACTGTTACTGTATAATATGTTCATTTACGTGATTTTTTTTGGTTTACGTCAAACCATAAAACCAAATGTAAGAGATTTCTTATACCATCCTCATAGACTTCACTCTTGACGTAGATTATTTTACGAGTCCTTATCGGATCCTGGTGATGTATTTTAGAGTCAAAGGATAGATGGTGCAATTTTTTAGGGTGTTATGTTTTTCCTATGAAATTTTAAAGGAAAGGTACCATAGATATAATAAAATCATACCGTACACAATAAAGAAACAAAGTGGTATCTCTTTGATTTTGTACCGATGTGATTTTTCATGCACATGTTATTATGATATAATGTATGATACGTACGTTTTGTTTTAATTTGTTGCATCGGTGACTAATAAAAGTAATAATATACTAGCATTTATAACCATAACTGACCAACCTTTTGCAGCAGCAAGCTTAGAGTTATAATTGTAAAGTCCCTTAAAATTAACAATTGTAGAAAATTCGGATTTCAAATACGATTTCAACAATAAAAACTACATTATTGAACTGCCAAGCTGAATAATATTAATTTTAACTCCTATCATTCTTGTGAAGTGAGATTGGCCTTTACATATGATAACCGATTAACAGGAAGTAAGTATATAGGGGTCACTATTTAATTAATGGGTCATGGCGATCTATCAGTAATATCTGACAAGGTATTTAGAAATTCATTATGATGTACAATACTAAGTATTGCCTGCTGGAATCTCGCCAATTATATTATTATAAAAATGTTCTCAATTAACCCTTTTAGCTCTCGTCAATGAATAATTGTTGTAGATTGAATTTCTCATTTACAGCTGTCGTTTTTCTTAATTAATTCTTACTGTGTATTACTAATACTTAGGTTATTAACATATTTCCTACAACGCTCTCTAGCGGCGTGTAGAGTTTTTCACATGGCATTTTCTCTGGTGGTTAATTGCCTGCTGAAGATATCGTAATGAAACATAGCTAGCTAAAATCTATTGGAAATTCTATTGGAATTTTTAAAACCGCAAGGAAATTTCAATTCATTAACGAATTTCCTATAAAGAAGCAGAATATCCTGAAACATGGTGATGACATACGTGCACAATACTTGCTATTTTCCATTGGATTAAAGTATAATAATTTTATATATATATATAAAATTTCTTGATATATATATATCAAGCAACTCGGCGTGTAAATAAAACTCTTAAAAAATCAAAATTATAATACATAAAACTAATTATAAACAATAAAAACTAAAATATATTTTTCAGTTAATAAAATCAGTGGTTTTTTAACAGTAAATAATTTGCAGTAGAATATAAAAAACTTACTTGTTATTATTTTAATCGTTGAAATAGAAACTGCTACTCGGAATGGTTTTTTAAATAATCCTTTGTGTATTACATTTATTTTTTTTTTTAATTTGTATGGTAATCGATCTTTATTATTATTAATTATTATTCTTATTATTAATCTTTTTTAATGAATAATTTCTAATATGGCTAATAACCTTCAAACTTTTAAATAGAAAAAAATTGAAAAACGTTTTATCATTTTTCTGAGCATATTTTTGATGTGTCAAAGTGATTAAATTTTTTTAAAGTATGATACTTCATTATTTTTACTATAACCTAAACTTAATTTGCTTTTTTATTAGATACTGTTGTAATGCAAACTTATTCCTTTTTATGTTTGTATCGAAGATCGGTATAGCGAATCTGGTATATAATTGTTTCTGCTTTAAACTAGTAATTAGTTGAGGAGCAGAAAATTGGAGAATAGTGTCGTGATTTTTGAAAAAAATATTTGGTTTTTGAAATAATCCAATTTAGATTTCTAGACCGATTTTTTTTTTAAATTGAATAGATTTTTACTTATTCATTGTTGTTTTATCGCACTTGTTGTATGCATTTATACTGAATTAAGAAAAAGAAGCATTTTGCAGTCAGTAGTTTTATTGATGTAGGTGCGATTCAATATTCTCTAACAGTTCTGTTTTGGTCATGATTGTTTTTTCGATTTTTTTTGCGTAAGACTCAATAAAAAAATAAAATTAAATAAAGGTAATCTATAATTTCTAATTTCTAAAATAGCATAATTGCCAAGTTTTATTTCTACCTTTGGTTTAAAATAGTTTAATTCTGAATAGAGCTTAATGAATAATATAGTTGCTTAGCATTAATTTTAACTGAGTGTCAAAATAGAGGAGCTCTTTTGATTAATATTAATGAAAAAATATGATTTATGAAGTTAAACATAATGGCGTGTATAATTTTCAACATTGTTCTTCTAATTTTTTCTTAAGATTTAATGTAGTGCAAATATACTATTACTAAGAAATTGTTTTTGGGATTTCAAAAAAATAAATAAAAATAAAAAGTGTTCTACATAAGGAAAAAAGCTGACAACAATGTTGCTGAATTCTTGAAACTAGACTCTGATGATTGGGGAGTAAAAAAGCATTATTGCCAAGTTCTATTTCAAGGTTGGCGATACCGACTAAGTTCCCCGAGTATAAAATTCTCTCTCTTTTCCTCAAGTTTGCGGTAATATGTGATAAATTGGATTGTAAAATATTTCAGAATGTATTGAACATTTAAATGTAAAATGTAAACAACATTTTATTTTTAAGCATCTTTCCAGTCGAATTTATTTTCCTACTTGTTATCATATCTTATTAAATTTTATCTAAAAAATTGTGTTCTGTTACATGCTGATTGAAGTTGATTATAAAATACTAATCGTTTTAACTATTTATTTTTCGGTTAAATTTAATCAAAATATTTAGTTTAATCAATGTTTCATGTAAAGGTTTTCGCACACTGTACTTTCGTACAGTGAATACAGAGTGGATCGTGGATACCGGTGTTCTTTGGTGGTTGGGTTTCAATTAACCACATATCTCAGGAATGGTTGAACTCAGACTGTACAAGACTACACTTCATTTACACTCATACATATCACCCTCATTCTTCCTCTGAAGTATTATCTGAACGGTAATTAGCGGAGGCTAAACAAGAAAAAGAAAGTGAATACAGGGTATCGCTTCTCGGCCTCTTGGCTAAGATCAATCAAAGTGTAGTGAATACAGGGTTTTACAAAGCTGATGTAACCGAACGGTTTAAGACGTCAGTCGGCCGCGAGCAGTGAATAGTACAGTCAATTTGTATTTTTATTTGAAAATCCTTACCTACCGATTGATGTTTTTTCCAATGTTAAGGGTGATGAGGGAAGCTTAACTCCAGATTTTTAACATCTCAACTCCCAAAGATTTTTGAAAAACTCAAAAAGTTTTTGAAATGCGTTTTTCTTTGAATCTATGCATTTTAGAGAAAGCTTTTTCAAAAAAAAAATGTAGAGGACATTCTCCCCTGCAATTAATGTTTTTGAAGTTATGCCGTATAATTTGAAATTGAAATACTAGGTGGCGCTGAAATTGTAAAAAACGTGTTTTTTTCGGTTTTTTCACCGGAAAAAATTGTTTTTCGTCTGTATTGCATTTTAAAAAGTTGTTAATATAAAAAAACAGACAACTTTTATTTAAACAATTTTCTTGTACGACTTACCGTTTTGGAGCTGTAGCTTGTGAAAGTGTGAAAATGTTGTGAATTGGGCACGTGTTCGAAACCGGTCTACTCGTTTACAACGTTTTTTACAACTTCAGCACCACCTAGTATTTCAATTTCAAATTATACGGCATAACTTCAAAGACATTAATTGTAGAGGAGAATGTCCTCTACAATTTTTGTTTGAAAAACGTTTCTCTAAAATGCACAGATTCAGAGAAAAACGCATTCAAAAACTTTTTGAGCTTTTCGAGTTTTTCAAAAATCTATGGGAGGGGATGTTAAAAATCTGGAGTTAAGCTACCCTCATCACCCCTAACGCATGATAAAAGATTAATGAGAAATTGCCTGTATTATATAGGGTTTAATTTATAAAATAACTTTCTTCATGAAAATTAATCGCTTTTGACTTACCTAGATTTTAAGATTAAAAGGAAGTCTGACTGTTTTATCTGTTATGTCTCTATATAAAATAAATACACGCATTTTCCAATAATAAAACAATATTTATTTATTAAAACATAATGAACAATTACGAAAGGAACACTGAAATGCATATTAATAAAACTGTCCACATCATCACTCTAATACTCGATACATCGCCGGCATACATCAATATTTCGAACGTTGGAATACAACGGTTTTCTTTTAGGCTTCGGCCGTACCTAGTAAAGCTTATACTGAAAATTAGAAATTTACGACTGTATCAGGCTGTTCAGAGCTTTCAAGTGCTACCTTTTCAGATCATTTAGTCTTGGAACTGGTTATGTACGGCGTCAGTTTTAAAACGCTGTTACAAAATCATTTTATATGGCATCTAAGTCAGTTGTTTTATATTCACAAAGGAATCAGTTTTATTACACAATTTGAATGATACGACGTTTATACGATGTAAAATGTTTTATTTAGACTAGAAAGAATATGACCATTTTTACTCTCAGAAATGTTCTTGTGTGTGTGTGTATGTGTGACTTGTGTATTTTAATTGCTATGACGATTATGGATTTATTTATTACTTACAAAAATACATATCGATTCAAACACATAATAAATTATAATATACGGTACACACACAAAAAAAAGGAATTTGTGGTCATACATACGTCACTTTTACTTGCGATCTTACTAAAAATATATTTTCTGATATATGATATCGGTAAACATGTAACATAACGATTCGTAATGAATAACAGTATACAGTAAAAATTGTTTTTTGTCAATCAGAATAGCCTTTGAAGTGGGGATTTTTAAAAAACGTAGTTTTCTGAATCTTTTTTTTCCTTATTAACCACCCCGGGGGTAACTGGCATCACCTAACGGCATTACCTCAAGTTACACCCGTAGTGACGTGTAAGCAGATTGCCCCACCATAGCTGACACATCATTCGGCCACCATCGGGGTCTTTCGTGCGTCCTCGAGACATCCGAACCTTCCGCTTCTGGATGGTCCCAATGCTTCTCTCTACATGGAAGAGTTTTCTGAATCTACTTTCACTTATACTAACATATGTTCCTAATCTGTGATTTCTGACACGGGTTTTTCATCATATTTTGCCCAATCTTCAACCGATTTGCTTGAAAGTATTATTTTTAAAATCAGCAAACTATGTTTCATAAACACAAAGCAAAAAAAAAAAATTTCGCTAATAAAAAACACGGTAGAAATGCGCAAAAAAATTCTGCAATTAAATTATCGTAATTTTTGTACTCTTTCAATTTTCTGTTGTTACAGTCATAAAAAATATCCAATCGCAACTTTTTTTGTTTTTTGTTATCAGAATTTGTTAAATCTCTTTAATATACTGTCATTTTTTGAAATTTTTTCACAAGAGGGTAGCATAAGACAGAGAGGCAATCAGATACCAACATATTTTCGCGGAGCGCTAATCAAGCGCGGATCATTGTGATGGAAGGTTAAGTTATCTGTTCAACTTTGTCGCAAGTACCCCTTAAAAAAAGACTGTTTTTTCGCTTTACGATTGCTTACCCTGTCCACCACAACGTGAATAAATACTCGTAATTGTGCGCTAGTCGTATACGTATTGCTTTTCAAAACCATTGTGCATATTTTTATTATTTTTTTTATTTATCTACAGGCTATAACTTTGTAACAATGAAAACAAAACTTGTCTTCCATTTTTTCTGTATTGACCTTGGAAATTTGTTGTTATCAGATCCCATTTTAAATCAAAAAGGTTATGATTTTATCTAATAAAGAGATCTTTTATACTCTCCACTGAGGAAAAGTCTGTTGGGAATAAATATAGTTTTCATATATTCTTGATTGTGAAAGTCTGAACCTAAAAAAATACTAATCAAAAATTCAATTTTTGACATTTTTTTTACAAAGGTCAGATAGGGTCTGCAATTGCATATTATAATCGAAGTTTATATCCTGTAGTTTGTCTGATTTTACAATTGGCAAAATGCCTAATTGTGAGGTAGGATGAACTAAATAGTTATAAATCATGTACGATTTTCTGGTTAAAAAGATGTTCTCATTAAAAAAGATTGTTAGATTAATATTTCTTTATAAAACATTATTTATGTCTATAAAAAAAATTATTATTTTAGTACTTGAATGAGAACATTATTAGTAAAGTACACTCACTACAACAGATGCAAAACAATATTAGAATTTTTTTTTCATAATTTATACGTAATCATATTATTATTAAAGTTTTTGTTTTTATTGTACAATTATGAATTAGGAAGAAAATAATTTCTTTTAAAAATACATTTAATATTTTTTAGTAATTTACGATAATCATGGGTAGTAAAATTTCCTGGGAAATTTTGTGCTCATGTCTTTTAAACGTTGAAATGCATACCGGACTGTATATTTGTGACCTTCTGTCATTTGTAAACTACTCGGAAAAATAATATTCAGTTTTCTCTTACGATGCTGGATTTTTTATGAAGTGAATTAAATTTCCGGAATGTGTGCAACCCTGTTTAGGTGGAACCCTTAGATAACGAGTCCTTTCTTCTTGAATTTATAGAGCATACGTAGTTGTAATTATATCACAGATTCACCAAACTAGGATGTTTATTAATTAAAACCTAAAGAAAATGGTGACTAGGAGACAGATTAGCGTCAAAGTTAATCTGATATTGATCGATCGATGTCAGATATTTTCTTTGATAGGGGAAGGCCAAACGAGGTTTAGCTTAAAACTGATCTCGCTAGCATACTTCATGAACTTAAATATTACCTTTAATCTGATTATTTTTATGTAACCGGAATATTTCACAGTAACCTTTGGGGAAATTGAAATTTTGTATTGTTTACCTAATTGAAATATTTCTACTCTGCGTATGTAATTTATAGCAGATTTACTGGTTTTGAAGAATATAAAAGGTACATTTCCTCAATGGTATGTTTTAGAAGCCATGAAGCGGGATCTAATTTTGAAAAATGGTTTTAGAACACTTGGAAAATTACGTTAGGTGGTGATACTTCCATTATATATTGTTATTGATTATGTAAAGTAAGTTTGTAGGCAAACTTGTTTATTAGAGTGTCACGTTGTATTCTTGTGATCTTATTATTTTACAATCTTTTATGAAATTCAAGTGCGCCTTAAATTGAATGAGATCATAACGTCGAACGAGTAAATTAGACTCGTAAAGTATTTTATAATCTGTTTGTGCTTGCACTCGTTTATTTTTAACGTTACAGTGATAATGGCAAAGTAATTAAAAATTAATCGTAGTTTTTGAGCAAATTGAATGCTATGTTTGTAAAAATTTCAAACATGTAATTTTAACATGTAAATTTTGTTGATGGAAGGTCTAATTGCAGTTACTATTAAATTAGAAATCTAGTTTGTATTATTTTTAAATAAATACGAAATATTATGTTTGCATATTAAGTGCGTGAACAATAGCAAAACCTTAAAAAATCAATAAATTAAAATTTCAATAGATGATCTAGAAAAACAAGGGTACTTAAAAAAAGATAGCTATTTCAATTTAGCTATGCGAGATTTTAGTCAATATTTTGATGTCCCTTTCTCCCGATTTATTTAAAAATGGGACATTTTTAAATAATTTTTTTGGTTCGGAGATGAATTCCAATAAATTGTAGAAGAGATTTTGATTATTTTTATAGGGCTGATCCTTTTATCTTATTAGGAAGTCAACTGGTACGCAGTCCATAGTCTCACACAATACCCGCCTCCACCTTGTCTGTTCTCCGCTATTTCATCTGTTGCTTCGAGGATTTTAAAATTTTTAAATCATTTTGGACATCGTCTCTGCATCTCATTCTTGGTCTGTGGAGGGGTCTTTTTCCATCCACCTTACCACTCATCAGAGCCTTGATCAATTCTTCACTCCTCCTCCTGTACACATATCTAAATCAACCCAGTCCTCCACCTTTGATTATTGCTATTAGATCTGCATCTTGAAAACTCTACGTTCTTCGTTTTCCTGTTTCTCCAATTATCATCATCCCTAACTGGGTCGTAAGTCTTTCTCAATAATCTTTTTTTCGAAAAATTTAATCTAGATTACATTTTCCTTGTCAACGTCCATGTTTGGGATCCATATGTAACTACAATCTTATTTTAGTTCTATATAACCTAGTTTTCGAGGCTTTGGACAATAGCCTCTTTTAAGCAAATTGCTCAATCCAAAGAGGCATCTTGTTACTGATAGCATTCTGGTCTTTATATCTATTTCCTTTCATTTTTGTTTTTACTACGTCTCAAGATACCTGAAGCTAGTGCTTCAGGTATCTTTGAGGTGGTATTTATTCTTAAAAATTCTTCACCACTGTCTTCTCTTGCAATCACCATGTACTGTCGATCAATCATGTGCTGTCAATCACCATGTCTTTTCTGTGTTTATTTTTAATCATACCTTATTTGTCTTTTCTACCAAAACCATAACCACCTCTCTTGTTTCTTTTTCAATTGCTTTCAGTAGCACTACATCACCAGCAAAGACAAGAACACTGACTTTCTGTAAAGCCAGTATTTTGCTCAATTATACTCTTCATGCCTCCTTTTAGAATAAGGTTAACTATAGCAGGTATCTGCTACCTTATACCTTCTACCTTATATCTTCTACCTTGAAGATATCTGTAGTTTTCTCCTGCATTCTCACAGCACACTTGGCCTCTCAACAATATACACTTTGATCATTTTTATCAGTTTCTCAGGTAGCCTACTCTTTTCAAATAGCCCATATTTCTTTTCTTGATATACTATCATATGCTTTACTAAACTCTACAAATAAAGAGTTGGCTGATATTAAATTTGTAGCATTTACTAATGATCTGTCTTAAGTATAAATATCCGATCCACCGTCAAGTGTCCTTTACTGAACACAGTCCTTTCCTTATTCTACTAAATCTTCTATTAAGATTCTGATTCTACCAAGAAGTAATCTCAACAGGATCTTATAAGCAGTGGTCAGTAAAGATATTATCTGATAATTGTCACACACTAACTTGTCACCTTTTTTGAATATCGAGCATGTAGTGTATGTCTCCCACACTTTTGGTATGCACTCATTATTCCCTATGCTCACCATAAGTTTGTGGATTCATTTGTCATAGCCTTACCTCCACGTTTCAATAACTCTGCTTTTATTTCATCTATATCAGGTGATCTTCCACTTCTAAGATGTTTTATACATCCTTCCACTACTTCTATTGATGGCTCTTCTGGTTGGCTGGAAGTGCACTGAGTTTTGAATTTCGTCCTGTGTGTCGTCATTCTCTCTCTGAAGAACATTTAGTAATTCTTTAAAATATTTCTTTTATACATTCAGACCATCTGATTCATTCACAACTATCTCATTCCCTATATTTTTCACAAGTACAGCCCTAGCAGGACTTTTATACTCATTCTGGGCCATCTCACTTTCATTTTCTGGAATTTAAGTTTAGCAAGTTTTCTCCTTTTAACTGCTTCCTCTCATTCTTTTTTAAACCACTTTTTTCTTCATTCCCTTCAGTATAGTTTTTCCTATCTCTTAGATTACCTTCTTGTCTCCTGTCATACCACCTTGTGTTTTTTATCCTTGTCATTTTCCTTTCCCATGTCTAGTACATAGAACTGGTAATGTAGTTTTATTTGATATTGCTGTTTTTTTACATCACTTTTCAGAAGATTTATATCTATTGCACTTTGACTAGATTTTTTCTTTTCAGTAACATAGTTTGCAGTTTTTGCTTAGTTTGACTAGAATAAAGTAGCGAGTGGTTAGGTTCCACTTCTGCTCCTCTAAGAGATCTGCCATCTATGATTCTTGTTTTCTGTCTGTGATTCACTAATATATGGTCAGTTTGATTTTTCATTCTACCATCTGTAGACATCCATTTGCTTGTGAATATCTTTATAAGGGAAATGTTTTGCTCATAATTCTCATTCCTTTTGAGGTGGCAAAAGAAACAGGTCTTGCCCCATTTTCATTCAATTTTTTATGCAGAGTATGATTTTCTACATAGCATTCACATTCTGTGAGAACTGTGGGAGATCACATTCACATCTCCCATCACCAGTTTGATATAATTTTTGAAATCTCATCATAAGTATATTCTAACAGGATATAAAATTGATTGTTTATCTTCTCATTGCTTTCTTCAGTAGGTGCATTGTAACTTATAACAGAAATGTTTTTAAATTTTCCTTTCAGTCAGATTCTTTCACTTATAGCTCAAAATTTCATTATCTTTTAGTATAACATTTCCTTAAAGGAGCTCAGTGCCACATTGGTGTTCATCACTCTTTTGTCCACTGTGTAGAATGGTATAGTTCTTTCTTGTTACCCTTCCTATCGCTACACACTGAATTTCCTGCAATGCTACCACATCCATGTTGTAAGCTTCTAATTCACCACTCAAGATTACCATCGCACCCAGGGTTCTTATTCCAGCTTCCAAATCTCATATCTTTTTTCTTTCTGTTGTTTAAAGCAACAGTCTCTGTCTGCTTCTGAGGCTTGTTGTGTGTGTTTTTGAAGAAGTTCATTTTTTCAATATAGGGGTGTTAGCCATATGATCAACCACAACTTGGAGGACCAGTTTTGATTTGTCTGTTTTGAGTTGTGGCTACTTTGTCATGCCCACTGAAAAAGCATTTCCAAACCTGCACTACTAGGAAGTATTTAGTGCAACTCTGTGTAAGCACCTTCATTTTCTCACCACTGAAGCAGGCGGTGTAGAGAGTCATTTTTTGGTACAGAAGGGGACTCTACCTAATGCTATCCAACGACAGTACTTTATACATGTATATTTATTTACTTTGTTTGGTTTAAATTACTTGATAAAAGCAAATACAATTTTAAAATCTTTTGTGTATTGTGTTATTCTGTCTTGGTGGTTGGGGCTTGCCTTGGACATAAAGAATACTATGATAAGCCTACATAATGTAACATAAGGTACAATAAGTTATTTGATGCTACAAATTTCTGATGTTTTTCTGTGGTTACATGAGATGTAGTACAAATAAAATTAATACTGAATACTGATTGACTTCATGAAGTCAATCGTTATTTTTAATGTGTAATAAGTCTGGAAAACAAAAATTGGCTGGCCATTGCTTCCTAGAAATAAAAATTACATAATTTTGTTAAAGTGACGAAACTTCAATTTCTTACTAAAATCAACTGTTAATTTGTTAACTGGTTCTTTATTTTACTGCTTTATATGAAACGCTTAACAGAATATGTAAAGCTGCCAAATAAGTATTAATTATATATAATTTGTCTTATGTTACATAAACATTGACAAACAATTGAGTAAATACGATTAAAGAAAAAATTCCATGGTAGTATTTTTCTACTTTGGAACAAATTTTATTACTTCAAATAATATTTATTGTTAATTTCTAAGTTACTCCCTGATTTAAAAGGTATTATACATATGTTGGTATCCATTTCTTTTACGCTGGCAAGTTTGCTGTTGAAGGCTCAACTTCAAAAAAGCAGATTGTTCTCAATACAATTAATTATATTATTATTTTTTTAGAAATTTATATTCAAGCCTCTTATTAAATGAACCAGTTTCAATTATTCTTTGTTTATTTATATTTTTTTTAGGTAGCTGATGGCCTTGTTGTAAGTTTATTACACATAAATTAATGGAAAAAGATTAAAAATAAATTACACAATCTTCATACATTATTTGAAGATTAATATTTTTTTGTCTTTATCATTGTTTGGGATTTTTATTCTAGTTTAGTTTAATGATATACTGTCTGATGTCATTCTGATATTCAAAGAATTTTCCCACAAAATTTCAAGAATATTATTTTAAAAAGAATTTGTTACGAACAAATACATAGTCCAGTGTTTTAGCTCTAGTAGATGCTAATGTAGCATCTCTATGTTGTTTCTTTGCATTTATTTGCTTATTTTAATGACAATATTATGCTATTATGTTTCTAACAAAATAATTTTTTTTTATATGAGCAGCTGCTTATATATTCTGTATATAAATGTATATCTATATATATAAAAATAAAAAAAAAGGAAAAATAAATAAAAAACCACTCTGATTAAAAAAATAATACTAGTTCATCCAGAATCAGAAACAGCCTGACCCCCGTAGAGGAAGAAACCCACATTGTGACTATCCCAGTCGCCACACCACTCCTTCCGTTCCTAGCCCTGGTGAGCTTTACCGGAGATCGTCTTTTAGACTCATCTTTTTTTTCATTTTCGTTCTTCGTTCGATTTAAGTCAGAGAAAAATTAAGAGTTTCTGGTAGTACTTCTAATTAGCGTCGACTTTTAAAAATTTAAAGAATAATTTAAAAATTATTATTGTCTAATATTTTGCGCAGATATTTTAGGTCTGATTTGTTTATTTATTTTTTTAAAGATTATTACTTACTTTTTTGTAAAGACTATATTATTATTTTTTTTTATTTATTTTTTTTTTTATAACAATTGAGAAACTATTACAATACGGATGTAGTCACTTAGACTTAATGCAACACTTAGACTTTTGAGGAATAATAAAATGACGATCAATTTTTTTATATAAATAAAATTCAGTTATGTTAGTTTTATAATTTTAATCATAATTGTAATCCTCTTGAAGATGGCAAAATAGCCGAAAGCGCTCCAGGAAATTAAACTGGAATTTGGTAAGCTGCTTTTTAAAATTATACATAACATTTTTTAAAAGTTTATCTTATCTCTTATTTATGATAAATTAATCTCTTATTTATTTATTATTTTTTTTATTCTGGTTCGCAGATTCCATTTATTTGGAATTTAATAGTACTTAAAATTGTACGTAAAGGCTATAGAATATATCACTGTTACTTCCCATACTCATGTTGGTTTATTTTAAACAATTCGTTATTATAGATCCACAACTTGTTTTCCTCGTCAACTACATTTCTGCCAAATTTGTTTTTTGTGACGCAGTTTGTGTCATTTTTCTCATGTGGGCATCCCGCATCCAGTTTGAATCGTATACTCTCTTATCTTGTCTATTTCATCCTCGAACGGGTCAAACGGATTGTATCTTACACACAGTATTATCTGGTCAGGGCTAGCTTTGCTCGCCCGACCGTCTAGCCGGAGGGCTGTGCCCCACCCGCGATGCTTTCGTTTCTTCATGTTCGTGCTATGTTTTCGTCTTCTTCTTCTTTCGGCTCTTTTTGTCTTTGAGCAGATAAACCTCGAGGGTAGTAATAAAGCAATTGGAGTAGCGCTAGGGTGTTTAAATCGATTGTCTGAATTGTGCGTCTTATTGCGGTGTCACGTTTTGAACTACTACCAGAAATTACGATTTACTTCTTAAATGACTATTCTGAATGATCGATGTAATTTGTCCTTAATTTATTACAAACAAACATCTAAAATTTTCCAGAAATAAATCACAAAACAAACAGAAATAACCGTGAGCTTTTTTTCAAACCAAGAAATCCTTTTTCTTATAAATGTAGCTTTCGTGCTATTAATTTGAGTTGTAAAAACAAAGAAAAAATTGTAAGTTAGATTTGTATATTAAGAACTTTAACTTTAGACATAAATTAAAGACTTGATTTAACTTTAGTTAAATTAAGATTCAAATTACCGTGAGGTTTTATAGGAAAGAGTTCTAAAAAACGTTTTCGTATTCACTTTTTTTTTTACAAACAATAAAAAACGTTAGTCTTAAAAATATTTGTTTCATTCTTTTTTCGGAGAAAAAATGTATTTTTCGTAAAATCTGCAAGAATAGATTTCATTTATGGTCTTTGTAAACTTAGTTGGCGATTAACTATAAGACTAAAAAAAAAAAATAAATAAAAAAATAAAAAATAAATAAAGATTTTACACATTGCATTACTGAATTTTCTATTATTTTTGTAGTGTTATGTTTTTATTTCTGAAAGAGTAATATTTTTATTTAATGTTTTTAAAGAAAAAAAAATTATTAATTAAACTTATAATTGTTAAGCGAATGAACAAATTAAATCATATGGTCTAGGTTTTGTTTGTTGTATAAACGTTTATGGGTAACGTGCTGAGTAAAAAAAATTAATTTATCTATAAATTAGTTATTTTTTTGATTGTTATTAGTTAAAGAAAAAAATACTTAAAAATTAACTTTTGTTCTTAACATCGTTAGGAATGAATAATATTTCGGTGTAAGCTTTTGTGGGAGCTGTAATTTTTATTAAAAATAATAAAAAATAAAATAAAAACGAATTAATAAATAGGTGTCTGTACATTTAATTATTACATTATTATTTATATTAATTACGTAAATATAAATGACTATTTAAATTTAAAATTATTAAATTAAATATTTTATTTAAATAACGTTTTAATTAAATTAAATAACCTTTAAAAAAACAATGTATCAAATAATATTTAATAATGTACCGATCTATTAGAAATAAATTATTTTAAAACAATATTCAATAAAAATGTATATTTAGCAAATTAGCTAATTAGCATATTGCTGAGAAGTAAATAAGTTTTTGAAAGTAGAGGAAGAGTAAATAAATAAATATATATATATATATATATATATATAATGTGTTATCTTTATATAAAATAACACGGATTGCCACGGTGTTGTACAATCGTGAAGATTAGTTTAGGTTTTCCTATTTTATAACTTATGAGTATTCAAGTAATTTATGTCTTGGTTAAAAAAGATATTTTGACACGTTTCGGGCGGTTGGTGCCCATGTAACCAAATTAACATTATTGTTATTAATAGATACTATTCACGGGCAGAATTAAAAGTTAAATGAAAATGACAAAAAAACCTTTATTGTGCATAGAACGGTAGTGAATTCTAATAAAAGGTTTTTCACTAAAAGCGCATAAGCATAACCGCGTGTGCAAATATTATTATTATTATTAGACTACTTATGAACTTGATGACGCTATCGAGTTATTTTTAAACGAATGTGACCTTATTTTACAGTGTACATGAAGTACCCCTCTTCAAGTTAAAATTTCCGATAAATAGAATTTTAAAATAATTAATAAAAATAGCCACAACGTTAAATGCCTGTAATGTTATCGATCTTTCTACAATACGAGTATATCTACACATCTATTTTGGGCTAGATACGTTAATTTTATTATGAAAAAAGTAGCAAAAGGAAAAGTATGATTTTTCATAGGTATAACGATTTTGATTTATCAATTTAGAAAAGCAAAGTCCATGAACCTTAATCTTGCAAATTTTTGTTCTAAAATTTTCAAACAGACGTTTATCTAATGTAAGTTTCAGAGTTAAGACGAAGAATAAAGTAGCTCTTTCGCAAAAATCAGTTTACAATCTCTTAAAACTAGCTATGTAAGAGGTTGCCGAACAAATTAATAATTTTCCTCTCGCAGTCAAATAAAAATTATCACTTAAAAAACCCAAGGAGAAACGGTTTTTTTGTCAGACTAAAAATTAAATTTCATAGCTTAGCTAATACAGTCTTAGAGAATTACCAGTTTTATGGAACAGTTTTTATTTTAAATGCTGAGAAATCTTACCTAAATGAAACTTAATTTGAATCTAGGACTTCCGATTTAAAGGTAACGTCGACCAAGCGCAAATGGTTCTGGAACACACAACTTCCAACTTCGTGTCTGAAGTTTTATTTATGTCTTCCTGTGCTAGTATAATACTGGTGAGGAACATAAAATCGAACCAATAATGAAACTGCTACCCAACACTATTTATGAAAGAATCTCACCAAATAACGCTACTAGTGGATGTATGTGTTACTACTGATTGTTGCTGCCGTTTGTCAGGTGGTTATGTGTCAGTGGACTATAGGTTGTAGTGCAGTAGTATGAATACAGTTGTATTTGTGTAAAATATCTAATTCAATCCAGAAGAGGATAGTTATAGTTGAGTCATATATTCGTTCTGGATCGTTTTAAAATTCACATCACGTATTCGTAGAAAAATTCCGGTATGCCTTTATCCCAACAAAGAGTAGAATACACGATTTAGTTAAAAAAATGGCGTATAACAGGTTCGGTTTCAAATGTAAAATGAAATAAGCAACGTTCCGTTAGGAATCCGCAGGCCATTGCCGATATTGAAAGGAGAATTTCTGTCAGTCCAAAAGATGCCATTTTCGAAGAATTATATGCGCAATTAACCGATAATGTAAAAGAATACAGCTTCTTCCAACCAGACGGAGCAACATGTTACACATCAAACGTTTCATTGAATCGCGTTCATGCAGCTTTCACAAATGAACGAGCTGTTAGCAAAGGACGGTGGCCTCCACGTTTCCCAGAGTTGTCTACTTGCAGTTTTTTTTGGGGGGGGGGGCTACTTAAAGGAGAGAGTTTATTCATTAAATCCCTTCATTGTTGAAGAACTGAAAGTGAACATTCAACGAAAAATCAACGCAATTGACAACAATGTTTTGCGTCAGACGACTCTTAATATGACCAGTCGAGTACAAAAGTGCATCGATGTCCAGAGTGGTATTTTGAACATATTCTGTAACAATAAGATAAATAAATGCAATATTTAAATTACGTTTAATGTTTTTTTTTTTTATTTAATCTATCCGTATCATTCCAACATAACCTATCTATTCTGCAGCGGTTACGTTATAAGTTCGGTTTTATGTTGTTCACTCCCTAAATCTCAGTCTTATTACACATTAGAATTCACAAAATTATATGCCATTCAAACCGGTACCTAAAAAGTATTATTATACTCCTATTGTATCACCTTCTGGCAGGTGATGGTTATACATAATTATTAAGAAATATTAACTTGGTTGGAATGTTTATTTAATATAATTTTGTTTTTTAATAACAAAAATCACACAGTTTGAAAAAACGGGGTTTTTGTGGAAGTACCTTATCGAACTCATGTCAGTGATGTTCGGTATCTTAGGAATTAGTCCTTTACAGTTTTTAATACAGTCGATTATTTATTACATTTGTTAAATACCACACAATCAACTACGACCAACAATTCGGTTTTTTACTTATTTTAATTTTAATAATTCAGATTTGTTGTAGAGATTAATTTGTTAAATTCATTACGAAATAGATTGATCTACTGTTCACAGAACTACTTAAATGTTGTATGCTAGTATAAATACCTTATAATAATAACGAATAAAAATGTAATTATAGGTAAAGAGTAAAGAAACTTCATAACAAAATAGAACATGGTAAAAAATACATCTTCTAACCACTATTGTAATAAAATTAAAAATCATATACTGTTGTGTGCACCATCCACCATACATAACTTTTGCATCTCATCGGAGAAACGGATTTAAAAATTATACGCGAAAAGGCACGAAAGCACAAATCGGGGTTATTCCGTAGTTCACTTTCATATACAATAAAAATTGACTCCGAACAATTAATTATTATTATTGAAACAGCATTTCTCACATATTTTTTTTTTTTGTAATAATTCTCATATGACAGTGTTTCACAAATTGTGTGTGTATTTAGAATTCAAGAAATTTATTTTTTCTAGATTCAAATCTGCATTAGTTAAATGATCGAATTACAATCGTAAAATTAGCATTAAGACACAGTAGGAAACATAAATTAAAAATCAATATAGCTGCAATAACAGCTGGTGGTGGTTACCTACTATTCCTCCAAATGATGGCTGAATTTTTAAAAATATATTTTAAGCATAGACCTATGTCCATACCTCTTTGTAGCACAGGAAATGCTGGTTTTTGTGTTTTGTAAGTAGGAATTTAGACCTTCTTTTTTATCTTCAGTAATTTGACTGGTTTGATGCAGCTCTCCAAGATTCCCTATCTAGTGCTAGTCGTTTCATTTCAGTATACCCCCTACATCCTACATCCCTATCAATTTGTTTTACATATTCCAAGAATTGCCTGCCTGCACAATTTTTTCCTTCTCCCTGTCTCTCCAATATTAAAGCGAATATTCCAGGATGCCTTAATATGTTACCTACAAGTCTGGCTCTTCTTTTAGCTATATTTTTCCAAATGCTTCTTTCTTCATCAATTTGCTGCAACAACTCTTCATTTTTCAGTTTATCCACCCATCTGATTTTTAACATTCTCCTATAGCAACACATTTCAGAAGCTTCTAATCTTTTCTTCTCAGGTACTCCGATTGTCCAAGTTTCACTTCCATATAAAGCGACACTCCAAACATACACTTTCAAAAATCTTTTCCTGACATTTAAATTAATTTTTGATGTAAACAAATTATATTTCTTACTGAAGGCTCGTTTAGCTTGTGCTATTCGGCATTTTATATCGCTCCTGCTTCGTCCATCTTTAGTAATTCTACTTCCCAAATTACAAAAGTTTTCTACCTTCATAATCTTTTCTTTTCCTACTTTTACATTCAGTGGTCCATCTTCGTTATTTCTACTACATTTCATTACTTTTGTTTTGTTCTTGTTTTTTTTCATGTGGTAGTTCTTGCTTAGGACTTCATTCATGCTGTTCATTGTTCCTTCTAAAGCTTTTTTACTCACAGCTAGAATTACTATATAATCAGCAAATCATAGGTAGCATCTTTGTCTTTTGACCTTGTACTGTTACTCCAAATCTAAATTGTGCTTTAACATCATTAACTGCTTGAATTTAGACATTTTGTATAAAATTTCACCATTCATTTCTTCTAGTTAACATAGTAGAGTACTATATGAGCATATTTTATTTAATTTTCTTTAATTTTAAAAAAGTAGATAAATACTAATGTAAAAAAAATTAAGTTGGTTGTAAACTAGTTCTTAGCTTTAATATTTTTTAAAGAAAAATTTTGTTGAGGTACAAATAAGTCTAGATTTTGAGCTGTTCATCTAAAATATATATACTGAAGTTTTAGTTTATTTTTTATTTTAAGTTACCCTAAAGTGGCATCATGATGTACATGTAGGAGATAGAGCTACTCCACAATGATGATAATCAAATTTTTTTTTCGGAAAAGTCAATGATAGTTTTGAGAATTTATTGTTAGCTTGGAAATTTAAAGTCATAGGCTTTCATGAAATCAAAAATGATAAATATTTAAGTGTAAAATTACTATTTGCCCTGCCTATTTAATCTAAGAAGTTATATTAAAGTATTTTAATATTATATGTTATGTCCTTAGTACCTTGATATTAATTCAAATAAATTATATTAAATTAGGTGGCTGCCCTGGAGCTTATCATAAATTTTACAGTTTTATCCTGTAAGTATCAGTTTCAAATGTGAGTAAACATTTTCAAAAAATAGTACGTTTAAAAATAATTCTACAGTTTTAACACAGAATTCTGCAGCTATACTTGCCTTTATTATGGGATGGATATGTATACTGCATATTATTTCCTGGCCTTGATTTACCAAGGTACACGAATATCTTTTTATGATGTAAATTGGAGGATAAAATTAAAATGAATGATGTAATGTAACATAATATATTGTCTTCCGTATAAGAGCTAAATTTCTAGAGGGTAAAACTTGCAGGTTATTTTCCTCCTTTTGGGATGTTTTCCTAGATTTCCTGTTGGAACACTTCATTATAAAGAGATTTTACCAACAAATTGAAGTTGTAGTGGTAGTGATTTATATAGTACTATGCTGTTACCTCATACCACAAAATTTTGATGAAAAGGTTGCTCCTTTCAGAACTCTTTACCAGTTGTAGGCGGTTAATTAATTCCTTGAGAAAAATAAATATGTTTCTGTATTTTATGTTTAAGCCAGTCAATGCAAAATCGTCTCCAATATTTCTTTCTCCTTGTCATTGATCCACTCTTCCTCATAATCTGTTCCGTGGGTTAAGGGTCTAACCTTGCTGTATCAGTTTGTGCTGGTTCATTTTTATCATTTGCTCATTTTCACCATGTATGAAAAATTTATTTCAGTAATATCAGATGATTAAATCTGGTAATATTCTGCTAATATGTGGAGTTTATGTCCCCTTTTTGTATTACACTCAATAAATTAATTGTTGTGTTATCTTGAATGACATATGAGTTCATTGAATGACTTAAAGCTTCTGCAGTCTCGTAGGATGTATGTGAACAATATTGTTATTTTATATATTTTGAGTTTGTTTACCACTGTTCCATCAAATACTATTAAAATGTCGTCAAATTATTTACAAGTTATTACGTCCTCAATAGCGATAATTTCTTATTTCTGAATGTACATTATACTAGATATATTATTACAGAATTTCTTAGCATGTAGCCTGAAGAACTAAAGTAAAGAATTTTTATTTGATATTTATAATATATTTTTATGAGAATTAAATAACTTTTCTTGATTAGATTTTTAATTTGGTAATTGAGAATTATACTTTAATTTGTTATTACAAGCAACCGTATAGATATATTTAAAAAAGTTATATATTTTTTTATCTAACATTAAAAATATGTATATCTTATAAACATGTGTAATCACATGTATAAAAAAAAAATATATGTATAGTAAAAAACTGGACATGGATAAATTTGTCAAAGTGGTCAGTGAAATTGAAATAAAGTAGTTTCTAAAAATCTGGGTCACCTGTGTAGGTTACGGTTCAAACTTAAAAATTAAAGATTTTTATGGTTTAGTTTGCATCATACAGTAATTTATTAGTATTTCAAAACGTTACTTTTAGATGGAAGGTCAACATATTTACGGCTAAGGTATTTACTTGGCCTTACACCTACACATTCATCAACAATAGATAATGAAGTGTGTGAAACATATATATACAGAGGGAGTGAGAGAGAAAGAGAGAAATTGTGTGTGATATCAACAATTCTACTAATGATTTCATTAATACTAAACATTTTACTCTTTGTTTTTAAAATTTATAGATGTACTGTCATTCTTTTA
The DNA here is from genome assembly GCF_047948215.1 of Lycorma delicatula. Lineage (NCBI taxonomy): Eukaryota > Metazoa > Arthropoda > Insecta > Hemiptera > Fulgoridae > Lycorma > Lycorma delicatula. The sequence goes on from NC_134457.1 coordinate 107,751,839, forward strand.
CTGTCTCATGATTTTCTTAGTGTGTCTGTTTTCATGTGTGTCCTATGAGTTACAATACACTATGATTTGATTAATCCAAAATACGAATAAAAATCGATAACTTTTACATAATAAATATGCTGATTAAAAATTATTGATAAGAAACAAGCATGGCAGTATGTGATTACCCAAGTACGTGTTAGTACTCGGTGAACTGTTAACTTCATTTGCTTGCTTGAAAAGAATAGAAAAAAATGTTTAAGGGAGACCAGAGGGAGGAGGTTTACAGGTAACAGGATACTGATAAAGCCAAGATTCAGAGTAAAATTTGATTTCTTGCTTCGTTGAATACAATTTTTGAGTCTGTTAATGTGAAACGAAATCTGTGAATTAACATAGCTAAAATATTCTGCTATGGACAAAAGTGGATTCAGGTTTTTGCTTTCTTCTTTACCCTTCTCCACAAGCATAGATCCGAAAATTTTTTGGGTGGGGGTCATAAGAACTTTTCAAGAAGTTGGAGTGTATTAGTGTGTGTGGGGGGATATGTGGGTGATCCAAAAAACTGCAAACTACGCCTACTTTATATATTTTAAACGCTTTTTTTATTTTGTGTACACTGCAACAACAATACAAAATGTCAATTAATTTTTAATACACTTTCGTATTATTAGTATACACTGAACCCATGGGTCTTTGCGACATATCAGTGTAATTTATCATTCACTTACTACGATTTTTTATACAAATCTATGTTCTACAATTTTTCGCCTTCAAAAACGTTTATTAAATTTTGGAAAACGCTAATATCCAAACAATTTCAAGTCGACTGTGATTCAAAGATTATTGTGTTGGTGAAAAAGTTTATTATCAATATACAAGCAATATAAAACGGTTTCTAACATGTGCACATCATTCATTTCAGTCCTGATTCACTTATATTGTATAATAACTTTTTGATTTTTTTATAAAAATCGTAAACACGATTATTACGTAGAGTAAAATATCCATCGAAATAATTTTTTAAACAATTCCTCTGGAGTTTAGGAATGTACTGCTGGAATTGAAGACAAATTAATCATTTTATTCTTTCGAAAATTAGGTTCAAACATGATCAGCGAATTTTCAACTTTTTTAGTTTAATTAAATTTTTATTCAAAAAAGTTTAAAAATCGAATTGTTTCTTCGATCATATATATATATATATATATATATATATATATATATATATATGAGATCAACTGACGGTATTAGGTACCGGGTTCGAATCCCTGTCAGGCATGGCATTTTTCACACACTACAAAAATTGTCATTCATCTCATCCTCTGAAGTAATACCTGACAGGGGTCCCGGAGTTAAAAAAAAAAAAAAAAAACTGACGGTATTGTTAGAAAACTTGCAATTTGATTATTTCTTAAATTTTTGTTCGATTGAGGAAACTACATTTTTTCAAATATTTGAAAAAAACTGAATACGTTCCTGTATAGTATATGTATATGATTTGTAGGGTTGAATATTCAAAAATATGTATTTTTATTTCTACTGATGCATTTTTCTTTTTTGGACCATACGTTACAGGATAAAATAATATAAAATATATAAATATTAATAATATTTATTACTTACCACAAGGTAATGGTTTGCTAGTTCTCTTCTTACTTGGTTTGGTTGGTTTAATTACTTCTTACTTGTTTAATAAATAATGTCGTGCAATGTTATAAAGAATCGAAAACCGAAAACTAATTTGACACAACAATTGTTGATTCATGGAAGTAAAAAAAAACTATTGATAATTTAAAAATATTATTTGATTAAAATCAGTTGTCGGGTAACAGATGTATCCAAGAAAACTTATGAATACGTGCGCACTGCGATGTCTTATGTCTTGACAGAAAAATTATATAAAGACAGAAATGCGCTGGTAAATACACGTGTATTACGGTTATAGCTCGACGCGCGGGCATGCTGGACCTGCTCGATCTCAAAATCTGCGACGAGCTTTGCAGGTCTCAGTTTGCTCGCTCGTTAAGCCACGTCTATAACTTATGTATACTATAAAAAATTGTATAGCTGAACAACAACTATTTGAGCATAAGGATGAAAAATGTACATTTTTTTATAAATAGAAAGATCTGATACACATTTTCTTATTTCAAGGGCGGATGTTCGACTTATGTCCTTTCCTTGAAATTTAGAAGGATTTTTTAATGAGTAGCTTTCTTTCTAAAGTTGATATAATTCGATCGATTACTGCATATCTGTTAACTATATAAACTATGGTAAAAAAATCATGCACTTGTATAAAATGCACACAAAGAAACTTATTGAAGTACTATCAATAATAAAAATTCATTTCAAGGAAAATGTATTAGTTTTCATAAAGGAAGAGAGAACTGCGCTTATAATTTAAGGTTATTTGTCTATGGACATATGCAAGTGTTACGCACGTAGAACTTGCTGTTCCCTTCGTCTGTTGTGTGTCGCGAACTCAATTAACCTATTCCCGGGTAGATAGTTTCAGTTCCTTTATTTGTTAGTTTTTCAGTCTTGTTTAAGACTTGAGATGTGTTTTGTTCATTAGAGTTCTTAGTGGTACACCGATGTGAATGTTGCTTGTGGTATTCAAATCGGCGGCATCCTGGCTGAGGTTAAGACTGGAAGATGTCATAACCGAGGTATTGAAGATGGCCTCCGGTAAAGTCCTTAAGGACTAGGTACGGAGAGGGTGTGGCGTGGCATGGTGACCATAACCGTCATATGGAGGGTGACCCCGTCCTCTACGGGGTCAGGATGTTCACAGGGTGCTTAGGGTTTAAGATTTCCGGTTTATTATTTTCACCACATATTTATGATTTTTGGGGGTACCATTGCCCTTATAGTCCCCACCTGGATCCATCTTTACTCCCCAAGTTAATAAAATTACTTTTCTAACATTATTTTTAAGTTGTTTCTTTGCAAGTAATATATGTGTCAGCAAATAATAATTTGTACAAAAAACATGAACATATGAACAATAATAATTCGTAGAAAATATACGTTTAATATTTATTAATATAATGTATAACTCGCTATACGATATTGTACTTGAAACAAGGCTAACTTGTCGTAGAGAAGAGAGTAATAACGCAAATCTCCAGAATCTTCGCATACTTCTGGGATACACTCAACTGATGAATTAGACAGCAGCTCGTCATGACTTTATAATTTCAGTAAACAATGTGAGGTGGATGGAAGAAAGTTGTGAAGGAAGGAAAACTTTCGGTTAATTAAACTGCTTGCAATGTAGGTCTATTAGAAAAAAAGTACAGTGTTTTTACGGAAGAGTAGAAACCTGTAATTGCTATGGAGGACTGTGAATCGATTTATTCTTTACTATATTATTCAGTTGTTTATTGAAATTACGAATTATGTTCGTATCGTAATGATCTCTCAGAAATAGTTGGAGAAGGGATGGCATATTGTTTTTTTCTGTGAGTAAGGGAATGATGGAAGATAGGGTTGTAACCATAACAACAGATAAACTGAAGTTGCACTTGATAAAGCCTTGCACTGAAAGCGAAACGTTGTGTATTGTTTTGTATTTTGTTTTATTTTATCCATTTTGACTTATCCAAAAAAAAATACAGTGAAATTGTAAACCGTACGGTAAGAGTTTCACAGATAACAAAATGATACTGATATCAAAAAAGGTGAGAAACTACATTTCTATTATCAAAATTTATTATTAATTTAGAATTTTGTTTAATCATAAATACATTAAAATACATAGACAATTGATATACAATAATAGATAATAAAAAATATTTAAGCGTTTCATATAATAAGTAAAAAATAGAAAAATTTGTTACAAAACTCTTACCGTCCCGATTTTATTTATTAAACAAACTAATATAATTAGCAGGGGTAATATAAAGTCATTAACACAATTTTGGTTAAATTTGACAATTATAAATTTACTGTCAGAAATTTATCATCTATTAGATTTTATATTGCTTGTTGACTTATTAATGATCCAACATCTTTTCTTCAGTTACATATTTGTTTTAAAAGTAATTTTCGCCTTATATTTCACTACGACTCGTATTGCCTTTATTTTAAGTATTCAACATTATTTCAAGTTTTTAACTTTTCAAAGTGACGAAAATTTGGTTTTTTCAATGAATGTATGTTTTAACGCAATATTTTTACTAAGGGTTATAAATACAAAAAAATCTTATTTGGACATCACATGAATTTCTTGTACGCCTATTAAATTACATATACACATTTTTTCTGCACTTCATTTAAAACTTATTTCATTTGAAAGTGAGAAATGTTCTAATTCTTTAATAAAGTAGACAGTTACACAATTGCTGAAATATTAGTTTTTATTAACATCAAATATTTATACAATTATTAATTCAACAACCTTACATGAAATATTAGGATAGAGTAAGTGCTTTTATTACTCATATTACTATACCAGAAAATGTTAAAACCAAAGAATGAATAAAAACATTAAAAGATGACAAATATAAAGAGAAAGAATATTTTAAAGCCAAAGAAAGAATAATAAAATTAAGAGAAGATGATAATTATAAAGAGGAAGAAAACGTTAAGTCCAAGAAAAGAATAAAAATATTAAGAGAGGATGATGAATACAAAGTTAGAGAAAATTTGAAAACTAGAGGACGTGTACACAAATTAAGATCAGAAGAAGCATATCAAACAAAAGAGAGATTAACTGATTGGCATCAAAACACAAATAAACGAAATGATGATCAACTCGGACTTTGGGAGAATATTAAAGGAGCGACAATAGCAAAGGAGTAATGAACTGAAAGATAAAACTTTTATGCAATATATTAAAGATCGGGCATGTATGCCTCAGAGTGTATGTTGTTCTTATGCGAGTCTATGTTTCAGTCACTCTGTAGTTAACTTTAATGTAGATAAAATTAAACAGAAATTCCAGAATATTTAAATAAAATTAAACAGAAATCCTAAATTATAATTTTCAATTATTATTAAATAACCAGATGTTTCATCAAATCTATTATATATACACATTTTATTTCACTAATAACTTCTTATGTTTTTCGTATTTTTTAAAATTATAATTGAATTATTAATTAATGGAAAAATTTTTTTACAATCACGGGTTAATAATTATTAATAAATCAATATATTTGAATTACAAAAAAAAAGTTAAAAAAATAAATTAAAAAAACTAAAAAAAAAGAGATGAAGTCTGAATAAAATCAATGTGCCTTCCCTTGGATGATTCAAATATTTCATTAATTAAAATTTTATTTAACTATAACTCTGGACCCAATGCAAATAAGTACGACTTATGATATATCGTTGAAAAGCTCTCAATGAGGACTTATTACTGCAGTTAAGAAAACGGTTTTGTTGGACACTTTTGGTTCAGTCAATTGCAATCAAAAGGGGAGGTGCATAACCAGATGTTACAGTAGTCCTAAACCCAAAATTTCTATATCCTACGGCTAATCGTTTTTGAGTTATGCGAGATACATTCATACGGTCATTCATTCATATGGTTCAATCATTTTTTTTTTTTGTTGCTTGATGATATCGCCACTTAAGCTTGAAGCTTGTGCATGGGACATGGAAATGTAGCGTATTAAAAATGCCGTGCCAGGATTCACACCCAGGACCTCCGTATGAAAGGCCGAGACGCTACCACTCGCGCCACGGAGGCCGGCAGGTTTATATTACATATAAACTTACAAAAAGTAATACTAATTGTAGAAGAGAAATATTATCAATCGAAATTATTTGTTTTATGTAACAAATCATTGTTGCCACATTTACAACACTTTCTAACTGTTCCAGTTTTTTTTGTTTGTTTTATTAGCAGCTATAATCTCTTGTAAACTAATATTTTTATTTTCTATAATGAAGTGATGGGAATTAAAAATATTGTTTCATCTTCAGTACTTCCATTTACAAAAGAGCATTTACTAATAAAACAAGTTGTAGTATATTTTCTTTTAAATTTTATTATTTCAATCAAGTATATACATTATCAAGATTTTTACGCTAACTAGTACTACCAAGTATTGCTACCTAATAGTGCGATTCGTAAATCCACCTTATTGAGGAAAAGTTACATATTCGAGTCCCGCGGTTCATCAAATGGAAGAAAAAAACGTTGTCTAACAAAATTCGAGGTATTTTTTGAAAGTATTCTTTAGTATAAATCTAATTGAACTGAAATATAATGTTTCAATACTTATTTTTTAATTTTTTCCCATTTTCATTTCATTTTTAGGTTAGGTCATGTTTAAAACTGTAAACATAATTCGTTGATTTCGCCGTACCGTCCAGTTCTGCGGACCTTAACCGGCGTAGTTCGAAAGAACTTCTTGATTTTGATCTGAATATTTTGTGTTCCCGTTATTTTAACATCCAACCGAGAATCTATCAGATATATATATATCAGATATATATATATATATATATATATATATATATATATATATATATATATATATATATATATATATATAAACAAACCTTTAATTAAAGGTTTGTTTAATTTTAACCCGTAATTACGGGTTAAATTTTTAATTATTTTATTATTATTACTGTTTTTTAATATTAGACTTTTATCTACGTTTTATAATTAAATTATGATCTCTATTATGTATTTGTTTTTACATTTTAATATACAATATTTATAGCTTTTCAATTTACATTATAGGTTGGCAGTAGAATTGCTTCAAATTATGAAACACTTTCGCTTCGGTGTACAGTTACGGGTTTTAAATAATGTTCCATTCTTGATCTGTATTTTGTGGATAATACTTAATAAATTTGAATTTAACCGAATTTTTTGTTTGTTTTAATTTTATTATTTGTTTCCTTTTTTAGGGATGCGGATTTTTACTGTTTTTAATTCACTTATTTACCGTATATGTCGGGATTTTATTTCTGTCAAATCATAAACTTAAATCTTTATTTAAAAAAAAATCATCGGTCGTTAAACAGTGTCATTGTTTTTCGAAAATTTAAATATCGAGTATAGGTTACATCTGATGTTAAATTTTTTTGTGGCAATTTTAACATTTTTCCTCATTTTTAACTGTTCTTGCTGTGGTTACATTACATTAAAAAATTTCTATATAAAACTTTAACATCTTAAAATATTTAATAAATCCATAAATATTATTTGAAAGAACTTAGAAGGTTTTTTGCACCTTCCTCCCACTGTATTCATTTTACCTAACTTTTTAAACATAAAAAAAATAAAAAATATGTTATATTTCATAAGTCTCCTTAGATTATTTTATGAAATCACTGTCAGGTATACTTTCCTCTTTGCGAGAAAGATTATTTTTGATGATTGCTTGATTTTTATTTAAAAATATAAAATATAAGCTATGGTAATTTTAATTCAGGATAATTAGCTCTGATAAAGTTATTTTCTGTAAAAATGGATTTTAAAAATGACTTATTTTCTAAGTATTAATAAATATGCTTCCAAATGTTTTGTTATTATTATGAGTAAATAAATAAAAAAACCTGTTCAAAATACTATTCAGATGAGAACATAATTTCTTTGGCTAAGAAAAAGTAACTGCTGCAGCATTTGCCTGGCTCAATAAAATCATGGAGTAAAAATATCAAAATAGCAACATAAAATCCAGAATTAATAAATAAATCAGAAAAGAGGATGTTGCATGTAAAATTAATAATTATATGAAAAAAATTGTGTTGCAGTTATATGAAGTTAATTATCAATAAATGAAATTAATATAAAAATAAAATTATAATTTTGATGGTACAGTATTAATTGACAAATTTGTATGTATTTAGTACACATTAAAGAACTACATTGTTGTTAATAACACATATATATAAACCCTTTTCTTCTTGACCAAATTATTATAATGTGTATCAACAGTTCTGTTGTTTGATTTTAAATATTTGGATTGTTATTTATATACAAAACACTTCATTATTTATTTTTTTTAATTTATATCTGATTTTAAGTATAAATGTGTGGAATTTCTAATTTACTCAATATCAGTATATACGATTCATATTTACCAGCTCTAAACAAAGAAATGACTCATCTTTGTACCCTGGATATTTTTCCTGTTTTTTTAAATATCCCAATATTACTTATTATATTAGAAAAGATAATTTTCCTTAATTGTACGCATAACCTAATTAATATCCAGTTCCTGTCTAAGTATTGTTGCAAAGTGCAATTAATGTTAATGATCTTTTTCTTACAATTATGTAAAAAGCAATCTTCTGTTAATTCTTTCAAACAATATTTTTAGATCATTAAACATTTTATGACCTTAAATTTTTATATAGAAATGTTTTTGATGGATGTACCTGGAGCATTAACAGTTAAAAATGCAGCAAATTACAATTTTTTTCTTACAGTTCCTTTTTGTTAGTCAGAGAAATTATGTTCCCATCTGAATAAGTATTTAGATCAGGGTTTTTTATAATTATTTACTCATAATTCTAAAAGAATTATCTGGAAGCATATTTATTAATACTTAGAAAACAAATTAGTTTTAAAATTTATTAGTTCAGAAAATAACTGTATCAGAGTTAATTGATCCTGAATTACTATAGCATTTTATTTTATTACCATATCATTATATTTTCTGTATATAACAATTTTAAAGTGGAAGTGGTTAGGAAATCCTTTCACTGAATGGTAGAGTAGTGTAATTTTGATCTCGTCTCTTTGTTCATTTAATATATTATTTTTGTCATATTTAATGTATTTATAAGTTTCATATTCAATTTTTCTGAATTTGTGACCTTTGTGTAAGGTCTAGTATTGTTTAATGTAAAAACTGCTATTTATAAATCCTATTATGAATGTAAATTACATTTTTGGAAAATCCAGTTTCTATGAAATATCAGTAAAGGTCAGATTCTGATATATGTTGTTTTTATACTTTAATATTTTTCTATGAGTAATCTTTTTCAGTGTGCTATTTATGCAGTTTTATAAATTTAATTTTTATAATCCTGCAATACTGAGTTAATTAATGTGTTTTATGACATATTCACTGTGTGTTGGTGTGATTGGATAGTATTGATAAAATTGAATGGATGCTACATAATCATTATTTTTAAATATCTACTTGAGTTGGTATGAATAATCTGGATGAGAAGCTGACATAAATGGAGCATCTAATCCTCAAAGAGAATTTGCACTTGTATTGCTAAGATTTTGGTAATAAAAAGTAGGTTATGCTTCTTTAATTGTGATTGTATTCAGATATTTTAAATTAATTAATTAGCTTGCTCAGCTTTGTAGAAAGCAGATGCTCATGAATAATAGCTAAATATGTGCAAGTTAATTATTTAAGGGAGATGTATAAGGTGTGATGACTATGTTTAGAATAGAATAGATTTTTCACAGAAAAATACATATAAAATATAAATGCATAATACATATTGTTGGTGTACAAAGTTTAAACAAAATATTGAGTTGATGACTGTTTAGTATAGAATATATAGTATAGAGTGTAAACAAAATATTGAGTGGATGATAGCTAAACGCTTTCTTAAAAGTGCCAAAAGTAAAAGTTGTTCATTAACTTAAGAGATAAAAATTTTCCTCAGATAAACGGGAGACTAAGGATTTCAAACTGCTGCAAGGAGGAGTGTCTGAAATGTAATGCACAGTTGTTCGTAACTCTCAAATGAAAAGATAAAGTTTATGAAACAAATATGGCTTCAAAACACATTAAATTTTCCACAAAAACTTATATTTGTTTGTGCACTTAGTCAGTATTTATAGTCACACATTTCTCACCATGGTGAACCAGTTTTTGTATTCTCCAATGACAAATACTGGCAGGCTTTCCTTGATCCATGACCTCACTTTGTCCTCCAGTTCGTAATCCATGGTGAAATGAATAAAGCTAATATCCCTCTTTAACTGCAGAAAGAACTGAAAATAACAGGACACCAAATCTGATGTGTATGGGGAGTGTGGAATAGGTTCTAATTTCAACTTTACAAAAGATGATTGATAGGAAGTTTCAAATAGTTGATCTCATGATTTGAAAGACCAGCTTATAGTATGCCTAAATCATTTCCATTCAAATTATGTTTCATCATTTTTATCCCAGATCATATACCTGTTTTTACCAGCTGTAGTAGCCTGTTAAAAAAAGGAATAGCTATTATCATTAGAGTATTCTAAAATAGTGATTTGTTTGTATAAGTTATCACTTCTTGATACAGACAAGATAAACAGTTACAAAAAATTACTGTATGTAAATAATGAAAATTATTTAGTCTAATTAAACTTGTTTAATAGAGAAGACAAATCTTATTTATTATTCTGTTGATTGCAGGTTTTGTGTCACCTTGCAAGTACTTGAAAAATTCATTTTCCCACTCTTCTTGTTATTACTTAATTTTCTCTTTGTGTTGTAGTTTAATTTTATTCAACTTTTAATCATTGTTATTTCATAGGTTTGCAATAGTTTTTCTTTTATTTCTATTCTCACTTAACCATTATTTTTTTTTACTAGAGGTAAATTACATTTTTGGTAAAATAAATAGAGAATCCTTGTTTGTACAGATGTACTTGTTTCTTGAAAGTATTAATATAACAGCTTGCCATAATTGAGGAATGACTGAAATAATGCTAATAAAATCACAAAATAGTAAACTAATCCCTTTCATTGCGCATTGACTTTACATAAAAGGGTTACAATTTTATGTAACAATGCTTGGGAGCTGGTGGTATCTATTTAATGGTGGAAGAGGTGATTCATAAGAGTAGTATCTCATACTGCAGAAGCAGGTACTTATTGTTCAAACAAAAGTTTATTGTGTGTTCATATTTTGAGTGTATTCTCAACATATTCTCTTACAGCCTCACTCAACCTCACTCAATTTTTTTATTACCACTGCTTTTGTATTTTGTTCATATTTTTAAAAGAAACCTAGTATCCTTGAAAATTTTGGGAATTTCTATAAAAAATATTGTTAATGTATATATATTTTTTTTATTAGATATATATGTTTCAATTATTTTCATAATAACAGGATTTGCAATTTACAGTGGGTGAGTGATGTGGGAGCACCTAGTTGAGACCAAGTAAAACTGTTTGTAAAACTGGCCAGTAATTGCATTATGGCAGTTTTGGGAGATAGTTTGACTCTCTTGTACTGACTAATTAAGTATTATTTAGATTTTATATATATATAATCTGAAGGTTTGTTTGACCCTCACTAAAACTATCTTCAACAGTTATAAAAACCCTTGGCAAGTGAGCTAAGTCAACCCACCGGGTTGGTCTAGTGGTGAACGCGTCTTCCCAAATCAGCTGATTTGGAAGCCGAGAGTTCCAGCGTTCAAGTCCCAGTAAAGCCAGTTGTTTTTACACGGATTTGAATACTAGATCGTGGATACCGGTGTTCTTTGGTGGTTGGGTTACAATTAACCACACATCTCAGGAATGGTAGAACTGAGAATGTACAAGACTACACTTCATTTACCCCTCATACATATCATCCTCATTCATCCTCTGAAAAATGATCTAAACGGTAGTTACCGGAGGCTGAACAGGAAAAAAAAAGAAAGTGAGCTAAGTCAGGATTGGGTAGATAACCAGTAGTTGTGCTAGGTGTTGACTGTGGTGTAATCAGTGTCTTGGTAGTATTGCAATAGTTATTTTTTTTTAGAAATAGGTGCTAAGACAAACATAATTTTCCTTCAGTCACTCTCAATTTATTTTTTTGCTACTTTTCATATTTTGTAGCACCTTTCAACATTTAATTTAAAAATCATCCTGTTTAATATGAAGTAATTCTTTCTGTTCCTTTCTTCCTCTACCCTTCTCCAAAATATAAATAAATAATTTGATTGGCTTGATTTATTACTTTTTAATTTTAATTTTTTTCACCTTTATCATTCATATTTATTGAGATTTTAAATAAAACTGATTTATTAGGACAAATGTATTTTAACCAGGTAATACTTAAACATTTAAATTGAAGCACTGTGTAGCTTAGTTGTATACAATACACTGAATATATATATATTTTTAATGCAATAACTGCAAGATAATATTTGCTATTTGTGTGTTATATCGTTAATCTATTTAGATGTGGTCATTGTTATGCATACATGATACACCTAAGTTGGGTTTTTATTTTAAAGCCTTAATTTTGGTTGTCATAAGATACTTTTAGAAATTTAATCAACCTAGACTGATTCAAAGTTCTAATTTTTTGTAAAACAATTTTTTTTCGTTTTGTAATTGATTTATTTTAATTTCTGAAATAATTGCACGCTGTAACAGTTACAAGGTATCTGTGAATTAAATTTTTGTGTTGTGCAATATTTTATTCATTATCATTATGTTATTTATGATGACATAACAGTGTTGGAATCAGAATGAAATTGTTATGTTATTACTCAAATTCTTTAAATTGATTGTCAGCTGTCTTAAATGATAGAATGTTTACTGCTAATATCTTAATTACTAAATTTTAAAATTATAAGTTAAAATTATTAAGGTTTTTATAATATCAATTTTCTTAGATCTGGGCCATAAAAATTTTAAGGAACATTTATAATGTAATTGTATGAATTTGTGGAGAAAGTTTATATCAAGTTCTTCCTTAAATCAATATTTTTAAAATTACTTTTGCTATTGTAAGTGAAGGAGGATTTGGACTACTCAAACATTACAAATGCAATTAAAAAATGGGTGAAGCTCTTCAGTGGTTAGTTAAAGCTGAATGTTAATTTTCTAAAAATTGTAAATATATAAAACCTATATATTTTTTTTCTAGAGTGTGTGATGTCTGAGAACAAGGAAGATTATATATTTGTTTTTTTAATGAAGTTTAATTTATTACTTATGATGTACTTTGTTACTTATGTTTTGAATTGTGTAATTAATGCTGCTGTTCATCATTGATAACAAAATCATTCTAATGTTTTTATGTGGTGTTAACTGTAATGGTTATTATGTACCCAAAATATATTATTTGTGTATGTTCATCTCTGATATTCTAAACAATATGAACTGTAAAGATGTCAGGAAATGCAATTTGCCATCTAGCCCAGGATACAGGTGTGTAAACTATTATCATGAAAGGCCATGAATTTTATCTGTTGAAAAAGCAAAAAAAAATTCATTAACTTCAAACATTCTCCCTAAAGAGAATTAATTCTTAAGCAAACTCGCTTAAAAAAAATTTTCCTTGACAGCTAAAGAGAAAAGAAAACCGAGAAGTTTGCTTCATTTTATCCATGTAAAATAAAAATGTTCAAGGATTTATGTAATATTGGAATTAAAAATCAAAACTTTTCTGACATGTAGACCCCAAATTGGTAGCACCTTAACTTTGGCTTTGTTGGTTCCCAGTTTGGAAAAGTTCACCCTATGCTTTGTTACTAATTGATCTCTTATAATAAGATTAATAAGTTTGCAACTATACATTTTTGGATTTTTGAACTGTATGCTTTTAATTTCTTTCTATATTAAATGATAGCTTTTTTTTTAATGAAGTTGTGATTAATGTATATTTATTTATTTTTGCAGATTTTGGATTAGAAATTCGTCCGACAAATAATACTACAAATCTGTCAAATGTAACAGAGCCTGTTGGGCTTCAAAACAATAATAATACAGCTTCATCTGATTTACCTCCCTATAAACCAGCATTAATATTTCGAACTAAGAACAGTAGTAGTAGTGATGTGATTCCTAATTCTCGAAAAGAAGATCATAAAAAAGAGCATAAATATAAAGAAGATAACATAAAGAAAAATAGTAGAAAAATAAGCGTTGATAAAGGGATTCCAAGTGTTATTACGGGAAAAGGAAAAAGTAACACTGATGAAGTAACTGATAATAATAATAATAATTCAAAAATTCCTGTTTTACTTTTTCCAGTCCAACAGTCACAAACTGCATCTCCATCAGCTTATGAAGATATTACAACTACTTCACCAATAGATGTTCCTGATTGTGAGACTTCTCCATCAATTTCAAATGCACATATACAAAATAAAACATCTACTCCTGAATTACCAGCTGTGAATAAAACAACAGAATTATCTACTAAAAATTATCCAACTGAAAAACAAAAGCCAAAGAATAATGGAACAAACTATAATAGACAATATGAAGATCCTGGTGAAGCTGATAAAGTAAAAGTTAAGGAAGCTTTAAGTAATTCTACACAAAATAAAGAAAATACCACTAAAGAGATTCCCCACGATCCAGCTGCAGAAACCCGTTCTGAATTTGATACAACTGGATCATCAACTGCATCAAATGAAAAAGGAAAAGCAAAGTCACACAATACTAATGACAATCATATTAATGCAAAGTCATCAGAAAAATTTGCATCAACTACAACTAAAGGCATTAAAAAAGATGATTCGTCTTTTAAATTTACTAGAAGTGGTGTCACAGTATTCATAATTTCATTAATAGTAATTGCTGCCTTTGTGTATTCTGGATTTATTGTATGGAAAAAATTAATGCTGTAAGTATTATAAATTATTTCTATGTTACACAGGATTATTATATTTGTTACGTTTATGTATACTAAGACATAAACTGATTAAAGAAATATTTTTAGTTTTCCTTAGTTTTACTTTTTTCTGTAGTGTGCAAAGCCGCTGAATATTGATGTAATTATTGATTCTGTGTTAACCCATTACTATGGAAAGCTTTTTGATGTAATCCTTCCAATTTTAATAATATTTGTGTGTCTATTCATTTATGTTGAATAATTGTTGATTATTATCATTTTGGATTTCTCTCTTGTTACACCTAAAACAAATCTTAAAAACTCACTAGCTTGAACTTTGATCTGCCCTTCCTGTTAGTAGCAATGATTACATCTTTACCATATAATCCTTAAGGAAAATCATGGTTCTGTAATATTTAAAATTAAGAATATATATTAAGAATTTACATAATGACAGGGTGTGGTTTATTTTCTAATCTAAGACTGCAGATCAAGTTGTTCATTACAATTTTCAGATTGGATTATTCTGTAATTAGGTGGCCATATTAAAATAATTTGTTAAAATTTTCTAGGTATTAATAAAATTAGGATCTATCATGTAACTCCCCATATTGTAATGCAATCTGTGATTGCAGTCACATTTAATTAATTCCTTTTCACTGAAAATACTTTGGTCAGTTAGAGACAAATTGTAGTATTGATCTGAATTTTGGGATTATAAATTGGCCAATTTGAATAGTTTCATTTAATAATTTGGTCCTTTAATTTAAAACTAGTTTTACAGTTTTTAGGATGGTCTTGGCACAATGGATGGCACAATTAATTATAACAAATTTACTCGTACTTTAACTAAATTATTCAGTCATACATACTTTTATTTAGCTTTTCCTTATTTTCTGTAGACATTTGAAATACTTAATGAGATGTTCTAAAAAAAAATTACTACAGTTGCAGCAACAGTAATAATTGATGAACATAAGAAAGAAACCGTATTGAACAAGGGAGTGTGACGAGGATGTTTCCTATCCTTGCTACTTTTTAATCTTTACATAGAACTATCATTTAATGATATTAAAGAGCAATTTAGATCCGAAGTAACAGCACAAGTGGAAAAGATAATGATGCTACGATTTACTGATGATGTAGTAATTCTAGCTGAGAGTAAAAAAGATTTAGAAAAACAATGAAGTCCTTAGCAAGAACAACCGCATGAAAATAAATAAGAACAAAACAAAAGTAATGCAATGTAGTAGAAATAATGTAGTTGGACTACTGAACATAAAAATAGGAAGAGAAAAGATTACGGAGGTAAAAGAATTTTATTATTTGGGAGGTAGAATTACTAAAGATGGACGAAGCAGGAATGATATAAAATGCGAATAGCACAGGCAAAACGAGCCTTCAGTCAGAAATGTAATTTGTTTACATCAAAAATTAATTTAAACATCAGGAAAACATTTTTAAAGTATATGTTTGGAAAGTAGCTTTATACGGAACTTAACCTTGGATGATTAGAAGCTTAACCTGAGAAGAAAAGATTAGAAGCTTTTGAAATGTGGTACTATAGAAGAATGTTAAAAATCAGATGGGTGGAAAAAATGACAAATGAAGAGGTTTTGCAGCAAATTGACGAAGAAAGAAGCATTCGGAAAAATGTAATTAAAAGAAGAGACAGATTTATAGGCCACATATTAGGGCATCCTGGAATAATTGCATTAATATTGGAGGGACAGATAGAAGGAAAAAATTATGCAGGCAAAACATTTGTAATATGTAAAACAAATTATTTGGGATGTGGAATCTAGGGGGTATACTGAAATTTAACAACTGGCATTAGATAGGGAATCTTGGAGAGCTGCATCAAACCATTTAAATGACTGAACACAAAAAAAAACATGCTTTCCTTAAAAAAAAAAATAAAAGTAAAAAGTAATTTTGTTTTCAAAACAAAAGCTATGTATAAATAAAAAATATTTTTAAAAGTAATTTTCTTGAAAACAAAAGATATCTGTTTTTGTACAAATTATTTTTTTTTAAGAAAAGCTGTTTTAAAAAAAATACAATTTTTTAAAATTTATGTTATTAAAAAACACACACACACACACACACACACATATATATATATATATATATATATATATAGTGTTAAATTCTACCAAAATCTCATCAACATATCTATAATTTTAGTTTCATTGTATTATTGGTTGTATTTTTTTTTAATATTTCTGACATTAACTACTTAAATATTAGCCCATTTTAAGCCTTCTTCTTTGTAAATATCCATAAAATGTTCTGATGCAGAAAAGATTTCTGAGGAAATATTAAATTAAATTTAATTATAACTTTATTCTGGTGCTAGGATGGAGTTTGCCAGATTACTTCATAAATGAATGCTAAAAATCTTATTTCTAAATGTTTTAAAAATTCATTAAATGAAATATATTCTATTTAATGTTTTTTTTAATTAAAAAAATTTTTTTTTCAGAAGTCAAAATAGGAGAGAGATTCTTATTAATGAAGAAGAATTTTGCGAAGATTGTACAGATGCACATCAATTTGAAATGGATCAACAACAGAATGTAAATGTTATAATATAAAAAGATATTTTAAACGTTTATGATAAACTTGATTTTTTTTTAGGTATTTTATAATTTCTTCATGTTACCTTTAAAAAAGATTGTTCTTTAAATTTATGATATGTATCATAATAATGTTTATGCAGAAACATTTCTGTAATCCTAACCATAAAAATATTTAAAATTACATTATAATCATGTTAGTAATGGTTATGACTAATTCATGTTTTCAATTTTAACCAATATTTCAAAATTTATCATCAATTTTATCTACTTTCTAGTGGATGCAATAGTTTATAATGTGTATAGATTATTCCTTTCCTATTTATTATCATGACAATTATTTTACTACTGTATTTCATAATTTGTTAGAAATTACTTCTATAATTTTAATGTATATTTATTTACTATTGTACATATAATTTCTGTATATGTATATACAGTACAGCACTAATTATCCAAACCTATCGGGACCAGGCCCCTGTCGGATAATCGATATTTCGAGTAATAGATCAGTAAATTAAAAACATTACTTCATTGTTCAAAATTAAACTATTTTATTTCAAAATCATTTCCAATACACTCTGTTATAAATACAGCAACATTAAAACGTTGAATTAAAAAATACATACAATACAAACTACAATATCGCATTACTTACAGTATATTGTATGGGATGATGGACAACATACTGTACTGTTATTACTGCTCTGTTGTTTTAAAAAATAAATAAAATTAAAAATATACAGTAGGCCTAAATATCATGGATTCACACTTTTTTGAAGAATTTATCTATCACTGTCTGCTTCAAACTGATACCTTGTTTCTCGCTGCTTGAGACTGGTCTTTTAAGATTCATAAGTTGACATATTCAACCTTGTATTTTTTTCGGCCCAGTTTAAAATTGTCTCTTTACTGTCAAAAGCCATTTCTGTTATTGGTGGTTTTATATTTGTAGTATTCTCGTTCTCTTCATCATTAGAGTCTACCGTTTTCATTACGTTCATTTAATGACATAGCTATTTCATTGCCGGTTAGTACTGAAAACCAGGATTATCTTTATCCAATTAAACTTCTTTGTTATAATTCTCAAACTTGAGAATTTCTTGTATCAACTGATGAACAATTTCAATATCTGTTTCTTGGTGTTCAGGATCAAATTTTCTCGTTAAAGTTTGATTTAAAACTTTTCCCATGCTCGTTTTAGAGTCTCAGTTTCTACGCTGTTCCTGGTATCTGCTATTATATATGCTAATATTTAAATATTTTTACACTTTAATCACAATTTGATCCATCAGTTGTAGTACCAGTGGTTACATTCGGTGAAATGGACAAAACTATCAATGTCCTCATGCTGAAGTAATGAATCAGCTGAAGGATGTGGATGAGTGTTGTCTAATAGCAGAAATATAGGACCACTAATTTTATTTGTGGCTTTTCTTCACTGAAGAGACAAAAACATCATTAAACCATTTAGTAAAAGCTTCAATGTCCACCCACATATTTGTTTGGTGTAAGTAGTTAATCATAAAATTACCATATTAAAGATTTTGAAACATCTAGGTTTCTTGGATTTTCCTATTGCAGTTAATTTTAATCTGTGGGAACCATCTGAATTTGCACATGCCATAATAGTAACACGTTCTTTATTAACTTTGAATCCAGAAGCAGATTTTTATTTTTTGGACACTAACTTTTTTCTTATTTTTTTTTTTGTAAGTCTCTTCACAGTTAAGTTCAGTCTCATCAGCATTGTAGTACATTCAATGGTTTACCTTTTTTTATAATAAGCAAAAATTGTTTCTTAAAATTAAATTATTGGCACTTTTAAAATTAGTAGAAAGTTTTTTACCTGAAATTTGTAACTGACGTACACCGTGCCTCAATTTGAATTTTTGCAACCAGCCTGTTGTAGCTTTAACAATAAGCCCCAATAGGTTCACCCTTGCTTCTTTGTTGCACGAATCATGTGTACACTGCACAATCTAATTTTCATTTTCAGTCGTTTTCATAGTTCTTTTGGAAGTAGTATCTTCCAAAGATCTAGTTTACCTGCATAACAAGTTATCATAAGTTTATTTTCTTTAATGTCTGTAATCATTGATTTGCAAACTTTAAATTTAGAAGCCAAGGCATTAGCCGTTTCTCTTTTCTTCAGACGACCAATAATTTGTAGTTTATCTTTTATTGAGACCATTACTCTCTTCCTTTTACACAATGTGTAACTCCACTAACATGTGCAAACCAAACAAAAGCTGGCATGTGCTATGTTGCTGATATTGAATGATGTTATTGGTAACTCATAGACTTCTGCTGAGACTGATTGTTTACTGATGGAAGTTGAATCATTCTACAGCTACATATTTCCCATTCACTTATATAATGAAATTAAATCCAGATGACAGGTAGCTTGGTAATGGATATAGGATAATCGATCTTCTACCTCTGTGTACATAATATTTAATACTGGTAAATTGATTAGCCTTCTGTAAATCATAAATTTAAATATGGTTGATTTGAATTGAAGTTATAGCTTGATTTGGAGATTTATTTTGGCCTTAGTGGCCAATGTACACCATCAACCACAATAAAATGCCTTACCACTTGATTGCCACTAAGGTTGCCATCATGTTGTCAACCTTATTGTTGATGCTACAGCTACCATCCATACGGCTGGTAAAATACATTCAGTCTTTTAATACCATACACTTTTTTTTCTTCATTCACTTGTAGAAAAATATTTCTAAATCTTAATAATATTTTATAAGATTTGCTATTGATGAGATTACGTTTTATTAAGTGTTATTAACATCATTTTATTTTTAACTTTTAATTATTGTGGAGGTTTTTATTTACAAAATTATTTAATGAAGTTTTTATTATTTTATTTTTCTTATATTTGATTTTTTTAGCTTTACCTCCCACTTTTTTGCCTCCAAATTTGTCACCTAGCAGATCATGCCTATATGTTAGGATTACCCTCATGTTTTGGCTAACTCATCATCTTTGGTGTAAATCTATACTTGGACAGCGGTTTACAGTGTCCTGTCCGAAAGGATACGATGTAGAAAATCGCTGTTCTTATTTGCTCCTGTCCTGAATATCCTCCATCATATCATTTCACAGTCTTCCTTATTTCAAAAGAAATACATTCTTCTGGTACGAAAGCCATACATCTGTAATGAAAGATACATTTTGCTACACTTAGTATAGTATCTTCGATACTTAGATACATAATTCATCATAAGATTCTATCAAATCCACAATTTTTAATAGGCATGATGCTCAAAAATTTTTATCATTGATTTTTAAACAGGCTAAATCAGTGGCTGATGCCAGAAGATCAGGAAGACCAATATCTTGATTATCTTTGAAAGATAATCAAGATATTGGGTCTTTAACCGACAATGTATCGCAGGATGCAAGACTGTCAACTCGGAAACATTACAATCGATTGGGCATTAATTGAACATCATTACGCAGAATGTTGCACAAGGATTTATAATGTTCTTTACAAAATCCAATTATCTTATAAAATGAACTCGAATGAATACACATTGCCATCTGAAATACTGCCAGTTTTTTATCAACCATTTTGCCTGATTTGTAGTTGAATGATAAAGCCCATTTCCACCTTAATGGTTATGTCAACAAACAAAATGCTTGTTTTTGGGGTACTGCCAATTCCCAAGTTACACATGAATGTCCTTTCAGCCACAAAAAGTTACAGTGCGGTATGCTCTTCTTAACAAAGAATCATCGGGCTGTATTTTTTTTGGAGAAAAATGGTGTTTTGGTGACTGTGAATAGTGATAGATATCAGCAAATGCTTGAGGAATTTTTCATTCCAGATCTTTGAAATGATATCAAAGGGGCCTGGTTTCAGCATGATGGAGGCATGCCTCACACCAGCAAAGCTACAATGTAATCCCTTAGGTTAAAATTTGGAAATCAAATAATTTTGAAAAATTTAGATTTTTGTTGGTTCCAAGCCACTGGATTGACAGCTCCTCATTTTTTTCTTTGAGGCTATTTGAAAGAAAATACTTATGTAAAAGTCACAAAATTTAGAAGACCTAAAAAACAACATTCAAGCCAAAATAGAGGCAATACCAGTAGAAACATTGGTTATTTTTTGGCTTGATATTATCACATAAGCTTGAAGCTTGTGCGTAGGATATGGAAACGGAATTTTGTAGCATATTAAAAATTCCATACCTGACCAGGATTTAAATTCGGGACCTCCAGTTGAAAGGCTGAGAAGCTAGCACTCTGCCACAGAGATTGGTGGTTTTAACTACCAGAATGTGTTAAAAGGAGCCTAGATTTGTGAATGCTTCAGTAGACAGCATTTAAAGGATATTATTTTCAAAATTAAATTCAGGAAATCATATTTTAACTAAAATTTAATATAAAGATAAAAAGATTTGTTTTGATTTAATTTGCAATGTTTTATTAGAAAAAAATTGAGAAGTTACTTTTGGCTCACTCTGTAATCACAACAGGCATAATCTGAAAATAACAACTAACAACTACTTTGCTTGCTTTTCAAAATGTGTTGGATGTGTTCACATATATTGTGTATGTCTGTTGTTTAATATTATTCAGCATGACTATAATATCAAATTTTAGATTAATTTGAATCGTATTGCCTTGATACAGTTTTAATCACAGCACCTTAAAGAAACTTAACAAATAGAGAATATTTTACCTAAAAAGAAGATATTTTAACTAAATATGATTAAAATATCAGATATTTCTGATATTAAATTTTATATGAAATTCAGTTTCAACATAATCAAAAATTTAATAAGATTTTTATTTACCTACACAGTTTTTCTGTTATTGATTATAGACATTTTTAGATTTTTTCTTTCATGTATTAATTTTCTTTAAACAAATTTTTTGCACACTCTTATTTACAATTATGTCTATATACTGTTATAGAGCAGCACAAAAACATTATTTAAGTTCAAAGTATTATGCATTAACTGATAACCAGACAGATATTGCAATATGTTTGTTTCAAATTATTTAAAAAGAAATTCTAATTTCTTTTGATTCAATTTGTAACAAAATTTCTAGCCAAATAATCCTACAAATAATTAGTAGATATTGCAATTTTGGCTTAGCATTTTTCTGGTACTGTAAATAAATTAAGCATAAAATATATTCTTTAAATACTCAAAAAAACAAAAAAAAACAATATTATACTACTATCTCTATTGAATTTATAACTTCATAAGATTAACAGCTTCATTTTCTGGTTTCTCTAACATTTAAAGAAATTGTTATCTTTATATGAATTATTTATCAAAAACCTTTTTTGAATGATAAAGTTATAACACAAAACTGTTTTAACAAGGAACATAAAATGAGAATTTATTTTCTTCATTGAGTAGCTCATATAACATGAACGTTCAACTACACAATATTTTAGTTCTGCTGAATCAGGAATGTTAAAGGAATTGCAAACTTAAAAGGGTTTAAAGATAAAATACCAATGATCCAATTACCTAATTTTGGTGAGTACTGTAGTAGGAAATATCCTATTAAAAACTGATTCCCTTAGATCATTTAAGTCAATGGGTTCTGAATAATTTCACTGAGCAACTGCACAATATTTGCATAATTTTTATAATGGCCTTAAAGTTTATGGTTAAAAACTTATTTATATACTTATTTATATAAACTTATTTATATATATATATATATAACTATTTTTTTTTATATTTTATATATATATATCTATTTTTTTATAGAATAAAATCCAGTTTTTTAATTAAATTATTAGATGTGTCTTGCTTATTACAGCATACAGAACATATTTAATTAGGAAAGTATTTTTGATTGACATATAAAGTAAACTATGGTATAAAACAATCTTAATTATTTTGTGCATTGCTATTTCTATTTTACAATTACAACTGTGATAACATTTAGATTTTAGTGATTAATTTTAGTAATGTTAATTTTTAAGATAGTGCATAAATAAATGTTTTTATATATGTGTGTAATTTTTTTTTAGTCATAAATAATATAATGTTAATAAACAATGTGATAAACACCGCTGTTGCCAGATTATTTATTTATTCCCACTTATTGAAATATTTCTTTAAAAAAATGACAATAGTGGTATATGACCTCTACAAGCTATACCAGGTGGTGATTCAAGAAGGACTTCACATTAAAAGAATATAAAAATCTATTTAAAGATTCAGTTGAGGTCTCATCTAAAAGCAAAACACATTAAGTTTTGATTCATGTGGTTCATTAATATCAAATTTGGCCACTAGTGCTGTTACCAGTGTTGTTAAAAATGTATATATTTACTGGTGTGGAATGTGCTCATTGTTTGTTTTGGTTTCTCGATTAGCAGTCTAGCAGTCAACAAATGCAGTGCAGTGTAATTTTCATAGAGGTATGGTAGAGAGCCTACTAGTAGGCATACAATTTACTCTTGGCCTTCGTTGAAACAGGTTGTTCTGTTAAACACTCAAAATCATCTGGATGCGCAAGAGTCCCTGAAGCTGCTATGGAACAACTCAGAGAAAGCTTTGCACGTAATCTAAAGAAATCAACTTGATGTGTGTCACTGTGTGACTGGCATTCTACAAACTCTGATAAAAAATAAAGAGTATATATTGTACTTTTTAACATTTGTTTACAAGTCTTATGTAAATGATTGCACTTGAAGCCATATAAACTAACCACGGTTCATATAGATATATAGATGAGGACAAAGTTGCTTGGCTGCAGTTTTGTGTAGAAATTGTGGATAGAATTGCAGACAATGATACATTTTTAGACAATGTAATTTTTAATGATGAGCCAATGTTTCACATTAGTGGCACCCATGACTACCGAATGTGGGGTAAAGAAAACCCTCGTGAAACTTTGCAGCACATTGGCCTAAGGTCAATGTTTTTGTGTCCTAAGCAAACAAAAGGCTGTACAGCACATTCTCCTTCCAGGAGGCTACTGTAAATGGTATTGTTTATGGACATGCTTTAAAATTTTCTAATTCTTTAGTTAGATGATGACCAAGATGAATGCCATTACTATCAGCAAGACGGGGCACCTCCTCACTATCACCTACTTGATTCCCAGGTTAGTGGATGGGTCATGAAGGTCCCATTGCATGGCCACTTCACTCCCTAGAATTTACTCATTAGATTTTTTTTGTAGGGTTTCATTAAAGATCAGATTTATGCACCAACTTTGCTTGCTGATCTTGTTAAGCTAAGACTTCGAATTAATGCCGTAGCTGCAGAGATAACATCTGACTTGCTGGCTACATTATACAATGAAATCGACTTCAGGTAGGATGTATGCAACATTACAAATGGAAGCCCTTTTGAAACAAAGAGAATGTTGGGTGACAAACTTCAGTTTTTCTATGAAATGAGACCTCAACAAAATCTGCTGTAAGTTATCTCAATAAATTTTATATGCGTTTTAAAGTTTTAAAAAGCAGTATCACAATAACTCTAAGGGTAGTTATGGTTAGTTTAATTTAGACTATATTCTTTTCAAAACTAGAATTATTAAATTAAACTATTTGTAATTATAGTTTATCTCTCAGCTATGGGTTTTTCAACATAGGAGTATTTATATGTTTATACTCTTATTGTATAAAATCTATATGTATGTACATTTTTCATAATATTTTCTACAGAGAAAGATGCTTAATGAAATTCTAAAGTATTTTTGTGGTGAACTCATGAGACAAAAAAGAAATAATCAATGATTTAATTTACTAGAGTAAAATTTTAGAGAACTCTTACCCTTCATAAAAGAAACTAAAGAGCATAATAAAACATAAAAACATAACATAATCATATACATTTTTTTTTCAAAAAAAATTTTAATGGACATGCTACAACATTTCTTGTAGTTTTTTTTCTTTTTTTCTATCCCTTCTCCCCCGGGTCGGTTATCCATTTAAGTATTCTCAACCCGGGGAAGTGTCCATTTACTCTAAGGAGGCCTTCCCGCCCACCGGCTAAACTTCCGGCACGGCAGGTCAGCCTCCCCGGTCGGATCTTTTGTTGTTGCCTGCCTCTATTCCCCGAGACAGGAAAACCAGGTCCGGCTTCGCCGTTCCCAGCCCCGCCCCGGGAACCGGGACTCGGTCTTGATAGTTTACCTGCCTCAAACCCCGCCATGAGGCACCAGGACGGCGATGCCGCCCCAGACCCCCGCAGCGAGGCCGGGTCTCGGTCTTTATATTACCCAATAAACCGATTACATAACTCCTACTCCCAGTCATGACTTTCATAAGGAGACAATATACATAATATCTTTGTACTACAATTACTACCATCGTTTATTAGTACCCCATACGTCTTTCGATGTCGTCCTTCTCTTTTAAGACTAAAAAAGAGAACTTTTCAAATATACTCCAGTTTTTTCAGAGCCCAATATGAAACTGATTAGATCCTCGGGTGTGAGATTTTGTATTCCCATCCGGAACCTAGATATTGTCCATTTGTGGCATTCAAAAATTGTATGTTCAGCTGTGTCGTCGCTTTCACAAAACCCACAACATGGGGAGCTCCTTTTGCTAAAACGAAATAGACGCTATGGGCATTGACGACGCCAGGACACATGCAGTTTCATAAGATATTGTACGGTAACCGGACGTCACCCCAACCAAAGCATGTCTATGTAGACTCCTCATTCGTCTGGCGTTTCTCTCCGTAAATACTGCTCTATACCAAACCGGCGCAGCATACAGTAAGGCCGAAGTGCAAGCGGAGATTAAAACCTTGCGTTTGGACGAACGTGGGGCTTCACGTCTATTCATTAACAATAAAATAGCTTTGAGTGTTTTTTCAGCAGTTTTGCATCTTTCAACGATGTGGGGACTAAAATTTAAGGACTTATCTATAATCAAGCCAAGATATTTAGTTTGTACTACCCTTCTCAATCTATGATCTTCAATTTTCAGTTCGAGGTCTCGTAGTTGTCTTCTGCCTGCGATCATTAAATACTCACACTTAATCAAAGATAACGTCAGTCCCTGTTCTGTTAGCCATTCACTGACCATTTCAAGTGCTCTATTCCCAGAGGTCTCAAGTCTTGACTCTGACTCTGACTCAGTCTTGGCGCTAACCATAATCGCTAAGTCGTCCGCATATGCGAGGACCTCGGCCCCGGCAGGTAATTGCAATCGTAGTACCCCGTCGAAAGCAATAAGCCACAACAGTGGCCCCAGAACCGATCCTTGGGAAACTCCTCCATGAATTTGATAATCTAATGTTCCCTCCAGCGTATTTACCCTTGTCCATCTGTCGGAAAGGTACTCAGCAATCTGTCTCCGAAGAACTGAACTAACACTTCTACTGAGCGCTGACGTAATTACATCCCATCTGACAGAACCGAAGGCATTCTTAACGTCTAGAGTTATCAAGAGCGGGATCTGTCTGGTCCGCCATGTACCGCTTCTGACTGTAATAGCCCATTTAATTATTTTGTTCATGGCATCCATGGCGGATTTTCCTTTAATAAAACCATATTGATTCTTATGCAGCCCATCGCTGTTTTTCAATTCTTGTATTAACCTATTTGCGATAAGTCGTTCCGCCACTTTACCCATTCCATTAATGAGGCAGAGCGGACGGTATCCGATCTCAGAAGAACCAGCAGTATTCTTTGGTAGAAAAACCGTCCGCGAGGCTTTCCAGCACTTAGGCAAAGTCTTATTCTGTGCACCAAAATTGGCCACATCGGTTATCTCCCAAGGGACTCTTTTAAAAAGTCCCTTGAGAATCGCGGCAGGAATGGCATCCGGACCTGGGCTCTTTTTTTCCTTAAGTCTTGACACAGCCAAGGCGACTTCTTGCTGAGTGAAACGACCAGCTTCGCAATTCACCAATTCCAGAGGGCCCGATTCAGGTACCGGAAAGAGCCTGTTTAGCTGTTCCACAGCGGTCTCCGCCGTAATGAGGGGCAATCGTCTTCCTAGCTTACCAGTAACTATCCGATATGCCTTTCCCCACGGGTCCGAATCAAGCTCCCCGCATATCACTTTCCAGCACTCTCTCTTGCTGGTCTTAATTATGTGATTTAATGCCCGCCTAGCATCTGTGAACTTACTCATGGCATGGTTAAGAGCGACACCTCCAACTCTGCGTAGTCTGTACTTTTTTCTACGCCAATACTGTAAAGTCCGTCTCTGATCAGCGATGTCAGCAGTCCACCAGTATGCCGGCTGATGCCCCTGTTGTTGTGAGGTATCCTCGCCATCTCCGCAGCTATAAGATCCTGCAATACGAACGGCGTGACCTTCCTACCATCCGACAACTTGCAGGCTACTCTATCCGCCACAATTTCAACTTGCCTTTTGGATAGTCTCGGCAGTGCCGGTATACTCCTGTTCACCGATCGGCCATCGTCAAAGGATAATAACGTAGCTGAATGATCACTTCCAGTTTCAGATTTAAGGACACTCCAACAAAAAAGGGAAGAACTCCATCTATCGTCTACCAGTGTAAGATCCAACACTGCACGATGTCCTCTCGCCTCATAAGTGAAGGTGCCGTCATTAAGGCAAATCAGCCCTGCAGCCATCATCATATCAACAAAAATCTGTCCCTTAGCGTTAGTATACGAACTACCAGTTATGGTGGATTTGCAATTAAAATCGCCCATTAGTACTGATCTTCCAGATACCCGCTGAATAACTTGTTGTAAGTCACTAATGTATTGTTCAAAGTCGCGGATAGTTATATATGGACTGACATAACCAGCAATAAGAACAAATTCCGGAAGAGCAACCGCTAGGATCCCCTTACTTCTATGTAGCAGGTGCCAGCCAAAACGGCCGGAGATATTATTAATGGCAACATCCCCAACCGCGTCAGCCCACCAGTCATTTCTTGCCGCCGTTCTCAGATTAGGCTCTGTGGTGACGATCAGATCGGCCTCGAGGTCTTTTGCAATCTCTCCCATCAAATCGTGTGATAGTATGCTCCTATTAGCATCTGATAAAATTATTCTAACCATTATTTAGATAGCCAACACTGCACTCCTCCGGTGCGATGATCTGTGCCGTTGCAGTCTAGGCACTTTGTAGCCTCTTTGCAGTCTCTTATCACATGGCCTTTCTGACCACAATTGTAACTAAGGGTTGACCTATCCGGACCCTTACATATCGTACTCGTATGATCAGAGGCCCAACATCTTTGACACCTCACATTATCAGTCCTAATATAAGCCCGGCAGTGGACCCAGCCGACCTTAATTCTACTAGAAATTAATTTAGTTGCAGCCCTATGATTAGTTATTACTGTCGCATTTCGAGTATTTCCATATGCCTGCCGCAATGAGGTAATTCTGAAGGATTCAGTGACACCAATAACAGCCGTTATAGCCTCGCTTAATTCTTGCGCTGTGGTGCCCTCTTCCATGTCTTTAACATGCACCACTGCACGTCAGTCACCCCTAGTTCGAATATGAACTTTAAGGTCAGAAGCCCTGTCTCTCAATATTGCAGTAAACTGAGCCGCTTCAGCCCCTTTAATTCTGACTTCTAAGTCTTCATTTCTACCTTTACGAAGGGATAGGACTTCCCCTGCCTCGTCTTTAAATATCTTGTCCTTTACGGTCCGGAGTAGGTATGCATACGTCTTGCCCTGTGACCTGACAACCACCACTTTGCTGCCCTCCACAGGAGGTGTTGATCGCCGAGCAGAAGCGGACCTAGAACGCGTCCTACTCTCTTCAGTCTTTTTCGGCGCTACTATCAATTCAGGCGTCTCATTAGCCCTGAACAAATAAATAATTATCTTCTTGACCACAACACCAAAAGGACCACCTGGCAGAACAAACGCCACATTAGGAGCCCTTAATAATATCTTTTTGACCGCGCCTAGTATACACCCAGCCGAAGCCCTGTCGCCATCTGTCGAGTTGTAAAAACAGTATACTTATTGGTCTGAGTGTGGTATTCGTCATCCATAATGACAGAAGTGTCTACAGCTATCATGCCAGGCTTATTGCCCTCCACCGTTGCCCTTTTGGACTTAATGATATCAATAAATTGACAGGTATCTGTAACGCCCCCTGCAGGCAATGTAATTAATTTGGCTTTGGACATTGTCCAGGCAGACCATCTCTTAGCGGTCATATCCAGAAGTTCCTCATCAGTTAGTTCAAGACTTAATATGTCTTCCTGATCTGCACCAGGGGCATATCAGTCTGTGTATATTGCGAACTGGTTTCTGGAGTAGTCGTAGTCTCCTGCAGATGTTTTAAAGCGGTATATATTTCTCTTAATTCTTTACTATGGTCATACATGTAATTTAATATGTTTTTTCCCAGATGTTGTTTGAAACGCATCATCGCTTGTCCTAGTCGAAGAGTAACCTCCTTTAAGCCACCAGTATAGACCTCTTCTTCAGAGGAGGATTGTCTAATTCTTTTTTTTCTTTTGGGATCAGTCGGTTTCAGCGACGGAAGGCCTGAGGATCCCTGTCCACTAGCAGTACTTTGTTCTGCTCTATCCGCCATGGATGATAAATAAACTCAAAAACTATGTAGCAGTTGTGTTCTCCAAGTAATTCCCTTTAGTTTGATACCCCACATGTGGGGTAGTCAAAAATAAGAGGGGGGTTCAACGGTCCCCCAAAATCGAAAAAAATTAGGGGGTTCAATCAATCGGGAATGACCCAATTCGTATAGATCCTGAACGGTTTTGATCCAGGACCAACGGGTAACAAGATGTTTAAGGTTACCCCTATAAAAGTCTGTAAACAGAAAATAATTCTGTAAACTTATTGTTATTAGTGGAAAATTTTCCAAGTCCTTGTTTACGTTAAATACAGTGACGTCACTCTACTGTATTAACTTGCACGAAATGTCCACTATAAAAAACAGAAATAACTCCGTTGCCTGTTGTCTAATTTTCACAAAATTTTAAAGATTTATTTGTATATCCATCCTCAATGTGAATCCAAAATTCCGTTTAAAAAAAACAAAAAACAAAAAAGTTTTTTTAAAAAATTTAAAAACTTAGTAATCCGTTAACCAAAAATTCTATTTTTTCTTTAGACTTGTCCAGTAATCCAATCACAATGTTAAACAGCACTTTCCTGATAGATTAAGCCAAAAAACCCGATCAAAAAGCAAAAAACAGCGGAGCGAAAATAGCACGTCTTAACAGTACGAGTTCTTTCACTCAACTTAACATTTCTTGTAGTGTTTAAAACTACCTGTACCTAAAAAAATGCTCTCAACAACAATTTTCTCAATATTTTTCTCTAAAAATGTTTTCACATTTTTTATGAAACTGATTTTATTCTTTTAGTGCACTGAATGTGGTGTACAGCAGCAGTTGATTTGTTTGTCTGAAAATGGTGTAATATGTGACAAGGGTGTTTGTTTGTAGATAAATAAATTGCATTAAAATCACCCATTTTGTTGTACAGAAATAATTCAGTTGCCTGTTAAGGTGTCAGAATGGGTAATATATTTTAACTCCTCAGAATGGGTAGCATATTTTAACTCCTCAGCCATCCTCCTGATCATAACTCTTGGCATCCAAGTTAGATAAAAAAAAAGGTAATTATTTTTTGACAACACTCAGTTTCTCAACCTGTTAAATTTCAAATTTCAACATTTTTATAATAGTTAACTTAGCCTATTTTATTAAAATATAGATCAAATTGTCCATTTGGGCACCATATTCAAGAAACATACATAACTACATTGAAGAATCAACAATCAACAGTTAGATTGTAAAACCAATTTCAATTTTAGAGAGTCCTGAGCTTTACAGAAGATAAGACCATTGAACTCCATAAGCCAATTCTATTAAATACCTATATATATATTAGATATACCTAAAAGAACTACTGCAACAATAAATGAATTTAAAATTATCTGTTTGTAAATGTTATTAGGTTGATATATTAAGTTTTAGTAAAAAAAAAAAAAAAAAAAAAACTTGTTTCCCTTGAAGAAGAGATGGACCAACTAAACTACAATCTACAATATTTTAAACATTTTTATGTCCTAAGAGTAATGTAGCAAATTTCTTGCTTATACATGTATATAAACAAACACATTTTTTTCATGTGTAACCTTACTGAAATAAATATTCCAATGCAGCATTCTTTCTTTTTTTATGTTTGTTTTGCTTCATTAATCTTCTTTTTTAATATTCTTAATTTTCTTTCTAAAGCAGAATGTAAAGTACTAAAATTGTTCATTAATTTTTATATAATTTGTAACCATCATATCTGATAATGATTTAGTAAAACTTATTCTAGATTGCTAAAGCTGTTGCAAACAATTTCAGTATCAAGAGAAAAATAATCTTCAGAAAGTTTTCAAGTTCTTTTGCCAGGTTCCGCTAGTCTTGGAAAAGCAGATGATCTAAAAATCTTAGCGATGTACCTAAATACTTAATTAAGTATTTAGGTTGACTCAAAGATACATTTTTTAACTAAGTAGAGAATATATTCTCAATTTATATTGAGAATTGTTACTTTTTATAAAGTAACAATTAAGAAGGAGAAGAAGCAATTTAAGTAAAACAAACCAATTAGATAAGAAGAAATAATCCATCATTCCATAATCAAACAGCCATTATATCAGATTTCTTATTATCGAGATGCAATCTATTATTTTTACACCATTAAGCACAATTAAATTTGATTATATCAATATCATTTTGCATACATAGAAAATCTTCACTTCATTTAATTTTTTTTTTTTAATTTTTTCAATTATGTCTCAATTAGTGTTGCTGGTGAAAATATTTACTAATCGGAGAAAATATTAAGATGTGTAACACTGTCTTGGAATTTTGGGATCCTGTGTCCTCTAC
Source organism: Lycorma delicatula (assembly GCF_047948215.1). Classification (NCBI taxonomy): domain Eukaryota; kingdom Metazoa; phylum Arthropoda; class Insecta; order Hemiptera; family Fulgoridae; genus Lycorma; species Lycorma delicatula. The sequence goes on from NC_134457.1 coordinate 107,783,729, forward strand.
TAATCTCTAATTTCCAAGTCACTAAATTAAGAAAAAATGAAGTAAAGACATATTCAAATTGTATTTTTTAAAAAATTTATGTACATTCACCCAAAAATTTTAATAAATGTAGAAAATGTAAAAACGTTATTTTTGTTCCAACTCACATATATGTTATTAAATAGTCAAATACTAAAGGTGACAAACTGAAAAATAGATTAAAACAAAGACTATCATTTCTTAGACTTCCTTGGCTCCTCCCAAACACTTTTTATCATGATAATATATGGACTTCATAATAAGCCCATAATTGTTAATTATGCTAATTAAAAAGTAACTATACTATGCTAATTATAATTAACATAATCGTTAGTTATGCTAATTAACAGTTGTTGAAATGCACTCATACCTATGTAAAATTAAATTTTTGTGTACATGTACCTCACCAATATGATCTTTTCATGTCTATAAAATAGAAAAAAAACAATAACATTTTCTATGTTAATATGCAATAAATTTTGTAGTACATATTTTCCTGTTTAAATTCTTCAATTGCAATATAGTATGTTCCTCATAAGAAATGTTATAACAATCACAGATTCTCTAATTTTACGTGTGGTACTTTGTTTTCTTGACTAAAACTTATGTTTTTTATTTCATCGTAGACACAAATATGTTTGTATTAATTACTTTTAACTTTATAAATAAATATGCTGATCTTCATAAGTAAATATAATTCTATCATTTATAGTGTTATTATTTATTAGCTGTATTCATTATCATTCTTACAGTTTTTCCGCCTTTGAGTTCATTTATTGAAGAAATGGTTTAATGAATTTGGTATCATTATATTTATTTTACTTGTGCAAGACTCATAGAACACCGAAAGTGTCATTAACAGTAAAAAAATTATTTAAAATCTTATATAATGTAAATAAAAAAATTAATTAAATCTATCAGAATTAATGAGAGACTTTCAGGAGTAAATTACAGTCTGTCTTACGTTACTACTTTCTTCAAAAAAGTTTTCTTAAAAATTTACGCCAATAAAAAAGTTATTTACGAAATTTCATTCTTTTTTTTGTTATTTAGACAAATACATAAGTTAAACAAAGGCTTCTTAGATACAATATAAAACTATATACATTGTTAAAACACTACAAATTAAAATCCATTTCAAGGATCTATGGAGTATAACAAATTACATTGCCTTTAAAAAAAAAAATAAATAAATAAAAGCTATTAATCTAATCCTAAGCTAGTTAGTTATCAAAACTGTCCTATCGCATAAATGTTCAAATGCAATTTTATATCTTTGTATCATGGATGCTTTTCAGGTGTAACTAGTGAGTGAAATGGTGTTATAGGTTTCTGTTTATTTTTGATGTTGAATGTGAGGTTATCTGGCCTTTTCACTAACTTAAGTCTTATTCTCATGGATATTAGCTGGCAGTTCTGTGATGTACATAGAAGTCAATGTAAGAGTACCAAATGCATGGAAGTACCAAATGGCTTGTGTGATTTGAATGACTGGATCCAATCAGTTTTCGGAAAACCTTTTTACCTGACTACATTCATTTTTGGGTGGTAATGTAGCTCTTATGTATGTTTGTTTTTTTGTTACCTTCTGTAGCTTAATAGATCTAAGAAATTGCAACCAACTTTTGGATAGTGACAGGCCTTCAGTCTGGAAGTAATGTAGGCTATGTTAAATTGTCTTACCTAGAATGGGGGAGCTACCCTTGGAGACAAAGTTTAAAAATTACTCTTTTTTTCAAATTAATGATGGTATTCCATAAAATTATAAAAAAGAACACTATTTGCCTGTGGTCATTTTTTTGAAAAAGTCATTTTTCTTGATATATAAGTGTAAAATATGCTTAGCAAAAACAAAGAAGGAACAGCTAGCACCAGCTCAAGCACTGTATGTTGCCAGTACGCATTACATTGCATCACTGTTAATGATGACAGGTCAGATCCTGTGCACAATATCTTTACCTATTATCATTATACGACAAGTTAGAACCCTACCTATTGTCAAGTACTAAATTAAATTAAAATACTATAGTGTGTACTTCCAAGCTGTAGGTGACAGGAATATGAAAGAGAAATACAAACAAGGAACATTCTGTAGAAGCAGTATTAAATTTCACATTACAGACTAACTATTGTGAATAAATGCCAGTAAGAAAATAATTTGTTTGTAGGTGATAGGAACCTGATGGATGGCCTGTTACGCTATGCCCTAGAATGGTCAGTTCAGTTCTTATGCCTCATAGCAAATGTTTTTAATATATGCCATAAATTTTGAATAACAGGAGACATAATAATAATTGCCAGATGGCAATCTCAGCTTCTTGCTGAAGAAGCAAGAAGCTCAGTTCTGCAGCAAGAACTGAGCCGATGAAATGATGATCATGAGATTTCAGATTTAAAGAAACTTGATCGCAATGAGCATCCTGTTTAAACCAAAGTTCATTATTGTAGATACTGCTGAACTGATAAACTGGTAAGATCAATGTAAACTCCAAGACTATTTATGTGACTGTTATGTTATGTTTTCCATGTAAACTGCAAGATCATTGATATCAACTATAATGTTGTTTGGAGGATGTAAACTGAAATATAATTGAAGCAACTGTAATGTCAGAGATGTTAAATTTAAGATTACTGATACAAATTGTAATGCTATCGTAGATTGTAAATTTATTGATGTAAAATAAAATGTAATCGAAGCAATATATAATGTTACTATTATAATCAACCTCACACCTGCTATCCACTTGATAAACTACTGTACCAGTGTGAGTAAAGTAATCTGTAATGTGTAAAAGGTTTTAGTAGGCGAACAATAATAATTTTAATAAACTGATACACATATGAGTTACATGCACATACAATGTTATCATTGAAATTCAAATTTTTATTTAACACAATGTTTAAAAAAAAAAATTGTAATGCCATGATTGAATGCAGATGACTGTGATATTGAATAGCAAAGTTATGGAAACAAAAAAAAAGCGCAAAACAGAATAATAATTAATAAACAAAAACCCCAACTGTATTCATCTACCCAAAATAAAAACAAACAAAAATTGTTAAACAAGTTTCTTATTCTGTTCTTACAGGCATTTTTCCAGAATATAGTAAGTTAGTCTGGGATGTGCAATTTAATATTATTTCTACATTTTATATTATCAGGTGCCTGCGTAGGGTGTATGAGATGGTGAATCTAATGGGCTCCACTTTGTTAAGGTTAACAAGCACTAGACACCTTCCAAACTTTTGAGCCATCAACAAAATGGAGGCCATTAAAGTCATCATTTCATATTGTATACAGGCATCTGACTATAACATAAAATGTAGAGGTAATATTAAATTTCGGATTGCAGAGTAACATACTGCATCCTGAAAAAAATGACTATAAAAAAGAAAGAAAAACTTTTTTCTGAACAAAAAAAAGTTTTTTTTGTTCATTTTTCATTATTATATTTATGTATAATTATATGATATGTACAATTAGTAGTCTGGTTTTTGCTATTTAATAATTATTTTATTTGTAAAAGAAACATTGGTTTCTAGTCTTTCTTTTTCTGTTTAGCTTCTGGACCACTGTAAGGTATTACTTTAGAGGTTGAATGAGGGTGACATGTAAATGTAAATGAAGTCTAGTCTTGTACAGTCTCAGGTCAACCATTCCTTAGATGTGTGGTTAATTGAAACCCAACTACCAAGGAACATTGGTATCCACAATCTAGTATTCAAATCCGTATAAAAGTAACTGCCTTTATTAGCATTTGAACCTTAGAACTCTTGACTTTGAAATCAGCTAATTTGCGATGACAAGTTCACTAGTACACCATTCCAGTGGGTTGACAACCTAACTGCTAGGTCCTCTAAAGCTAACGTCTCCAGACTCCGATCAAGAACACTAAGTCTGGCTGACATGAAATCAACAAATCTCCTCCAGTTCGCATGCATGTGCAGAAAACGATCCTACTGAACCAGAACATTACATTGATACTGATCACTTAAGCCACCCACAATCTCATAAACAATCAATCAATCAATGATCACTTGAGCAATCATCAACTATCTTCCAATCACTAACATTGGCAGGAATATAAACCTACCTATGATGACATTGATGTTTGTTCCAGTAAATAACCGACGCCTATCTATCATACCAGCATACGTGGGCAACTCTCCACGCATATTAAATATCTGTAAATCATACTGGGCTAAAGCTGCTTCAATAAGGATTGGACTATGATCAGAGAACCTGAGAATTTTATCTCAGATCTGAAGATGATGATCAGCAGGATTCCTGTATTGAAAACACAAACTTGCAACATATAGGTGCAAGTTCTTAACACCTACATGAACAACAACATGATGATTATCTGAAAGCTGTTGCAAGAAGGCACAATCTATCTCCTTTCTACACACAATAGTGGACATACTGGCAGAACCACAGTAAAATCATTTCTAGTAATAAGAAAAACATGGCAAATCATCAGACACAAGATATGGATGCTGAAGAAGAAGAACATCCATACCCCTACGAAGAGCAACGTCACATAGCTTTATCTGAACAACATAAGCACCCTGTCCATTTAAGTAACCAAATTTAACCATGTAATGCCAAAGAATTCATATATTTACATATAGATAGCTCTCCAATAAAAACCACAGTCCTTACTACTCACAGAGTGCTTAGAATCCTTATTTGCACGCTTACAGTTCGCACAAGTAGGACCCTCTGACTTTTTCAGCCTTCATGCTTGTCTCTCCTGTCCACAATGTGCACACACTGCAGCCAGTTCATTACAAAACTTAGCCCTGGGTCCATACTTTTTTTCTGTTTAGCCTTCAAAACCATCATCAGGATTACTTGAGAGGATGAATGAGGATGATATGTATGAGTGTAAATAAGTGTAGTCTTGTACAGTTTCAGTTCGACCATTCCTGAGATGTGTGGTTAATTGAAACCCAACCACCAAAGAACACTGGTATCTATGATATAGTACTCAAATCCGTATAAAAGTCCCTTTACTAGGACTTGAACGCTGCAACTCTTGACTTCCAAATCAGTTGATTTGGGAAGACGAAGACGAGTTCACCACTAGACCAACCCGATAGATTATTAACAAAACAACCTGTAAAACCTTTACTAACTGGAGGAAAACAAAACTAACTATGCTATGTTTTTTATACTTTTTTTTTTTTCAGGAACGTCTTTCATCACATCGTATGTGTCTTTCCAATTAATACCATAAGCGATTGGTATCGAAGGATATTTGTTACCGTTGTGTAGTAGAACCGCTTTTAAACTATACTTGGACGAATCTATGAAAAGGCGTCAGTTCTCATGTTATGAACTTGTCCTAAGTGCAACATAAGCTCATCAATATTTGTGGAATAAACCAAATTATTTCAATCAATAAAGTACTGAGAAAGTTCTTTTTGTCAGCTTCGAAAGCCTGAAATTTTTGTATTTTTTTGAAGTAAATTCCAACCTTGCAGTCTTGATCCTAACAGTGCAGCTTGATTTTTGATAAATTTAAATCCCTAACCAAGTCATTTAACTCACATTGTGATATAAGATGTGACTGACTGGAAGAAAATTCAAAATCAAAATCATTGTTGTCTTCTTCAGTACTGTCTGATACTACATCGCTGCTTTCGAAGCATACATTCACAGGTGGCTCAAGAACTGCAATAATTTCACTGTGAGGTACAGGCTTGATTGCAGATTGCAATGAGGGACGTTTTACAGTATGTTTAGATTTTTTAGAAATTCGACATACTTGTTAAACAAAAGTAACAATCGGTTCACGATCCTTTGGTTCACGCCAAACCATAGGTACATATGTCATGATATGTGACTATGATATAATTAATTCTTTGCCTAGTATTATTTATTTATAACTTACAAATTATGTTAACAAAGTTAAACAATAAAACATGAGCTAACAAAATACAATACACGCGCTTAAAATGTTAACTATCCGTTGAAAAATGAAAAAAATCCTTTAATTAAAATTTTAAAATTTTTTCAAAAATTGTAGGTGATAGAAATATTCTGAGTTCATATTCGCTTTCAGCATCAAAAAACTGATTAAATTCATATATTGCATGTTACGAAACAAAAATTCTGTTTATCAGTGTAGTAAATAAGCAGTGAATGTGTAACAATAACAGTGATAAGGTATTAATGACTCTCTGGCGTGTAATTTTATTACGAGTGCGGTATAATGATTGCAATTGCATTTCACTCTATGCTATTTAGAACTACCTACAGCAAAGCGGAAGGGAACAAACAAGAGAGTTCTATCTCTTGCAACATCTATTGTCTACATTGACTGTAGGTTACCTGATTGTAAGATGGGTTATCGTTTATTTAGACGGTCTTCAATATGCGCTAATTAGCTTAAGTTTTGTTTTGTAATTAATTACATAAATTATTTAGTACTATATTTGCATTTAATGCCGGTCACACTTGTTTTGCACGTAAAAATTATTTAGTTTTATTTAATAATAAAGATTATAACAGTTTGTTTTCGTCGTTAAATAAATAAGTAATCTTAATACTTTGCTTTGTTATATAATTTAAAGCATTTTATATATTAGCGATGAGATGTAAATTGTTAAATTAATTACCTAAACAATTACAATACATTTTTATACGAAACTACCGAAAAAATTAAATAACTCATCCAAGATGAAGGTGTAGCAGCTATTTTAATGATGTCACAGTATATCATTGAACAATGCCAAGAGTGTTATAATAGTACTGTGTGTGTGTGTGTGTGTGTATATATATATATATATATATATATATATATGTTGTAAGATATTAATTAATTGCTTGTAAACCGTAGATTTAACGTATCCGTATTATGCACCATTTAATATTTCTAATTTCTTAGTTTACACAAGTAAATATAACAAATTAACTAGGGTTCGCGTCTGAATAGAAGTATTCATTGGTTTATATTTTACGAAAATTCCGTTTTTTTTTTGTTACACTGAAAATTTTAAAAATGACAAAATTATGGTATAATTAGGATAGATATATAGTAAAAAGTATATCTTTTTTCAATTAAAAATTTCACTAGTTTTTCTAAGCAAAACAAAAAAAATAAATATGTTCAAGTAATATAAATAACTCATTTCGATTACTATTTGCAAAAGGTTATGTTTCGCCTTCAAATGCGCCTTTCAAGATGACCTTTCATAGATTCATTGGTGAAGCATCGTCGGCATAAAAGACATTGTTGTTCATCATGGATAATAATTGTGAAATCGTATTTCAAATATTCTTATGAGTACTGACAAACGTTTTTCTTCCTTGGACTACTCATTTTATGCATAAGGTTTGTAACTGAAAGAAATAAATTTGAGAAAACTTATGAAATAAAATGCACTTTGATGGTTATAAATTATTTATATCTATATACATTTACGTATCACGAGACCATCAACGATAATAACTGTGCGTATACGCTAAATATCTTTTTTTTCTTCTAAGATCGCTAGACTTATAATCAGAATGTACTCGATGGTCAGCTCGTGACAATTGAGAAATAAGGAATCTAAACCTTTACCTCCATCTCATCACTCCTCTTTCTTAGAGGCTTTTCATTTTTCTTCGTCACTAGATTATTACTGTGTAGATTTTTATTTAAATTTTAAAAGCGTTTATGTCATAATATATGTTTATATACTGTATATGAGGCATGTAGAACCATAAGAAATGTAAAATAATTCACTACTAATAACTCGTTCTTGAATTGTTCCCTTAAAAATGAAATTGCCCCCCAGTGGGGCATGTAACCCAAGTTGGGAACCATAGCATTAGACGGTATATTCGCTTTATTCAATAATATATTGACAAACTTAGTGCTCTATTAATTAATAAAGGGAAATAGCAAGATTTGATGTATTTTTTAATGAAATCAGTTAATTTATTCCATGGTAATTTATTACCTAGGCAGGGATCTGAAGAGATTTTCCATTGTGGGTAACAGAAATACTACCATTATCACTGTTGGATACTTATTACAAATAGAAATATACATTTAACTTGAGAAAACTTTACAACAATTTTACTCATAATAAATAGGTAAACTAATAACGTAAAATCATTCGATTACAATGATTTTACGATCCTGGTTGCTGAAGCATATAATAGGTAACAATGTATTGCTATCGTTCAGAAAATGATTCTTTCAGATTTTTCTAAGTACCCATGAAAAGAGGAAAGGTGGAGAAAAATTGTTACCTCTTTTCACATTTTTTTAAAAGTTCATGAGCATCTCAGCTACATGTTTTTAATGCAAATAATTTCTAATCCGTTAAATTAAATAATTATCTTTTAAAGTTGAATACCATCAGAATGTAATTTATAAAATTTAGAACTTCTTTGTAGATTATTTTTGTTATAGATATGCGTACTAATTTTTTTTTTTGTTTTCTCAAGTATTTCTTTGTTACTTTTTGTCATATGTGAAAAAAATTTAATGCAAAATAAGCTCCAAGAAATTTTTATTTACGAAAACGTAATTTTTTTCAAAAATATCGTGTCTTATTGTAATTTCACACGACCAGGTATTAGAATTCTTTTTATTTTGTAATTTAATATGCCCATCTGCAATCTGATACTCGACACATCACTCAATAAATTTTCTATTGTTCTTCATCTGAATTAATTTCCAGTTTATCTAAAGTACGTAAAGTAAATTTTAGGGCCATATATGACACCGACTTAATAAAAGATAAAAATAGCTCATGATATAAACAAACTGTTACCGTTTGTTTTAATAAGATCAATTTTACCACTTTCTAATAAGTGTGTTGGATAACCTGGTGTACTAACATTAATGAATTAAATAGGCTAAAAAAAAGGTTGTCATTATTCACTAAAAAGAAATAAGTATCGTAATAATGTAAATTCATACATTCTTAAATTCAGGATTGTATCGATTACGATAGGGGATAAGATAAATTACAATTAGACAGTTGTCGTTGACTGCTATCTGACCAACTACACCTGAGATAATGCTTTTAATCAAATCTCAGCCATTTTTGAGGGACCTTTGCATAATTTGAGTTACACGAGTCATTTTTATGTATAGATTTATTAGTGAAATCAGATCAATTATATCGCTTATAACTTAAACAGTAGACCGAAAACTAAAAATTCTACATCAACGAAATCAAAATTATGACCTTTCTGACTTTATGTCCTATTATAAAAGTAGAGATAGATCTCTTAAACACATTTCATTTGCTGGAAATATATAGGACAATTTATTAAAAAAGTTTAAAGAGCAATGAATCATTATTAATCAAAGGAAAAATTTCGGAAAAAAAGATGATAAGTTTAAGGATCTTTTAACTAAGAATCTTTTAACTAGTGAATAATTCACTGTTTATTTGCAAAACTTTCTTAAAAATGTTTGAATTGAAAAGATGGTTTATTTAATTTTAAATCGATGGTACTTAAATATTGCTATTAAATAATCCAAAACTACTAGAAAGTCAGTAACCGGGGAATAAAAATTTAATTTTAAATAACGATAATCAAATTTTCTGAGTGTCTGATTCCTGTGAAACATTAAATACCTTCAATAATTGGTAATAACCAACCGTCTACTTTAACTCTTAGTTTTAATTAGAGTTAAATCGATAGTATTAACTAGTTTCTTCGAAAAAAAGTTTGGGAATTGCATTGTATGTACTGAATATAATTCTTTTATTTTGTGTAAAGGCTCATAAATTATTTTACAGAAAGGATCCATTCAAGAGAAAATGTTGTACTTGATTCTCACTAGACGAAGGAAAGAAGCCTATAACGTACAAAGAGACAAGTCTAGAGTGTCAGTCAGGGTTATGGCCGGGATGAAGAGTGGTAGAATGAGATTCAAACAAATTGGCTGGTAGCGAGATACTTTGAAAAGACATAAAACGTGAGGAATAGGCTACGTTAAGAAGGAGTTTCCTACTCTAGAATGTGCCATGTGCGGTTTGGAATGAAGGGGAAAACTGGCTTATTCAGAGAAAGATGGTAGAACGGGACGGATTGTGAAAGTGGAAGTATATGTCGGCTTGAAGTTTTACGTTGAAGTTTTATAATCCTTTTTAAAGTAGATTGAGGTTCAGTAGAGTTGAGTTGTACGGATTATAATAAAATCATGAGCCTCCCTCTTTCCCAGACTGAACGTAACTCGAATTCTTATACCGCGCACCCAACACACACACACACACACAAACTCAAGGGTGCGTGCGCACCTAGAACACCAAAATAATAGAACACTCTACTACAGTTCATACAAATCATGTAATCAACGTGTACCGTAGATCGCTACACGAATAGATATCTGCTGTCGCAGTTTTTTAGCCAATTTGTCCTACTACAATATTGTTAGATTATGTTATAATTAGGACATCATAAAGTGGTTCATTAGTTTTTATTCAAACTGAATAATGACATTAAATTTTTACAGTATTTTATGAATTATATGTGCGATTTGATGCATTCTTCATTTATTTCAGTAGTATAAATAATCTTTTAACCTCGAATAGTACCTTTTGGTAAATTTGAATAATATTACAAAGTATATTTCTCAAATAATTTTTTTGTACAAGTTTATCCTACAGAATTTCTTCGATTACCGTAAATATCTGTTTTTTCTTAAGATGGAGCCGACCTATTAGTTTTTTAATTTTGTACTTTATCAAATAACCTATTTTATCATTATCTCGTAGCATGAAATGTTTTCATATAATTGTTAAAAAATCACAAGTGTAAAAAATCTTCCCCAAAAAATAAAAAGTTAAAAAATAAATAAGGACAATTAAAATAAAAAGGCTTAAAATAAATGATTTTAAAGTTAACTTAATAAAAAGAAACATTATTCACCAATCATAAAGAATTAAAATATTATAAAAAAAATAAAAAATATCCCTGTTAATATATGGTTCTCCTACTGATCGTACCCCAATTCATATTAGTAAAATAAATTTAATTGCTATAATTCAGAATATTGTTTTATTTATTGGGAAGAATGAATTTGTTTGAAATCTGTTTTTTTTTTTTTTTTTAATTTTGTTTATTGAGAATGATTTTGATATAATAATGTTTTTACAATTAGTAATTTTTTTTAGTTCGTTTTTTACTTATCTTAATTCTTTTGGTGTTGCTTTTTTTAATTTGTTTGAATTTTTTTTTTGTTTACCCTTTCCTTTTCTTCTACTTTTATATATATATATTTTAATATGATAAAATTGTACATCTTGCCACTGAAACGATTTTAATTATGAAGTTGTAGCGTCTATATCTTTCATCCAGACGTTTCCAGGTTCAAATCTTGAGTCAAGCTTGAAATTTTTCAAAAGTTTCATCTTTTTATCATTCTTTTCTGATCATAAAAATGTAATTTTAATTTTGGGGGGGGGGAGAAGGTCAACCAATTGTTAATAAAATTGATAATAAGAGTAAAATGTTGTACATCTTTTCATTCCGGTTAAAAATGATACTAACTGAGAAAATTTGACATAATTATACGTCATATTGGGATGATTTAAATAAATATAAAATAGGTAACTTACTTTCTATATAAAATTAAATAAATAATTCTGTATATATCCTAGTTAATTATTTAGTCGAATCCTTCGCTTCTGAGCGCTAAGTTTTATTACTGTTTTTTAGAATAAAAAGAAATGTTTTACTACTACAATGATTTAAAATTAAGTGCAGTGTTATTTAGGATCAAACAGAAAGTCACTCAGATAAATTGAGAACCGCTTTGTACCCTTTTATCAATAAAACTTATATTGATGCGGAAAATGCTTGTTTGGGTATATAATTAAGAATTAAGTGAACAATAGAACCCAGAAACCTCTAACCGTTTATTTATGTTTGGTGTAGAAAATCAAATTGAAAGGGAATAAAATTAAAAATTAAAAATCATATTTTTAGTTGTTATTCATGAGAATCAATCGAATAGCTTTCCAAATATAATCAAAACACGCTTTCAAAATTAATTAATTTTTTTATAACTAAAAATTAAAAATAAAATTATACACTTAACTAGTATTTTAAATTTAGAGTTTTTAAAGGTATTTCTCAAATATTTACCGAAATTTATTCGTAAAACAGTTTATTGTTCACCATTTGATATATATATTAATCTCAAGAGTAAATAAAGAAACAAACAACTTGGATATGCAAGTAAATCAGTATTTTAGTAATCATTTCGTGTAAATTAGTTGAATAATTTCTGAAAAGTAGGAGAGACCAAACGCACTTAGTGTATAGGCCAATCGGTAGGTGTTTTAGAATTTATTAAAATATATTTGTTAATTTATGTGCTAAATAAACAATCTTATAGTACTAAGTTTGAATTTATTAATTCTCATTTTAATAAAATAATTAACATCTTTAATAAACTTAAAAAATGTCGTAATTACTATATTTACATTTCAAATTTGGTGTATGCCCGATTTTTATGAGTGATTCCAATAAAAAAAGTGGTTTAAATGTAAAAAAATAAATTACGTGATCTATAAATATGAACGCGAGGTTAAATGAAAAAAATAATCTTAATAAACGTAAACTGTTAAAATAGAATAAACTTACCAATATCATTCCAAATAATTTATATATTTCTAATTTTTCCCATAGATATATTTTCAGATATCACAGTTATTTAAATCAAATAATCAGTTACCTTTTGCACAAATTTTGAAATCGATTGGTGAGTTAGTACGTTGCGGACAAGTTATTCATTGAATTAATCACAAACAAATAAAGTAAAATAACTTTACTCTAAATTCTTAATGACGGTAGAAATTTATTAAGTGTATCTCTTTACAGCAAGCAGAATAATAGGGCCTTGATAAAAATCGAACCGACGAATAATGTTTTTTAAAAAAGTTATTAAAAATATCATAACTCGTATAAGTTGTCATACACGAGTATTTATGTATGTATTGTACACCTATTTATTTTATCGTCATATCTTTTAAAGATTACATGGTTTAAAGTCCATTATAAAAGGAATTTAGTATGTTTAGTTAAACATGATTAACGTTCGGAAATGTTGCCTTACCAGAAAAATAATTGGCCATATATTCTTTTTTAAAATTCCATTTAAGGAAAGAGATTAATTAGTTTAAGGGTATTATTAAGGAGAATTAAGGTCCGTATATCTCAGTTGCCAGAAAATTTTGCTATGCGTGACTAAAACTTGAATAAAAGGGAAATGGAGAAGAATGTCTAAAATAAGAAATAAAAGGTAAATGAAGATATTTCAAGCAAGGAATAAAATTATATGCAAGATCTGTGGAGAGTGGATAGATAAGTGTGAAAAAAAAAATGTTGAAGTTAGAATCATAAAATATATATTGATTGAATATCTAGATAGTCTGCTTAAAAGGACTGACAGATAATAAAATGTTAAAGAAAAGCCTATCGAACGAGGCTCTTGAGAACTAAGCTTAGATGCACCAAAGATTTGCTGTCATTGGCAGTTGATTATCACGGTAAATATAAAGAAAAAGGAGGAGCTAAAAGGTGAGGCAGTAAACCGAATAAGGTTTCATACCTAACAATGGTGCACTTCGGTTACCGGGTGGTGAACGAATGGTCTACTAAATAAAACAGATAACAGTATTGTGATGGTACAACTAGAGCGCTGCTTTCAAATAGGAAAACATTTGTTTTTGTATTTTATCAAAGGTTTTATATTGATAAGGTTTTTGTGTTAAAACGGAATGTATGCAAGTACATCGAATATTTATCGAGATAAAACTACGTTAACTTTATTGTTCATTTGTACATTTTAGAATTACATTGTTCCATATATATAAATCGTGAGCGTTTGAATAATACACATAATTTATCAGTAACGTAAATTTATAAACATAGGACTTGTCAAAATTTTTGAATATAGTCGCTAAACAATATATACATTTTTTTGCGTATTCCGATGTATACAATTAATTCACTGTATTAATAATAAAACAATGTTGCTTAATATAGATGAAATAAATAAATCATCAACAAATAAAATGTTAAAAATAAATAAATATTAGAAATAAAATATTTCAAATTTAAAATTAATTTCTTTTGTACATTAAAACATATTATTTGTTTTAGAGATTCAATCAAACGATTGCTTTTGTTATTATTCGTATAACAGGTTTGGAATCCCGGCTACGGTAGATATTTTTCACACTTTATAAAATTGTTCAATCATTAACGATTGTAATTTTGCGTTAGCCTGTATTTGTTGAGTAGAAATAATTATATCAGCCTCACAATTGGAATGTATTAAGTTTTTATTACATCATTTTTATGTAGTAATGGATTAAATTTATTTTATTTTTTTTAATATTATAAAATATTTATTTAAAGAAGATTACGCCGTATGTGAGGGAATTAGTTACAAATGATGCGTGTATTTATGTGAGGCTTATGTTTAGTTACAAGTGAACATGATCATAGTATCTATCTTAGCAATCACTCGGTCTATAAGAGGAGACAATTATATTACTATTACTATTATTAATTATTAATATATTCATTATTATATTATTTAATTACTGTTGAAAAAAAAATTTTCCTTGCAAAAGTATTCTTTAATAAACCATGTTTATACTGCATGTGATAAATGCAGTTATGTGGAAACCATTATTTCGGAAGATATCTTTCAAAATAAAAAAATGCATTATTGTTTCGGTGTATTTAAATAAAAGATGATTTTTTTTTTTAAATTGTGAAGTATTTTGTTTTGTTTTGGTTTTTTTTTTATGAATAAAAACATTATTTGAATGTAATAAGTATGACGTAATAAATTCATTTATATCTGTAAATCCAGTTGGAGATCTTTGTAGAGGACTATCATGAACGTTAATCGAAATCGAAGTTTAACGTAATGTAGACACGGAATATTTATTTGATTTATACCGTGTAAATTTTAAAGTGTAAATCAGGACAAGAAAAAATAAAATAACGTTGAATAGAAGAACGTAGAATGAATGAATTGATGAAAGCGTAAATGTTTGAAACAGTAGAATAAGAGTAATAATGACAAAACTAGTGGAGAAAATGTTGAAAGATGGAAAAGAATTGAGCTATACAGATAGAATAAGAATTGCTGTTTAAACGTGAATGAGTAAAGGACTCTAAACTGCCGCAATGCTGCCATCTCTTATCCGAGTGAGAAAGGCGCGTGCGGTCCTTACCGTGACGTTCCCCTCTTCAGGGATTAGGTAAAGAGGATTTTGCAGAAACAGTCTGAGGGTAGAAAAATGATAATATAAACCGTATGCAGAGTAACCGTATGCATGTAATAATACCGTTCAGTGTTATAATCGATAAGTGTACTATTGTAAAACAAAGTTCAGTTGATTGCACCTGATTTTCAGATATTGTAATAATCAATCAAATTTTCATTTAGTCTGGTGATCAAAGGTCCTTCTTGTTTCTAATAAATTGAATTCTTAAAGCAAATGAAATACATAGGTTAAGCGAAAAGTTCTACTTAATATTATTTAGGGAATATAACGAGGAACAGAGTACATTGATATAAGATAAAATGATCTCCATCGTTTGTTACATAGTTAATGGTATTTTGCATTTTCCACAAGTGACACCATAGTTCAGTTAAAAGATTATTTTTTCGAGAAAAAAATTATCCGGATGAAGATTTTTGTAAATCTATTTTACAAACAACATATTAATAATGTGTTGCTCCATGTATAAAAAAATTTAGGGAAAACTAGGAGTAGGAGTGAGCATCAGTGATACTCGTATAATTCCAGGTAGTTGAGTCGCTTTCACTTCAGAATTAAAAAAAGAACTGTTCTGAAATAATTTAATTTAAAATAAAAATAAAAAATTTAGTTGAAAAGACATGAAAAAAATGAAATGAAATTTTGTAAATAATTGTTTAAAAAATGGATAAAAATAACTCCAAAATAATTTAATTCATTTGAGATCAAACGCCTAAGCGTAGAAAATGTGGCAGAGATTATTAATATAAAGACATTAAGTTCATTTAACATCCAAAAGGCTGAATATAAATAAAACTGAAGATTTGCTTTTTCTTTTCCGAAAATCGGTTTATTATACGAAAATAAGCTTCATATTTGTATATGTTTACGCAATAATTGATAATATTTTCTTTGTTTTAGGAGAAATATTTTATTCAACAGCAGTTTTGTTAATTTCTTTAGATTTAATTTTGTTAACAAATTTAAAACTTCTATTTTTCCTTAATAATGTTTATAGTTACTTTTTCAATAAATAAACGCGGTAAAGGGGGAATTATATAAAATTCGGAAAAATAGAATTAGTGGAATTTAATACGTGCTGTGTTAAATCTTCATGGTAAACTAGTTCTACAATTTGCCGCTAGATTACAGCCCGCACACAATAGTCTAATTTTTATTCACAACTTTGCAGTACAAAATGTTTTTCCTTTTACTGCAAAACGTGAAATTTTTGCACTATTAAACATTACGAGATTATCGGATAATAATACAAAGGAATAGCTGAAAAAATTCTGACGCATATTCATGTAGCACATCGAAGAATGACAAAATTCTTGATGGATTTAACACATACATCAGGAGAAAAAGGTAGTACAACATACATTACTATTTCAACAGATCCAAAAATTTTGAAGAGGCCTATTTGATAATCCCTGAGTTTTTTTAAATTTAGAAATAATGATTTACCCTATATTACTAATGTTTACTGCTTCTGATTTAGAATACGTACCTTGAAATGTTATGATCACATCAATTTAATTTCTTTATTTTCAAACAATATAAAAAATTGTAACAATCGCAGTGTCTGCGAATGCTAATTTTTGTAATTTTTAAGGCACGTTAACAAATTTACTATAGATAATTTAAAGATAGTAGATTTTTAAAATTTTACCTTTCGATGATTTAGGATGCCGTGAAGATAAAGATAAATTAAATAAAACTAGAACAAAATATTAGTAAATTTTAATAATTTACTGTTAAAAACTGTTTTATACTTTCAGATAGAATATTAGTTCAATCATTGAAAAGATCTGTGTCCACCATAAAATAAATCTTGCAATAGTAGATAAATCCAATAACAAACATTTCTTAAAAAAATAGATAATAATAAAATAAAAATAAGAATAAAAATCACATTGACCTCAAATCAATTTTATTTGGAGTTTGAGAAATAATTTGATCTAGAATTTATAGGTTTGACGGGTCCTCAGAAAAGATTCACGCAGTCTAGTTTAGTTTCTACAGTACTTATTATGTAAATTATTAGGGACAGCGTTTGGTATACCTTATCTACTGATATGAAAATAAAAATTATTGATCATAAGTAATTGATATAAAGAGTTCATTATGTTTGACACAAACATCTCAAAACATATTCTTAGAATTTATTCCAGATAGTATATTCTAAGCCATGCTATAGCAAGCAATTGCACAATTCTAGAGCGAATAATTCTGGAAACTCCTCAACAATTTTAAAACCGTTCCAAATAGAATTCTGTAAATTGCAGGACAAGGTATTGGTCAACTACTTTACTATTTGACAAGAAAAAGAATTTCAACCTCTTCTTGGAGGGTGGTCAAGGGGTTGTAACTCAAATATTTTAAAGGAGTTTAACTCAAATATTCAGATGGTTGAATTCAAGCATTTTAGGTGTGATAAATCATTTTAAAGATCATTTAAATATAAACATCATTTAAACTAAAGATCATTTTAATATGAACATTATTTTAACACAAGAGAAATGGTATAAATAAAAGGTTGGTGCAATATTTGTATCCGAAATGGGCTGCGGGATAAATTTTGGATATTGAAAAAAATTTCATTGGCAATTTAATAAATTGATATTATAAATAAATAAATAAATAAAAAAATTATTAAATAGATATTTTTGAATAATTTTTTTAAAATAAATTATTTATTAAACATAACATTTGCTTATTTACTTACATTTCATTTTAATGAATTTTTGAATTATCTTCCTTCTGTGGCTTGACAGTACGCCAGTCAGTAGTAAAAGGATAATACTGCATTAATCAATAATTCCCTAGGGATATTTTTTGCTGATTCTCAAGTTCTATTTCATAATCATTGATAACTTGGAGCTTATTATGGTAAACAGTATTTTTTAAATGGTCCTGTGAAAGTAATCTAATGATCTTGCTGGCCATTCTATTTGACCCCTTCAGCTAGTCCATCTTTCAGGAAGAAGTGCATTTAAAATTGTACCTGAAGACTGAAATGAGGCAGAGTACCATCTAGTTGAAACCAAATGTTTTGGAAGTTGGGGCGAACAACATTTTGAATGTTTGGAATGATATGGTAGAGAAGAAGCCTCATATTTCTCTACTTTTAAATTTCCATTAATAAATATAGACCCTGTCAGTCATCCACCAACAATACCTGCACGTACATTTATTTTGCCTGTATACTGAGTATGTACCTTACGATACTAGGGTGAATTAATACCAGTCCAGTATCGACAATTGTGACGATTTACATTGCCATTAAAAAAAAATGTGGCCACATCACTAAAAACTGTGTTGTTTAATAAATTAGAATCTGCACAAATATTGTTCATCGTAATTTTGCTTTACTTAAATCTTTGATCGTAGTCATATTCATTAAGTTCTTGCACCACACGAATTTTGAAGGGCTTGAAATTTTTACTCTCTATTGTTCGAATCACTGAACTTTGGCAAATGTTATGTTCTTGTGCTGTTGTTTGAGTCGAGTGAGGACTCTCAATAAATTATTGCATAATCTCTAATGATTTGTTATTGTATGTTGCAGATTTAGGGTTCCCTGGTTTTCCGCTGTTATTAATGCTTCCTGTTTTTTCAAATCATTTTATGGTTTATAACACTGTACCTTTTGAAATAGAGTTATGATTATTAAATGTTACATTGAACAATTTAAAAACTGTACTATACGACTTAACTCTGTCACCAAAGCCCCTTATCACTAAAAGTGTCACCTTCTCCTGTTCACTAAATTTACATGTTGATAGCAATATTAGTAGCTATTACAGAAAAAATTAATTCGGTAAAAAACAATTACAAAAAACAGCAAAAATTAAAATAACAAAAGTGGCTAACAAATGTGGTAAAAGTAGACAAAATCAATTAGCCAACCAATACAATAAATTCTCATAAGAAACCAACAGCAGAAATGAAACACTCTAAACAGAATATTACACAAGAGTTTGTGATAACACAAATTTGTCATTTTTGCTTGAGAAATCAATGATCAGCCTAATTAGGTGACAATATTTTTATTTATTTAATCATTAAATTGGAACAAAAACCAATTTTTTGTGTTAAAAAATAAGATTTGTTTAATTTAAAAAAATTTAAATTTTGCTTTTAAAATAAATTTTTATTTAATTAGATTAAGTTTTAAACTAATTCAGTTTATTCTCTTTTTATTTAATTTTGTTATTTGAACTTACTAAATTTAGTAATTTTCCAAATCCAAAATTTATCCTGCAATTTGATATAGATTTTGAGTACTTTTATTTATACCATTTTTCTTGTAGAGACCTTAAGAGTTATCACACAAAGGGTTAAGACCTTAAGAGTTATCACACAAACCTTTTTAAATATCTAAGTTACAACCCCTGTGCCATCTCCTCTGAAGGGTTGAAATCCTATTCTTTCAAAAGGTAAAGTAGTTGACCGATACCTTATCCTACAAGTTTCAGTATTCTATGTGGAACGGTTTAAGTTGTTGAGGGATTTCCATATTTTTGACTCATTGTATTTATATTACATAACACTGGTCAACATAAAATTTGGAACTGAAGAGGGAGTAGGTGTTCTATAAAATATTTTATATGCTGAATCGGAATATGTATTCCGAAACAACCAATCACATAATTAATGTTCTTAAGTTACAACCCCTTAAATTAATTTATTCTATCATTCGAGGAACAAACAATACAAATAAGTTAGAACGTCTGTATGTTTATTTATTCCCATCTGATTTATAATGTAATGCATGCTGTAGATCTATATTTGATATATAACAGTTGAATGATGTCAATTCATGTCAAGCCAGACATGTCATGTCAGTGAGTCAAGTAATGAGTAATTCAGTGATGAAATTTTATTCAGTATTAATTCAGCTCTAGGTATGATTTGATGTGTTTTTTAGCGGTGGAAGTGGTTTTATCATACACATATTACAAAGATTGTTTCATAAGTGATGCCATAAATTTAGTGAAAGATTTTTATGACAGGATAATTTTTGATATTATTTTATTGAACATAAAGATTTGTTAAATTTGTGTGTGTGTGTGTGCATGTGCGTGTGTGTGCATGTGTGTGTGTGTGTGTGTGTGTGTGTGTGTGTGTGTGTGTGTGTGTGTGTGTGTGTGTGTGTGTGTGTGTGTGTGTGTGTGCATGCGGGCGGGTGGGTGGATTGTGTGTGTTTATGTTGTGTTTTATTGCACTCCATAGTGAAACAAATTTATGTAGTGTTTTAAGTAATTAAGTATTTATAAATTAAAACATTAATATAAACACTATATTTATTAATTGTTTTTATAATTAAGTATTTCTGTAATATTTCAGTTTACTTTCATTCAGTAAAACATTTTAAATTTTATGATGAATAAAAATTGAGCTTTGTAAAGATCCCCCAAATATTTTTTGTTATGTTTGCAGATAATTCACCACCAAAAACAAGTATCGAATCTGCTAAAAACTTCTTACAAACATTAGTTTGACTCCTCTTGGGAGACCAATATAAATCCTGGGCTCCACATGTAGCATGCATCAAGTGCTACATTATACTACCCCAATGATTAAAAGGAAAAAAAAGCATTTGCCTTTTCGCATACCTATGATTTGGTGAGAGCCTACTAACCATTATGATTCAATAATATTAATTACATTCCAGAAGAATCAAATACTGAACGTTACCTCATCACACAGGCAGAACTGGACAATCTAATTCATGACTTGTATTTGTTGAAAAAACATACAGAACTCCTAGATTCATGTCTTAAAGAATGGAATTAATTAAACAAGGATACTAAAATTACAGTATATAGAATGAAAATTTACTAAAATACTTTAGTAGAGATAGTTTAATTTGTTCCTGCCATGCTGTTAGGGGGGCTAATGTCTGAACCGGACATTCAATATGCTATTCGTGATTGACGTTTATTTATAGACTCATCAAAAAGAAGCTTAAAGGGAGTGTTGATGCATAACTCAAATAAGTTTTCTTCTATTCCAGTAGGATATTCTGTATAAATGAAAGAAACATATAAAAGTATGTAAAAAAATTTAAAAGCTATTAAGTATGATGAAAACTCATGGCGAATCATTGCTGACCTGAAAGTGATAGGGCTTCTTCTTAGTCTTTTTCTGTTTAGCCTTCAGAACCACAATAAGGTATTACTTCAAAGGATGAATGAGTATGATATGAATGAATGTAAATGAAGTTTAGTCTTGTTCAGTGTCAGGTTGACTTTTCCTGAGATGTGTGGTTAATTGAAATCCAACCACCAAAGAACACTGGTACCCACAATCTAGTATTCAAATCGATATAAAAGTAACTGCCTTTGGTAAGATTTGAACCTTTGAACTCTTGCCTTCTAAATCAGATGATTAGCGATGATGAATTCACCACTAGACCAACCCGTTGGGTTTTCTTCTCAGTCTGCAGAGTGGCCTTACAAAATACATGTGTTTCTTGTGTTTATGGGATGGTTGGGTTACAAATAAAAACTATGCGGTTAAAGACTTGCCAAAAACAAATCAGTCTGCACCAGGAAAGGAAAATGTTGTCAATATTCCCCTTGTTGAAGCAGAGTGTATTATTGTACCATCACTACACATAAAACTAGGCCTGATGAAGAATTTTGTAAAAGCTTTAGATAAAGATGGAAACAGCTTTAAATATTTTGGCTGAGGTTTTTTCACATTTTAGTGAAGCCAACTTAAAAGAGGGAACTGTTCATCGGGCCACAAATAAAAAACTTAATTTATGAAAATATATTTGTCAGCAAACTCAATCCTGAACAGCTAGCAGCATGGAAATGATTCAAAGATGTCGTTACTTTTTTCTTGGAAACAAAAAAGTTGAAAACCATGATCAGCTTATAAATGAACTCTTAGTGAACTATAAAAATTTAGGCTGCAGAATGTCATTGAAAATTCATTTTTTACATTCCCATTTGGACTTTTTCCCTTTAAACTTGGATGACAGTGACAAACAAGGATAAAGGTTCCACCAAGATAAATTGCAGATGAAACAACATTATCAAGGCAGAAGGGGTGAATCTATGATGAGTGACTACTGCTGGATGATAAAAAGAGAAGACTTCACTGAACACAAAAGGAAAATAACAAAAGAGAAATGAAGATTAATGCAAAATAAAGGTAGGAATTTTATTTGCAATTATTGCTATTATTTTTGTATTCTACTATTTAAGAAGGTTCTCAATATTTTAAAGGTTTATAACTAAAAATCTGAGCTGATGAAGAAAAATTGATTTATTTTAAGATTCAGCATAAAAAAAATTCATTCTAATTCATCTACTTTTATCTCAGTTCCAATTTTTTTTTGTGATTGTGTAATAACTCACAATTAGTAAAAAAGTCCTTACAGTTAATAATGATATTGGTCAGAGTAAATACATTGCATTACCTTATTATTTTATTCACATAGGTAATCTAAATTATACCACTGTTGTTATTATTATTCCGCGACGTGGAGTGCGCCCAACTGAGGCTCAGTCGAGTCATGCACAGAGTCGGTGCCTGGTTGGACGATCATGGATTGTCTCTAGCCCTCATCTCGATTCCCCCCCGAGGGGAGAAGATCCCACCTCGTAGCGTGCCTGGTCGCTACACCACCCCCTCCGTTCCTAGCCAGTAGTGGCTTTAACGGAGGACATCTTCTCGCCCTCAAACTGATTGCGCACCACATCTTTCAGTCCAGGCCCCGCAGAGATGCCACCGATGCAGATGCCCCGAGGGACATCTGCATCGGTAAAATTCACCCCGAGATAGTTTTACGTGTTTATGCCTTCAGAATGAAGACAACGGACACCTGCAGCTACCACGTCGCCCTCAGGAACTAAGCTAGAAGCCTAACCGCGGAACGAAGACCCCACGCCTAGATCTAACTATTAAAGAGCCACTTCCTGAATGTCTCAGATCCGTACTAATAACCTCAACAACAACTGTGTACTCCCTGTACTCCCGCACAGCGCCATCACGGAGTCCCACGTGACATTCACCATCTTTCGCAGACTGCCGCCAAGACTCCCCTGCATACCACCAAAGCAGTACCCAGAGAAGCCCCGCCGACAGTGTCATTAGCTCATTAGTGCTCCCGTTGGAGCGCGACCGCACCCACCGGGCAAGAATAATCCCGCCCGCCGACAACGGCCGCAACTCCGCCTACAGCGTGATTAAATACATACCACCAATACATCTAACCGAGGCACGCTGCCTTAAGCGCCTACCTTCGGCCAGTCAACTGCCCAGGCGGTCCCTAGCCACCCAGGTTCCTATCACCTACTAAATCCCTTCGGCAGCTCTGCTCAGGGCGAGGAAGCGAAGGAAGCCAGCAACTATTGTCCACTCTCTACGAGTCCTCCAGTTGACTCGTAGATCTAAAATAGAGTTTACTCTCTCGAGTTCCCTAGCAACTCTGGTACGTTCAGCTTCGTACTGGAGACATATGTGAAGGACATGGTCCACGGTGTCATTGACCCTACAGTCCGGACAGAAGCCGGAATCAACCAACCTAAACTTTGTCAATTTATCCCTAAAGGCACCATGTCCTGAGAGGAACTGAGTGGTATGCCGATTGGGGAATACCCAGCTAATCGCTCGCAACTCTCTAACATTGGGAAATATACCATGCGTATAACGACCTGTCAAAGAAGTATTCCACCTATCTTGCCAAGAGTCAAAACCTTGGTCTTCGATCTCACGCATACGCCCAGCAGTAAGAAGGCCTCCCTTCTTTGCAACATATCGCTGGCTACGTTCCGTAGCCGAAATATCCACAGGTTTGATGCCCGCGATCACAGTTACTGCCTCTCGCGAGACAGTCCTGTAACCACCGACAACCGCTAACAAAAGAAGACGCTGGGCTCGTAATAGAATGTCCCTATAACATTGGTACCGCAAACGATGAGCCCAGACGGGTGCAGCGTACAACATAATGGCCTCACAAACGCCTTTATAAAGAATCCGCATGGTACGGAAATTCAACCCCCAATCGGGATGGACCACTCTACGGACGCCGAAGAAAGCATCAACTGCCTTCTTCGCCACATACTGAAGGTGCTCCTTGAAGAGAAGCCTCTCATCAAGGATAACATCCAGATATTTCTGAAGGGTGACATACCTAATTGAGCGACCGTCCATCACAACCCGCGGATGGCGAGTTGCAGCTAAACGGCCCTTCAAAAACATCATAGTGGTTTTCTCCGCACTGAAAACCATCTTATGCTGAAGACTCCACAACCGCAAAACCCTACATGCCTGTGCCGCTCTGAGCTCGATCTCAGCACGCGAACCACCCTCAACCAGCAGCAGCCCATCGTCGGCATAAGCCACAACGCGACAGCCACCGGGCAAGCGCAGCCGCATGAGAGAATCAAACTCGATGGTCCAGAAGAGTGGACCTAATACACTGCCCTGTGGACATCCTTTTGACAGGGTCTTTCCTACTTCCGAACTGCCATCACGAAGGACAACAGTTCTTTCGCTGAAATAACTCGAGAGAGTCCTAATTTCATCCTGCGTGCAAGACGCTTCTGCAATTGAAACAAGGCAGAGGGCCACCACAAGTTATTAAATGCCCCGGATATGTCCAAGAAGACACCGAGTAGATACTTGCACTCACTGCCTGAAGCCAGATCCAGGACTCTAAGAATCGCATCCTCTGTACTCTTACCGGGTCTAAAGCCATACTGGTCGTCCATCAGCATGTGATTCGAAGTGAGCCTACTATTAATGCGGAGGTAAAGTACTTTCTCAAAAATTTTTCCAACAACCGGCAAGAGTGTCAGATGACGGTAAGAAGAACTAACGGTGGGGTCCTTGTCGCCACTTTTGAACAACAGCTTCAAAATTCCACCCTTCCAGCAAGCCGGGAAATACCCGGCAAATAAACACCTATTGAACACCTTAGTCAACGGGCCAAGAATTACAGGCAAGGTGTGAACAAGGAGCTCCACCGTGATACCATCATATCCGGGGGCTTTGTTCCTAGCAATCTCTAGCCCTCAGCAAAACGGTATCGTAGTTCTCACGAAGAAGCGTATCGACACCCTTCTCTCCGTGTGGGTTGGGGTAGAGGTTGTCGAGACCAAGCCGGCCGCAAAGTATGATGATTGACCGGAAACTCAGCTTTGCTGAGCAGCTTCGTACAGCCGCTGACAAAGCTGCGAGAGCCGTAACTGCTCTCAGCCGGCTTATGGCGAATATCGGCGGACCGAAGCCAGCAGACGGCGATTGCTGATGTCCACGGTGCATTCCAACTTGTTATACGGGTCGGAAGTGTGGGCCCAGGCATTAAGAGTTGCGAGAAACCGGAAGCGGTTCAGGCAGGTGAAATGCACCGCAACCTTGCGAGTCGCTTCCGCGTATCGGACGGTCTCCGATCCTGCAGTATTTGTGGTCGCCGGCGCCATACCCATTGCTACTTTAGCAAGGGAGCGCCAGATGATCTACATGAGGCGACTGGCAGGCGAAGACCGGGTGAACATTGCCAACACGTTCCTCGCATGGCAAGAGATCTGTGACCACGAGACCAGAGGACGATGGACCGCAAGGCTTATCCCTCTGGTCAGACCGTGGACGGAGCGACGGCAT
This sequence comes from Lycorma delicatula, assembly GCF_047948215.1. NCBI lineage: Eukaryota > Metazoa > Arthropoda > Insecta > Hemiptera > Fulgoridae > Lycorma > Lycorma delicatula. The sequence goes on from NC_134457.1 coordinate 107,809,619, forward strand.
GGAGAGGTGGAGTACTAAATGACCCCATTTTTAACGGGTCACGGGTACTTCCGCGCTTACCTCCATGTCATAGGGAAAGCGCCGTCCCCCGACTGCCTGTATTGCTATGGTGTACGGGACGACGCTGAGAACACATTTTTCAAATGTGCTCGGTGGGCGGCAGATCGAGAGACACTAGAGGCGGATCTCGGAGCACTGAGTCCCCACAACGTGGTTGCGATGATGCTCCGTGACCTGAGCAGCTGGGAAAGTGTAGTTCGATTCGTTGGCAAAATTCTCAGAGCCAAAAAGTTGACCTGGATAGTCCTGAGAATTAGGTAGCACCTAATCAGGCTAATACAGGAGGACTCGACCGGAAGTAATGTGTTAAATGGTTCCGGGTCGAGTCCTGGTAGAAAGGGGGGTGAATTTAGTCGGTAGTCTGCTGATAGTGATAATACCATCAGCGGGAGTCCGTCACTCCGTGCGTAAATGCATTTCCACCTCCCAACGCAAAAAAAAAAAAAATTATTTAATTATTATTATTATTACTTTAAGATATGATTATCTAACTTTTTCAGAGACAAAATTTCTGTGTATCATTGTTTTACTTCAGTTTGTTTTTTAGTCGTACTGTAGTATTTTATGGTTTCCTTTGATCAAAAGTTATGTTAAGTATGAAGGATTAGACTAAAATATTTTATAAATGAGTGTTGGTGATAAATTCAGAGAAATTAATTAATTTGAAGATGGTTTTCTCAACCGAATTAATTTTGGTAAAAGGAATTAAAACGGCAGTCACTTGGCTAAAGCGGCGTATATTCAAAACCTAAAGAAAATGTCGGTTAATGGTGAAGAAGATGGGGGCATTTATAGAGAAAATTGTGGTTCTGACTACATTGAATTGAAAGGGGAGGGTAAGGGATTGTTAGGAAAAGAGATGTTTATTCAAGTGAACTTTGAATTATATTCTGAACAATAAAGCAAAGTATCATTTGAACCCTTCTCTTTACTATTGCTGAAGTCTCAAACGAAAACTCACACACCACACACACACACACACACACACACACACACACACACACACACACACACACACACACACACACACACACACACTCTCTTATATCTCACTCTACACACACTCTACATCTATCTATCTATCTATCTGCGCGCGCGCGCGCAGATAGATAGATAGATATAGAGAGAGAGAGAGAGCGAGAGAGAGAATGAGAGTGAGTGAGTGTGAGTGTGTGTGTGAGAGAGGGAGGAATATAATAATAGGCACTGACTGCATTATGTCTGTGAATATTATTCACAGTGAAATGGCATGGCATGTTTTTTCTTCTGAATATAAATACAGTTTTCCATATTATATCCTTCAACAGATGTCGTATAAAAAATAATGCCCCCTGAATTACAATAATGTGTGCACTCTAAGTATCACCACCTCTAACATGTATATGTTTCAAACCTCTCCCCTTTTATTTTTCAATCTACAAATATATAAATATATATTGTGTTTGTACATGTATGCGTGTGTGTGTTATAGGTGTTTTTGAAATATTTATTAACCTTATATTACATTTCTATGAAACCATTTTCATACGAGAATAAAAATGATTTTGAAGTAAGATTTTTTTTTGTAAGAGATAATTCGTATGAAAGTGATTGAATGTAAATCGTTATTAAAATTTTACTCTTTTTCTGTATCCAGAAATATGTTTTGTAAAAAAATTCAATTCTATGTTTTGGTATTTTGATTAAAAGGATAATTATAAAATTAAACATTTTAGGTGGTGCAGAGAGTTACTACTTCACTTCCCATGCGAATATTGGAACCCGAAGCTTGGGTGGATCAGTTATGTTTTATGCTAACTATTCTTTAATATTGTACCAAGGGAATTTTTTTTGGGGGCTTAATAAAAAACATATCCTGGCATAACATTCAAATATAGCAACAAGCTATACACGCTTCATGAACAATAAATTTATCTGTCTACGGGCCCCTATTCAACAAAGAATTACTAGATTACCGGATACTTCTGAAGAATCTTATGAATAAGTTAATTAACGAAGTATAAACTAATGCTTCCGGAACCGGTTCCAAACCCGTTTTATAAAGGTACACCATTTTTTATTCAGTTTAACTGGGGAACTGATGTAGGATATGCAGAATAGTTAACTGAATTAACCGAAAATGATCCTCTGGTTGACAAGTTTATTTCCTTATTCTAGTTTACAAAATATATTTTGCTTTGTTAAATCACAGACGTAGAGGTTAAGAGTGAAGTAGAGTTATCTGACTGTTGGAAAATAGAATCTCCCGGATATTATTAATATAAATTTCTGGTTGTTCAGAATCTGTTAGGAAAGCTATTACAATACTGTTAAAAAGTGGGGAATAATAAAAATAAAATTCATATAATTCATAATAGAAATAAAACTGGTAAAAAGTAACAAGAAATCTAAAAAAAACACATGAGCACAAGATTTGGAAGATAAAATGAACGGTTAAAATTTGGAAATTAAATTGTTCTAAAAGAAGAAGTGGGGGATCGGTAAGAATGGGGCGAATTGTGAGATTCGCCAAGAATTTAAAGCTGGATTATAAGTAACTAAGAAACCAAATAATTATAAACAATTTTTGATCGGTTAAAAATTAAACAGAAAATAATTAAGAAATTAAAATACTAAATAAGAATACTAAATTCTAATTTCATGTTCGGAAATCTCCTTTAAAATTGTACAGGAGCGTGATTCCAAAGGATAAAGACACCAAACAAAGAAAGGAAATGAGGACTGATACTAAGATTGATTAGTCATGATATTCTTTAAAAAGTAGCGGTTAGAAAATAACAATCATTGTTATTGAACATTATTTTAAGAGTTATTAATAATACATTATTTAATTTTACCATTATAAATAATTGTTATCAACATTATTGTACGAAAATAATTAAAATTACATGAAAATTAAATATTTGATTTATTGTATTACAAAAATATAAATATTAAACGTTTTTCTAATTTATCATAATTAAAAAAGGTTTTTTTAAAATTTATTTAAATATATAATTATAATTAATTTTTAGTATTTCAGCATTAGGCCTTTCTAAAATAACATCTATAGAAATCTATTTAAAAAAAATTAAATAAAAGAATCTTGTTAAACCTGTCTTCGCAGCTAGAATATTTATCTAGGCTTCCAAGATGACCGTCAAAATTCAAAGTAAGCGAAATTAATACATAAAAACAAAAAAAAAAAGTAAAGAAACTGACATGAAATTTTCGGTTTTCAAAGTCATACGAAGCTTATTTATAAAATTATTTCATTTGTATTAAATTTTCGGATGCATTTTAATCTAATCATTGCTTTGATAGTTATAAAGTAAACGCATAATGGTACAAAAATTTAGGAAAAAAGAAATCTATGACGATTTAAAATCATGTTGATGTCATATTTCATCCTGAGTGAAGAAACATTTGACCGCTATGTCTCAAATTTGACGGTAGGCGATCGTACTTCTACATAGAAAACTGCTACAAAACTGGTCATAGACAAACAACATAACTAACTAGATGGTTAATATAACACGGAAGTTTTATTATATATTTGAACAGTTTCTAGATTTTAAATTTGAAAATGAAAGGAAAAGAAAAGTAATCGAAGGATAGAAAAAAGAAAATAATGAAAAGATGAATATTAAACTGGAACATAATTTATGAAGAACTTGGATGGAGATGAATAATGTTAGATGGAGGAAAAAGGACAATAAATCCGACTTTTGTGATAAATAAATAGGTATGTGTTAAATAATATGTATCATATTTATTAGAAATTAAAAAAAAAAATACTGTTTAAGGAGTGTTGCGCTCTGCGATAGCTATAAATAATAATGAAAAAGCTGGAAATGTGGTGTTAAGAAATCATACTGAAAGTTAAATTTATAAAATTCGACGTTATACAATTCTGTTTTTATCTTCCAAAAAAACTACTCTGTATTCAAAACATCTTTTGCTGTTGTAATTAAACATCAATCTTTTATAATGGTATTTTACTAGACTACTTCATAATCCTAATCCTAGAAAATCAGGGCTCTTTCTGTCGGGCTTGCCAAACCAATCCGAAGAATTCTTGTTTTTAGGAACCAGGAGAGATGAGCCCCTGCCCTTTCCTTCTATCCTACTACATGACGAAAACTCATATCGCCTTACGTATTGTACAGAAGTTGGGTGAATATTAATAATATCCACGAGTACACATGTATGTAGGATTTTCTAGAAGAATTGACCATTTTCAATCTCCAATTTCTTTGCCCCATTTAATAATACCAGTAGGTATTAATCAAAATTTTTTTTATGAAATCTATTCGAATCGTTCCCCTGTATAAAAATCAAACCCGTCTCAAAGCTTTGATCTCCATTCATTGATGAAACAAGAAGAAAGTTTGAAGTGAAGATATTTTATAGAAAAAATGCGTATTTATCTCATTGGAATTAGGTTGATGTGTATGTATAGATAGGTTGTAATAAAACCTATTAACCTTTTAAAAAATATGTTTTATAAAAAAGTAATTTTATTTCGTTCCTTTCCTTCTATAACTGTGTTTGGATATGTTTCTCCGTAACGCAGTAATAATAAGCAAAAACAGTTTGAAAATTGAAAAAGATGAATCTATTTTTATAAAGCAAAAATACAATATGGGGGGGGGGGTTTACCCTCGGCAGTGAGTGTTTGCGGAAATTCTCAGAAAAACAAAAAAAAATTTTCAAGTAGGCGATCCTCGATCGAACGGAAGACACGTTGCTAAGTATTTTAGAGGAATGTATTATACTTGTAACGAACATAATTTCTGATTATTGGTGAAGTTATGATGATATACCTTATAGTTTTCTCTTTAGCATTTGCATTTGAAAACCACCAGCCTCTGGCTTTATATCCAATTTTCCTGATGTCAATTACTGCATAACAGCTTAAGTTTAGCATTCTACAAGCACGTTCCGTCGCTTTCACAGGCACCAATATTTCATTTTTTCTTAGCCTATGAACTTAATAACGTTAAACGTGAGACGACTAGCTTGACTGGGAAGAGGTTTTCCGTGTTCACTTGACATTTTAACACGACTACTTTTAAGTAATAACTGTTGCAATTTCCAATGCAAAGAACAGAGAATATTTGTTTTTTTTTTGTTTTAGTAATAACACTTCTAAAGATTACTTATTGCTTATAACTACACTTCTATTTAAAACGTTTGACCCATATAGACTTGAATTTGGACTCTCGAATACAGCCTCTTGGATACTGACTCCTGGGTTCAGACTATCGCATTTAGACTCTCAAAACTCTAATATTTAGACTCTTGGATTTAAACTCCCGAATTTAGACTCTCGGATATAGACTCTGAGATACAGACTCTCAGATATAGACTTTCGGATTTAAATTCTGTAAATAAGACTCTCAAATTTATACTCTTGCATGTAGGTAGATTTACTGGATTTAGACTTTCGGAGTAGGATTCTCGGATATAAACTCTTGGATTTAGACTCTCGGATATAGGCTAATGTCGAGAGTATAAGCCTATACTCTCTGTAAACCTTATTTACAGGTTTACAAATTTAGATATAGATGGAAATCCGGATTGTGTACCTTGAGGACACCATACCTTCAGTCGTTCAACAAATGTGACAACAAAATCTAATGACAGTGTTCGTATTTTCTTATTACTTTTTACAAAAGAGGTTGCAGTCCATATTTAAGCAGCAGTCTATAACAAAAATATGTATAGATTTCATCGTTGCTATGCGCTCTGCGTAAGCACATAATACTAGAAACTATAACGGATTTTATTTTACATATTTTAATTAATACTAAGACAAAAATAAAATTTATAATTATAGTGTTTTTTTTAAAACTATCTTTTATACAAATTTTATATATATTCCTATCATTTATAAGGAAAGTTAGTGTAATAATTGGAAGAATCCAGAAAGGAACAAAAAGAAGAACACTTTTTGTAGAGTATAGGTCCGTTTAACAATCATCCTTTGTTATACTGCCCGATAACACACAATGAACACCTTTTGTACTGTGAGAAGAGGCCAGGTTTAGAATTCATGGGAACAAAAACCTTGGTCAACTGTTCTCACGCTTCGACTTTGGTCCGGTCCGACAGGTAAAGAGGCTAGCAGTATAAATAGCCCAGTAAGATCAGCTAAAGAGGGTTTTATCAGTCTGCGAGGAGAGGCTGCTAATTGTGTGGGTTTGGCGGAGTTCTGCGAACCAGTCCAGCGAGACGTTTATATGTCTAAGAGTCACAGATATGAGTCTGCGAGACGTCAGTCCAGCGAGGAGGGTCTTGAATCCAGTTCAGTACGAGTAAGATGACGCCACGAGTAAAGAAACAAGATCCAAGAAACCAGAAATTCCAATAAACAAGAAATACTATCGATGAATTACAGTAAAACTACAAGTGTATAAGTGAAAGAAATAATGCGATAGACTTCATTCATAAACTGTTAGGGTAGATAGCAAAGGCACTGTAAAGTATAGAAAAGGTTAAAAAAGGGTTAAGGCTAGAGGTTTCTTTTGTTAATGGGTTTAGTTTTCTATTTATCTATCTGGAATAAATTCCAAACGTTTATTTATTTTGAACTCTGCCTTGTGTTAATCTGTATTTATTATTTGCTAATGACATTTATCACTATTTGAAGTGTAATACTTTGATTGCTACTCTTTGTTGATTATGCTCTGTTTTTATCTCATACTTACTGTTTTATTATGTAATTTTTTAGGTATTATTTTTATTTGATTTTTTTTGTATTGACATGTAATATTATTATTGTTTACATGTATTATCCTGATTATTATAAGTTGTACTTTGACTTGGTTTTATTTTATAAAGCTCTGCACAATAAACTTCCGACGCGTTACCATATTGTCTTGCGAAACCAGGCCAGGTCAGTGAGGTCTTTTAGGCAATTTGTGGCACCGGTTGGTTCCACCGTGTCTCCGATTGAGCGGTGTACCAGTGTTGCAGTGGAGTTCCAAAATAAGCTAAGCTTTTGGGAGGATAAGACAACCTTCATTAAAAATTTGAGAGGGTTACGTGGCGATGGATTATTGTCCTTGGTGTAATGCTCACTTTCATGATTTTAAAATTATTGTTGTTTTTTTAAGGATTATTGCTTATAACTGTTTTATTTGGAATGGATTAGTAATATTGTGTTTTTGTATGTTTTCATCTTTTCTTTTTCTTTTTCCTGTTTAGCCTCCGGTAACTACCGTTTAGATAATACTTCAGAGGATGAATGAAGATGATATGTATGAGTGTGAATGAAGTGTAGTCTTGTACATTCTTAGTTCGACTACACCTGAGATGTGTGGTTAATTGAAACCCAACCACCAAAGAACACCGGTATCCACGATCTAGTATTCAAGTCCGTGTAAAAATAGCTGGCTTTACTAGGACTTGAACGCTAGAACTCTCGACTTCCAAATCAGCTGATTTGGGAAGACGCGTTCACCACTAGACCAACCCGGTCGGTTGTATGTTTTCATCTATGTGTTTTTATTATCACTCCATAGCTACCATTTTTAAAGTTCTAATTATAATTTTTTTTTATTTGACTATATAATTGTAATTATTATTATTATTGTGTTTTGAATATTGTATTTTTAATTTATATGTGGGTTGTTGACTCAGCTATAGAAGTTTTCATGCGTTACAAAATTTCATTCATTTCCGTATAATATGTCACAAGCTTTCAAGCTTATGTGGTGGTATCATCAAGCAAAAAAAAAGGTCTGTACTGTACTTACAGTAGTTTCAAATATTCTGTCTTTTGTAATTAAGTTTCTTTTTAGAAAGAAGCGTAAACTGGCTAGACGGTAATGGCGAGCGAAGCGAGTTCTGCGGCCCTGGGTTAAGCTCTGTGACTCCTGGAGGAACAGGGATCGACCCTGGTAGGGCCGGAGGCGACTGGATCAGCCCTGGAACGCCTGGGCCTCAGGGGCCCGGGGGACGGACGCCCTGGCTAGAATATTTACCTAACATGCAATATTTTTCATTATTCATAGATACAAGGATTTTAGTATCTTTTTCATTAAAATCTATTGTGAATCGCATAAAAATTATGCATAATACATCTCCAACAGATGATCAAAAGCCGTTCGATGAATCAAAAAAAATATTACTTAACTGTCAGGTGATTTACACAATTTATAATTGAAACTAATCTTAATCCGTTTTAGAAGAAATGCTTCATTGTAGAATATTATTTATCAGTTAATAAATTCATAAGGAATTATATGAATATAAACGATACAGTCAGTAGCTTTTTATTCTTCTCTTTAAAAGAGCAATATTTTATGAATTCTGAATTTCCGGGATCTTTTACTCCAGTAGTTTTCAAGTATTAGAAGATTGTACAGAAGTGGAATGTTTAAATGTTGAAAATTTAATCGACAGCACTTATTGAAGGTATTTTGTTAAGTAAATTATACAAAGCTATAGTGACTACAACGTAGTGTACAAGTGCATATTTTGTACCAATAATAAATAAACGAGGCAAAATTCAATGAAGGAAGTGGCGCGCGAGAGAGAGAGTAAATGAAAGCAGGGAGAGGTAGTATGTTTTTGAAATAGAACAAACAGCCTGTTACATATAAAATAGCTCTGTATAATGATATTTTGCGCTTCGAATCAAATTAAGAGTAGATAAACAATATTTTAATATTCATTGCACATTTCAGTATTCGCTCACCGAGTTGATTTTCCTAAGAATATGAATCCCTTTTCAACTGGTCTTCTTGCTTCATATCAAAAATAATTAGTTTTAACTCCTGCTTCAAATTAACACAGGCTCACATTCTATACGCACGCATATACGAAGGCATAAACACAAATACAACGGATTTGTTCATTTATTCCTCACATTTCCCTTTTATTTCAGTATGTTCGTTTCATATAAAATTCAATTAAATTATCAGTGCACCTTGAACCGCATTTATTTATAAGCATTTTACCTGAAATGGCAAACAGATTTTAATGAAATGTCTTGAAAGTATTTATTTTAAATCTGGACGATGTTCTAGGTAGAAAAAAAAATTAATATGTATATGTCGTACTACAACGTATTTGTTTATAACAGAAACGTTCCTATTAATGTACGTCCAGAAATTCTTTGTTTTCTGATTATCGCTAGCAAAATGCTTTAACGGTAAACGAAGTCATACTGAATTTCCCGGGACCCAAATTAAGCGGAAATTTGTGTTATTATATGATTTTGATCTGACAAAGGAGTAAAAGAGGTCCCGGAACCGATGCAAAGTAGTTTCCAAGAAAATTATTACAAAACCGTAAAAACTGAGGTCGAAGGAAAAGCTTTTTGAGGTTTCATAAAATAAGAAGTAAGAAGAAATGAAATTTAAATTATTTTATTATAACTTCTTCAATTCAATAAAATGAATTTCCAAGTCGAATTGGATTGAATTTTTACCATTATTTTATTTTCATTATAAAAAATCAGATGTAAAACCTATTTCGTAAGGAGGTATTAGTGTCAAATCACATATAAAATGTCTACTCAGCCTGAAGAAATCAAATGATCATGATTCTATCCTGCAATTCGGGCCGCTGTAAGCAGTGAGATCTCAGTGCTGGCCTGAAGACGGTGCTGTCTTTAATAAATTTAGTAGGGACGCGAAATCATCTGAGTAGAGTAGGGTTCACCCCGGTTTGGAACTATTGTTTTTCTGACCGTTGATTTGTAATTTTAACTGACTGGAGCTATCAAATGTTTTCACGAATTCACCCTTCAGTTATCTGACGCAATAGGTATTTTGCCGTAATTGATACTAATAGATATTGAAGATTTATCGACTCGGAATAGAGTTTATTCATGAATGAGCGATGATAAAAGGCTTAAGCTATTTTATAGTTTTAACAAAATATCCAGTTCTATATATATAAACTAGAATTCTTTTTGACAAAAGAAATGTAAACAAAAATTTTAATTGTAAATTAAGGTCGATTGAATAGAGGGAAAGATAATAATTAGGTATCGATTCAATTTTGCACAACTACAGACGAACACGTTCACGCAGTAGCCTACATAAATCAAAAGTCTCTTACAGCCATTAAGCGAATGTAAAGATTTAAGAACAGAAATGGAGACCGGCAGCGGCAGCATCAACTAGCGGGAAAGTTGAAATCGTGATCACGCATACAAACGATCATAAACAATATTATAGCATTTTTATACCGCTAGGATTCCCTTTCTTCTTGCAGAAACATAATGATTTATATTCCCTTAAGTTCTTGAATAATCTTTGTTTGTAAAAAAATTATGAAATGTGTCGATTTATTTTATTTTTATTTTTTTTATAAGTACGAAAGAAATTAAAATGAATTAATAAAATCGAATAAAACTATTTATAATAAAAAAATTATTAATTTATCAATTTTAGTCTAAATTTTACTTTTTTTTTGTTTTATTCAGCGTTTTTTAAGCAACTATTGTTTTGTTGATCAGCTAATTTTCAACTCATAGCTAATTTAGTCAGCTATGGTAATTTTTTTAATTTAAAAAAAGTGGTACCCTAATTTTGGCTACTGAATAATTAGAACAAACATTTTTTGTAACTGCTTTGTTAACTGCTACGGAAATTAAATTGCTATGCGTCCCTATCAACGTAATAACACATTATAGCAGTTATAGTGTAAAGTTGCTCAAAACTCGTTCTCTGTTTCTTTCGAAAGTTACTGTACATCGTTGACTAAAAATATCTGAACACATTTTAATCACACATATTATTTTTACGCGGCGTAATATCGATTATTTTTTTTTTTAAAGTCGAGTTAAGGAAAAAGAATGTAATAAGAAAGTTATTTTCTTTAGCACTGATTCGTTTTACTGAAGATAAATCTCAGTAATGTAAAGCACAGTTTAGCAGAAAGTAATTTGAGAATAAAAATGATCGCCTTAAATTTTTAACTATTTTTATGAATCAAATTATTAATTAAATTTATTGGTGAATATATAAGGAAACTAGTATAGTTTATTCTACAGAACAAAGAAAAGAAAAAAAACTAGTTTTGTAGAACTATTAAATATTAATTACACTGTTTCAAAACTTCATAATTTCTGAAAAACTTGACTCTTACAGATATAATGACTGGAATATCATTTATTGCAATAGACGTCGTTTCGGGAAGTATTTTATTTGTGAACTAACGTCATTTATTCTAAATTCCAGCATTTTTGTACGATCTTATGCTCTTGTATTCTTTACTAGGTGTTTTATGTAAAAATTTAATTTTCATTTAAGATAAATTTTATGCTGAGCGTTTTGAGAAAATTGTATTTTTATGGAGAAAAATCAACCTAAATACTTTTTCTGACGAGCTGAGAATACATAAATTTTCCTTATAGTCTACAAATGCTAATATAGAAATAATAATGCTAATACTAAAAAATAATTATTTAAGTAACACTACCGCAGATTTAAATAAATTATTTTATTGGAGCTATTATATGATACGCTACTTAAATTTAAATCTTGCTGATTTACTTTTCATATACCAAAATAGAATATAATTTAATTGTATTTTTACTTTCCCAGTGAATGTAGCTAGAATAGCTATATTAAATGGGAAAGTATGGTGGTCATATAAAATGGGGTATTCAAATTTGGCTCAAATGTTTTTATATATAACTTTTTCGATATTCATTAAGGGGATGGGGGATATCGCGAAAGTACCAATTTCGATCTTTTTCAGAAGCTTTTTAGAGAAAACTATTTTGTTACCTACACTGCATAATTTGTTACCTACAATAATAAAAAAACATCTCAAATCAATTCTCAGCTATTAAAATTGAAATATATGTCTTTTCTTCTTTTGCTCTATCTCCCTTCGGTTTTAATATTTAAAAACAAGTTTTTGGTATTTAAATACATCATATATAGGGCTATCAAAAGAGTTTATAATTTTCCAAAATTAAAAACGCCGGACCTAAAATGCAAAAAATATTTTTGAAAGTTTTATTTTTCTAATTTTAGCCTTTATTGAAGGAAATTTTATATTTACAGAAAACTAAATGAAGCAAATTTGTTAAGCTTAATATATACATGAATAATTTTAGACAAAATCCTAATTTATTCCCCACCTCTAAAAAATATTTACTCTTTTTTTTTCTTTTTGTTGCAACTCTTAATCTTTATTACTAAAAAAATTTTTACGTGTCTTTCCTCATCACTTAAAGAGTATTGACTTCACTGGCATAGCCGGGAAACTCATACAATAAATTACCAGCTCTTTTATATAGCATGTAAAACATTCTTTACATGTTGAAAATATCTTTCCAAATGAAGTAAATGTTTCAAGCTTAATATTTTTAATTATTCATAACAGAAGAAAAATAAAAAACGATTTTATAAAATTTGAGTAGTGGTAAACTTTGTAATACGAGGGCAGTTCGTAAAGTAACCTCCGTTTGCTCACTACGCGGGAAGGAGTGGGACTAGTACTACCGTTTTTGCACGACCGTTCACGGGAGGCCAGTTGGAATCCAGCCGTGGCGGTAGCAAGGACATGCTATCGCTTGTTGATTTTTTGTGGCTTGTTAAAATGTGTGCTGCAATAGAAAATCCCGCGAAGTGTAAAGTGCGCGTTGTTATACGATTTCTCACGGCAAAACAATAATCACCGGGAACTTAGCGCTGTCTATGGACCAAAGAATATGCGCGAAGGTATTGTACGCGATTGAGTTCATTCATTCAAATGTGGACGAAGAAAGGATTGGCCGTCCATCTGTGGTCAATCATGAACTGGTTCAAAAGATTGATGCCAAGTGCATGAAAGTCGACGTTTTACCATCTCGGAGCTTTCCAATGAATTCCCGAAAATTGCCAGGACTGTTTTGTTCGAGTTAGTAACGGAAAAGTTAGGCTATCGTAAGTTCCATAAGTAAGGAACAGGTGGGAGATTTTTTTGCAGCTGGAATTTCTAAGTTAGTGATAAGGTACGATAAGTGCCTAAATTTAAATGATAATTATGTTGAAAAGCAGAGGAAAGATGTAGTTTTAAAATGTATATAATAAAATATATTTACTTACAACTATGTTTTATTTATAAGCAAACGGAGGTTACTTTCCGAACGGCCTTCGTATATTTTATATTTATTCACATTTTCTTTTAAAATTGCAATTTCTTTTATAGTTGGAGTATAGAAAAGTTAACATAATGATATAGTAAGACCAGTTCATAGATTTGCTACTATATAATTCGTATTTTATTTAAGATTTTGTTCACTTGTGGCTGAGCATATTTTTTAAAAAATTGAAATAAATGGGACAGCTTAAAACAAGTAGAATCAACAAACAGTATATTTACTAGCATAAATACAAACAAATGGAGGTAAGTAAACGTGTTGATGTTTTTGGTTTTTATCTGCCTTGCATTGATATCTGGATTATTATATCTTCTTTTCTGATGTTTTTTATCAATTTTTATTATATATTCTATTGACTCGTTAAAAAAAACATTATTAAAGATTTTTAAAGTAATCCTGAAATTTACTCCAGTAAATATAACATCATTATTAGTCAGCCGTAAATATTATATAATAGTTCGATGTAATCCATCGGCCCAGACTCTAATTTTTGCTTCATGTAAAGACTGTTGTAATAATTCATGGGGGTTAGGTGTAGACCATTGTCGTGTATTTTGTGAGTTAAAATACCCTAAAAGATGAAACCACGGTTCTTCTGTAAAAAAAAGTAATGTCGCGAGGACACCTACGGAATTTTGATCAATAAAACGTGTAGGCTATTGACAATATTTTAGTCTTTTGACACGACCTGAAGGTTTCAGTTCTTGGACACACATTACTTTGTAGCGAAAAAAGTTTTAGTTATTTTCTTACAGATTTATGAGCGGTAGCAAGTTCTATATATTGCTGCTGTGTCCAACTTATTGACTTTGATGGTCTTTTGGCTATAGCATCCAAAATATCAAACAGCTTCTTTTCGTTTAGTTTAGGTGGTCTTCCACTTCGATCAATATCTTCAACGGAGCCTGCTGCCCGAAATTTTTTTTAAGGGTTCGAACTGCATTGCAGTGAGAAACAAGAGTATTTGGGAACTTTTCAGAAAACTTGTGCTTCACTAAATCAGTATATTTACTGATTCACGTAGAACGTGTTCAACGAAAAAAATGCTCTAATGAAAGAACCATTACATTTCTCGCAACAACTAATTTCGATAAACGAAACAACAAGATACGAAACAAAGCATGTTAAATCACAACTCAACAACAGACGTTTTGGTTTATTACTGAGCAACACCCAACAAACCCATAGGTCAACCGAGCTAACGCCGAAAGAACAGAATGTACCACATAATTCTAAAGCATGGTACACAACTTTCCGAACGCTCTGTATAATGAAATTATTTTTTGAAAACGTTGAAAGAAATTGAGACAACTAATGAAGAATCTACTAATGAAATCTAATCAATTATTATGAGCAAATTAAATTATTTTATCACTTATTATTTTTCTTCTGTATTAAATTTTTGAAGTTTATGTTACACTAATAATTTTCAAAGTTAAGCTTATGATTTATATTTAATTCATATTTTGATATTTTGAGGTATATAGCAAAACCTGATTTTTCCTGGGTTTCGTTTTATATAAATATCATGTTATATTTTACTTTTAAAAAACAATGAGTACGTTATTTAGAAAAAAAAATGTTTTCCAAAAGATTGATTTAAGTGACAGTAATTATTGAATTTAAGTATGTGGTGTTTTTAAGGCTAATTCTATTTTTTTTTTTTTTTTTTTTTTTATTCACAGGTATCTATACTTTTTTGAAGTGTTTATATTTTTTTTGTAATAAGATTTTTTTTTTTAGTTTTTTTCTTGCAAACAACCGTAAAGACAGTGAACTAAGTTTTAAGACAGTATCTTAATATAAGTTGTATTATGCAGCTGTAGATTATGAATACAAATAATAATTGCTAAACATGAAATTTTTACTGGATATCAGTTTCATTTTCTACATTTTTTGTAAATGAAAACACTCCTCATTCGACAAAAGATAGTTAAAATTTTTATAATTCACTGAATTTAAGAAGAATAAAAAGTCTAATCCCCTAAATATTATATTTTAATAATTTTATTAAATCTCTTTAATAAAGCCCGCATTTCAACTGAAGTCACATCTCGCTTATACATTCTCACCTTTCTAAGTCATTGTATTATTTCATATTTGCACATTGTCTAACCGTATGTACACTTTATGCCATGAAAATAATTACAGCCTACTCTACTTGAATATCGAGAAAAATAAAATTTTATTTTATGGGAAAATGTTAAATTACAGCATGAAAAAAATTGTTATTTTTAAGCACAAGCTTAAGTGATAAATTAATCAACTAAAAAAAATCTGTTAAATAAGTTTAATAAAACGGAATTAACAATTAGAAACTTACTTTAAATATAGTTATTATAAAACACTATTGGGTGTTGAAAATATTTCATTTTAAAATTTAATCTACCAACGTCCACAGTTAATTAAACTAGAGCTAATAAAGTTTTAAATATTTTTTAAATAGAAATTAGAGTTGAAACTCATTCATCTTACCTTCTTTTCATCTCACTAAATAGCTTTTCTGGATATCCCTACAATAATTTTCTGCTCTTTAAAATACATTTGTGATAGGATTACCAAGTCGACTGAGCTCAGATTTTCCCATGCAATACTTTATCCATTTAAAATTACGCTTCTTTCTGTATTGTGTATCGTTTGTGCAAATTTTAGTGAATAAACTATTGATTTTATGGTTTGGGTAGGTGTTACATTTTAAATTACAAAAATTAATACAATTCAGTTGCTAAAATTGATAAGTTAATTAATGGAATACTCATTTTATATTCAACCTAACTAAATTAAAAAAAAAAAAAAACAAAAATAACTCAAACTAACGGACCACAGTGTTGAAAATCTTTAAAACCGTTTCTCCTACAGTACAAAACAAGTAATTATAAGTTATACAATTGTAAAACAATGATTGTAAATAATTTACATGTATCTATTAAATATTTTGTTTTTGTTTATTTAATTATCACAATTAGTCATTACGTATCATATCTTTTGCTAAGATATGATTGTCTTATGATATGTTTATGACTAATTTAATAATTGAGCTTAACATTTTTCTTAGTTTTATGATGCTATTTTTTAATTTAAAAGTTAAGGTATACGTTCCCGTATAATCATTAATTTTATTCATTAATACAAAACTATACCAACTATACAAAATACATACAAAAAATGATAAAAAAATTGAAATTATATAAAAAGATAATTAAGTCAAACAAAAAGGATCCGAAAATTGACTAAATGTGCAGGACATTTCTAAACTTCTAAACTAAAATTCTTAACTTTTTGCGCGCCAGCACACACGCATTTCAGAATGAATTGATTAACATCTATCATAGTAACTACCATATAACAAAAATATAGGTGCTACGCAGGTGGTCACTGTGGCTGTGCCGCCCATTCTTGCGGATAAATTATTGACTGATGGACGTATCCGTATTAGATGGGTGGCTTGTAGGGTTATCAGACACGTTCTTTTGACGACTTTTGTTTTCGCTTCTGGAAGCCGGGCCACAGGGCCAATTCGTGTACCGGATTAGATCGTAGTGGCCACTGTTTCACCTGTAGTGAGGCCGGTTATCTACGGAAAGACTGCCGGCGAGAGGCTCGGTGTCCTTCCTATCGGTTGCATGGACATGCACCCGGGGGTAAGGGATGCAAGGCTTCACCTGCGATATGAAGAAGCGATGTCTGCTCGGTGCTGATGGGTGTCTGTGGGGGACAGCCCCATCCAGAAGGGGGTGGAAGGCTCCGGCGTTCCACCATCAATGACTGAACGGGGACTTCTTCGCAGCGCCTCCGGGAAAGGGAATGTAAGACCGTAGTCCCGGTTGGGGATCCCCTTGGGGGTTCCCGATTAGAAGCAGGGCATTAAGACCGGAGTCCCGGTGAGGGGACTCCTTTGGAGTCCTCTCATTAGAGGCGTGGGATGTACTGAAAGACCGAGTCCCGGCTATCTAGGCGGAACCTTGTGTTCTGCCGAGGTAGTTTGAAGCGAAGGCACCTCCACCCCCGGAGCTTAGTTGTGCTTAGTTGCTTGTTCCGACTCCGGGGAGCGGGGTTAATGAAAATAAAAAGAAAAACCTGTCGTTATTATATAAATAAGTAATTATTTCCCTAGCAAAATTGCTATTATTTGAAACTTTTTTTAATGTACCATTTTATTTTTTGTTAAGTTGGTAAAAATATCCGGTCTGAATAAAAAACCGTAAATAGATTTAAGACTTAAATAATTAATGATGAATTTGAAATTATTTTGGAAATAAAATAATAGGATAAAGAAACAATATGACCAGTAAGAAGGATCAATTTATAACGAGTAAGTTTCATTATCCCTCGCATTATACTCTCCATTACAATAATTCATTTAAGTTATCCCTTAATACAAGAAGGAGAGAAGATATAAATTCATTCATAAATAATTATTATTTGCAGTAACCAAATAATTACATAATTCATACTATATTCGCAAAGTCGTTGCTCTTTCTATAATAAAATTCATTGTTATTTTGTCGATAAATTATTGTGTATTGCTCTTTTAACATGTATATAATGTGACAAAGTGGAACGTTACGAGATAAAATAAATTTATGTTTTCACAATCCATGAAGTATATTATATATGTAATGAATTTTCTGTGTGTGTGAGTGTACTGTAATTTTGATAAGCTGTGATGCCAGAAAAGCCTGAGAGGCACGGAGGTTGGCAATAATTTTTAAGTTTTAACTCCATTGGATGAACGTTTCATTACGTCTCTGGTACCCTATATTTGTATCAGTGTTGATGAAATTTTGGAAAATAAATAAATGTGATAATGAAATACAATAGCCGTTAAGGGAAATTCACTTGAATAATGCTCCTCTAGCGATTACTCTGAAAGTATAACTCATGTAAGTAAAAAGAATGAATAAAGAAAAAAATGAATTATATGACAGCACCAAAGAATAAAAAAAGAAAAAAAATTAAATAAGAAAAATAGCGGAAAATAAGAAACCTGTTAGTCATCATGAACATTCTTCTATTTTTTTTATTATCCTTTGACTTGCATAAAAGAAAATATTTATTAACTACCAATGATATCATCAAACCCCTAAACAGATATACTAATAAAGTATGATTATAATTTGAATAGGTTACTGTATAACCTTTTATACTTGAGATTGAAATCAAAGTTTATCATTGAAGCATAATTTAGCAATGAAGCAAACTTATCATTGAATTTCTTATTTACATAACAACGACAAATGTCTAGAAATCGGGAAAATAAAGAAATAAATCCTTTTTCATCAATATTTTTAGTGCATTCATACTATTTTCCATCCCTTTCTATCAGTGCTAATTTTTTAAATTCAACGAACCTGATTCAACCCGTGTACTCAATTTTCAGTTTTATATTCTCTAATATTTCTTTCCATATCTTTGGTTTATGTGTAAACCATTTTACTATGTTCTGATATTAAATTTCTTCTCCTTATTCATCCAAAGAGCTTGTTAATTTTCAACCCTCCTAATTTAGGAGGGTTCAACAAAAATTACATTTTAAAATACTCTAATTGTTTTTTTTCTGACTTCTCTGTTGCTTTTATCATTGTTATACATTATTTTTCTACAAATATTTAAAAAATATTAAATAATAAAGATTAAGATCTATAACAATATAAATATAATAAATATATTATATACAATATATAATATATACACATATCACAATTACACTTTGCCTAACTCATCACCTTATCAGCAGGACCCTTCACACTGTTCCGGCGTTTTGCTACTTTTTCATTTTTACTTGTATAAATGTGTGACCATTATTTATTTGTTTAACACAAGCAAAAAAAGGTGGGCCTATGGCCCGCCGAAAAACTGTTACATGGTTTACGTTTCATTACACATGATTTTGTTAAGTTTTTTTGCCAGTTGTAACTAAATAACTTTCATGAATTTAGCGTACTAAAAACAACAAAAACGTTTACAACGAAAAGTTTCAAAATCCTGAATATTTTTAACTGTTTCTTGAGTTGTGATATTTAACTCAGCTCTAACTCCAATGTTTTACTTTTTCCAATGTTTCCAAAAACATAAATATAATTTTAGGTAAATATTTATAATCAAAAATTAAATAAATAATAAAAACATTACAATACCAAAAAAATAAAAATGAAGAAAAAAAATAGCAAAAAATTGAACTAACAACTGTACAATAAATTGTATTGTGTACTGTAAACAGTACGTTGTTTACATTATTATTTGTTTTTAATTTAAAAAAAAATTATGTCTCCAATAGATTTTTTTACAAAATGCAAAAAAATAACAAGTATAGTAAATGTTAATGTTAAAGTTAAGTAGTAATGTTAAGTTAACTACCTACTGTTTATAATACACAATACAATTTATTATACAGCTGTTCAATTTTTTCCCCTACATTGTTTTTTCCCTCTCCACTGGACCGGATCCACAATTAAGTATAACACAGCCCAGAGGAGTGTCCATATACTCAAACAGGCCTCCCCACCTACCGGCTATATATCTGGCATAACAGGTCGGATCTTTCCTCCGTGCCTGCCTCTACCATCCAGAGTAAGGTAACCAGGCCCGACTATGTCCTTCCTGGGTCCCACCCTAGAAGCCGGAACTCGGTCTTTACTCCAATGCCTCTAACGGGGGACACCTCGGAGGGACAGCACGCCGAGACTCGGTCATTTTCAACGCGGGAGTTTTGGAGTCTCCATGCCTCATCACCATCACCCACACGCGCAAGCACAGACGAGCGGGAGCTCCGCAGGGGGCTGTCCATCACCCTCTCGCTCACCCCCACTTCCTCGTGACGACTCACAGAGATCCTTATCGTGACGAAACACACCTCTCACTCTGGTGGCCTTCCATCCACATATCGTGCATGTCGCAGGCGATGTACAACCTGTCCACCGGTGTCCCGGCCTCCCGCAGTTGAGCTGTGACCTGTCGGTCCCCGTATAGGTCGCCGAAACGTGCCCCACGACCCGGCACCGATAAAATTTGTTCTCAACCTCCCGGATGACCAACCTCCAATGGATCCACCCAATTTTATTCCCCCTTCCGTCATATGTTTAGCCGCTCGGTACGTTGTAATAATCGTAATGTCTTTAATTTCTCCGTAAGCGGGACGGATGAAAGTTATCCGGAAGCCATCAGTCACCCCAATAACAACAGCTGCAGCTTTGTTTATCTCTTGGTCAGTTGTATCAACGTCCTTAACATGCACAACGGTTCATTTAGTGCTCCGAGACTTTATATCAACGCGTAAGTGCGGCGTTCTGACTCGTATGGCAGCCGACAACTCCTCAGCCTGATTGGCTCTCTCTTTTGGTTTGTCTGGCATTTCTCCCACCACCAACCCATTCGGTCACCCTAAAGCATAATACCGAATGTCCATACCACAAACAGCTACTGTTCCTCAAAACGGTCTAGCGACCAATATCCTAATTAGCTCCTAGAGCTTACCTAACTACGTGAGCGGAATAAGCGTGGTATCCTACTCCACTCGCTTGCGTGTCCCAACGCTCACTTGTCATATATTACTAAAATGGGTAGGCGCACGCCGTCTACATACTAAAATATATGACTTGTCAATAAATTAAAATTTATTTTGTCAAGGACAGCAATTATCCCTAGGTCGCTGAATGCCAACAAGTACCTGTCCACCATATTATAGCGTTTGGAGCTATATTTAACCGATGGCCAGCCATTCTCGAGGGTAGCTTCCTACGGCTAGCGGTAAGAGTCTTATATCCCTTAAACTACTGATGCCGGTAGAACAAAGTAACGGCATCAAGGAATGTACCGATCAGTAGCGGAAAATTCCGATTCGTTAGTATCAATTTCTAGAGTTAAATTTCTAATTTAACTTTCGTTATATAAATTTTCATCATTCAAAAAAAAAATTTTACGTAAGAAGTAATTGATTTTGGACACGTAATAATCAATCCCATTCCGAGATCCGCCAGGGCAACCTCCCAGGAGGGCGTGCCGTAGGCACGCCTCTGCAGCTAGTTATTAAATAAATCGCATACCTCTTCTAACCTATGTAGGATTGGAAACAGGAGCACAGAGCTTGCCCAGTACTGCGATGACATGGATATGGTGAAGTTCGCCTTCTTTGTGTGCCCAGACGGCGGCAGGAGATACCGCGTGGCGATTGAACTCGCCGGGGAGGAGTCATGCGGTTGATGTTCTCTCCCGGTGAGGTATGGACTGCGTATGCCTGGTATTTTATAAGGGTGCTAAGCAGAAACTAATAGAGGAGGACAAGGTGAGGGCGGTTGATGAAGGTGATGGGCGCCAGCCGTCGTAGGTGGGTGGCGGGGGTATGCATTATGAATGTAAAATGCAGTAAAATTCTCCAATAAAATTCTCGTTTTATTGTTAACACAATAAAATATTGCCCTCATTGCAAATTTGAATCCTTATAACTTGATAACGATGGAATTTTCAGTAAAAGGAGTTTCACCATTGTTTTTCTTGTAAAATTTTAAACCGAAATCATGTCTCATATGTCAACCATCCTATTTAAGAAAATTGAGCTTGATTCAATCTGGTGGATCCAAGACGGCGGAAAAATTTAAAACCCATCATAATGCATATTTTTTGTAACTATGTAAAACCCCATTATTTCTACCTCCAAATACCTCTCAGATATGCAGTATAAAACAATTTCCATTCTTAAATATCACCCTGTATAGCTACGATAACTTAATTTTCTCTATACGTAAATAAGCTTACACTCTATACATTATTCATTTTTAATTATATTTTCTTACATAAAAAAATACTTATATTTTATTCTTCTTTCCGTGTTTATATAAGGATTTTTTTTTCAGATATGAATAAATAACTTATTGGTTTGGTTAAAATAATTCAGAATTCAGTTTAAAAAAATCTGACAACACAGTTGTTTCTGGTGCACAGTTTACACACACCACTTAATTAAAAATATTTATCATTTTATTTAAATAAAATATTTTTCGTTAATTTAATCCAACGATTCTGACTATAGCGCGCGCATATGTATTGGGTGTGGCAGTACTAGCGGTGACGGTCAGCTCTAACTAAACTATTGTAATTTCACTACCTATATAGAACAAATTCTGCCTCTATGGTAGGTAGCTGGTGTAGCCGCGAAGTTTAACACATCAGGTGCCGAGGCAACCGGACAACGAGGTCGAGTCCCAGCCAGACCGAGTTAATTTTTTACACTATTTGTACTATTCATTTATATAATTCTACCGTTCACCCGCTATGTTCTACCTTTCCCTGTTGGGTGCTACCGTTGGTCTGTTATATTGTGACGTCACAACATAGCAGGCAACTACAACAATTTTTTTTTGGGTTAAGGGTGCGATTTTGCAAAATAAGCTATTTTTTAATTGTTAATAAATGTGCCTACGAAAAATTAAAACACCTACTTAATGTATATATGTTCATTATGTATATTTAATCGATCTACTCTTGAGATTTATTAGAATAATAATTTCTAATGGGTTTATTCTTTAACCATCGTAATTTGTTATTTGCTTTTGATTAGCGTAATGCCCCAAATTTATTTAATAGAAGGTATAATTTTTTATCACTCTTCCTTTTACCTATATATTTGTTAGTTTTATATTTAATGTGATATCTTGGCAACGAATAAATAGAGAATTAAGAATTAATTAATGATTAAGAAAAAGTATTAAAACAATATAGAATAAAGTGAATAATGTTATAACTAAAATAAATAATAAGATGTGTCTAAATATGCCTACTTGTAATGATCCGATATAATTTCTCATATACTACTTGACTGTATATATTCTGTGGTACTGCAGTGGAAATTTAAACTAGTATCGCAGAATTGATATTGTTTAAAATTATTATCTGGTTGAAATCGTGTTGCTGTTATAATTTGTTTAAATTATGTCCCTATTACCGTACGTTAAAGTTCTTTAACTGTCTCTTTGGGTTATTATTATACTACCTTCCACTTTTATAAGGTGTTTTTATATTGTGTGTGTGTGTGTGCGTGCTTAATTTTTATTTGAAGTATTTAAATTTAAATTAGTAATATAACTCTTTTCTCTCATAACTGAATTATCTTAACGAATGATTTTTTTTCACTCACTCATTTTGGTTTGTTTGATCGAGTCCCTTTACAATTCATTATAATTTTTTTACCTTTGTTTGGTTCTTAGATTTTTCTGCATTTTTCGAAAAAAAAAATATATATATTATTTTAGGAACGATTCGTTAATCGTTATTTTAGGAGACAAATTACTTCAGTAGAGTTAAATTTTTTTCAGTAATATTTTATGACTGAATAAATTATCTGAGTTGGAGGTGAGGAATAAAGGCCTGTTAACCAACAGACAGCTGGAAAGGAGAAGAGACATAATGTCTTCTTGTACTCTTATTATATTCGCACTTTAATGCGATCATCATTCAGCTCTAACACAGTAACACGTTTTAAGATCTTAAGGCCATCTTTAGTCTCAAATTTCGAGGTGACATTTCCTCTGTTGGAGTAGAAATAATTCTTTAACCGGGGAAGAGATGTCGGCTTCAAATTAAACTCCTTTTGTCTCGGATATCCGTTTTATTACATTAATATTTTCAGTTGAAAAATGTAGGTCTACATTTGGAACGAAAATATAGGAAACTTCCTTGTTATAGAATTACCTTTCTGTCTACGTTTCTTTCTCTTATTTTTATGTATACGAATCCACAATCTCCAGCAATAAATTTCTTTTCGTTTACCAATAGACAATCGAAATTCCTTATTCTAACGCTAAATTCTTCTGTACTCTTGCATAATTCTCTGAATATTTGTTAACTATGCAGGGGTTAAATTAGTGGTTTTTTTTTATTTTACCTTATGGAGGTAATTATTTTTTATATAATATTTAAAAAAAAAATTTATTGACTAAATTTTTCAGTTTTATCTGTGACGTGAAATTCTATTCAAATGTTAAACATTTTAAATTAATTCATATTTCAGTGAACTTCCAAATTTAATAAGTATTTGAGAATAGAAAAGAATTCCCCAATTCTGCGCGACAAGACTGACTTTTCGTTATTTTGTTTCCTTTTGAAAAAGGATAAACTCATTCAAATATAAAATTTTACAAAAAAAACCTTCGATCGGTAAAAAATAACTACATGTCAAAAAATCACTGCAAAAAAAAATTATTAGTTATTTTTATTTGTTCTGTTTACCTTTTTTTATTCTAAACCTCCGGGACCACCGTTAGGTATTGCTTCACAGGATGAAATGGATGATTTGTAGCGTGAGAAAATGCTAGGCCTGACTGGGATTCAAACCGGGGACCTCCGGATGAAAAGGTGAGACGCTACCACTCGCGCCACGGGAACCGGCTCTGTTACCTACCATTCCGTTGGTACACTCTCATTATGTGGTCTCGAGAAGTAACGCATGTTATTAATCTTTGTATTTGACAATGAGTGTCATTAGATAGTCTTCGTTCATGTTATATGATATAATCGATTTACTTGTGGTAAATAAGGCGCAATAGCAAAATAACCTCTTGTGCAGTTCTACGCACGAAGACCGACTTTTCGTTTCCGACGCTTAACTACTTCACAATTAGAAATGCATTGATTTTCAGAGTACAAAGCATTACATAGGTTTCATTAATGATTACACCCAACACACAAGGATTTCAATTAACTCACCCTTGTGATTCACTACAAAAGCACGTATAAAAAATACACCGCTACACAGCAACATAACTCAAATTTTTTCGACCTTAAATCGAGAGAAACTCAAGAATGACTCATCCAATTCTCATATATATTTCACATGCATAACTTAAGATATGTGCAACTACTTAAGATATCACATGCACAATCACTACAGAATATCTAAATTTGAATGAAATTGATCTAGTAGTTGTTTGAGCCACGACATTTTTAAGCCAAACATTTTTATACATAGTTTTTTATACAAATATATACATAAGGAAACCAGATTTTAAGTAAACTTCAGAACACCTTCTCATACGTCAAAAAATAAAGAAAATTCATTTTCACCCCCACTCACATCATGAGACGGAAAGTAATACCAAACATTTCTTCGAAAAGTCTGTAAAAAGACAAAATTTTCTAACGTGTTCCAAGTAAATTAAATAAATTAATAAATGTAAAAAATAAAATAAATTTACCTCAATTGATTTACAACTTTAATCGTTAAAATTTTATCAATAAATTTGCAACTGACAAATAAATAACATTTGAATTATGTCCATATTACCGTACGGGAAAAAACTGTAAAACTTACCAGAGCTTAATAAAAATTAGTTTTACCTATAAAAAATAATGCAGATAACAAACAGCCCAGTAAAAGCTTTTTGTGGGTACTTCTATTAAAACATTTAATGCACGATAAATATAATAAAAAAAAAAAAAAAAATAGATTTAGTCTCAAAATTTAAAATAGGAACAAAATATTAACGGGGAACATATTATGTCTTATGGAATAAGACATAATATGTTTATTTTACATAATTACTACTCGAATATTTAGTCGGTTTCGAACATTTGATTTCGGATAAATATGCATAAAAACACTGATTATTACTATAACGATGTTGTCTTGTGAAATTTTTTGGTACAATGTAATCAAATCTTTGAAAAGTGCTGGTATGCGTGTGAAAGACTTATCCTTAGAAGAAATGGAATGAAAGTGACAGCTAAATGATGATACGTGCTAAAGAAGAATTAGAAGTGATGGCAAACGTTAAACCGAAGTGTTATGTGATATGTTGATTAATAGAAAGCTGAAGTGATTTTAAAAGGAAGGTGAAGGAACCTTCCAAGATTGCTGAAAAGTATAATCCGATTTCACTTAAGTGACCATAGAAACTATTTTATCGGTAATAGATGGATGAAGGGACATTTATCTAGACTCCTTGAACATTATTCGTATTCAAACATTAGCTTAGAAGTCATTTCTCATTTTTTATTTCCATTTTATCGCTGCAGATATACGAAAGATTATTCTGTTGTACTATACCATATCACGTCCTACGAGTATGTTTTGTCTGTAACATATAACAGATACGTACACTCTTATTTCATCTCAAAATTACTATGCACTGTTTTTAAAAGTTTGAAAATTCCTAAAAAATGAACAATTCTGCATGATCTTAAAAAAACGCATTTGCTATTCAAATATTTGTTTGTTTGTATTTTAAATTTGACTTAATATGTTGAATTTCAAAGTAGAGCAGAAGAATAATCAGCGTCGAAGTAGAGGGGAAAAGAATAAATTAGATTTTATTTCTTAAAATATGTATTACTGCGCTCATGATAACAGCGAACAAAATTAAGTATACATATTTACTGCGTATTCCTTTTAAATCTAGTTTGTACCTTATACATAGCCTATAGTTATTGTACAAAAGCTAAGAATAAAATTGTGCAATTACTTGAAAATATTCGTAGTTTCTAATTGTTCACCTTGTATATTGATGCATCATCATTCTTCACAAGATAATCTTGGCAAACCTTTAATTACACAACAGATCATTCTAACTATCAGTAATCCTTCCATTCTTCAAAACATTCCTTTTGATATGTTTTTTCTCCCTTTGAAGGAGCTTTCATTATATATTTAAACGTTTACTCAAATCCTTAGAATTTTTTATTTGCTTCAGTGCACTTCCGTGCATGAAGGTTTATAATTCCTTTCGTTTATGTTAGATCATGTAATCGTTTTCATCTTGATAGTACTTACCCTTATTCTAAATTCTTTTTCCTAAATTACAATTCCTTCCATCATGATTTTTGGTTTATATATTTTTCAGAACATGTAATGCAGTATATATATATTCATTTTTATTCGATTATTAAAACTCTCCATACAATTCTCCATTTTCTAATACTTCTTGCCTTTATGTATGCACACACATGATTCTGGTTATGCATATACTTCTTGGACATTTGTGTATGTGTGTGTGCGCACGAGCGTGTGTGTATGTATGAAAATACATATTGAAAAGTTCTTTGGTGTAATTGAATTTTTATAAACTATTTTGTAACGTTTTAAAATATTATTGAAATATTATATTTAATATTTATTGAAATAAATAATATTTAACAGTTCCGCGGATACGGGAACGCTCACCGATGCGGTGGGTACCAAAAATAGCAATACACCTCTGTTCTTCATGTTAGAGGCAGTGATCCAACAGAGTCTGTACTTCATGTTATGAGCGGCTAACATTGCAACCGTACCAGAAACCGGGTATCTAGATCACCACTTTGAATTTGAGAATTTTTGAATTTACAAAATTAAACCCGGTGTGGTAATAATGAAACACACACGTCATCTGAGAACCTTCCTTGTAAATAAAGTATTATCAACTTAACAGACTGTAAAGTACCATTCGAAAGACTCTCTCTTTTAGCGTTAAAATGCGCCAACAACAATTAATGCACATGCTCTCCCGTTAAGGAAGACGACAGGAGTAACCTCACAGAAAGTTGAGGACTTCTGGCACTTACTTGAGGCAGAAATTGATAAAATCCCCCAAAACACTGTTAAGATTCTTCTAGGCGATTACAACCCACAAATAGGAAAAGATAAAATAGATGAAAGAGAAGTAGATAATTGTACAGCACAGGAGAACGAATAAAAATTTCTTAAGATAAATCTCTCAGTGTAAATTGGAAAATCTAAAGATTATAACGACAAACATTAAAAGGAACCCCCGGAAGATGTAAACATAGAGGTCCCCATGAAGAGAATCGGTGAATTTCAAATTGATCATGTGGCTAATTCCAAAGTGAACACTCTAGCAATCATAAATATTAAAGAAAAGAAAACACTTAATGTTGACTTAGATCACTATCTCATCAATTTCAAAGTAAAATTCATCCCTCAGAATAAGAAGACCATAATAAATTCGCAGGATAGATACCCAAAAATTGATAGAAAATAAGCGATGGCTCCAAGAAAGACTGGAAAACCTCAACCCAAAAATTGGCAGGACTTGAAAAAATATATAATAGAAACTGCACAAGAGATAGCATACATACCAAGGAAAATATATACCAAGGAAATAAAGGCATAGATGATGGAGTCAGGAGTGTGACGATGCGTTAGAAAACCGACCGAAATCCCGGAAAACTGGTACGGTAATACAATGCAGGAGAATCTTGCTGAAATTAGACTACAAAAGAAACAAACAACAAAATTCTAAAAAGAACGTGAGGAAAAACTGTAACTATCTCCTTGACCGAATTAAACAAGGCTTTCAAACAAATGGCAGTAGAAACTACTGTCGAATCTTTAAGAAAAAGTTAACCAAATGCACTCTTCCAAGTCTGTGCTTTAAAAGGAAGAAAGAAGATGGCAACTGACGATAAGGAAATCTGTGAAATCCTGGCGGAATATTTAGGGGAACTACTCAGTTATGAAGAACCAGATGAAAGATTCTCAGAAGTAGAATCAGATCAAGGGTTCCCGGAGTCAGTACTACTAACTCTGGAAGAAATTGAAAACTTAATACAGAGCCTCAAAAATAACAAAGCGTGCGGTGAAGACTGCATCATAGAGGAAATGTGGAAATATGCCAATGAGAATACAACTTCCTCTGCAAAGAGTACTTAAAGAGATTTGGGAAAAAGAAGAACTGACAGAGAGATGGAAATCAGCTCTAATTCATCCACTTCACAAATAAGGAAATAAACGGAGTTCAAAAATTATCGAAGAATATCTCTTCTGCTGGTTTCGTACAAAATTGTTTTTAAAGTTATCCTAAAAAATTGATCCAGAATGTGAAGAGTATTAAGGTGGGTTCACGAAAGGCAGATCTAACGCAAAACAAATTTTTAGCCTGAAAACATTCATCAGGAAATACAACTTAGCGAATAAGAGAATAGCGACTACCTTTAGAAATTTTAAAAAGGCCTATGATTCAGTTGACTGGAAAACATTGTTTATTGGATAACCTTCTTAAAGAATTTGGGACTAAGCCAAAACTAACAAACTTCATCAAGCAGACTGTCATAGACACAAAGGCCAAGATTAATTTTAAGGGAAAATATATCATCCAACGAAAAATATATACAACAGACAATCTTTCTCACTGAACTCAAATTTCCGACACTAAAACTGTGATAAAGCCGGAAGCTCTCTATACGGCAGAAACCCTAATATTGTACAATAAAAGTCTACTAGATAATCTAGAAAAAAGAGAAAGGAAGAGAAAGGAAAATTATAAGAAAAATTTTAGATCCTAAATTTCAAAATAATCCCAAATAACAAACTTTGTACTAAAATTGAAAAACTGTCGGACACGGTAAGGAAAAGAGAATTGCATTTAACTCCAATTTATTTAGAATGAATAATAGTAGACTGACTAAACAAATTTTTGATTTCTTCCAAAATAAAAAGCTAAAGGCAAATGGTTCACTTAAGTCCAAGAAGACCTAAAAGAACTAAAGATAACTGAAGAAATTATAAGAAAAAAAAATTTAAAGAGAGTATTAAAAGATGAAAATAAAAGGTTCTAAGAAGCGCAAAATCACAAGAACAGAGATGAACTTTCTGAAAAACGGAAGAAAGAGATAAAAGAATGAACAGGTACTACGCAGATAGAAAATAAAAAAAAAGAAGAAACAAACGAAAATAAAAAAATTATCTAACTTGTTCCAAGGTGAACTATTCGGAAAAAAACGAACATGACGTGAGCGATTCATAATCAACGCACGCAAAAACTACTGTAGATAAATTTATGAAAATTTGTGTGGTGAAAGCGCACACTAAGAAAGGGTTTTACGAAATTTCGATTTTAAAGGGTTAAAATGAAGTAAGATGAAATTTACTATTTTTTTTATTTCTCGGGAACAGATGAAAATATCAATTTGATTTTTCGTGCTTGTAATCTTCATGTAAATATTTTAAAACAAATTTTCTAGATTTTTGAAAATCGACCTTGAAAGGTGGTGAGGAAAGGTAAAATGTCGAATAATGATGCAAATGTTCTCCACTTCAGACTGTACAAAACAAGTTATGGGCTTGCAAGTACTCTTCAGATAAATATCGAAAAATCATTTCCAGATATTTTGAATTATATTATTTTAAGGGATAAAAAAATCGTTTTTTCCATTTTTACCGTTTAATGTTATCTCTGTAGCGATCTGTCTTTATCCGAGGGGGTAGAGACATCTTTCTAGACAGGAAGGGCTCGTTTCGTTCGCTCTGACCGACTAAACATCCCCTGATCGCGACAGGAAACGCAAGTAACCATACAACGCGGGCAAATCCGTGACGGGAATGCTAGTTATATTAAAATAAGTAAATCTAAAAAAATTCTGTAAGTCTTGAAACTTTTTCCAATAATATTTGTGGAAAGGACTCTGAAATCTTTTCAAATTCAATAGATTGATAAAAATATCGTTGATTTATCGACGGTTTTAATACCGTTCCTACATTAAAAAACTTTGTTAAATTATTATTTTTGAAATAAATGTTTTATTTTTTTTTAATTAAATGAAAATTTATTATTAAATAAAGTTTGGCTAAAATTGAATCATGAAAATACAAAATAAAATGTAGACCTATAGTGCGCCTAAATTTGAAATAATAGTACCTTGTCAAATAATAATAAACTTTAGCTTAATAACCATAAAGATATTAACCCCATACATATAGAATATTACAGGTAGAAGGGAAACATAGATTTCACTGAAATAATCAGAATATAGCCGAATCCAAAATATAATTGTGGAAGTTAGAATGAAAATTAGGACTTAACATTTATATACAAATTTTAGTTTATTTTATATCAAAAATTATCAACAACACCACCAGAAACAATGAAAGCAAAAAAAACATGCACAATAAATTTATCCAGTATTATGGAATATTTAGACGTGTGCGTTCAAAATTTGATTAATTCACGAGTTAATCTATATAGTCATAAAAAAGTATTGTGTGCATATAAATGTATATGTAAAACAGTAATAATAATAAAAATTATAACCAATAACACAAAATTCATCATCAATCATTTTAACTTTTACAAAATAAGTTAAGTGAACCGAAGTTATTTAAAATGTTATGAGTGCAAACTTTTATATAAAAACTTTTTTATTAGAATAACTTATTCATATTACACTTTGTTATTTACAAATGATAGACTAATGCCAGAATGATTTTTTAACCATATTATTTATAGATGTAGAATAACAAAAAAAGTTTATCACGAGTTTTACGACAAAAAAGTTAAAAGTTGTGGATGATGCCCGTAGTATTCCGATTACTCTCTCTTAGAATACTTAATTTTCTTTAGTTTTATCATTTTTGCGTATAAAACCAAAGTATTCTACCGAATAATCAAGTAAATTTTAGTCTCTATTTGAAATAATTAGAATTAGGTCAGTTTAACAATAAAAAAATTCCTTGTAGTAGCAAAAAGGAATAGAAATTAATTAAAGTAATACGATAATAAAAGTAGTTAATTACGTATTTCCAATTTCATTAATCCATGAATCACATCAAAAATCTCCAGCATGATACTGAAATATCAGACATTTGTTATATTGTCTAACATATTTTATTTTTTATTATGCCTGTGTATACAATTCGCGCGCGCATATATATATATACGCGCGCACGTGTGAATGATTCCGACCCATTTACAAATCTGCTTAATTAATATTTTTGTTTGGGTAATGTATCAATAACAGTGATAGAAAAAAATTTTTTTTAGTATTTCTCTAAGTGTGATATCATTTCTTGAATTGCTTTTTTGGGTTCATTACAGATCTGTAAATATAATTTTTTATCATCCTTAGTTATAAATAAATTACGCTTCAAAAAAAATTAAGGGAAAATTTAGTTAAAATCTGTAAAATTTATAATTTTGTATGGCCATAATTGTGTTGAATGAATGATTTCGCTGATGTTTTTCTTTTATAAATAGCGTAAGGGACATCCCGAATTAATGTCCAATAGTAATCGGCTAGCATATTAGTATTCCATTTCCCTTAATAGCGGCTTTCAATCACCGAAATGTCTTGGTCGAAACGTTCACCGTGTTCTTCACTTACGTCTCCGAGGTTGTCCGGGAAAACTCCAGTTGTGACCGGAGGAAATGTATTTTCAGACATATCACCCATAGCTCATGAAATAAGAAGTTGATTAACAATATCGTGGTATTTGTCGGATTTTTGTTTGCCGAGAAAATGTTTGCAAATTTCTTGAAATGAAGCCCAAGATGCACTTTCTACATTGTTTAAAATTGAGTTAAAAACATCATCTTTCACCAACTCTCTTATGTGAGGACCAACAAATATTCCTTCTTTAATTTTTTATTCACTTACATTCGGAAATTTCTACCTGATGTACAAATATCCAGGACTATCCTTCTTCATTGCTTTTACCAAAATTATTCATTAGTCCTAGGTTGACATGGAGAGGGAGTAAAGATTTTTTTTTTGCTAAAGGCTCATGAATCATATTTTTTCCATTTGGAGTTAAGTTGTCTCGTTTCTTTCACTCTTTGGTAACAAAATGTTTACCCTAGCTCGGCTGTCCCATTCGCAGAGAAAACACATGTATTTAGTATAACCTAACTCCATGCCTAACAAAATCGCTATAACTTTCAAATCGCCACGTATGTTCCAGCTGTGTTTTTATAATTTATTTTTTCAGGAACGTCTTTCATCATATAGTATATCTCTTTCAAATTAATACCATAAGCGATTGGTATCGAAGGATATTTGTTACCGTTGTGTAGTAGAACCACTTTTAAATTATACTGGGACGAATCTATGAAAAGGCGCCAGTCCTCAGGTTTACGAACCTGTCCTAAGTGCAACATAAGCTCATCAATATTTGTGCTATAAACCAAATTTTTTCATCAATAAATTACTGAGAAAGTTCTTTTTGTCGGCTTCGAAAGCTCTAAATTTTTGTATTTTTTTAAAAAGTAAATTATAACTTTGCAGTCTTGATCCTAACAGTTCAGCTTGATTTTTTGATAAATTTAAACCCCTAACCAAGTAATTTAATTCACCTTGTGATATAAGATGTGGCTTATTGGAAAATAATTCAAAATCATTATCATTGCTGTCTTCTTCAGTACTGCCTGATTCTTCATCGCTGTTTTCGAAACATACATTACAGGTGGCTCAGGAACTGGAATAATTTCACTGTGAGGTACAGGCCTGATTGCAGATTGCAATGAAAGATATTTTATAGTATGTTTAGATTTTTTAGAAATAACAGACACACTTATTAAACAAAAGTAATAATCGATTACATAATCATTTGGTTCACGCCAAACCAGGTAAACCAAATGGCAAAGCCTTCCTTGTACCTTTCAGCCATCCTCTTAAATATATAGAACAGTTAGTGCATACTATATGAGGAGTCCACGTATTATCCTGATCACCAACTTTACACTGAAAGTACAAATGATATGATTTTTTAATTAAAGTGTAATGTTTTTTCTATTTAATTTTACGGTAAATTCACCACATACATAAAAAAAGGTATCCACATCATTTACACAATTTCGAGGCATTATGACACTGCACTGTTAACAAACTTAAGACAGCAACAAGACTGAACAAAATTAATTCATTCCCAAATCCAATGCATAATGCAAACTACACAGCTGTATTTTCAGCTACGTGTTTTGACCTGCACAGACATGATTAGTCTTGTCCATGAAGGTTCACTCTTCTGTATTACATATGATGTTATAATATGCGACTATTACATGATTTAATTGTTTGTTTAGTATTGTTTATTTATACCTTACAAATTATATTAACAAAGTTAACATAAAATGTTAACAAAAAATAAGTTAACAAAATAAAATATATTTTTTTTTTGTCTTCAGTCATTTGACTGGTTTGATGCAGCTCTCCAAGATTCCCTATCTAGTGCTAGTCGTTTCATTTCGGTTTACCCGCTACATCCTACATCCCTAAAAATTTGTTTTACATATTCCAAACGTTGCCTGCCTACACAATTTTTTCCTTCTACCTGTCTCTCCAATATTAAAGCAACTATTCCAGGATGCCTTAATATGTGGCCCATAAGTCTGTCTCTTCTTTTAGTAATATTTTTTCAAATGCTTCTTTTTTCATCTATTTGCCGCAACACCTCTTCATTTGTTACTTTATCTACCCATTTGATTTTTATCATTCTCTTGTAGCCCCACATTTCAAAAGCTTCTAATCTTTTCTTCTCAGATACTCCGATCGTCCAAGTTTCACTTTCATATAAAGAGACACTTCAAACGTATACATTCAAAAATCTTTTCCTGACATTTAAATTAATTTTTGATGTAAACAAATTATATTTCTGACTGAAGGCTCGTTTCGCCTGTGCTATTCGGCATTTTATGTCGTTCCTGCTTCGTCCATCTTTAGTAATTCTACTTCCCTTATAACAAAATTCTTCTACCTCCATAATCTTTTCTCCTCCTCACTTTCACATTCAGTTGTCCATCTTCGTTATTTCTACTACATTTCATTACTTTCGTTTTGTTCTTGTTTATTTTCATGTGGTACTTCTTGCGTAGGACTTCATCCATGCCATTCATTGTTTCTTCTAAATCCTTTTTACTCTCAGCTAGAATTACTATATCATCAAAAATCGTAGCATCTTTATCTTTTCACATTGTATTGTTACTCTGAATCTAAATTCTTCTTTAACATCGTTAACTGCTAGTTTTATGTAAAGATTAAAAAGTAATGGGGATAGGGAACATCCTTGTCGAACTCCCTTTATTATTACGGCTTCTTTCTTATATTCTTTAATTATTACTGTTGCTGGTTGGTTCCAGTAAATGTTAGCAATTGTTCATCTATCTCTGTATTTGAACCCTAATTTTTTTAAAATGCTGAACATTTTATTCCAGTCTATGTTATCGAATGCCTTTTGTAGGTCTATGAATACCAAGTATGTTGGGTTGTTTTTCTTTAATCTTCCTTCTACTATTAATCTGAGGCCTAAAATTGCTTCCCTTTTCACTATACTTTTCCTGAAACCAAATTGGTCTTCTCCAAACACTTCTTCCACTCCTCTCAATTCTTCTGTACAGAATTCTTGTTAAGATTTTTGATGCATGACTAATTAAGCTAATTGTTCTGTATTCTTCACATTTATCTGCTCCTGCTTCCTTTGGTATCATGACTATAACACTTTCTTTGAAGTCTGATGGAACTTCCCCTTTTTCATAAATATTACACACCAGTGTGTATAATCTATCAATCGCTTCCTCACCTGTATTGCGCCGTAATTCTACAGGTATTCTGTCTATTCCAAGAGTCTTACTTCCATTTAAATCTTTTAATGCTCTCTTAAATTCAGATCTCAGTATTGTTTCTCCCATTTCATCCTCTTCAACTTCCTCTTCTTTCTCTGTAACACCATTTTCTAATTCATTTCCTCCGTATAACTCTTCAATATATTCCACCCACCTATCGTATTTATTGATAAATAAACACCTATTTACCTTTAGGTGTATTTATAAATACACCTATTTACCTTTCGTATTATAAATCGGTGTACCATCTTTGTTTAACACATTATTGGATTTTAATTTATCGACCCCAAAATTTTCCTTAACTTTCCTGTAGGCTCTGTCTATTTTACCAATGTTCATTTCTGGTTCCACTTCTGAACAGTTTTCTTTAATCCACTCTTCTTTTGCTAGTTTGCACTTCCTGTTTATAGTTCCTTTTACTTTCTTCAGCATTCTTATATTTTCTATGTTCATCCATCAGCTGCAATATATCATCTGAAATCCAAGGTTTTCTACCACTTCTCTTTGTTCCACCTAAGTTTGCTTCTGCTGATTTAAGAATTTCCTTTTTAACATTCCCCCACTCTTCTTCTAAATTTTCTACTTTATCTTTTTTACTCAGACCTCTTGCGATGTCCTTCTCAAAAGTTTTCTTTACCTCCTGTTCATCAAGCTTCTCTAAATTCCACCGATTCATCTGTCACTTTTTCTTCAAGTTTTTAAACCTCAATCTACATTTCATTATCACTAAATTATGGTTGCTATCAATATTTGCTCCAGGGTATGTTTTGCAGTCGACATGTTTTTTCTAAATCTTTGCTTAACCATGATATAATCTATCTGATACCTTGCAGTATACACTGGATTTTTCCATTAGTATATTCTTCTATTGAAATTTTGATTTTTAAACTGGGTGTTGGCAATTACTAAATTATACTTCGTGCAAAACTTTATAAGTCGGTCCCCTCTTTCATTCCTTTTGCACAGCCCGTATTTATCCACTATATTTCCTTCCTTGCCTTTTCCAGTGCTTGCATTCCAATCTCCAACTATCATTAAATTTTCAACTCCTTTTATGTGTTTAATTGCTTCGTCAATTTCTTTGTATACACACACTCTACCTCATCATCATCACTAGTGCTTGTAGGCATGCAGATGTTAACAATCATTGTCAGTTTAGGTTTCGATTTTATCCTTATTACAATGATTCTATCGCTGTGCATTTTGAAATACTCTACTCTCTTCCATATCATCTTCTTCATTACAAAACATCATCTTGTTCATCCTGCCTGACCATTATTTGAAGGTGAGTTTATTATTCTAAAATCACCTGACCAAAAGTCGTTTCCTTTTCCCACCGAACCTCGCTAATTCCTACTACATCTACATTCATCCTATCCATTTCCCTCTTTAAATTTTCTAACCTGCCAACCTTTTTTATACTTATAACATTCCTCGCTCAGAATTGTAGAATGTTATTTTTTAATTTTCTGGTGACCCCTTCCTTAGATGTTTCCACCTGGAGATCCGAATGGGAGACTAGTTTACCTCCGGAATATTTTACCAAGGAAGGCGCCTCAATCATTGCTATATGAAAATGTAGAGAGCTACATTTTCTTGGAAAAAGAACAGCAGTAGTTTTCCATTGCTTTCAGCTGTGCAGTACTCAGAGGACTGAATGATGTTATGCCCGTTTAAGTCATCCTGTCCTACTCCCTTAACAACTACTGAAAGAGCTGC
Source organism: Lycorma delicatula (assembly GCF_047948215.1). Classification (NCBI taxonomy): domain Eukaryota; kingdom Metazoa; phylum Arthropoda; class Insecta; order Hemiptera; family Fulgoridae; genus Lycorma; species Lycorma delicatula. The sequence continues at coordinate 107,846,810 of NC_134457.1, forward strand.
TGCCCTCTTTCAGGAATCATTCCTTAGTCTGGCTCTCAACAAATACCTCTCCAATATGGTTGCACCTTCGGTCCAGCTACTCTGTATCACTGAGCACTCAAGCCCCCTCACCAACGGCAAGGTCTCATGATTCATAGAGGGAGAAAATACATTATAGGAGCTTAAAATGCTAACTATTTGTTGAAAAGTGAAAAAAAATCCTTTAATTAAAATTTAAAAATTGTTCAAAAATGGTGAGCGATAGAAGGATTTTGAGTTCATATTCATTTTCAGCATAAAAAACAGATTAAAATCATGTATCGCATGTTAAGAAAAAAATTATGTTTATCAGTGTAATTAGTGTGCAGTATTTAGTGCTGGTTCTTATAGGGAAAAGAACTGATTAGATTATTTAGTACATAGTTATTGATTAGAGGATACAAAGCTTAATTTTTCTAGTCAGTCTATAACGGCTGATACAAAGCATTGAATAAATCAGACAAGGCTTGACTAAATGTATATATGACATATGTATATTTATGACGTATGTATGATCATGCATACATTTTTTTTATCTGATTACTTCCAAACATAATATTTTTATAAACTGTATTTTTTATATTAATACATTAAATCGTCATTGGTGTAAACATTTTTTCAAATTAATAATAATTTACTAATTCTACCTAAAGATATTTGTATTGGTATTTTAGGATTTGGAAGCCCAGATTTTTCAATCTAAATAATTAATATCAAATAATCAGTAATAATGTGAAGAAAAACTTCATAGGTCCATATTAATAAATTAAAAACTCATAAAATATGTTAATTTTGATTTCACTTAACTTCACAAATAAATTAACAAGCGCATCTAACCTTTTATTTTAATGAATTAATAAAAAAAATTGTAGAAAATACTAATAGGAAAGTTATAACTAAAAAAAAAAAAAAAGAATTCTATTAGTTAAAACTTCGTTTAGAAATGGTTAAATCAATAAATAATTTATTTACTGTGATTATATAGTTTAGGGATGGCCTGAACATTATTCTAATATATTTGAATATTTTTTTGTTCCAACAGTCGTTAATTGTTTATCTTTTTTTTTATTAATGTAATGAGAAAATACATATTTATTTTCATCGCATTAATAACGACAAAAGGTTTTCATTGCCATTCTGTCAGTATAAATTACAGTATGTATACATCTGTTGTTTAGATTACTATCGTTAATATCCCTACTTAATTTGCATTCTGATCAAACCGCGCACACCATTTAACAGATATACCGTAAGAATGAATCTATTTTGTCATTAAAATATAAATTAAATAGAATTGTACCTGCAATTTTTTCTAAAAGTTTTAACAATTATTTCCAATATGCATAAAATAATCAGTTAATGATAAAAAAAAAATGTAAAATATTTTTTCCCACTTTATTTAATAAATGTAAAATAAAAATAAAAATGCAAAAAACATAATATAAAATTAAGTCATAATATTGTACGCTGCGCCCGTCTAAGCTCATCGTTTATAATTCCAATGTTATAGGGACATTTTATTGCGAGACCAGTGTCTTCTATTGTTAATTGTTGTTGGAGGCTACAGAACTGTCTCGAGAGAGGCAGTCTCTGTGATCGCCGGCATGAAACCATTGACATTCTAGCTACGGAACGTAGCAAGCGGTATGTTTCTAAGAAGGGAGGTCTTCTTACTTCTTGGCGTATGCGAGAAATTGAAGACCAAAGTTATGATTCTTGGCAAGTTAGGTGGAACGATTCTTCTACTGGTCGATACACGCATGGTATATATTCAAATGTTAGGGAGCTGCTAACAATTCCTTTCAGGACATAGAAATTTTAGGAATAGTTTAGCTAGGTTTGGTTTGACTGATTCGGGCTTGTGCCCGGACTGTAGGGTCGACGACACTGCGGACCATGTCCTTTATGTTTGTCCCCGGTAAGAGAATGTACCAGAGTTGTACATTCTAGTTGGTAATGAATGTACCAGAGTTGTTAGGGAGCTCGAGAGAGTAAATTTCTTTCTTGTTCGCTGAGTCAACTAGAAGACTCGCAGAGAATGGACTATCGTAGCTGGCTTCCTCCGTTTCCTCACCCTGAGAAGAATGACTGAAGGGGTATAAGTAGAGTACCACCCTCGGTGGCTAGGGAGCACCTGGACAGTTGACTGGCCGGAGCTGTGTTTTGGCATCGAGCCACGGTTAGTTAGTAAAAATAATGGTGATTATTTATGATACTGGCTGTCGGCGGAACGACACTCATATCCTCGGCTGTACATGGGTGATATACTGCTGAGGATATGAGTGACCATGTACCCGTGAGGTGTAGCGTCGTTTTGACAAGGGCAGTTTTCAATGAACAAACATCATTGTCGGCGGGATGGCGACTACACTGTTGAGGGCATCGATTCCCATGCAGCCGTAAGGTGCAGCGGCATCTCGACGATGGTAGTAAGTGAAAGTAAATGTCGGGCTCCGCAATAGAGCTGAGTGGGAGTAGGAGGTCTGTCCGCCTCTCCCTGGTAGGCTAGACTGGAGTCCATAAATGAAATCAAGTAAGGGGTATGATCTGAAAGTTTGAGTTCACTAAGGGAATTAGGAATAAATTTCGTTGTTGTAAAATACGTTTTTGGTGGTTGTTATTTATTCAATTGCCTCGAATATTATGAGACATTCACGCACAAATTGGCTCTGTAAGTGTAGAACTAGGCGCGGGATTCGTGCATCCGCGATGCCAGTTAGCTAGTTCAGAGGGGAACAATGTAGGACATTCAAGATGTCCGGATGAGGCTGCAGCGAAGACAAAAGCTGAGTTTATAAATAACTGTTGTAAATGTCTACCGAGGCATTTACAACGCTGGCATCCCAACGAGGCCTGGCTTATTACTATGAGATGTAAAAGTTAGAGGGCGAAAGACGACTCCTGTTAAAGCCTATTAGGGCTAGGAACGGGGAGGTGGTGTGGCGACTGGAAGCGTCAGAAGGCGGGTGTCTTCCCCTACGGGGTTGGGATTAGTGGTGGGATAAACGATTCTTTTTCAGGAATCGATTCTTTCGATTCGATTCTCAGAAAGGATTCGCAAAAAAGAATCGTTCGTCCGAAAAATGATTCTTTTCCTTGCCGCCATTACTAGTACTGTAAACTCTGTAAATTCTCTCTTTCTCTTCTTCAACCAAGTTTACCGGTTCATCTCTTCCCTGTTCGACGATGCATACTTACTAAATGTTGTCGATTCTTCTCTTTTCAACTCTTATTCGACTCCTTAAGTAAACATCTGATTCTTTTTCGGTTCAATACGATGTTTAGTAAACTTAGTAGCCTATCACTTCTAATGCGCATGCTTTATTCTATTCATCTATTCAACGATTTTCCTTATTTCATCTGTTGTTTGATTCCTTAACGAAAACAAGCTTTTATCAACAAACCTTATCGCTAAACAGAGAAGGGAAAAATTTAAACTGTTACACAATATTTTTAAAAAGCAGATGGGTGGATAAAGTGACAAATGAAGAGGTATTGCTGCAAATAGATGAACAAAGAAGCATTTGGAAAAATATAGTTAAAAGAAGAGACAGACTTATAGCCCACATAATAAGGCATCCTGGAATAGGCGCTTTAATATTATACAGTAGGTATACTGAAATGAAACGACTAGCACTAGATAGGGAATCTTGGTGAGCTGCATCAAACCAGTCAAATGACTGACGACAAAAAAAAAACACAATATTTATTACTGTCGTTCTTTTAGCACATACTGTCTTCTTCAAGATATATTTTACAATTATTCTTAGTGACGGATAAAATACGACAGTCGATTCTGTTTTCATGGTGTATAGTCTTTGCGTGTTCTATTTAGAGTTGTGTTTTTAGTTTGTTTATATTTTTTTTTATTCGGGCCTACCGAATTTCATAAGAATTTTACTTTACATAATCAGAAGCCGATTTTTTCTCTAAATGTTTATTGGTATTTTTTTATTTAAATCATTGGTTTTTACATAAGTAGATATTTTATAAGAATTTTTATAAAAGAATATTTTGTTTTTAACATTATAAACATGAGCTGCAGAAAAAGTAATCTATATCTCTCTCTCTTATCTATATCTATGTGTATATCTATATCTATATCTATATCTTATTAGTAATCTATCTCGCGATATTAAAGTTAAACACCCAGGAGTTGATATTTCAAAACAAAAGAAATTATTGTACTTCTGATTGTCATGCTTCAGAAATGCATTACAATTTAAATCCTACTACGTCTATTGCGATTGACTCAAATGAATCGCATCAATTAACCCTTAAATTAACAAACCTTGAATCGCCTAATCCTTCTACTGCGCATCCAATATCATCTTTATTCTAAAAAAAACACAGCAGTTGTCCCTTACTTCTTTTGTTACAAAACCTGTCCCTCAAAGGAAAAGCCGAGCGTTAGGTATGCGCTCGGCTAATTAATTAGGTTAATAACGAATAAAGAATATTAACCTATTTCACTAGTTGAGGATGAAGAATTCAAGAAGTTGCTCACACCCTGTTAAATCTTGGGTATTCGTTGTCTTGTTGGAAAACAATTAAAACTAGTTTAATTCCACAATTATATGGTAGAATTTCTTGTGAGATTCGTAAGTCGTTATATAATATAGAAGCATGCGCGATAACCACTGACAGTTGGATATCAGTTTTAAATAATAATTATATGGCCATAACTATCCATTTCATTGACCATGATTGTAATTTAAAAACCCAATTGCTTACTTGTATGGAAATCTGTAGTCAACATACGGCTGGAAAACATTACCATTGAATTGCAAGGTAAATTCAATGATTGGGCTATTACTGACAAAATAGGAGCAGTTGTTAGTGATAATGCGCAAATTTAAAATCTGCTATTCGCAATTGTCAGATATGCCATAGTCCTTGCTTAGCGCATAGCATTAATTTAATTGTCAAGCAGCAGTGTCAGAACTAAAAACAATTATGGTAAAATAGAAGGCAATTGTCGAATTTTTTAAACGAAGTTCTCATGCTGCCTCCAAACTTCAAAATATATGTAGCGACAAATGAATTTTAAAGGATTAAAATTAAAACAGGGCGTGCCAACGCGATGGAACTCACTCCTGCAAATGTTTAATAGATTATTAGAAACAAAAGAACCACTAATTTCGACTATCGCTTTGGTTAATCCTATTCTAAATAATATTACATTTGATGAGTAGACAGTTATAGTTGAAATTTGAAAATTATTGAAAATATTTGAAGAGATAACTATTGAAATAAGTTCTCAAAAAAACTGCCACAATTTCAAAAATCTGTTTGCTGGCGCGAGCGATGACAAGACATGTAATTAAGATTAAATCTTCTACTCAAAATTATGAAATTGTTGAAGTATGTAACAAGATGTTAGGCTAACTGCAACATAGATTTAAGGATGTTGAAAATAATATTTTGCTTGAAAGCATGCTGTTAGATCCTCGCTTTAAAAAACAAGGCTTTAAAGATGAAGCATCTTACCAAAATGCTTACACAAAACTTTCACAGAAAGTTCGAAGTATTCAGATCGAACAAGCCGATAGGTTTGAAACCGAAAGAAATGATTGAATCTTGAATTTCAACTCCACGGGAAGATTTTGTTAAAAAAGTAACGCCAATTTTAACTAATTCAAACCCAACAGTAGCACGAATTTTAGAGCTAGATAAATATATAAATGAACCGCTCATCTCAAGAACACAAAATCCTCTCTCTTGGTTGAAAGAAAGGCGGTTAATTTATCTAAGATTATTTAAAATAATGTAAACTAGTCTTTGCATTCCTGCAACATCTGTTTCCTGTGAACGAATTTTTTCAAAAGCGGGACAGTTAATAACTGAAAGGCGAAATAAACTTACACCAATGAATTTCGAAAAAAAAAATATTTCTACATGTAAATATGTAAAATACTGTAAAGATTATTTGAAAAGTATTAATTAATTATTTATTTTACTTAATTTTTTAATATCATTTTTCATTATTTATTTGTGATAATAGACCAAAACTTTTTTAAAATTAAATGTTTGTGTGTGTCTGTGTAAGTAACTGTGCGCTTATTAGTAAAAAGATCAAAGTAAATGTAAATCATAACATCGATGTGATAAAAAAAAAACAAAGACGGAATCAATGACTCCCTCAAAAATAAAGTACGGTACAAGCTATATTATTTTAAATTATTCATTTTTTCCTCTACAATTAACATTGATGTCAGTTTAGTTATTTATGTGAGGTATAATAATTATTAATTTTGTCATATATAACTTTAGAGAAATTAGTTTAAGATATATTTTCTATTTATAATTACTTTTACCTACCGGTTGGTCTAGTGAGGAACGCATTTTTGCAAATCAGCTGATTTCGAAGTCGAGAGTTTTAAGGTTCAAGTCCTAGTAAAGGCAGTTATTTTTTTACGGATTTGAATACTAGATCGTGGATACCGGTGTTCTTTGGTGGTTCCTGACGGTGCTTCCGGAGATTAAACAGAAAAAGTTATGAATACTTTTAACGAGTAAAAAAAGATTGTCTCCATTTCGCTGTAGTAGGTGATACAAAATAAAAAATGTGTTTCGGGCTTACAGATAAAATTTAATTGTTTAAGATTAACTCAGTTAAATAGCACATTAATGAAAATATAATGTAATCAGAAGTAATAAATTTACCGAATGTTCAATAAACATTAATAAAATTGATGTAATAAGTTAAGCGTCACGTGCGGATGTAAAGGAAACGAATGCAAGCTAGAATTTAGTGTAGTAGGAGGATCCCCCACCACAAGCTAAGCATAAGAAAGATTGCTATGAATCGAAAGGAATCGTAACAGAAAAATTTGGTTTCCTGTCGCCTGTCCAATTCATTGTTGAATCGTTTCACCTGCAAACCGATTCTCGATTCTTTTATTCAGTATAAATAATCGAATCGAACGAATGACTCGCTCACGATTCTTCCAATTACTAGTTGGGATGCCAGTGGATGATTTTAAACAATTATGTGCGTTGTTTGTACGAATGTTCAACATGTCTGCGTATCTGATTACTGTAAGTTATTCTTTTTTTTTTATTTTTATACTACTACCAGTATTTTAAGTAATAAGAATTACTGAAAAATGATTAATTTAACTTCATTATTGCTTTAAGTGGACAACTAGATTTTCGATTACTAATTCAAAACGTGTGACATAATTAAAACTTTCAGTTTGACTAGTTTACAGTATTAGTCAACAATTGTTAATAGTATGTTAATATATACGGAATACAGACGCAACGATTGTGTACCGTCTGTTATATTACACAGCTATACAGTCTAATTAAAATTAGTATGATAACTACAAAATTATTTAGGTTATAATAATTTACATGTACTTTTATTTTGATGTCTTTAGCAGAAATATAATAACTTTTAAAAAAAAATTTGAAAGTTATTATAGTTAAAATCCTGTATTTAGTATAGCAAATTGTTTAATAATGTTTAGATAAAAATAAATTTTAAGGAAGAAATTTCTTCTAACGATGCAAGAAATAAGAAATTTAAAAATTATTCTATCAAATTTTAATTAGTTTTATCACTTTATGTGTTATTGCTTTGAATGGTATAGTATCTTAGAGAGAACCTTCACGGCAGCTAAAATGTTGTTTATAACATAGAACACTTGTGCACTTTAGGTGGTACCACACTTTGTAAAACTTTTTGTCTTATACTGATCGATTCTAGACCTGTTTTACACGCTGATTACGAATATGTTATTCTTTTGATATTTCTTGATATCGGGTGATGTGATTTAACAATTACCCAAAAGTTTGTTGCTTATAATTACAGATATAAATTAACCAAACTTAGCCTACGCTTGCTTTGGTCGCTAACCTAGAATAATTAACAGTAATGTTTTGATTATTTAAATGAATAAATTATTGCAATAATTACTGTATTTGTTATTTAAATACTCAAAATATTACTGTGTTAATTAGTCAAGGTTAGTGAGCGTAGGTTAAGTTTGGTTAAATTATATTTATAAAATAAATAAATATAAGTGGTTATAAAAATGGTAATGTAATGGTTATATCGGGTGATATTAATAAATTAAAAAAAAATAATTTTTATTTTTTTTAGACTGTGGTACCACCTAAGGTTTACAAGTGCCTGGAAAGGGGGAAATTATACAATAAAAATTAACTTTCCACTCATTTTGGTTTTTTGGGCCCAGGGATGATGAATTATGAAAAAAACTTAAAAGGCATAAATTCTGTTGGTTCATATACATGTTTGTATGTGTTTTGGAATCAATTTTGGGTAATAATTTGGAATTAATTGGACCAAAAATGCCCCCCAAAAATCCAAAAATTGGGATTAATTGGACTTTTATGTATTGGACGTTGGTATTAATGTTTGGAGTAGGTATCTTGAAGATATGGGGAGATTTCATTGTCAGGATTCATGTCTCCCGGGGCTGGACTTAATGAAAATTTTACCGGTACCATTTTTGAGCTCTAAAAAGTGAAGATATCCTCCATCTTATAAAAGTTTTCTCAAAATAACTGATTAAAAGACCTTTGCATTTACCTATAATTCATAACTGGCATTAAATTGGGTCTGAAAAGAATAAACAATTAGAATGGGTTTATTCTACATATCCAGTATCATTATAATTCGAAACCTGTTAACACATTTTTAAAATTGCTCCTGTTTATAAATATAAAACAATTTTTTCTAGTAGAAATAAGCCAATATATAGACAATAAAGTTAGTAACATTGCGGTTGTGTGTTAGACCGCTTTTTTTTTTTAATTTACTAGGCGTTCCGTTAGTACATTTTGGAACATTGTTACTATCATATTTAACTTTTGTAAATAACTATACATTTTTATAGAACTACCACTTCTATTTTGTGCATTTTTCATCCAATCGTTCATTTTACTTTATCTTTTAGTATTCATGTTTTATAGTACTACAATTAAATTCTCTAAAAATTACTCTACCCATCTAGGAATTTTTTTATGGATTCAAAACTGTAAAAGATAAGATTTGTTCTTTCATATTCTGCACGATATTACAATTTTTTGGCCACCAAAATAACTGGTATAATTTCAAACTAGATGGGTTTTTTATAAGTATTAAATTTACATTTTCGTTAATTTTATTAATAATTTTCATGTATTTTTCTTGGGGGAAAAAAAAATACAATTTTATTTTGAAATAAATTTAGCTTCAATATGTAAAATTTAAGTCATCGCAGATGTGGCGGTCATGTAACAATAAGTTCGGCTTTTTCTGATTATATAATCGTGCACATTATGTATATTAAAAAATTATTTTTACAGACATTAGTCTGTATAAATGAAAAAAATTCCGAAATAGATTTTAAGCCATTTTGGTAGATACCTATGTATGATATCAGATAGATTTAGATGTTTTATTATTTACATTATTTATGTAATATTTTTTCAATGTAAAGAGTTTATATTTCGCTTCCCAATGTCCATTTTGGGGCTTCACTTTCTACAATTAAAGTGATGTAATCATTCAGTGACAACGTGTTTTAGTAAGAATATTTAGCCAATATTAAAATGGGGTAAATATTAAAACGCAATATTAAGAATTGCTTGTATTTACAAAATTGCAATCTGTATCCCCCTAATAAGTGAAAAACTATAAATCAAAAGATACAGAGGTTGAGACATTTTTTAAGCTGAAGAAACATTTTCCGGGAATGTTTAGCATTATCATTGCAACTTTTGTTTATGAGATTTCAAGATGTTGATTTGATATTTTTCAGCTAGAAAATAGAGTGTAATAAATATATCGTAAATTTTCTTACTTGCAAATATTGGTTTCATGCAGTAGTTTATTCCTTTCCGTTCTGTTCTAGTGTTTAATATATATATTTGTTACATCCCCGATTTTAAATTGTTTTATACATTCTTAATATTATTTTCTGTTTATCTGTTATCGTTAACATCTATTATCAAATTAAATAATCCCTAACGCACTAATATATAAAATAATGGTTTTATTTTCAATGAATATAACACAATGTGTTAAACATTCTTTCATTTCCTTTTAAAAGCCTGTCATTTTAGATTTAGTCAATCCAGTTCATTAAAATAAACAAATCATAATCATGTTAAAGCTTTGACTTCTGTTAAATAGTTATTGGTTTAGTTAACAAAAGAAAAGACTAATTCTTCTGTTACAAGTACATACAGAAGAGATATAAGAGTAAAAAAGAGAGACGAATGCTTTGTCGCTTTAATACCCCACAGTACATCACATATACGTTGTTTAGCGGGAAAGTGAGCTAGACAGATACTCAAGACGAAAAAAAGTGTACATATTAAGACAGCTACTACAACGACATATATGTTCCAACTAGGCGTGTTGCTTGCTGCTGCTTCCCGTTGTAATTGTTTACAATGTCTAGAGTTTGTGTGTGTGTGTGTGTGTGTGTGTGTGTGTGTGTGTGTGTGTGTGTGTGTGTGTGTGTGCGCGCGCGCGCGCGCGCGCGCGCGTGTGTGTGTGTGTGTGTGTGTGTGTGTGTGTGTGTGTGTGTGTGTGTGTGTACTAAATAAAACATAATTCGCATATAGTGTACAATATGACTGTTTTAAATAATAAAATCTATAGAATTAAATAAGTTGTAAAATTCACAAAATGTAAGGGAAGAAATTTTTTTTTTACTATAAGAAACATACAACATGCACACATGCGCGAGCTTTATTTTAAGATTAAATCAAAAAATAACGGCTCTAATCATTTTAATTAAACTTCAAAAGTTATCAAAATAATAAATTCTCATTTATGAATAAAACAACTTCTGTGACTCAGCTCTTCTGTTGATAAATGTCGTAAATAAATACTTAGGCTAATTTCACCCTAAACACATATTTAATGAGAAGATTTGAGATAAAACAAAACTCATCAAAATTTGGCAACTTTGTTACAATCTGATTTCTAGTAACCTTAATATTTGAGCGCATCATAATTTAATGAAAATTTTGTTAAGAGGTATTTTATGTACTACCTGGTTCTAGTTCATTGTATTATTGTTTAACTTGGTTATTTTAGGTGTTTAACTATCTTGCAATCACGCTAGGTAGTTTGTGTGTACGGTTGAAGTAGTGCGTTTTATCCGTACAATCTTCATTAAATTTTATATTTTTATCCTACAGCAAACTTTCTCTGATCATTCTATGTTGCTGATTTAGCCTAATTCTATTCTAGCCTACTTCCGAAGCGGTTCCCCTATATTTTCCAGGAGTTTGCAGTGTGTGTTATATTGGAATAAGTAAAATATTACTATTCATTTTTCAAAGACAAAGTATAAATAAACATTATAATTTTAAATTGCTTATGACTTCATCATAATACGATAGCGATTTCTTCAACGTTGTCAGCTGTAAAATAAGAATTAAATAAATAAAAGTTTTATTACTGTCAACTAGTGTTGACTTGATTATGACTACGGCTTAGTATAAAATCAAAAGAAAAGTCACGTACGATGCCATTCGTTTGGTTGATGCGTATTGTGAAATATGAATTATGAGAGCGGCTGAAAAACAAAAGTATGAGACGAGCTGAATATATATCATTCTTTATGATGCACTTCTAAAGTTTGAATAGACTAGACGGTTATAATAGATCCTGAAGTAGCTTACAGTAGCCGTAAACAAACGAAATTGTTCTCTTTGGTTGGGGAATATTTATTTCAGTATGATTATAATACGTATGATCACTTCGTAAAATAAAATAAAATCGTTGAAACAATTTTTTTTTCACGCTTCTGTTCCTTTGTACACTGTTACTTAAACATTTTCCCTTCTAGAATCATGTACTCACTCTAAAATCAATGAAACAACTTCAAAATAATCTGTACACGTAGATTATCAGCTGAAGAGAAATAGTTTTTTTGTACATAATTCAAACAAATATTTTAATGTAATATTTCTTATCAAGTGTATTTATTTGAAAATACAGACATTTGTATAACAATCATTCTTTTTACTTTAATAAAACAAACAACTGCAAGTTGCGTGTTAATAAACATTTATTATTATCTTTTTTTTTCATTTTAATAGTTATTTTACATTTTTGTTTTAAAGAATTTAATTTACATTTTAATACGTGTATAATATTTCTTTAAAAAAAAGAAATCATTATTGAAACACTGATATATAATATTAAATGAGATTGTAAAACAAGTTCGCATCTTGTGCCACTAGCAGCGAAGATGAATTTCTTAATAAACTGAATATCATCTCTTATCAAATTCCTTTCGAAACAATGCGTATAGTGAATAAACTCAACTGTATACTAGTCGCGTTATATCTTTGCCCATGTGTATGAAGTTTATAGCTCATTTAGTAATAACTGAATTGTATATAATTAATTAATATTAAATAGTAAATAAAAAAATTTATTATTTCTAATATTTAAAAAAAAAAATGTTTTAAAAATTTCACTTTGTTTTATCTGGAGGAGATTTTCTTAGTGATAATTACAGGAATTCGTCTATAAAATAAATAATGAATTGACTAAATTATTATATTCCTAAAAATGAAGACTTGAACATAAATAATAAGTATATAAGTACAACCTCATCCATTTTTACTTTTAAAACTGAAAAATTCCTCATGGATTTATGTAAGCAATACACATATATATGTGTTTATGTAAGCCGACTCGTTTTTGTTTAATATCTCCAAAGTAGATGTATCGATCAAAGGAATTAGTATATGGATTTCTGTACGTGGGGCACCGATGCCATTTAATTTTGGTCACTTTGGCCTAGGAGAAGAGAAATGTGGACGGGGGCTTCATATCTAAAATCTTTACTCAAGGATATCTTTATCTCAAAGGATCTTTTCACATAATTAAGTTCCTCGTAGAAAGCTAAGGAAGAGCAAAAAAACAGTTTCTTTCTTTTTTGTAGTTTGTGGAAGATATATTCTTGTAGCAATTAAATGATTTTTTTTCTCGATAGATAACGTTCTGCTTAATATCATCAGAATGGTTTAACCGATTTTTGTGAAATTTTGTCCGTTGATTATTGAAGATGTGTCATTGGTTACAATGGTTAAAGGGTGGGAAGATACAGTCACCATTGGTTCGTGATCCAACTGAACAGTATTTTAGATTGGCAACATAAAGCCCGAATCTTAATCCCACAGAACATTTCTGTTCCCATTAAAAAAAAAAAAAAAAAAATACTGCTTATCTGGATCCACCGATATCATCGATCGACATTCTTTATAAGAAAATCGTTGAGCAGTGAGATTCATAAGCAAGATATGTAATAAAATTAATCTTAAATATGTCGAAACGATTGTATAAAGTTATTTCGGTTTGATTTGCATAAAGTCCAAAGATAATTCTCATGAAAGATTTTGTATTTTGTGCTTAAGTCAAATGCGTACTTTAATAATGGCTCATCATATAAACTGTAATTTTGCACAGTAAATTAACGGGTTAGGTTTTGTCAACAAATCAGTGAATGGTGTAACCCAAGGTTGTTTTTTTATTACAAATCTGACATGTGTGCGAATGCCGATGTCAGCAGTTGTCAGTCTATTCTCTTCGTGCCTTGGGTGTGTTAGCTTCGGTGTTGTTTACATTGTGTTTTTTGTTATTAATTCGTCGGGTCAAGCCTTTACAAGATTTAAAGACTATATTTAATTTTTACTTACTGCTCGCGGCTGTTTCTGTATTGTCAGATATAATATAAAATACTAAAATTAGATTATTTTTTAAGTAAAATGTTGTGTCTCGGTAAGACCAGTCTTACCTAGCACAACATGTTGTGCTCGGTATGTTGTGCATAAAATGTTGTTTTTTCGTGCTGTAAGTTATTTATGTATTTGAATTCCTATTTTTTTTTATTTCGTGAATGTAATGCTTATTCAATTTTTCTCAGTTAAGTCTTCTGTTCTTGTAGCATAAATGTTATTTAAAAGTATTGTTTTCCTTAATATAGTTGATGCATAAACTCTTCTTGCGTTTCTGGTATAATTATAAATTTAACAAACTTTAATGTTTATGTGCTGTTTTATTTTTATTTTTTCTCTCTTTCGTAATCACTACCCAATCCAGACCATCAGATCCTCTCAGAATAGTACCAGTTGTGATGGTGATAAGAAAATTTAGTTTTACAAATATAACTTCAAAATAAGCGTATTACATTTGTTATAATTTTTATTTCAATATTGTGTTTGTTCTAGATTCAGTGATACACACACTCTCTCTCGCGCGCTATAGGTTTTTTTTAACTTTTTCTAGATCCAAACGGACTTGTTACTAGCTATTGTATTTTACCTAGCATATTGTATTTTATTGTTCTAGACTGTTGTCTAAAAGAATACAAAAATATAACGGTGGTCCTTTAGTCATAATTGTATTGATTTGTAAAGTAATAATCAATTGCTTAGTTACGATTACTCTCTCAAACCGGTCACCAATTGTGAAAAACTTTTTAAACTCCCTTACTTATTTGCATTTTTTAAAAAATTACTTTGCAAAAGTAACGTCAAAAAAACCTTCTTTTTTTTCTAAAACGGATTCTCTATCTTAGAATGTGGAGGCGTTATCTATGAATATGTTAGTATTTTGTGTAAATTTCGTTGAAGATTACGTTAAATTGAACCGGCAGTTATTAGCCATATCAATATTAACGGTAAGGTTCTGGTTAACAACATTATTTAATGATTAATATTTATATAAATAACTGAAACTGATTTGATGTTTTAGTCTTTTCCTTTCTATTTTGCGCTAAATCTTTAATTTCATCATATTTGTTACATTATTCTTTAGCTGTAATTATTTATTATTCTTCTATTAAAGAGATTTCCGTCTACTACAAAAGTCAATATATTATCATTCTACTGTCTTTATTCTGCTATTAAAATTTTCTAAAATTTATGTTTAGTCAGATTCATTATAAAAATGTTTTTTTTGTTGACTTAATCCGGCTAAAAATATTTGTAAGGATCAGTCTGCTGCATAAATTTCAACATCTTATGTCTTTTAACGTCTTCTTTTGTCTTTTAATATCTTTTAACTGAAAAGGCTATTTTATTATTATGTTTTTTTTAATGATAATTTAAGGAAGATAGAAGATTAAAATATTCATTAATATCAATGTTTTATTGAAATAATAATGTACAAAAAAAATGTAATTTCTATACCTATATTTCATGAAAAAGATAGTTTTTTTGTATAAAAGTGTGGAGTTGTAGTGTTGACAAGTTATACGAGGTGGTTGTATATCAATGGCGGGCAGGAATAAGCACATCCATCCTCTCGACCCGACGATGAACTAGGAGAAATAAAGTTCTGTTCAACCTAACCACCCTCTTCAAAATTTAACACCATATATATATATATATATATATATATATATATATGTTGATATAAGCCCTCTGGTCTTTTATCAAATTTTTAAAAATCCAACAGAATCCAATGTCTTATATTTAAGGATATATAAAGCCAATTTTTTTTATGCAGTATTAAATAGAAAATTAGTTATTAACGAGAAGGTAAAACTTCAAATAATTTAATAGGGTTCCTACTTCAGCAATAATTTAATGATTATAAGGCAAACAATTCCTGAAGTACAGCAAAATTATTGGCAACAGATTCATACAAGACTACCGAGGTTTTATATTTAATGAGCCTCTAAAAATTTAATTTAAAATTTGTTTGTCTATCCTTTTAACCATTTTTACTTTCTAATAATATTAAGTTGTGTATTTGAATACGGACGAAGTATGCGTCTGTCTTCATAAAGAATACAGATGTAATAGTCTGTATTCATAAATAAGTTCGAAACTTTAATGTAATGTTTACGTGGAATAACAGAATCATGAGGAATTTATTACTGTTTAATTTCATAATGTTCTTTGAGGTTGCTAGCAAAAGGTAACATAATACTAGTAACAATACTACGCAATCTCAATAATCCGGATTTGAGGAGTTTAAAGTTTGTCCAGATTAACGAGAAGTTATCTTTGTGTGTAAATTTTGATAATTTTTACAGCAGTCAGACATTTATCATTTTTGACGACTGTTTAAATTAAATCTAATGCAAAGCCAAAAAATAAATATCTAATCAATTTATTTTACTGTAAATTAATTTCATTCCTGGTCCAAAATAAGTCTAAATTGTATAGAATTAATGAATTGAAATTAAAATTTTTCACAAAATTCACATCTCATATTTCTCCTAAAAGATTTAAAGGGTTTGCTAAAAAAAAGAAAATAATTTTTGTATTTAAAATATCACAGTTTTATGAAAAAAAAAAAAAAATAATAAACGAGGTAAAAAGTAAAAAAAAAGAAAAGTAATCTGAAAAAAGTAGTCTGATCTTACAAACTATATACTTTTATACAGTCAGTACAGGGCTGGCTGTAAAGTGAACATTATTACTCGCAAATTATTACATTACGTTGTCAGCAGACTGTAGGTTCACTAGGTAGGGTTTAATATCACCGAAATATTAGTGGACGTGGTTTTTGGTGTGAAATATTGTATTCGGTTCATTGAAGAAGGTGACGGGGAAAAACTTCACTTTTCACTTTCTCTAGTAAAACTGATATGGGTTGCTGATCATTCTTGAGAATGATGGTATCGTTAATTCAGGAGTGATTCGCGACTCACGTCAGTTAGCTTTGAACAATTATGTTTAGCATGTAAGAAAATTACTTTTTTTAAATTTCATTATGTATTGAATATACAAGAAGATCTGAGTTATTCCTTAGCTCTCCTGTATTTTTTGTTACCTATTAGTACATACTAATTTTAGAATTAATGAATACAATCACATTTTAGGATGAATTTTGTAAGTTTTTATAAATAAATTAAATACCGGCCTCTGTGACGCGAGTGGTAGCGTCTCAGCCTTTCATCCGGAAATCCCGGGTTCGAATCCTGGTCATGTATGGCATTTTTCATACGCCACAAAATTCCATTGCCATATCCCACGCACAAACTTCAAGCACATGTGGTGATATCATCATGCAAAAAAAATATATAAAAAATTTACTAAGCGCTACCTTTGAATTGCCATAAATATTTCTTTTATCACCTTCATTGTATTTAATACAGATAAAAGATTATACGAAACGCTTGAATGTGTTGGAAGAAAACCGTTTAAAACTATTTTTTAAAATAAAGTTAAAAAAAGGGAATTTCAATGTTCGGAAGTCGTAGTCATTATCGGTAAATACTACGCAGAAAGTGTAAACGAATTAAATAATTAAGAAAGATAAGAAATAGTAAGTAATAACTAATAAACAGGACTTACAAAACACGATAACAGCTACTGTAAACAAACAGTCTTTCAGGTAATTGCAAGAAAAAGTATAAACTAAGCTTAAACATTTTTAAACTATCTATACCTCCAAAGCAGACTGCTCACCAGGACTTAATGGGCTTCCTCTTTTACAGATTGAAAAGATAAAAGATATGAACAAAAATAACAGACAATATGAATGAATTTTAAACCAATCATTCACATTCAACATAAGTACTATTGTTTTTCAGTTTAATGTTTATTGTAATAAATTTTCGCGGAATCTGCTAACGATTATTGTTTTGGCAATCGAAATAGCGATAGATTTCAGTTAAAAAAAAATTTTCCAGTTCATTTTGTGATGTTCGTTTAACAAACATAATGCATATTTATTTCTGCAATTGTTTTTTTTATTTATTAAGCTATTTTTGAACAATTGGTGATTTACTTTCTTATACTTAATTTAAACAGATTTCTCGGTCGTTAATTTACTGTGGTACCAATCTGTTAATAAATAACATGGATAGGGGTAGCTAAAATATTATTGTTGTTGATTGTAAATCTATTTTCACTGTGTATGTTTTAAAACTTTGTGCATAACAATGTAGCCTTAGTTTTGATTGGTATATTATACTAATACACTTAAAATAAGTTAAGTAGACAATTATGTATTACACGTGTAGTATATGAAGTAGGTAAGAATATTCTATTTTTCGGGAACTTTAGCACTTCAGTGTTATGAAGAATACCGGCGCTTCTCAGCTTATGTATCATGCAGGGCGTTAGGAAATCGTCGTCCTCAGCCAAGCTTTAATAATATTCATTTTTTTTTTCTTGCTTGTTATTTTTTGTATCTTTATTAGGGAAAAAAAGAAATAGTAACCAGCATATTTCAACGTTGGCGCAGTTTCTAGGGGGTTGTTAAATATAATTAATTTTACTTTCGGTTCGTATTTGTGATTGCTTTCCAATTGTTTATGTGATCACCGATGATTTCATGGCACAGGATTAACCGGTGATCTCAGGTACTTTTTATTTGACAATTTTTTAATAATATTTGGATAAATACAACACTTTTCAAACAACATTTAGTAGTTGTCTCTTTTGATTCTGGAAACCACTAGTAATTGTATATATATATAGATCTATACCAGGCGGATTTAAAATAAAACTAAGACTGCTCGATAATTTTTTTTCTGTTTATAATCGGTTTGTTTATACTAAATATCAAGTCTATTTTATATTAAGATTAATGATTTTAAAATAATAGAGTGATATAATTTTTGCTACGTTTCATAAATTTAATGAGAAACTGGAATTTCACACCATCCTTTCAATAATTTGCGTTTTGGAGCACTATATTTGATGGAAAGTAGCGAATCATATTGATTTCCGTCAATTTCTAGTATGTGGCATAAATTACTTTTCTAAATGATAGATTACTGTGAATGTGATAAACTGATCCATTATAACATCATTCGATTACGTAGAGAGTGCATTAAAATTGCTTCATTTTTATCACATGTCTTGTATGAAATATACACATTGATTAACAAAAAATAAAACGGAGATAGATTTACACACTAAAACGTAAATAAAATAATTGCGTTCGTTTGGGTATAACAATATGATTTTTAATTTTTAAAAACTCTTTAAAACAGTACGCGAAGGTTAAATAAATTGAAAGTACAGAACAAATCACTGTAATTTCTAATTTTTAATTCACAGGATTATCTCATTAAAATTTTATATAAAATTAATTAATATTTCTTCGATAAGATGTTTTTTTATTAATTTTTTTTTCATCTGTAGTTTCCCCGCCCCCCGGAGTTGGACACACAATTAAGCATAAACTCATCTTCGGGGGGGGGGGGGGGGTCCTTGGCCTCAAACTACCTCGGAAGGACGCAAGGCCCCGCCCAGGCAGCCAGAACTCGGTCTTTTTGCATGCCATGCCTCAAATGAGGAAAAGGGAACGCCCCACCGAGACTCCGGTGTTGACGCCTCGCCTCTAGTAAGAAACCTCCAAAGGGATTCCCACTGGGACTATGGTCTTACATCCCCCCCAATGGCAATTCAAAGGAGTTCCCACCCGATCATTGAAGGTGAAAGACCGAAGCCTCCCGCCTCTCCCGGGTGTGGAGCTGTCCCTCAAAGCAACCGTGACGTTACTGTGACGACAAAGCTCCTGACCCAGGTGGACCCGTCTTGCATACTCGAGCGCATGACCGTACAATTAACAGTATGTATATCGAGGCTCCTGCTTACAATTTTTACGTATATGGCCGGCCTTACCACCCGTAAAACAAAGACCACATCTATCAGCGCCGTTACATAACTTCTCCCTGTGGCCTGGACTCCAGCATCTAAAGCAGAGTTCATTGGAGTCATCCCACGTCACCCGACAGGCCACCCACACAATGCGAATACGTCCATCAGATAGCAGTTTGTCCGCAGGGAGGGACGGCAATGCTAATGCTACTACTTGCGTCGAGCCATAAGCCGGCTGCATTGATAAAATATCTAGAGTGACCACTCACCAGTTAATTTACGAATTCCCCTGAGAAACTTATCCTGCGTCGTGAGACGCACCCAACCACCCCTTCCAGCCAGGGCCGTAGTAGTACCCTCCACCTTTTCGGTGGAGGGTAATATCTCAGCTCAACTGTTCGGCCGCACTACTATCAGCTCGCACCTGGAGGTGAATATCCTCCCTCTGGTCCTTGCGTACGGAGAGGACCCCGGTTTCACCCGGAGACACTGTACCCTTCACGAAGCAGAGGAGATCAGCGTAGGACCTCCCTTCCGCCTTGAACACTGCCGTGGTGGTCGATGGCCCCGCCGGTCGCTTCTTGCTTTGCGCCATCAATGTTGAAGACGGACACAACAAATGAACAAAATGCCGCTTTCCTACCCACCTACACGTATACTCAACGGCGCGCCTTAAAATCTGTCCGATTCGCCCATGCGGCCCGTAGAAACAGACCGGTCGACTCTATCCATCATTCAGCACTTGGAGAACTGATCTTCAGATGAAAGAGGGTATCCCACAATCCCCAATCGTCGAATCGATTACTAAAACGTAATTCGTTTTTTCAAGATTTATCTTGCACGCATCATGTCCGCCAGATAGATCACGGGTAGTCGATCGCTCAACAATGACCTGATCCACCCTTAGTCTACCGGCACGAGCCAGGTCCCGAATCCACAGAGCCCTCTGGAACATCATAGCGTTTTGAGGGTTGTCGACCCCAACCTTGCCATATCAATAATCTAAACGGATCCAATACCTTCTTCCACTTCTGTAGCACCTTCTATCAGGGCTGAAGATTGGAAGACGTCTTCAGGCCAGCCCCTCAAAACTAACCGTTCGAGGTCTACGTTGGTGGCTCCATTATCGATAGCTCGCCTTAGCGTCTCATCCATCCAAGCCATGTTCTACCTCAGGCCCCCATCCGGTGTCTGTGAGGCCACATTCATGTTGATGAATTAAGTTTGTGTGGTCTCATCCACCATGTCCAGTTGTGTAGGCCACCTTGGCTGAGGCCCTGTAGTTGTATCGTCAAGTTGTCTTTAAACATTTCCACCATACAGGCAATATCTTCCATACTGCGGGAGCACTCCTTTATTTCCAGCTTAGTGGTGGCGTTTTAGTGGACAAGTAAGCTCAGTTCTTTGACATACCGAAGTAAAACAACAATGTTAAACGTCAAACACTTTTTCCGTTTTAGAAGGTCCGCATTAACACCATCCTCCAGTTTCGCTTCCCCTGGCCACCCTCTTCCATGCGGAAGACAGAACAACATTCGAGATCGGAGTATTCGGATGCCAGCCTTGGATTTTTTCTTCTCCTCGTTGTTGGGGGGAAAGCCGCAGCCTGCGTTTTCACGCCGTCCTCGAACGTCTCGGTCTATCATCCTCAACGCTGTTATCCAGCTTCATTGGTAGGGACTGAAAGTCTCTCTCAAGGGCCCCACTACCTGAGGCACCCACAGAGGCCAGAGGCCAGAACCGGTGAGTCGACAGCCCTCTGCCGTCGCCAAACCGTCGCTTCCCCCTCTTCTTCTTTTTTCGCCTGGTTACCAGCCAATTTTTATGTCGAATCTCTTCTATTAACATTTCCGCTAGGCTTTAACAGCCACTACTGTCGGAGAGTACTTCCCACACTTGGGCAAAGAAGCTCCCTCCTGGAGGACTGTCGTCCCACTACCGGAGAAAATCCCTTCTCATCGGGTCGAATTGCGCACACTGGCCGTTCTGGGTCGGTCATGATTCCAAGAAAATTAAAAGAAACCAAAAATAAAAACGAAAATCAACAGTAATTAATTGAAAAAAGTAATTGATTTGACACATGTCGATGTAAACCTCGAGAAGGTGTTGCAATGCACAAAACGTACTGTCTTTTCACAGTTACTTTAATAAATAATTAATGGGGATTTATGATTAATAATTTTATTGATTAAAGAGTGATTACTCTTTAGTTTAATTTTAATTTACTATTTAAATCAATTATTTATTAAATAATTAATCGACTTAATAAAGCTTTATAATTTAATTTAATAACGTTATATAATTTAATTTAATAAATTAATTTGAAAGTTTTTGAAGATTCAGTTAAATTCCTAAAAAGAAAACATTGATGGTGCTATTAATTAAACAAATGGAATAATATTTAGGTTTAAAATTAACATAATATGACTAAACCATCTTACCCGGTTTGGCAATAAGCCAAAAAATAAGAATAACTAACGAATTTTAAAATTATATTCACTTCAAAAGACGGAATCCAGATATTTTGTATTAAAAAAAATAATATACAAAAAAAAATTATACAATTAGTTTTATATTCGTTGAAAAACCATAAAGTAAAATACTATATTAAACAAATTAAAGGAAAAGGTTATTTTATTAACCCTAAAGTTTTTGAAGGATTTTATTTATAATATAAAAATTAAATTTAAATAAAATTTTCAGTCATTGTTGGTGTTAAGATCTAGCATTGGAAGTGGTAAGCGGTAGTTGCAAGGTTTATTTTATTTTTATTTGGCTATGAATGAAAGGTTATTTGACATCCTTATATGTATTTGTTGCAGCATAACACCATAACTGATAAACAATTTTTTTCATGAATAAGATATAAGCTCTATACCGCAAGTGCTATTGTGTGCACAAAGTGACATTGAAAGCTTCTAAAATATAATTTAGTTTTCGTGAAGCACTTACAACCGTTTCCGGTCAAAGAATCTAACCATAAAAAGTCATATGTACCATTCTTTCCTAAAAAAATATTTTCTGTTTCTTTCTCTTTTAAAAAATATTTTATTTAGTATTTTTATGAAAACGTCAAGATAATGTAAGAAACCCCGAAGGAAATGTAGGATTTTGACGTTCTTATTTATTTTTATTAATCTTAGCATCCTACTTGTTCAAAATACAATAATGCTACGAGTAAAACAGTTATTTAGTTGATAATGAATTGGGATTTTAATACTTTATAACCTATTAAAATTAAAAGTTTAAGTACTTCAGTTTTCAAGGCTATTTATATGTGTTTTATAATAAATAATTGAAATAAAGAGAGAAATCGAAGTGAAGAATTTGGTTTGTCTTTTACGTTTGGAGCACATCAAACTGAGCAATGGTATTACTAAAAAATGTACCATGGATAACTTCCATGTAAATCTAAGCTTCTTACGTTATTCAGTGTTGCTTCAAATTTTATTCTTTACGCTTACCGACAGAATTGGCGATGTTTTAAATGATGATGTGATCGAAATTATCAGTATATTTTTGTTTATGAAATCTGTTAGGGACTTACCTGAATTGTAATAAGCCTATATATTTTTTTTGTGCTTTTCGGTTTTGGCGAAAATATTCCACCTCTATCTATTACAGTTTATATTCGTGTACTTTACTCATTTATTTATTTGAAATATTTATGACTTTTTTGTTTGTTATTTTTCTGAGTAATTTTGATATGATTTTTCCTATTTTCTATCTATGTTTACTCTTTACTAACCCTTACTGTTTATTCCTTTGTTTTCTGTTTTTATATAATGCTACTTGTGAAGTTTTTTTTTGTATATGAAGTTGAAACAGCTGTCTCTTTTTCAAATACCTCGTAATAGAGATTTTCTAGTTTTGAGTATTAAGACGATAATAATCTTTGTGGATGTTTAATAAAAATAAAGTATCAAAAAATTGAAGTAAAGATGTAATCACTAGGAAAGTTAACCTGTTGGGATACAGAGAACCTCGATTCTAAGTAATTTCTTTTCAAAACCAACAACTGTGGATAATCATTTTATTACCTTTCGAGTTAGCTTTTAATCCAAAATTATAAATTTAACCAGTTAATAAAAATGTAGAAGTTCGTTTGGAGTATCTGTATAAAAATTACGAATACAAGACGCAATTGGTCAAACAGGGAAATATTTTATCATTAATATATTGTTACCACATATATGCCTAATTTAATATCGGCGGGCGAATACGGCGAAACAGCTGCGAGCTGTTTCTTCGCGAACGAGAAGGTAGCGCGGACGCTACCTTCGCGTTCCAGCTCGCTGCGTTTCAACCGTCCTGGCTAACGGACTCAGCAGCAGTAGCCGGCCCAGCGTGGGATCGATCGGGGAAAACCGCCTCGGCCGCGCCGGAAAAGGATGACCGTCGCCGACCTGACACTGCAGGGCTCTGGGGGCCACCACTGCTATGCTGTAGTCGGGACCCAACTGCCGCTGAGGGAAAACCCGGTCTGACTTCAATGGACGAGCCGCAACTCCCCTACTGCACCGGAGACCAGCTGCCACAAGGTTAGGAATTCTGAGCCTTTGAAGCCATTCGACGACAACAGCTCTTCTCAGGGCTACCATAAGGTTAGAAAGTGCCACGTGCCGTCGAAGCCATTCCGCAACAAAATGTTGAAATGACTATATTAAGCCTATATCAAGGCCGATCTACTTTTATCTTCACCATTACCTTCACCTTGCAACCTTCTTTCTACATTGGGTAAACTAATTATAGGTCACTTTCAACAGTTTTTTATTTTTAAAATTCATATAGAAGCAAAAGAAATGCTAATTTTTAGTCGGTTACCAGTTTATATAATTTACACAAAGAATAAGCCTATGCTTTTTCTCATCACACAAAAAAAGAATATACTTTCATCTCGCAAAGATAAAGTTTTAGTAACCGCGAAAAAATAGTTCATCGAATTTAATCCTTTTTAGTTTTTACGGAACGGAAAGAGGTTAAGGTATGCACAAATACTTAATTAATAAAGACATTCCGTATGAATATTTGTTGGCTGGCATTTCTCCCACCACCACCCCATTCGGTTGCCTTAGAGCATAGACCAAATGTTCCGTGCCAAAAACGGCTACTGTGCCTCTAAAAACGGTATAGCGACCTCGATCCTATATGCTCCTAATGAGCTACCTAACTTGCGTGGGCGAATTAAGCAGGGTGCCGTACAGCACCCGCTTAAGTGTCCCAATCGCTCACTTGTCATCAATAAAACTAAATCGAGGAGGCGCACCTCTTGTTGAATTAAAAACTTACGTAGTTAAAATATAAAAGGCAGCAATTTAGGCTGCCACGCCTCGGTCTCTGTATGCCAGCTAACACCTGTCCACCATTTAACAGCGCTTGGAACTAGTTTGGCTGGTGGCGGCCAGCCATTATCTCAAGGAAAGATTTCTACAGCAGACCTTAGGAGTTATTATTACATTATACAACCCTTAAAATTAACGATGACGGTTGAACATACCAACCTCATCGAGGAACTCCCACACGGTCCGACAATGCGGCTCTCGTCACACTGACTCGCCGTTTGTGAGCGGCCAAGTTTCCCCCTGACCTCTAAGTTCCAGGGTGGCTCGATCTCTGGCCCGCCCAAGAGCAGGGCAGTCGAACATCATGTGCACTTTCGACTGGACCTCCCCGCAGACACACAACTCATCAGCCACCAGGCGAAACCGAAACAGATATTGGTTCAGATTTATATGGTTGGTGAGCACCTGGGCACCCGACGCCCTTAAAAACGAACTCGAGGCATACTATCTCCCCAGATCCTGTATAAAACTATACAAGTATCTTCCCTTAGTCGTGGTGTGCCATTCAAGCTGCCATGTCTCCATCGCGAGGCTCCATAGGCTCTTCCGCAGATGGGAGATGGGCAACTGTACGAAATTTTGTTCCGGTGCATTGTGATCACCGTTCCGCTCCGGTTCTGGCCCGGCTCGAAACCGCATCCCAAATGCCTCGGCCTCCCTACCTCTTCGCAACTTCCCACATGACTGCTCGAACTTTCACCACTAAATCGATTGGGAGAGCCTTTCCCAATACGGTAGGAGCCTCGTAGGAGGTTGTTTTAAATACACCAGTGCATACTATCATGGCTCTGCGCTGGGCACTCCTTAAATTTTGAAGCAGTGCTCTATTTCTTTCCAACCTATGCGCCCAAACGGGCGCCGCATTTGCGATAATACTTTCGAAAACGCCTCGGTACACCAAGTACATTTGGCGGCCCGACAGCCCGTAATCCTTCCGAGTAATCCTCCTAAGCTTGTGCATCACAGAGACAGCGTCCGCCGCAACTTACTTAATATGGTTACTAAAAAGCAACTTATCATCAAACAAAACACCTAGGTACTTATGAACCCTTACTCAGCTGATTACACAGCCTTTATATTTACTATAGGGGTTTCGACTGCATGATAATTTGTCTGCACCCTTCAGAAGCATGAACTTCGTCTTGGGCACAGAAATCTTTAAATTTTGAATGCCCATCCAGCCCTCGGCGGTTGACAAAGCCGCTTGCGCTTTACTTTCTAGCTGCGGTCATGAATTGCAACGAACTAAAAGGAGACAGTCATCGGCGAAAGCCTGGGCCGCGACTCCTTCTGGGAATGTCAACCCCAGAAATCCGTCAAACACCAGGTTCCACAGCAGGGGACCGAGAACGGAACCCTGCGAGCTTCCCCTGGTGACGGACTTTTCCACAACTAGGTGCGCATCTTTAAACAGAGCCGTACGGTTAGACAAGTAGTCTCTTACCACGGTCTGCAGGGCTTCGGGAACATTGCGGCGTTCCAAAGCATAGAGGACAGAACTCCAACACAAGGACGGAAGTGCAGCCTCTATATCAATAAAAATAGCCAAAACATATTTGCAGTCAGCGCTTTCCACCTCGGCAAAAGCATTTAAGATGCAATCCTCGGTGCCAATCCCTTTAATGAAACCATATTGTCCTCGATTTAGAAAACAGCTCATATCGAAGTTTTTCTCGAGCCGTTCCACAACCAGCCTTTCAAGCAACTTGCCGAGAACCGACAAGTGGCTGATGGGTCGATAACTGCCGACCTCACCAGGATCCTTTCCAGGTTTCAGGAGTACCCTCACCAAAACCTCCTTCCAGCAAGCCGGAAAGCAGCCCCAGCTTAGGCATCCCGTGAACAATCTGCCAAGCGGCTCTCTTATGACAGGCAATAGATGGTGAAAAATATCCGGGTCAAGTTGGTCAATCCCCGGTGCCTTCTTTAATGCCATTCGAGAAACCACTCGGTCTATATCTTCGGGTTCCACGGTCCGAACGTCAGGGAATGGTGTTTCACCCGCCCTAACGCCGATTTCCGCTTCACCCTCCGGAGCATCTGGAAACAGAGTATCCAGGAACGCCCGGTAAGTCGCCACAGATGTTACAGTGTGGTCACGACCACCTAACCCGCACCGGACACTGGACAACACGTGCAATGGCTTTAGCCTGTAACACGTCTTTGCGAGCTGCCAAGGATCGCGCTGCAACTCGCGCATGGAGTCTTTCCAGAACTTGAGTTTGGCTTCTTTGATGGCACGTCGGTAGATCCAAAGACGATCAGCGCGCACGTTGTCGACGATGGTTCCCTTAGGGGGCAGCGCTGGTACCTTATCCGCGCGGATCTCACTCTTGCGCGCAGCTCACTTAGGTCAGAGGACCACCATTTCTTGCCGGGCCTCCGTCTGCGTTCCACAGACGACCCCCCGGAAAATGGGGTCATGACGGCTCCAGGCACGCTCAGATCAGCGGACTGGCTGTCTATGACGGGTCCGTCCATTGGCCTAGGCCGCCGTAGGACCTCGTCACGGCCAGTCTTGATGGCCCGGCCGATTAGCTCCGCCGTCAAGTCCACCTCCTCCCTACACTCCATGCGCCACTGCAATCCTTGTAAGGCAGCATCGCACACACTCCTCAGCCTGTGTCGATTCACCCTTAGGCTGTAGCGGCCTGGATTTGGTGCCCTTAGACCGCCTCCATAAGCAATATCATAGGTTATAAGTCTATGATCGCTCACACTGGCCTCGGGTCAGACAGTCCAACTACCTGTCCTCCGAAGCAAGTCACCCGTCACCAAGGTGACGTCTATGTAACTCTCTCCCAGTTCGCTGGAGAAAGTTGGCGGCTGTTCCGCATCATTAATAAGGTAGAGGTTTCTGGCTAGTGCGAACTGCTCGAGACCAGCGCCTCTGGGGCTGTGAGTGGCGAACCCCAGGCGGTAGACTTGGCGTTTGCGTCCAGAGCAACCAACCCCCGGTGCCCGGGAGACCGTCCAGAATCCCGCCCAACTTCGCCAGCAAGTCATCGATACTCCATCCAAGCTGGAAGTATCCCGACACAAGTACGACATCGAGCGTACCCCTCGTGATTCTCACGACGTTGAATCGCTCGTCAGACCACTGGGGCATCCAGAATACACCCAGAGCGTCTGAGCTTACCACGACCGCAGAGAGCGGCCGTCCCCCACGAGAATGAATAATTTTCACCCCGTGGAAGCCGACCACCCTATCCGCGACCGTGTACGGCTCCTCGACCAAAAGGACCTCGAGGTGTACTCCTCAAGAAGCCTCATGGCCTCGCTCGTAGCCGCCCGGGAATGGTGCAGATTAATCTGCCCCAGGCGCTGGCGTTCGAGTGAGCGAAGGTCGTCCCCAAAGGCTTCCTGCCGTTCAGGCGTCGCCATAAGCTGTGTTGTTAACAGCTTTAGCTCTGCTATCTCGTACGCCCTACATTGCCTACTCCCAACCCGGTGTCCAGCATTGCTGCCTTTCACCTGGGCACAGCCAACGCACTTTGCGGGCGACGATTTGTGAGGGAAAATTGGCTGCCTTGTACCCCGAAGCGGCAAAGTGTCCACCCATCTCCTTTTGCGCTCTGCAACGGAGAGCGGTGTCTCCGTAGTCCTGACACTTAAAACAACGGGCTACTTCTACATGGTCGACTACCCTACAGGCAGTCCACCCGAAAAACAACCTTCTACCGGCCACTAAGACCTGCCGGATCTTAGGCGAGGTCTCAAGTACCCAGTGACTTCTCGGGGAATCCTTCCTCCCCAACTGCCGGACAACCTTGGCTTCCCCAAGAAGTCTTCGACAGCCATATCCAACACAGGATTTTGGCTGTGTATCGCCTTGAGGATTTCGGGCTCCTGAACCCTCGTACATAATTACCTTCGTTGCCGAGGGCAACTAGGATAATTATGTACATATTCCGTATGAATATGTATATTAGACGCTGTTATCTGGCTGGCACTCAAAATTGATAATATTTTTTCCCTCTCTTAAGTACACTCCAGAGTCGATAATCGCAGTTGTAATTACAGTTCACAATACTATTAAAATCTTCTTCTTCTTCGAATCTTGAACAAATATTGGTTTTATTTCTTAGAATTTTTCCTAATTTCTTGAATGTTTTCCATTTTCAAAATATGTTCAGCTGATAAGGATTCTAGTATCTTTCTAAGCTTTGTTCAAAATTATATACTTACTATCTAACTTGAAGTAAAATTAGATTAACAAACACAGAAAAATCAATTCCTCTTCTTACCTTTCCAAGGCCGCTCATCGTAAGAGATTCATGCAGGGTCATTTACGTATTCGAGATTGATATCTTTCGATAAACATGTGAGGTTGATGCTGTAAGGAATTTTGTTTAAAGATCCGTTTCTAAATACATTTTCTAATTAATTTTTTCCGTTTCTTCACCGATTAGTATTGTCTCACGTAATAATAATTATTATTACTGGACTGTAATCTGTTAAAAAAAATCTACAAAAATTCAACACATTCCCGATGAAATTTGAGATATTTGTGTCATTAGTACGTGGAAAATTATATTTTATTGAGTCGTTGGAAAGAAGGTTTTCTTTTTTTGTAATTATTGCTTAAATTTCCAATCAGAAATAATAAAAACGTCATTAATGCTTGAAAGAGGTTACTTCATCCTATTTGGAGGGGACGAATATGTTTTCTCTTCCCTCGGATTTACCCTTTTATCATATATAACACAATATCCTTCGTTAACGTGTTGTCCAATGGGATTTAATTATTCAAACATATTATATGGTTGTTTTTTTTAATGTAATGTTTTACTGAGTTGGTCTATTTGTATATTAATTTATTCTCATGTCATATTTCTCATTTACTATATACAAATTTTATTTTGCAAAACAAATCGTACACTAAAAAAGCATACGACAAGTAAGTGAGCTGAAAAATTACCAAAAATCATAAACAAACTTCAGTACTGGAAGCAAAATCAGTTGTAATTAGAATTTACACTTGTTATCTGTACGCTAAATAAAGCATTAAGAAAAATCTATGTTGAAGGGATTAATGTTTCAAATTTTACAATTTGATTTAAGCTTTTTTAAAAATTAATCCGATGATAGTCATGATAGCTGTGATTGTATTGTGAGTTTGGTAACGTCAGCATCTTTTTTGAGATAAATTTTAGTCTTTTTAATGTTTTCTCATATTCATTGAATTTTGCTTTATGTATTTTAACTGTATTGATGTTACAGGTTTAAACATTTACTTTGTACATGTAAACACAAAACAGTACGTATAAACTTATTAAAAACAAAAACATAACGTGGATCTGAAAAGTTTAAACTGATAATTATAATAAAATTATAGAACATTAAAACGGAATCTGGTTTTTCTTTATTTATTAGGAATGCTAATAGCAGTTTTGTAACACACACACACACACACACACACACACACACACACACACACACACACACACACACACACACACACACACACACACACACACACACACACACACACATATATATATATATATATATATATATATGTATATATATATATACTTAAGTGTATATGCTGCAGTCTAATGCTCATATCTTATATTAATATACTTATTAATTTGAATGTTATATACATAAATTTGGCCTAATTGTGTAAAAATAATTTTACTTTTTGCGAATAAACGGTTCTTTGCTTTATAAAAGTATACTCTTATTTCCAATTTCCTTTTTCGTTTTTAAGTTATTCTGATCTGATTTTTAAGTAAGTCACTTTGCTTTGGTAAGCGTAGTTTTCATTGTGACATTATGTTACATTTGGCGGAGGTTATTACATACACTTCGGCGGTATGTTGTGAGTAGTGGGGAATAGGTTAAGGGTTGCAATGGGGTGGGGCCGGTCTTCTGCTCAGTCTGCGCGTCGAGACCGGCCTGAACGCGTCATAGCCGGCTATGTAACCGCGCTAAACGCGCTATCCAGCTACGCTGAAAGCCGCCCAGTTCGGACGTTAAACTACAACAATCTTATTTTTATTCTTTTAATAATAATAATAATAATTTATTGTTCGCATATGTAATTAAATTTAATTACCGATCCTTGTTATTTATAACTATTATTTACTAATATTATTTCAGGTGTAGTAATTTATCGTGTGACACCGGACTTTTGCTGTGTTATCCATCTTTCACAACACTGAAAATTCTACCTTATATAAGAGCCGACAACAGCAATTTCTGGCAGGGTACGTTTCACTTATTTTTGTTGTGTGTGTTTATTTAAAATAAAAATAAAAATCACTTTAATTCATTTTTAAGGATTTTTGATAGAATATGTTTCTTCAACTTACGTCATAATGAGTTAATTTTTTCCATTTGAAAATTAAAAAAATAATTTTCATTAACATCTTTTTGCGCCATAAAATCCTGTTTGTATATTGTAGGTTCCTTTCATCCAATTCCAAAATTGTTAAGTTCAGTCTTTCCTTTCTTAAATTTTGGATTCTTTAATGTGTGTTAGAAAACAAAAATATTTGTTTTAATTTTTTTTTATAAACTGATGATAAATTAGTTATTATCCACCTTATTGGTATGTTTTTTTGTTCATTGAAGAAAAATAAAGTTGATGGATAACTGTAGTGTATTTATTGCATATAACAAAAATTATTCAGAATTCAAAAAAAATAATCATCAGAAATAAAAGTGAAAAACATACATATACTCACTCTAAGGTGAGCTAAACTTCAATTCGTTTCAATTAAATATATTTTAGAATTGTATATATTTCTTATTGTTTAAATACATGAGCGTATAGGATTGTATATCAGTTTAAGAAAATAACTTTTTTTTTTAATTTATACATTTTTTCTTTGCATGTACTTAAATTTGTTTTTTCATTTTTCTTTTTTTTGATAGCCTGATCGACGATAATGCCCGTGTTCGTGTTCAAAATATTTTTTGTTTATAAGTAAATAGAAACGAAAAATGGAAGAGTTATACTATTAAAGTTAGTCTTAAATATTTAATCTTTATTAATATTTTAATCTATATTTTGAATTCTTTATATAATTTGGTTTCTTAATTTTAGGATTTCTTTCAATTCCAATTATCATGCATAACAGGCGCTTACTGAATTTCCCGTAATTTTAACTATACCAGTATAACATTTTTTATTAAAAACAAGAAAGCAAAAAATTAGAAAAAATATATGAAAAAAATAAGAATGTAAATTTAATAATAAAATTTTCTATAATATTAATATTAAATGAGTAATATTGAATTATTTTTTTTATTTTCATATTGATAATAATCGTTCTTATTGGGATTAACACAAAAATGATAAATGATAAATAAGATTACTTATTGGAATGTAGTTTAAAAAAGTCACAAAATTTGTGCTTAATTAGTTTTTATTTCATTTTAGATATTAAAATTAAATAGAATATATTAAATTCTTTAAATTATTTTTTTATATTACAATTTGCTAATTATTTTTGGTTATACTTATTTTGTAGATTTAGCATTCTTATAATTTAATGATATTTTTCACAAACAGCCAACGGCTAATTTAATTGTTTATTCTTTAACAACCTTAAACAGCTTTTTCTAAAACTCCATTCACGTCTGCTAAGAAAATAAAAAATAAAAAAATCCGTTACTTATAAATTGGCTTATATGTCTTTGTTAGGAAAAATTCTGATGCGGACTACACATGACTTCCTTGTACGTCCATTAAATTACATATACATATTTTTAAAAGTACATAAAATGTTATTTCACAATACTTTTGATTATTTTCATACTTTTTTTTATTATTGAATTATTATTTATTGTACATTTTTTTTTTAAATTGGGGATTAATAAATCAATATATTTAAATTAAAAAAAAAAAGTTAAAAAAAGGAAGAAAATGTTGCAAATCAAAAAAAAAAAATAAATAAATAGGTAGAAAATGCTGCAAACAAAGAAAGAATAAGAAGATTAAGAGAAGATGATAAATATAAAGAGGAAGAAAACGTTAAGATCAAGGAAAGAATAAAAAAATTAAGAGAGGAAGATGAATATAAACAGAGAGAAAATTTGAAAACTAGAGAACGTGTACACAAATTAAGATCAGAAGAATTTTATCAAACCAAAGAGCGATTAAATGATTGGCAACAAAAAGAAAATAAACGAAATGACGATCAACTCCGACTTAGAGAGAATATTGTCCGACAATATCAGAGGAGTAATGAACTAAGAGATAAGAATTGTTTGTAATTTATCAATGATTCATTGATCAATGATATGTTGTATCTTTTGAGGGTCTGTTTTTCAGTCACTCGGTAGATAACTTATATGTAGATAAATTTAAACAGAAATTCCAGAAAAATGAAATAAAATTAAATTGAAAATCCAAAAATATACGATTCTAAATTATAATTTTCAATTTATATTAAATAATCAAATGTTTCACCAAATATATTATATATACACATAAGTAATAATGCCTATTATATTACATATACACAATTTTAAAAGTATGTAAAATTTTATTTTACTAATACCTTTTGATTTTTTTCATATTTATTTTTTATTATTAATCTGAAAACCGAAATTTTTCGTTGATACAGTACTTCCTTTACTTCGTACAAGGAAGTAAAAGCAATGAAGTGTATATTTTGTTCTCCAACAAATTTTTTGCAAGGTTTTCATCGTTTAAGTAGAATTAATTTTTTTTTTAAAAATTTTTTTTTAAAATTGTTTTCTCTTTAGTTAACACTTTACCTACACTACGTATGGGAGTTGTGGTTTGCAGGAGTGAGTTTAAATAAATTCGTTTCAGGCTTGACATTTTTCTCATGTTACAAAATTTATTTTATAATTATCTCATACTGCAATTATATTTTCTTTTAATTTAATTTTTTATTAATTTTGTGTCAACCTAAAATTGATTGAATTAATAAACAATTCAGCTAGTATAAAATAAAAAAAATAACTTTTGGGTGAAAGTTTAAAAAAAATCCCTTTTGGTACGCCGAAAGGCGGAGGTAGATTTCACCGGTGCTAAATAGGGGATAAAAAAGTTTTACATCTTAAAGTTAAGAAAAACTTCAAATTTACGCAATACGACAACGGTTGCAAATGAAAAAATATTTCACATGTTTAGCATACGACAAGCCTTAATCTTACAATTCCAGCAATATTTTGGTCATCCCTTGCCGTAAGGGTTGGTCCTATCAAACATTGTTCCAGGTAAAAATGTTAGATAATGTTTTGAGGACAATGACCCACCTTAAACCGATTCGATACTTTGCCTATTAAGGGAGGTATGATTCTTTTTTTCTTCGAAATCCCATTTTTTCTACTTCCAGTGGTTGATGATATTAAAAAAAAACTTTACTTAGATAAGTTTTAGGTCCTTATCCAAAGAATAGTATGAACTTTAAACGAATTTTATATTTTACTTGAACGTTATAGCGATATTTTGTTTTTTGTTTTTGTTTTGGTCATCCCTTGCCTTTAGGGTTGGTCATATCAAAAATTGTTTCAGACAAAACTCTTAGGTAATGTTTAGAGGACTAATGAACACTTAAAATCGATTCGATACAGTACCTATTAAGGGATGATGATTTTTTTTGTCTTCAAAAGCCTATTCTTTCCACCCCCTGGGCCAATGGTTGGTGATATCAAAACACTTTACTTACATAAGTTTTAGGCCCTTACCCAAAGAATATTAGAAACTTTAAACGAATTCGATATTTTTTCTTAAAAAGAACGATGTAGCGATATTTGGTTTTTTCGAAAAAGTTCTACCATTTCCACCCCCATGATCCGATTTTGGCCGTTACGAATTCGACCGAGATTTTCGGTCGTTATATTTTATGTATCAATTTGAAAGTGATTAGCGCAAAATTACGGCAGTTATTGTGTCTACAGTAAAGTGAAATATATATACATAAATATAAACTTTCAAACTGACAGTGGTTTCGGGGTCTGGGGGATGTGAAACGCGAAGATATGTCGAAATTTTCTGGAAGTTAATCATGGTAGCCATTACAATAGGTAGTTTTCTTATGAAATCTACCTAAAATTCTTTAAATGAATTTTTCTACTGTAATTGGGATTTGAACTGTAATGAAAACAAAGCTTTTTCAGAGGATGTAATTATGTAGTATTTTCCTTGATCGTACTGTTTTCTGTGTTCTCCTCTGTGGAACTAAAAACATTACTTTTCCAATATCTGTTATAATGAAAAAACAACAATAATTACACTACTGAAAAAAACAACTTTTCCTTCTTTTATTTTCCTTCCACCGACTAAACTAGAAAAGGGAACGAACAAGGAACGTTCCATACACAAGCGGAGTAAAAAAAAAACTACCTTTCACCAGCATGCTAGGGTTGGCACTGTGGGAGCGACAGTACTCTCTCTCCCTCGCAGCCTCGCATGCAGCTTCCTATGTGCGCATGCGCACAACAACCAAACACCACGCCGCTGGATCTGTGAAGCACACAGTTCCATATATCACATCGTAAACTGGGGGATGGCTACTGACATTAAGCTTTTACATATTGTACAAGTATAAAGAAAGAATTAAAGAAAAAAGACTCGTTATATTAAATGTTATCGATGATATCATTAATCATGATAATCTCATTAATTAATCATGATATCTCCATTAATTATTTAATGGAGAAATAAATCTTTGGAGAAATTTCTTTTTAATTATTTCTCCATTTTAGTTCATAGTTCTAATTGTAGAATAAAAACATTACCTACAGAATTTATTTCTGTTTTATTTATTCCTGTTTTAATAAAACTAGTATAATTCTTGTAAACTATTACTTTTATTTTGTTTTAAAGAAGTGATGGGAATTAAAAAAATTATTTCACCTTCAGTACTTTCATTTACATTACAGCATTTACTATTAAAACAAGCAGTAGTATGTTTTCTTTAAAATTTTATTATTTCAAGTACATTATCAAGTTTTTGTATGTAGCGCTATCAAGAACTGCTGTCTAGCGGTTCGAATCGTAGTTACCTTAAAAAATGACATATTCGAGTCCCGCCATTCATCAAATGGAAAAAAAATTGTTTAACAACTTTTTTTGAAAGTATTCATTATTACAAATCTAACTGAACTGAAATATGCTTATTTATTTTTTTTCTCATTTTCATTTCACTTTTAGGTTAGGTCATGTTTAGAACTGTAAACGCAGTTCGTTGACCTCGCCGGCTGTCTAGTTCTACGGATTCTTACCGTCGAAGTTCTAACGAACTTTGTGATCTATTGTAGTGGATAAGTTTTACTGTTTCGTTAATACGAGGAAATCTCATAGCGTTTTTTTATTTTTAAGAGCTAGCCACTCATAAAATAAGAGGAATAAAAATAGTTATTTTTTTATTACTATTTTCTCTTGCACTATGAAAAAAAAATGGGAATAATTATAGAACGTAATATACCGGATACATTCCGATAAATTATTACAATCCGGTGAATGATTGCTACTTCTGATGATGGTACTCCTCCCACTAGTAAAAAATAATAATACTTTTAAGCTCATTTATTTTATAAACCACGACAATTTTAAGATATGACTGTATTTGTTTCTTTTATGGGTTTCAAATTCAGTTCTAAGAAGGTCATTTGGAAAGCATGAAATTACGGTTAGCCAATTAAATAAGTATATGAAAATATTGGCTGGATATGTCTTATCTGACTCAACAACATGAAACCGTATATATGCGGTAAAATCGTAATGGCTAGTCTAAACAAAGAAAAAAACCTTATGTAATTCCCGGCATATTTTATTATTACAAACTTGGACACGCTTTCTCATGTATTTTAGGCTAAAAGGTGAGATGAATGAAACTGTAATAAAAATGCCAGATCTTTACCGGGAATCCGGTAAAGACAGATGACCACGCTAATCGCTTTATCGGTTTACATTCACCACTTTAACTAACCGCTTTATATTCGCCACTGAAATTTATCTATTAAGCGTAAGTACTGGACGTAGAGAAGATAGCTTAATATTATCCAGTAAATGACATACAGTGTACTACCATTCCGGATCAAGATAGTGTAGCTCTGTTGTGACACTAATAAATGTCCGACAACTGATGGACTGATTGTTCAATACGTTGTTATTCTCCTCAAGGAACAGTGTTCCATTAATGATCATAATAACTTTCCATTAAGGATCAACAACTAATATAATTGGGTATGTAAATGTGTAGCTTATATATGTTAACAGACATGACCGTCTTCCTACGCGCATCTGCCTTCGTTTATGAATATATACGTACATGTATATGTGTAGTGTAGCTACATACACTTTACTGAGCACAATACATACATACACAGCTACAGTTAGTGAGTACAACAATTTTCAATTTCATTACACTGCAATTTTATACCTGTTTTATTATTACATTAAAACTTGGATTTCATAATTAAAGTAATGTAGTTCACTTGTACGGAATATTCACACTCACTCATTCGATATCCGCTTTCTTGCTCTCTCTCTCTCTTATTCACTTATTCAATCACCCTCACTCTCTCAAACTGTCTCTCTGTCTTCCTCTTCTCTCTAACACCGTTTTAAAATGATCGATCAATCTTTCGTTGTGACAAGTTGAAGACTGCAGAATCAGTTAGCTCTGATACTGGTAACTTTAATTCCTAGGATTTTTTTTAAGAGTACAAGTATACTCGTATTTCTAGCTTTATAAAGAATATAATATTAATATTTTGTTTGGTTTTTATTTTATGTATGTGTGCGCGCATGGCGAGAAAATGTGTGTTACTACAAAAAGGTTTTGAAAAACAATAAAGAACATTTTTTAATTTTATAGAAAGGATGTGTTTATTATATGCTCTGTACTTTCAATTTAGTCGTAAACTAATATAGCGTACATCAATCAAACTAGTAATAGTAAAATTTAAAAAAGATATATTATTATTTAGTCACCTGTCGGTAGATTAATTTTATGGATTCATTCATTTTTCTCTTTTACTGTCTAATGTTTTATCGTAAAAATATTTTACTATTTTGTACGTTCTAAATCAGGGAATTCGTTTTCTTTTTTTAAGTAATCCCTCTTTAGAGCAATAATTACTTAACGTCCATTTTTATAATAACATTTTTTACAAATACGTTAAAAAAATGGTTATTCATTTGTTAAAGAAAAGTACAGTTTCATAAAATAATTAAGTTTGCTTATTGCATATTATTAAGGTCGGCTAAGTTTAAGTTTTTGTTCCTTTAATATAATTTTTTAATATTAAATTAATTTTTTAAAGTTTAAATAAACATACAGCCTATGATTTATTTTAAAGCTAGAAAATGTGACTGATATATATTATAATAACGATTTTGATATATAAAATATAAAAAATGTATAAAGAACACACTATCCATGTTTATAACTCCGGCGTAAATATTTTTAGTAAAGTAATTAAGGTATTTTTTTTAAGCAACTTCCGAATTCAACATTAAACATTAGTTAAGGTATCTTCTAATATTATCTAGTTCAGGGAACACGGCAAATGACTAATAAATAAGTAAGGTGATTTTTCCCTATACTGAGGTATAATTTCAAGTACTTGCCAAATAATTTTCATAGGACATGGTAAAATAATTACATTTGAGATGTATATCAGTGGATTTATCAGTAATCGGGTATTTCTTTTATAAGAAAAAACATGTAATCCAGTCATAGCTGCGGGTTTATCACAGCCAAATATTTTCGGACAAGTCACAAAATTTATTTAATTTTTATAAAATTAATTTTTGATGTCTTACACCATTGATAAAAGAGATGGAATCATATCACGGTTTAAATCTCAATAAATATTTATCGTTTAATACTCTTGTAAACAGTTCGTTCTTCTGTTTTCTTTGGTTTGCTAAGGATAATACTTTTTTTTTTAAATCTGAGGTCATTTCTCAGATATCATAAATTTTGCTTACTTTATAAGGTTTATTCAATTTTACTTCTCCCAAACAGTATAGAAATTCTGATTCTTCATCATTAATTCGTATTGCTTTATTCTTGCTTAGATCTATCAGAGTTCTACCAAATTATGATATTATTAAGAAGGTTCCTCTGAAACCAAAATTAGTTTCTTTCTCTTACTGAAGCATTTATTTATTTTTTTTTCATATGCACCGACTCTATTTTCTACATTCACTATATCTTCCATTGTTTACAATCTACTTTCATCCATCAGGTTTAGTAGTTTCTCGTTATCCATAGTTACAATTATCCATTAACAGGAATTACCTCCTATTATTTCTCTATCAAACGTCTCCTCTCAATTTTTTTATTTCATGATTTTACCAATTCTTTTTTAACTAAATTTTCTATTGTAGCAACCACCAAAGTGTAATATTTTTTCACTGATAATTGTCTTTTTCCGATATTCTTAGTGATTTTATTTATTCAATTATTTTAATTCTTTAATCTACACTTATTAAGATGGCGCTCGGTTTTTGAAGTTGATAAACATTGTTTAGAAAAGTATCTTATTATTTTATACTAATATAAGTTATTTAATTATACTATAAGTTCACTACAACGTACGCATTTTCATGGTTCTTGATCGATTGTTTATTATTGTATAATGTATAAATTATTTTTTTTGTATAAATCGATTACCTTTTCCAAAAACCAAAAATTGTCTTATTCAGGAGATGAAATTAGAAATAAAAACTGAGGAAATGAACAAAATATCATTATGACTTTTTAATATGAAAAATAGATGCGATAATAAAATATACGGAAACTTGACTCTCACAGACTTACGGGATTTTTGGTTGGTTGAATGGATAAATCATTACAAATCTTATCGGAGATAACGCTTTGCTGTGTGTAGCTTAAAGACTTATTAATATATATAAAAGCATATTAGAAAAAGGATATTATCAAGAAAAAAAATTATATGATCTTCGTTGAATCGCTAAATACTTTGTTAGTATGTATATATATATTGGTATATTACTACGTACACTACTATGTATATACATTAGTTTACTACTTAGATATACATATATGTATATCTAAGTATACGTATATAAGTATATGTATATCTAAGTAATTGGTAAAGTAGTAGAATTGGGGGAAAAAATTATTAAAATTGGTAAAAGAATAATGTTGGTAATATAGTATAAAAAAAATTAAAGCAAGAGAGGAGACGTTAGGTAGAAAAATAACAGGAGGTAGATAAGTATGGGTAACGAGAAACGTCTAAACCGGATGGATGAAAGTAGAAAGTAAAAAATGGGAAAGATGGTGAGGTAGAAAATTATATCGGTACATATGAAATAAAATAAATAAAATAGCAAAGGAATTGAAAAAAGTACTGAGGTAGACAAAGATATGGATACTGGAAAGATTGATGTAAAAGATGAGGAATGAAACACTCCTGCATTAATATTATACGTGCAAAGCCATTTTTTGTGGAAAAAGAAAGACGTATCAATTGATAGAAATAGATAGCCATAACGTACGGGAGGAAAATTATCCGATATGTACTTGATCATGAGAAAGAGATTGATTTTGGTTTCAGAGGAACCTTCTTACTAATATCATAATTTGGTTAGCTGTGATAGATCTAAGCAAAAATAAAACAATACGATTTGATGATATAGAATCTGAGTTGCTATACTGTTTGAGAGAAGTAAAATTGAATAAACGTTATACTTTAATAGCAAAATTTATGGGAACCAGAGAAATAACCTCAGATTTTTAAAAGTGTTTAATTGTTAACATACAAAGAAAACAAAAGAAAATAAACGTGAACTTTTTCGCATCATCTGTGTAACGTCTGCTGCATAAAAAAAATATTTGTAATAGTAGTTTTCAGGCATTTGGTAAAAAGTGTATTAGATGATGGTAGAAACTTCGGTTTCAGAAAGTTAATGGTCAAGATGGTTAATGGTTAATTTTAGAAACCATTCCGCAAATAAAGTAAAACTATCTACATGATATTAGTAGTTCTTGAGAAAGCATTTGATAATTTAGAAAGGGACGAAAATTTTGCATTTAAAAAAAAGTCTGATTGAAATGTAGGGGAAGAAGTTTAATATACGTTCTAGAGATCTGGCTCTAAGAAGGATGGATTTCTAAAGAAAAGAATCTGTCATCTAATAAACAAATAAGAAGTAGAAAGAAGTATTTGAAAATATCTGTTTAGAGTGAAGCTCTTTATGGTAGAAGACTTCCGGGCTTAATAAATTCGGTGATAGAAGGATGTATAGAATGAAGAAACTACCGAGGAAAATAGAAATTTGAACATATAAATCAGTTAGCTTAGAATTAAAAATGTAGCGAATTTATAAGATTAGCGCTGAACAGAAATGAATGGCACAAATGAATGAGCACAAAATTTCAGCTCTGTAGATGCCTCGTTTATTTATAATAATGAAAGAGGAAACGTTTCCAAACACCTTTCGAATTTTTGGATCGTTATGAAAAGGAAGAATATGTTTTTATAAACGGTCTTGAGTACTGGTTCAGCCCTGAAACAAAAAGGACTTTACGTGAGTAGAAATATCCCCACTTCCATCCCCGAGACCCGAAAATTGCATCCGAAATAGTGCTAAAAATTCAATGGTGAAAATTAGCCTTCGGAAAGGCTATGCTAACCCTTCGACAAGTAAGGTGTAATGTGGGCAGAATTTTTATCGAAGGGCTGTATGATTAATGCGGATTCATATTGTGAAACCTTAAAAAGGCTGAGAAAGGTGATTAGAGATCGATGTCCCGAGATCACAAAACAACCATTGTGTTTCTGCATAAGAAAGCAACATTTTAATCATCAGGCGTCACGAAGGACCTCCTCAAAGATTCAGATGTGGAATGATTTAAATCATACTTTTATTTATAGTCAAAACAACAATTAAAGTTATTAGCGACTCATCAAGATTTGTATGAATGTGCCGCTAAACGTGTAGTCTTGAGCAGATTCTCAAGCCGACCATTCCTGAGATGTTGAAACCCAACCACCAAAGAACGCCAGTATCCAAATTCGAATAAAAGGTATGGAATACGGTGATATCTTCTTCACAGACTTTACTTGTGAATTCCACGAGTTCGGGCCAATGAAACAGACCCTTGCGGATTGGCGATGTCATTGTCACAACGAAGTCAAAACTCTAACGCGGGATGGTAATCGTACTTGAGATGGGACATTTCAATACAGATATAGGAAATCTTCTGTCACGCTACGATAAATGTTTAAATGAACATTGTGATCATTTAAAAACGTAGATCTTAATTTTACTTTTAAGCAAAGAATATCTATAAACATTCTGTTTGTCTTTTTATGCTAGTGCAACTAAATTTGTGATTGTTCTGTGTAATAAGAATTTTCATATATTAAGTTATTTAATTAATTAGCACTTTTATATTATATCTCACTTTACTATGGTAATTAACACTGGAAGTGAGTAAATTATGCATAGGATTGAAATTCTGTTAAGAGAAATATTGTACAACAAAATATTTACTTATAGAGTAAAATAACCTTCTTAAAATACTCGTAGGTGATAGATCGTGTTCTGACGATAATATTTCGTTTACTTATTAACAAAGTTCTTGTACCGAGATTTGTTATTACATATTTTATTGCCGTAGGTAAATTAAAGTATCTAAACATCATGTGAATTGTACAGATACATGCAAAAGGTATTCTCTTCCTTATAGACGCTAATTTAAATGTATTTAATGCGTGCTTTAAAATTGAAGTTACGTTATTATAAAAATGAAAACGGCACATTTAAATTCGGGAAAACATTTAATATTTTCCTAAAATGTACATCTGCCACCCTAAATTCAGTCTGATTCAAAAACTTAAAACTATCGTATGGGTTTCTAAAATATAGAGAATTCATAAAAAATATTTTTTTCTAAAGTATTTCTCAGAATTTAAGATTAATTTGTTTGTAATTTAATTTAGTCAATTTTAAACCAGCAAGTAAATATATATATATTGGGACAGAAAATCATAATTATTTACGTATTCAGTATGCATTATTCATTATTTCATTGCAGTTAAAATTTAGATAGTCCGTGACTGCTCCCGCAAAAATAAGTTCGTAACATCTTTAGCAACATTTTGAATTATTTTTTAGCTAAAATAAAACCTATTATATTGTCAAAAAATGATTTTTTTTGGTTTATATTATTAATAGCTGTAAAACAGACTAAACTGTGTTTTATTTTGTTTTGGTGGTGGGCAGTATTCGGCCAAGAGAAATATGTGTTACCCTTGCTTTTAGATACTAATATTTATTTTATATTATTTTGAAATATTTGTAAAACAAATTAATTTAAAATACGGATAAATTTGTTTGTACAGAATTAATGAATTTTGCATGTTAATTTCCGCCACATCCTTTTACGCTGTTTTACATGTAACACATAAGATCATCCACAAAAGATTTCTACAATCCACTAAAGTGAGAGTGTACTTAAATACTCTAAAGCATTTTTATTCTCCCGTCTAGATAGCGCATAACTCTAGAGGGAAAGTAATGAAATCGGTCCAATTTGGGCATAGACGATTTTCACCGGATCTTGACGTTCCGACACCTAAGAACTCAAAAAACCGAATAGAAATTTTCCGATGTTTGTACGCACTGTGTTCGGTGTTGACCTCTATATCACCTTGTATCTCCAGAACTACTGAACCGATTTTGACCAAACTTGGTCAGATTATTTCTATATGTGGGGCATTGATGCCACTAAGTTTTCAATCTAAAAGGCCGAGGGAATGAGGCTGTAGAGCAGTCACCCTCAGTATCTCGAGATTTTGTCTAATTAAGGTCATATTTTTCTTAGGCATATTTGTTAACAATTAAAAAAAAACGCTGAAAAAACGCAAAAAATGCTGTTATAGTCGTCTGTGATACCATAGGTGAGCGGTAGAATTAAATAAATGAATGATATTTAAAGTGTAAAAAATTAAATTTCTCTGACTTGGTCGAACTCGATCGTTCGGTTGACTCGTTTCCTGGTGCGTTAAGCCTCGCGGTTACATTGGCTGTCGACCGTACAAGCGAAATTTGTTCTATGAAAGTTGTGAAATTATATTAGTTTAGTTAGTACCCACCGTCACCGCTAGTACCGCCACACCCGCTCGAATTAAATAAGGTACGCGTACGCGCTTTACTTTCAATCATTGAATTAAATAAACGAAAAAAATATTGTATTTAAATAAAATGATAAATACTTTAATTTTAGTTGTGTGTATGTGTGTGTAAGCCGTGCATCAGAAATAACCCACAGTTGTAGGACACTTCCTAAACGCGGCTTAAACCGCGTGACGAGAAAGTCCTAGAATTGTGTCTGATTTTTTCTTTAAAATGCATACCAAGGTGTATTAGTTGTATATGATTTATTTTTGGGGTATCCATTAAAATTAAAGGTATAATATTATTTCCTAAAATTATGTAAAAAAGTAAGCCTATGTAGTTCAAACACATTTTTCTCGGTTTAATGAAACATTCATCTTTTATGAAACAAGCTAAATTATAAGATTTCGAAAAGGATTGTATTTTATTTTTGACCATTACTTTTGTGTATTTTGAAGGCATGAATTACTTTATATCATACAGTCTACGTTTTCTGCCCGAAGTAAAATCTGATGTAGTTTATTTTTAAATTGCAATGTGAGCATTTTCATCACTGATCTGTAACATGGGAGAACAAAAAATGAGGACTTGAGAAAAATTCACTTTCTCTTAATGAAAAATAAAAACAATATAGAAGAAAATTTAATTTAGTAAAAATAAAATCGTGGATTTCTTTTTTTTAAAGGTGAAATAATAATTGTTAAAATAAACTTGGGAACACAAAAATATACCTAATGGGGAGAAACGATGAAGATATCTTGATTTTAGTTTTTTTGACAGACCAACTTATCTTTCAA
Organism: Lycorma delicatula; assembly: GCF_047948215.1. NCBI lineage: Eukaryota > Metazoa > Arthropoda > Insecta > Hemiptera > Fulgoridae > Lycorma > Lycorma delicatula. The sequence continues at coordinate 107,891,614 of NC_134457.1, forward strand.
AGTAAAACAAAAACATGAGCAGTTTCTGTATATATTCTCTATATTTTACGGTAAGCTGTTTCGACAGCGAATTGTTTTCTTCGGTTTTCCTAAAGTAAAAATTAATGAATTTCAGTTAAGTTTAGGTAATTTAATATATGTTATTAGATTTTGTTAAATTTGTTCGGCTGATTAATCTTAGTAAGTTTTTAAATTTATTTTCAACTTCTAGAATGAATATGTACCTGTTATAAGTAATTATCTATTGTATATTTATATAAAGGATACTATTTCAAAATGATGGCAACTTCAATTAGGAAATGCTGTTTTATTACACAATACTTGTCTCTTTTTGTGAATTATGCACACATGGACTAACTATTCATGATTCATGCATTCTTTATCCAGTGCACTCCTTTACAATTTACACACACACACACACGTGCGTGCTTGGGAAAGTGTTTTGTTGTACTAAAACATGTCTCGATAATGTGTGAGTACCGTATTTTCTGACAAATACCTCCGAAATGCAATCCGATTACGGTAAGCGAATTAAACTTAAAAATGTGATATTTTTCCTTTTGGTTAATTTTTATAGATTTTAGTCATTATGATGCTATTTTAAGATAATACCAATTTCGGAGTTGAATTTTTTTAAAATTAAAAATCTAATTTCACTCCCTCAAATAAAATTACATTTTAATTAAATTCATCGGATTTTTAAAATTTTTTTAATGGTTGTTTAATAGTATTTTACTTCTCTAATAACATTCAATGTCTATTCATACATTTTTTTTTGGAAATACACATTTTTTATCAAAATCTTGAATTGATTGTGTCAGCTTATAATAACTTCCATGTGCAAATGGTACCCTAATTAATAAGCCAGTTGGAACCTATGTTCTAAATTCACGATATAATTATTTAATTAAATGTGTTATGATAAAAGATACGGTAATGTCATGCAGATTAAATTACTAGTCTTGTAGGCTTGTACTCTGTAATTTATTAGTTATAGAAGATGTATAAGTTTATGTAATTACTGTTTGTTGACATCAAAAAGCAACGTTAATTTCAAAACAATTTATGCGGTAGTAAGATTCATAAATGGTAAGGAAGAGAGAGAACCGCATACCTAGAAGCAAATTTTGGCAATATATATATATATATATATATATATATATATATATATATATATATATATATATATATGTATATGTATATATACACACACATACACGCACACAAAATTGTGCTTATACGTTGATATAGTGAGTTGACTTGTAGCTAATTACAATTTAGCGCGACAACGAAGTTAATCGTAGGAGAATTAATAATCAACATCAGCTCATTAGTAGCAACGGTTGGAGCATATTATGTGTAGTAAGATAGTAATCGTTCACGGATCCACGCACACGCACACATACTCATAACAGTGCCGAGAAAGCGAGTTTATAAGTAGTTTTCCTACCGACTTCCAATCAAGTTTTATTTATTCCCATATCAACTTTCCTCCTCACTAGTAGCGGTTACCTTGTCTTTTCCGCGGTACCATTTCTCTCTTTCTGCTTTTCTCATTCTTTTACTAGTTCGTTACTAACTGTACTACTTATCTACTTTTTCACTATTTTTATTTCGCAATTTACTGAGAAAAAGCCTTATTTTCCGTCAAATATAACATGTTTTGCTTTAATCCATACCAACATTAACGATATTAAAATCCTTCATGAATTTTTGTAGAATTTAAAAGGATTTTAGAAACAATTCTCTACTTTCTGAATTTGTAATACTTATTCGTCGCAGCAGAAATAACCTCATCGTCATTATTAATTGTTAAATATTTCTCGATCTGAACAGCGTTGCAGTCAAATGAATAAAACATACATAATTTTTCGAGAAAAGGTAACAGTCATAAAATTCGGTATAATTTTTTTGTGATAAAGATATTTTTATGGTAAAGATAAAAAGAAACAAACATAAAATTTACTTTAGTAAAAATATTTCTACAACGTTAATAAGTAAATAATCCTGTCAGAATATTACTGAATTAAAAAAAAATCTCTTTCGGCACGCCGGAAGGCGGAGGTAGATTTCGTTGGTGCTAAGTAGGGAATAAGTGGCATGAGTGGTAGCGCCTTGGCCTTTCATTCGGGGTTCCCGGGTTCGAATTCCGGTCAGGTATGACATTTTCACACGTTACAAAATTGTTATTCATCTCATCCTCTGAAGTAAAATCTAACGGTGGTCCCGGTGGTCAAAAAAAAAGTAGGAATAAAAAAGATTTTCACCTTAAAGTTAAGAAAAATTTAAAATTTACTCAATACAGTGGTTCACCCCCTTGGTCCAATTTTTCCCGTTAACGAACGTGACCGAGATTTTGGGTCGAGTTATTTTTAAAGAACAATTTGAAAGTGACTGGCGCAAAATTACGGCAGTTACCCTGTCCACAAGAAAGTGAAATATATATAAATGTATATATGCTTTTGAGGTGACTGTGGTTTTGGGATCCGGGGGATGTGAAACGCGAAGATATGTCGAAATTTTCTGGAAGTCGAATCTTGGTTTTCATTACAATAGGTAGTAGCTTTCTTATGAAATCTACCTTTTTTCCTGTTTAGCCTCCGGAAATTACCGTTCAGGTATTATTTCAGAGGATGAATGAGGATGATATGTATGCGTGTAAATGAAATGTGGTCTTGTACAGTCTCAGTTCGGCCATTCCTGAGATGCCTTTTCTAGGACTTGAACGCTAGAACTCTCGACTTCCAAATTAGCTGATTTGCGAAGAAGCGTTCATTTTTTGGAAGTGAAAATGACACTGGCTTGCTTAGTAACCATATATATGTTTCTTTACTATTATTACTGTAAATAATTAAAATATTTATTAAATTTAGCTCATTTACAATCTATCAGAACTGTCGGTAATATGTAATAGACTGTATTTTGAATAAATTAATGATGCTTAATAAAATTTATTTTAATAACTTGAATAAACAGAAATGAATTTTTATATTATAAGCTTTATTCAACTTGCTTTAGTTATAATCAAATCTTGCAACTGCTATATCTTTTGATCTATCGTATGAAAATCAATGAAATTTGGTACACGTATGTAACTTCGATGACAATACAGCACTACGGTGTTAGAATTTGGATATGACCCACCCCTACGCACTACCCCTATGCTAAATTCATGCATGTTGCTGAACATTTTTATTTTTCATGAACTATCGTATGAAAATTAATGAAATTTGATTCACGTATGTATATTAACAAATATAAAAATGCACTGAAAAGTAAAAAATAAATTATATTAATTTCTAATAAATAACCAATAAATAAATGTAATAATTATTACATTTTAAAATTAAAAGTAATGAAAATATTTAGTTAAATAAAAGCGTGGCGCAGTTTTTATAACAATCTTTTCGAATAAGTATTTATGGACATTTGCTGTATTTTAAAATATATTTTTTGTTTAATGAGGTTGTTTAGTATTTATCTGTAATAAAATAACTCAAGTTTTAATTCTTTGATGGTTAAATTTGCACCGAGATGACCTTTAAGGGTTAATAAGATTAAAAATAAAAATTAAATTTAGAAATCTTGCACAAAGTTATTACATTTTGACGGTAATCTGAAAAATTATTAATTATTATCATTATTATAATTGTAATCGTAATTAAGAATTCATTAAATAAAAATTCATAATTAATTAAAATGAAACTCTTAGCGGAAAGAGTGCTGCGTTCAATTTGGCTTAGATTACAAGCAGAATTCGAAGATGAACTTCAACTATGTGAGAACACGTACAAAGAAAGCGCACCCACTCGCTTTCTTTGTTACTCATTTTCCCAGATTGTTACTTGTAGCTAGTCAGTCTCAACTGGAGAGGTTCCAGCTGACCTTTCTCCGGTTATTGAAAATGAAGATGAAGATTAATTGTAAAAATAAATGTTGTGTTGTTTTAAATAAATTATAAATACTGCGCCACGCTTTTATTTAACTAAATATTTTCATTACTTTTCATTTTAAAAATGAATAATTATTACATTTATTTATTGACTATTTATTAGATATTTATATAATTTATTTTTTACTTTTCAGTGCATTTTTATATTTGTTAATATATTATATATTTTTGTTTAAAGTTCTCAATTTGATTTAATTCTTATTTTTTACTTTTTAGAGGGGTTTTCTAATTTGTTTTCTTTTGTTATTAATTTTAATATTAATATTAGTTAAATAAAAGCTTTTTTAAAGAAATAATTTTTTATATGTAATCAAATATATTTTTGTAATTTTTTTGTTGTTTTTTTTGTATTTTTTTTTATTTAGGATTTAATCAAAGGATACTTATGTTGTAAATCCTTTTTCCGGACTCAGTAATTTAAATGTCTTAATTGGATAGTGAAAAGTAATCTAAAACTAATCTATAATTGTAATCAGTGTTAAACTTATAGTATAGAAATGGGTCATTAATCACGAGTGCCTTAATATCTGAATATTATGTATACTTCAAAAAACGAAAATAGTTATCTTCTTTTATAACACCGCCTAATAAATACTCAAATAAAAGATAAAATAACTATATTGATTCTATGAAAAGAAAATAAATATATAATTTATTTTAAGACAGTAGTCAAGGGCACAGCTCATTTTAGTCGCAATAAAGGTGCGCCATAAAATCGGGTTATCTTTTGATTACCGAGAACTCAAAAAAACTAATCAAAAATGTTCTAAATTAAACGTAGAGAGAAATATATTTTTTCAGTAAATTCTTGTTAAATACCTAAAAACATCTAGTGCACTGAGAGGTTAATGAAATAGTTTTACTCAGGATGAAAGAAAGTTCAAGACAGTCGGATTTCAGGTATTATCATTATAATTTAGTCGTATGGATTGGTGGACACACACATAGATTCTATTCGGCCTTTCACCCGGAGGTCCTGGGTTCGAATCCCGGTCAGGCATGGCATTTTTCACACACGCTACAAAACATTCATCTCCTCCTCTGTGGAATGAATTGCTTGAGTGCGGACCCGGAGGTAAAACAAATTCTATGATTCTATGATTCACTTCTCAGCTGTTTGAAATTCAAGAGTATAAAAAAATAAATCAAGCGTGTGATGGGCAATTAAATTTAAAATCACTTTCGTGAGAAGCATTCTAAAAACAGAATAATTAAAATTATATTAGCAGATGTTTCACTTATTTTTGTGAAACATGATGTTATGATTAGTTTTTTTTTTGTTGAGGAAAAGTACTGTGTTATTTACGGTAGCTTGGTGGGAATGATAATGAAAATGAATTTTATTAACGTTTTGAGGAATGAGAAGTATGAAGTCATTCACTTAAAATCGGGTTTTCTTATGTGGCCTATGTACAAAATTCTGTGGCTCGAAAATCTCCAAAAGTAATCAATTTCATTCTATTATAAATATACTGTAGTAGTGTTTCTGAAGTTGTGCATGTGAAAATTTGATGAAAATAATTTGAGTTGTTCTGGAGTTAGGTTCAATTTAATATAAAAAAATTGAGCGGGGCAAGGTAGATGCGTGGTTCGTTATGATGCTGCTAGTTGGATTGCCGACGTTTCTTTATCTGCGGTATCTATTGTTAGCAATATTAAACTAAATTAAAGAAAATATTACAACTAAATTAAATTAAAGAAAAGTCGGCTTCTTGGCTAGAGTTTTTTATTTTGTGTTAAATTATATGATTATGTAGAAAAAAATACAAATGTTTTTCTATTTCAAAGTATTTATTTAATTATAAACTTTCTGCTTCGTATATGTACATTGAGTATGTTTTTATATTCTATACTCTAGGATTTATTAAATCCTCATTGTTTTCCTGTACGTTGTAAGGTCTCTTCAATTTGATTTTTAAAAATTCATTAGTTTTTTATCACTCTTCAGTACCATTTCAACTTAAAACACACCATTTTTAACATACCATTTTGCCGTTATAAAACGCTAACCTCACTGAATATTATTTTTTTTTGTAAATTTTAAATCTATATTTGATATTAGCATGCTTTTGTTCACACTAATACTATCCCTGATCGTGTTAACATACTTTTAATATATCCCTTATTTCATTCAACATTATTAATTTTTAAAAAATTAAAGTGCCCAAATATTTTAGGTAAATATTAAAGTGTTTAAATATAAAATAAAGCCATAAATATTAAAGCGCTTCATCTTTTGAAGTATTTTTGTGAAATATATCTTTTATACTATCAAATTTATATTCAGTCATACTTTATTCATAAACAGATATCTGTTGTAATATAGTTGGAGTAATACTTTGTAGTTGTAGCAATCATTTGTTTAGGTTAAATTGTTTGGCTGAACTAAAGAAGTCGTTCATTTTTTGTAGCTACAACTTGTTCCGTCGAAGTAATGATCAAAGCGATAAGGAAATATGGTTAAGCATGAAAAGTTTATTTCCAGTAAAATGAATTACAATCATAATTACATCCCTACACAAAAAGGAGTGGAATGTTTTTAGGGTGTACGTATGTATATATGTATGTTTGTTCCACCGTAGCAGCTCAAAGGCCGAACCGATTTAGATGTATGACCCCGCGTTGTAATCTTTACGTTACGGGGAGTGTCATACGCTATATAAATATGTATATATGTATACTTAATTATAACTAAACGGCCACAAAAAATCATATATACTATTCTAAATGGATAATCGATAGTATTTTCAGTAGATTTATTTGTGTCGAAAATAGTTGTGTTTTAAGATCTGCTACGATATTGAATGAATGAATTACGGTAGTAAAATCTATTAATTTATTTTATAATTATTATTATTACTGCTGTTATTTATTGTTTATAAACATTTAAGAGAAAATCATATGATTTTTTGACGGGCAGTATGTTCAATCATGTAAGCATGTTCCTTCTCCTTGCACTTATTTGTTGCTTCTTCTTACTTATTGTTTATAAACATTTAAAAAACATAAGTTATATGATCTTTTGACGAGCAGTATTTCGAAGCATGATCTATATTGCTAAATATTTACTAATAATCCCCTTCTTTTATTAGTAGAATTAAATAAATAAATAAAATTAATAAATAATAATAATAATAATAATAATAAGTAAATAAAAATACAAATATAAAATATAATTAAAAATAATCTACACTTAGAAATTAATAAAATAGTGTGTAAATTGCTTTTGAAGAGCTTTTGTAACTGTGTTAGCTGGGTTTAAATTGAATGATTCAAATCAATTGAAGGAATAGAATTACAAAAATAATACAATTAAATTTTACGTTAAATAAAATAAAATTGCACTAAATAAATTTCAAAAATTCTGTTTAATAATAATGGGCTTTCCGTGGGGACTGCGTTTGAGGTTAGAGTGGTGAAGTGATGCGAGTACCTCATGAGAGATTAGACAAATCATCACCATTAATTGGTAACAAACAGGGTACCCCTGGGATTGTTCTGGGAGGTCCAGTGGGTGCTCTTATAACATCTCTGCAAACAATCGTTCGATTTTCAAAATTCAATCGAGGTATTTGCTAGTTAATACAAAATAACGATGAAACCAAACCAGAACAAAAGAGCAGTGTTTGTCAGCAATGTTTTTTTTTCGGCAGTCGTGGTTTTAACTTTCAGTATTTATCTGTAGTTACATAGATTGTATAAGAATTCTAAATAATATATTCCGTATAATTGAATATAATTTTTAAATTCTGTGTTAGATTTTACAACTCAAAGATGTTGTGGTATAGTGTGTTTTTTTTGGCTGAATCTTAAGTGAAAAAAAAGCGAGAGAAAGATAATGATAAATTAGTGTAACGTGGAAACAGAAGATAGTTGAATGTTGACTTCATCTCGACCTGCGCTTGTACCCGTAACTGTATTCGCTACATTTTTCTGTTATATTGAAAATGTAATGCAGTGTTATCACACGGTAAAAACAAAATTTAAGTTATTGCTGAACCGTGACACTTTCTCATAAGTGCATAGCTATAAAAAATAATTACATAAAGTTTCATTTCACTAGTACAATGTATAACTGCGACTTTTTCTTGTCATTTATCCATATAAAGAGTTGATTTACTATTATTATTATTATTTTTATTATTATACACACTCGTTTAATACAATAACTTTTCATTTTTAACAAAAATTTCATTCCCAACAGTCTTTTTACTACGTTTTATAATTTGTTTGAGAACATAAAACAGTCTGCCAAAAAAGTTAACAAAAGAAAAGTATAAAAATAGATATGTTTTAAAAACAGTTTAAATTATATTTTCTCATCTACATAAATGATTTTAATGAATTTCAAAATAATAATAAAATTTTGTAGAATTAAACCTGTAAAGTTAAGCGTGTTAAAACGTTTAAGTTAGGATAATATTAAAATTAATTTTGTCTTTAAAAACCGTTTTGAAATAAAAGAATGAGAAAACGTTAATGAGAAATAACCAAGTAATGAAAAAATTACATTTTATTTCTAAAGAACGATTACAACAGTCCTGAATATTTTCAACCCTGTAATCGAATTGACTTAATCCTTATTTTTAATTAAATCTTATCTTGTTCCAAATGCTTAAAGAAATAAAAAAAAATCCTGGAAACTACCTTTCATATATGTTATATTTATGTAAATTAATATTACAGCTTCAAAATATTTCTAAATAAAATGGAAAAATAGAAAAGGATTATTGTTCAGTTCAGAATAATTAAAAAAAATCAGTCTGTATTTGAATGAAAAAAAGGAAAATGCAATGTGTTCATTTTTAAAATCTTTTTATTAATAAAAGAAAAACTTCGTAATATTTTCGATTAGGAATGTGGGTTTAAAGGAAAAAGAAACGAAATTTAAGTATTTAAAAAATTCTGATATAATTAAATCATTGAGAAAATGTAAGATATTTATAGAAATTAATTTTGCCTTGATCACAGATTATATCTAAAAGATTTTGTTGCAACCGGATCAAATTTATTCTTATTACTATGAGAAATCTAACCGACTAATTGTCCAATATTTTCTTTTTTAATAACGAATTTTTAATAATTCTAAACTAACTCACTGTTTGTAGATTATAATAATTAATTTTGAATATTTAAAGAATATTTTGTCACGGTCATTAACTTGCTTAGAAATATTTAATGTAAATAAAGATTCGGATAATAAATCAAGGAATTGTCAGTGAAGAAATGAACAGCAATATTTTGAAGTACTTATTAAATAAAGCCTAAGGACTTTATTTGATAAATATATAGGATTTATTAAATAAGCACTATTATTATTATTATTATTATTATTATTATTATTATTATTATTAAATTATAGGGCTTTATTTGAGTATTCCACAAATTAAATTTTTCGGAAGCTAGTTTCTTAAGAGCGTTTTGCTGATTCGAGGTCAGAATTTTATGTGAGGGTTTAATTTTATGCTTGTAGTTAACAAAACAAATTGTAAGTTAATTTTAGACATTTTCTAACACTGTACATTGTATTATCACATTACTATTATTGTTGTTATTTTACTAATAACAAGTGATAAAATTAAACAAATTTTAAAAACCCACGAAACCGTTTTGAAGAAAAATTTCTATTGCAGCGCCCCCTGGCGACTTATAACCGTAAAACTAATTTAAGAACCTGTTCTGAGGTGATATAATGCAAAAAACCCCAACAAAATAGGTCCAATAGTTTTAGAGAAACACATCTACCGCAGCGCCACCTGGTGGCCTATAACCGTAAACATGTCTATGATCCTGCTCTGAAGTGATACCTACGTAATGCAATAACCGCATCGAAATTGGTCCAGTAGTTTTTGAGGAAAACCGTAACAGACACACACACACACACACACACACACACACACACACACACACACACACACACACACACACAAAATCTCTTACCCTAAACGCATATACCACTTTCGTTCCGTCGTGGGAAAAATCATTTGCAACAACCGTAATCTCTAGTAGATAAGTTGCAATAAGATATTAAGCATCAATAGAATTAAAATGTTAACAATTAGGATAGGATAATTTTGATTAAATTTTACTCTTCTGCACTGAAAGTTGTTAAGGGACGGATATTTTCATTCACTTTTTTATTACTACCGCTAATGATTAAAAACCTTGCGCAGTTGTGCGCAAGAAGACCGACTTTTCTTCGTTAATTTAATATGATTTTAATAATTTTTTAATTTGGTTTAATATTGCTAACAATAGATACAGTATGTAAAGAAAAGTCAACGTTCAACTTGCAGCATCATAACGAACAGTGTTTTTAACTTGCCCCGCTCAATTATTTTCGACCTTAAATTAGCCTTACTAAAGAACGACTCAACAAATTTTCTCGTGCCCAACTTCAGATACACTATTGTAGCATATTTAAATTTCAATGAAATTGATCAAGTAGTTTTCGAGATTTTCGAGCCACAAAATTTTTTTTACATAGACCTGTATATATATGCAACAATATATAATATTACATGGAATAATTTTTATTTATTAGATTACATAAACATATTAATATTTGTTACATATTACCACATAGAATTTAGTACATGATATTCATCCTCTCTGTATTATAAAGTTGTAAGATTAATGTTGAAAACACGATAATTGCAGTAATTCGAGACCTATTGATCTACTGTCACAGCAGTAGCTTAAAACACTTGAAGAATCAAGTCACAACTAATGAGCCCCATCAAACATTTTTCCTCAATTCTGAATCGAGATTTGAGCAAACATTGTTCCCCTTGTTGTATAACACGGTAAGAAAAATGCTGAAATACTGGTCGCTTTGCAATCAGGGGGCACAGCTCCCTAGTAATATATTTATGCAATATATAATTTTGTATTACTGTAGACGTTTTTAATAATTATTATTATTATTAAATCTGATGTACGAGTACATCAAATTTATTGTAGTTACTTATAATCTTGTGTTTTATTATTATTTTCTATGTATAATTTTATAAGTAGCTATTGATTTGAGGTTATATATTATGATAATCTATTCACTGGTATGTCCTAGTATATAAATTCCCATATGTAGATGATTAATTCATCATATAAACGCGAAACTTATGCAAGGAATAGTATATGAAAATTTTGATTCATTTATGAAAAATGCTAAACTTACCTAAATCCAGAATCAGTTACAGGGCCTTCTGAATGAAACGATGTAAAATTTTATTAACCTGATTTGTTAATCGTGATTAATTTTAAAGTATTGTATCCTTGTAAATAACGACCAATATGTTCAAAATTTAGAAGCGTAAACTTATTCATGATAAATAAACATGAATTTATGAAACATGAACATGAAAACATGAAAGTGTTATTATTCTGTTAAAAAAAAAAATATACAATTGTACACTAAATTTAAGCCATCATAAATTAGTTATTACTAGGTAAGGATAATTATAACTAAGTGTGGTAGGTAATTATAAATGACAATAGGATTTATATTTTGTGGATGTGTGTGTGTGTGTGTGTGAAGTAAAAAAAATTGACCAAGCAAAAATAGTATATATTTATTGACACATTATTTTTATTGTAAAGGATGGCCATCCTTTACAATAAAGACTTCACATTGTAAATTTTACAAAGTGTTTTACTGCTGTCTATTTAAGAGAAAGGAACTCAAGAGAAGGCACTGGCGATACTTATTTTTCCTTCTGTAATAAGCAAAAGGCTAGAATCATTGTTTCTGATGTTCAAGCAAATGTGAGGTTAATTCTTTTAAGTTATTTTTTTGTTAACTTTCTATATTGATATTATATTATTATTGATATTTCAGGAATTATAAATGAAAAAATAAAACTTTTAGCATTTTTATGTACGTGGAAACAGAAAACAAATTAAACTAATGTAAATTTTATATATGTGTATATTAATATTTTAGTCGAAAGTAGGCAAAATTAAAAATTTGAGTTTGACAATAGATATTGTGATGATGTTACACTAAAAATTATAAAATAAAATTACGTATAGATTAATCTGAAAAGATAAAAATGTAAATACAAATTGCACTCTACCAGGCATTTACTTACCTCCTGCAGTTTTTTATGCTTATATGTGGTTGCTATATTGCAATGACCATTAAATAAATTGGATAGAAAATTTTGCAGAATGGTGGTATGCACGTTATATAAAAATTAAATAAAAGTAAAAAAAAAACTATCATCAGTGTTTATAAATTCATATAAATTAATATGTCTCGATATAGCATAGTTTTACATATAAACTAATGAAATTAGATTTCTTTATTTATAAGAGGTATGATCACATAAAATGGGAGAAATAGGGATGATATATTAAAATAAAAATTGTTAAAAAAGTTACTTTATATTATTATTAATCTTCAAAGGATTAAAGATACCGAATCGGTAGGTTTGACGGAGGTCGTTTGTATAGCAAATTAGAGGATGTGTAGATTATATGATATGAAAATTTAATTCATATAATAAATTTCCAGTATAAGCATGGTTAAATGATTTTTTTTTTTTACTCACTAATTGCTTATTATGGTAATCTGATTGATGTAGCTTTAGGCTTAATTTATAACTACGTTATCATTATTTTCTACATTATTAGGGTGTTGATAGTGTTTTCAAAGACAGTTGCGTATATTAGCGGATGCATTTCAACTTAGCCTTTTTATCTGCATTACATGTTTTATTTATGATTTCCTATTATTTAGTGTAAGTGCTTTAATGAAGTTTTAGTTTTTTTTAAATGTTTTTAAAGAAGGCTGTTAAATTTAAGAATTTATGTTTTAAGAAGGCTGTTTATTTGATTTTCAGGTTTTAAATAACTTTTGTAATTTCTAACTTTATTTTTTTAATAATTTCTAATCATGATTTTTATTTTTATGTTCTATTAAAAGTTTTTCACTACAATAATTTCTAGACTATTGTACTGTGGACAATATTATACATTTTCAAAATTATAGTTATAGTGCAATATAAATGCTTTTAATCATGTATTTCATCTTCATCTACAATTTACTTTATGCTATTTACTTATCAATCATAGACTTATCCTTGAATAATTCGTAGTTGCTAGGATCATGCTTCTAGTAGGATTATGGTTTACTGTTTATGCGTTGGCATCGTCTGAACTTAATCGATTAAAATTAACTGTTGTTATTATAATTGTTATTATCATCTATGTTACAGAGATGAAACTAAATTAATATATAAAATTACAGTAATTATAACATTTTCGTTAAGTTTATCTTATTTCATTGTTGAATTATGCATCGTAAACAAAATAATAATAGCCAAAAAGTAGGTTTAGAAATCCACTAATGATTCGTTAGGTTCAGTTTTTTTGTGAATATGTCCTTTTTTTACTAAAAATATTTCTATTAGGTAAAAACATCTTCATAACACTTTCTTTAAAATCCATCTTCGAATTTCTTTTTCTGTCTACCGATGAGTTTCGGAAATTTACTCCCATCATCAGATGTAAATATACTGGTAGATTATTGTTGGTTATGATGAAGATGGTAGGTATTAAAGTATATACATTATTTAGGCATACAACATTTATTAAATTTATTAAATAAAACACATCTTTTAAATGTGTTCAATATATTCGACCCCTGATGATGCCATCTTGTTACTGAAACGTATTATTTAATGGAAAAAAAAAGAAGTTATGAATTTATGTTAACGTATTTATCAATTTTTTTGATTCTTCTAAAGCAAATTGATACAGTAAAAGAATAAATATTGAAATTAACAATTATTGATAGAATTTAAGTTTTTCTTGTCTTACTTTATCTCTTCTACGATCTTTTTTTTTTCTTAAATAGGAAATCAGGCTTAGATACAATTGAGAATAACTACTGAGAAATGTTATCAATAACGGGATTCATCAATTTCTTCTGGAGAGAGTTGAGGATAATTTCTTTATTATACCCATTAGTTATACGGAAGTAGTGCTATTAGGATGATATTTCCAGCTTTTTGTTAGTACTTCGAATGTACTTAACATGATTTGAATAAACAAGGGTCAATTTTAAAGTAAGTGTCGTTTGGATTTACAAAAGAAGTTGATGCTTTAGAACACCTTCTGGTCAGTAACCTGTCTTGCCGATAATTATTTCTGTACTTGTGTCGTATTCGTAATCGGAACTGTTCAAGTCCATTAGCATGGTGCAATCGGTAATTCGTCTTTTAAATTAAAGAAATAAAAAATAAATATGATTCTCACAGCTGTAATTTATTGACTGCTAGTTGAGGCGTGTAGAGAAAGTATATTGAACGAAACAAATGAACGGAAACGGTGTCTGTTATTCAACGAAGGGAGAAAAAACACACAATATGAAGAACGTTGTGATTATCCTACTATCACAACCAAAATCTCTAGATCCGGAAAAAAATTCTTCCGATTGATTCTACCTGTTTCGAGAAGCATCATTGCATTAAGGTGAAATCTTAAAAAAGTTATCTCCGTACACAGAGACATTGGGGTGGCCACTAGGTACGGAGTTACGTCACATTACTCAATACATGGTAGAACATTTATAGAACGTTTCGTGAAGTTACTGGAATTTCCACTGTTCTGTCCGGATCTGGGAATGACTGATTTTCATCTTTTCCTGAAATTAAAGAAATGCTTGATCGGTAAACGCATCCACAAACTGTCATAGACTGGTCCAAGAAACGAGCTGTTCCTCAACGAGGATCAATAGTCTGGCTCTTCTTCAGATGTGAGAAATGTTAAGGTGTCATTCGGCATCGTGTTGAAAAATAGCCTATGATACATTTTCATTGAAAAAAAACAATGATTTTGAGTTACAATAAAATTTTTTCAGTTTATGAAAAAAAAATTATTGGGCTAAAAAATTGGACTGCAGTATTGTTGTATCTTATATCCGTAGTCGTTCCTTATCGGGAATCTTCCTCCATTGTAAGTGTTGCAGGCCTGGTAGTCACTGGAAGAAGGAACGTTTACATAATATAAAACAACCTACTTGTACAGAGATGGTATGAGGTTCTGTGACTTGGGGTTGGAAAGCCGACTAATGAACACGCTACAGATTTGTTCTACAGTACACAATGAAATACTGGTAGTAAAAAGAGAGCCCGGGTGGCACTAAATAAAGCAAGGATGATATCATATTTGGGGTGCTTCTACCCGGTATTCATTGAGGATTATCGTGTTCCAATCCGAGCTTAATTTGTCAATCGTATGCCACATCATTAGGCATCACAAGGTCTAGAGAGTTTCGAATATCCTTGTTGACATTACTCTATTAAAAACATGTAGAATATGTAAACCGTGGATTGTAAATCCTAACA
Organism: Lycorma delicatula; assembly: GCF_047948215.1. Taxonomy (NCBI): domain Eukaryota; kingdom Metazoa; phylum Arthropoda; class Insecta; order Hemiptera; family Fulgoridae; genus Lycorma; species Lycorma delicatula. The sequence goes on from NC_134457.1 coordinate 107,906,917, forward strand.
TAAAATACCAGAATGAGAGCAAAATTTTAATTAAAAAAATAACTTTTTCCTTAGTTTTTTCTTTTATACACATATTAATAAAAAAGAATAAGTGCAATTAGAATCTTCAAATCGGTTTTTATAAATTTACACTGAAAACTTCCTCGTTTTTTTGGTAATTGGTCTATTTTGTTAGAATTTATTTTCTAGTTGTCAAATTTTTGTTTTTTATTACATATAATAACAAAAATGAAAATACTAAAAATCTATTAATGAAGTTATAGGGAATTTGATTATTAATGGTGTCTTTTCTTTTTAGAATTCATTTTATTGATTACGAAAGTTAAAAGAAAGAAAAATAAATAAATAAAAATACGATTGGAAAAAAGGAAATACTAATGCGACAAATATATTGAATTGAATGGTTGCTAGAGCATCATCTATCCTAGTTTAGATATAAATATCAGTCTGTGAAAGGGAGAAAGACGGGAAAGAGAGAAAGGGAGTGAGTGAGAAAGAGATAAATATCTGGTAGTACACGTATCACATTTTATCCGATTAGGTTTTCCTGAACAAGAGGACTCCATTACTTATTGAATTTTCGTCCTGTTATATATCTACGGCCTATGTATATTCCATATGCATTACCCGACATGCCAATATTGCGAGTTGTAAATTTACTGTGTAAAATATAGACAATGTTTGTTGTATGTTTTTAGTTCATGTGCTTTTTATGCCATCTATTCTAGCAAAATGACGATAATAATTTTTAATATTTTCTACACAGAAAACTGTTAAAGTAAACAAATCGTATGTTGTATTTCTGTTTCAAAATAAAAGTAGACATTAATTTTTCAATTGCAGGATCTAAAAATACATGAATAGCTGGCAATGCTACAAAAAAAAGATTATTGTATTGTGAAGAATTTTTAAATATCAATCGATCACTCTTTATCATGTGAACAAAGATTTCTGGTTTTATGTTAATTAAAATTGTGAACTCTTGCTCTTTAGGATAACCTTAATCTTGATCATCAACGTAGTGGTATTTATATTATAAAATTTATTTGGTCGTCAACAATACTTCTATATATTATTTTGTTGCTTGGTTAGTAAAAATGTGTGAACAGGGAATTTTTTTTTGTACGTATTATCATAGATTTTTTTAATGCAATTTACAGCAAAATATTTCATGTTATATTCAAACTGAACGAATAATATACATAATTAAGAATTGATCTTATTGTTAGTCTTTTTACATATTAAGCGGTTAAAAATATTTATTTTATTACTATTGATGTTTAATACTCGTATTTTACCACTAGTCCATTGTAAATTTTCAATGGTGTATACATCTAGTTGAATCATTAAAAACCCGTTCTTACTTGACTATTGAAAACACTCATAGATCAAGATATTGGGCTAATTTCTTCAATTATGCATCAAAAATATAATTACAATACATACATACACACACGTATGTATATATATAAATAAATAAAAATGCGAAAGTTTGTTTGTTAGTTTACATCAGCGTCACACTAGAACTACCGACCGATAGCTTTCAAATTTTCAGGATACATTCTGAGTACATTTCTGAATATATTCCCTGGGATAACATTCCAAGAAAGGTTTTAAGCCATAGATCGTAGCCGTAACTCCTTTGGGGGTGAAGTTGTTAATTAATAATTATTCATTAAGGAAACAAATATTGATCCTTTTACTTTATTATATTTCTATATAAAATGAATTTAAAATGCGTTTAAAAAATTAAAAATGCATTTTTAACGAAGTAAAATGAGTAATTCTTTTTTATTTAGTGAATATCTGTAAAATGCTTAATATTCTCACAACCATGAGGATAACGAACGCATCGGGTGTCCGATGCGATGATCCAGGGGCGGAGGCCCCTGGCTAGAAGGTTGGAATTGAATTATAATATTCAATTGATCTTATGATAATATAAATGTGTTTATGACATATGATTGACGTCGATTTTTGTACTGATATTCGCTTTTAATAACAAATGAAATGCTGTACATATTTAAAACTAACTTAGTTCTCTATAAATTTCAATCTTAGTTATTGTAAATATTTTTATGCGCATAACATGAGTTGATGTAGTGTAGAATTAACATCAAACAGCTGGATTACTTACAGTCACTGAATGAGTAAATTAGCGAACTACCATTGGTCAACAGAAACAAAACCGATATTTACATAAATATATACATACTCTATTGTCCGTCCATGCATGTCATTTCAATTCCTGCAGTTGAATGCGATGGGTTACCTAGGTACACTTTATTGGTACAACCTAGTTTGATGGTCATAGGTTACTGAATACGTAATGTTTTACGCGTTATTCGCAGCGTACCTGTATAAATAAAATGTGTTCCGGTCCGGAATCGGTAAATAATGTATAAAACTTGTTATGAGGCTTAACATCACCGATCAGCTGTTCTGTGATGCTACAAATTTTCATATAGTTTATAGTTTATTCTTTTTTATAGGTATAAACCCTTTTTTTAAAAGTTCCATATTTTATTAAGGTCTTATTATAAGAAAGAAACACTAAGATAAAAATGTTTATATTTACCTTATATTAAGCATATTAAAGCCAATCTTGCGAGATTTTTATGTACATTTAGGATTAGATAAGATGTATTTTAAATCCATTTGGCATTAAATTTAAGTACGAAGTAGTGTGGTATGTAATATTAGTTTCTAATTTTATAGAAAACTTTATTTTCATGTCTAATAACATAATTCATTCTTTTTTTTCTGCATTATTCCTACACTTGATACCCAAAATTTTCGTATTACTAAAATTAAATTATTATCTCGATTAATAACCGAATGACACAGTAAATAATATATATATACATATATATATTATTACGTGTTATATATATATAATGCACTATTAAATAAAGCTATTGTGTATCTTATAATTGTTTCTACCTGGTAATTTTGATGACGTAACATCAATGCAACCTTTACTAACACTAGATTTTTAGCTACCGAAGACAATATAACACATTCTTCATTTAAGTAACTCGTTAACACTAATTCACTTATCGCAAATTACTGATAGATGAAGAAGATAGATTGGCTTTGTTTCTGAAAACTACGGAAAATTTTATTAAAAAAAGGAAAAAAAAAATAGTAATAGAATATTTTATTTACGCGTTACAAATATTTTCAAATAGAAATTGTTTAATTTTTGGTTAAAATAAAATACAAATTTTTGATTTGACTAACAATATTCTGTATAACAGGTTAGTTAAATGGTGAATGACATACCAAAATGTTGGTCGATTTTACTGTACAGAATACGACACGGACAAGTATGCATTGTAAAAAATATGAAAATGTTTAACATTTGAACAGATTAAATTAATTTTATAGTGTAAAACTCGATGAACACTGGTATAAATTAATGTAATATAAACGAATTATGTATAATATGAAAAAATACATTCCTTATTAATTTTTATTTTCTGATTTACATAAAAGTTAATTGTGTAATGTTCTATTGGAAATTTATTTTTAAATATTAAGAAGGAAAGGAACGGTTGAAATGTGTTACTGTGCGCGTAAGATATAATTGTGAATAAAAAAAAATCCAAGGTTGATATAATAACGTTTATCAATTTATCTATCTTAACAACTAAAATAATCATTTTGTAGATAGTTTACCTTACTATGCGTAGAAATCAAGATTATTTCCATTTACTATGTAAAAATTTTGGTTACTACGCAACCAAATCAACAGTTCATATCGTAATATTTTTTTCGGTTTTTAAAATAATAAAAATACGCGATTTATCTTGCAATAAATTAGATTTTGTTACTTAGTTTACTTCACATTAAATTTGCTTCTACCTCTATTACGTGTTTCTTTGTCATACAAGTTACGGTTGCGGGTTTAATCAAACCATATCGTTCCTATTCATTCAAATTTTAGCAAAAAAAGTGGATCATCAATTTCTTACACCGGTTGAAGTAGGAATTCAGAAAATTAGATAAAACCATCTAGATTTTGAAAAAGCTTTTTAGTTTAATTACGTTTATGGATTTTTGTCCTTATCTGTATTTCTACATTTACTTACACGTGATAATTTTTAAAGAGTTGCAAGATTTTCTGGTTTGTTATAAATGAGAATAAAAATTTATAGAGTTTTAAAAAAAAAGTTTGTTATTTTATTTTACCATATGTACAACAGTCATTAAAAGATCAAATGAATACGGAAAGTTTATTTTAGAATCTACATAATAAATATATTTTTACAAAAGACGTTTAATCATTATTCTGAAATGTCATTAGCAGAAATAAATATTCTGCTTCCAGTACTGTGAATCAGTGAATTTCATTATATTTTAAATAAAGTTGTATTGTACTTTAATCTACAATAATTAAAAATAAAACAGCTGTATTTTGTTCGTTTATATAAATAATTTAAAATGTTAGTTATTGCGATTGCGAAGTGTACTTAATACACGCGAGCGTATTATAAAGAAAATACATTTGAAAAAATAATTAATCTCTTATCTTTTAAATCCAGCATTTTTTTGTGCATACCTTACTTCATTCTGGAAGCACCCTGCCTTCGTCCATGAAAACAGTGAAATTAAATTCTAGAAGAATTTTGTTTAGTACTGGAACGCGTTTAATGTTTTTAATTATGAAATACGTGGTACAAGAACACTCTGGACAAAAATACTTGCGGTTTAATACAAACTAATTAAAGCTGTACAAATAATAAATGAAAGCTATTAGCGGCGGGTTCACTGCGAAACTGTTTACAAGCAGCGGAAGCAGAAGAGAAAGAGAAAGAGATATGTTTTTTATGTCTGGTTATAAGAGAAAAGAGACGCAAATTAAGAATTGGATAACATTACATCAAATAAACTTTTACGTAGATGGGGAAGAACGAATTCGTCGCACCATTTGATGATATTTTGCTAGAAATGATATTTTATTTAGAAATTAAGGTCCATTAATAAAAAATATAACAAAAACAGTTTGATTTAAAAATGTTCAAATGTTATAAATAGATTAAAATTGAAATATTTTTAAAATATTAAAATACGTATATGATAAATGCGCAAATTTTTTAATTATGTGATTTAATTTTTTATTTCTTTAAAAAAAAATATTAATTGATTGAAAAATGTAAGAAGTACATTATTATTATTCTAAGACTGCTTGAATTTCAGTTCATGTCAATGTGTTTTTCATTGCTAAAACGTTGAATTTCAGGGGGGTGTGATCAGCTACTATGCAACAGTGAGTTCGCTCGGTAGAAGAGGCGGAAGAAATCACTCCATTCTGTAATTACCAATTCTGGTAAAAAATATTTATTTATTATTCTTGTATCAATTTTAGGGCTGTTTTCATCATGTGTCGCATCATTAAAACAGTTAAATTATGGCAATAATAACATAAATAAAAACTACTAATAATTTTGTTATTTTTAATTACAAAAGTACCAAATTCTGAAATCGGCATCAAAAGAACGTCAGCTGCGACTCTCTGAAATGCTGGAATATGCATTATCATTATTATTATAACTTTTTTTTTAATTGAAAATGTATACATATACATTCAAATTAGTTTTTAATTTCAATCTTTTTTTTTTAACCTACGTTCTTAACTTTGAAGATCACAGAGGGATTCATAATATTGAATAATACAACTTAAATGAATTTCCTTTTTACCAAACCTGTTAGTAGTATATCGATGACTCAAAGTAACTGTTCTTTCTCTGAAAACGTAATTCGTTTGAATCTTTTTTGAAAACGAAATCGATGGTTTAGTGTGATGTTTGTATAAAGAATAGGGCATCGAGGGTACTAATGTGATGTTTTCCGGAACTTTGAATTACGAGACGAAGCTGATAAAATAAAATAAAATTTGTGTTGTACTTACAGTTTTTTGGAAAAAGAACTACTCCTGAAAAGTTCCATTGGATTGGGCAATAGCATTTTTTAATAATTTCTATTAAAAGTTATGTAACAAATAATGATATTGTTACCATTTCCTTTAAAATTCATATAAGAAAGATATTTATATAGAAGATCTAAACTGTTAGATTTCATCAATCTTGATCCGATTAAAAAAAAAGGATTTAAAAGAAATTTTCTGATTTCGTTTAATTTATATTTGTTTTTCTCCAACATTAAAAGTTTTTAATAGATTAGAAAGATGTTTTAAAAAAACCTTTCTTATTTTTGTTTTCCCAATTCTGGTAGGTTTCCTACCAATAAAAGGACTGTGCGTAACAATATGTAATGACTTAATTAACAGACATTTAGTTGATTTTTAATAATTTTTTCCATCAGTAGATAAGTTTTTTAGTTTATTCTGAAGTGTAATGATGTTAATATTCATTATTTATTTCTTTTATTAATTTTCTATAAAATTGTAAACCAATTTTTCTTGTCGGTACTTTGGTCTCTTTTTCCAGATTCTACTGTCTTCATTTTCTATCTCTGTCTTATAGACAAAGGATGATTAATCACTGAACTCAATCGTTGAATTTTGCAGTTTGTCGATATCATGAAGGATAAATTATCGTGTGTATTTGGAAATATCGTGAGTTGGGTCAGAAAGCTGGCATTGTTGAAGTCGATATCTTGTAGCTCACATCTGAGCCGTTTGCGATATTGTTCCTTCACCTGAATTAGCGATTGTTTCGCGTGATCCCATACTCATTTTTCGAATTAAAATCGATATGTCCGTTGAAACGAGGATTGAACAAGAAAAGAGGTGTTTAAAGATAATTTCCTATATTCTGAACCGTAAAGGACAGTATAACGGTTATATACATGGCCACTATATTAATTGCAAACTATTTGAAAAACAATCAAAGCCATCATTTATAGACAAGTATTAAATTTTTTTAAGTGATAATAATGCTGTGGAATCATTAATCGGATTAATATGACAAAACCACACTAATTACCACTTTTTTGTAGCTCTTGCAATAGACTGAGAAGAGTTAGTAACCTCCTTTTTGGATGAGATTCTCTTCAAAAAAGAGAATTGAATTTCAGATGGCTTTCAGAAATAAAACAAATCTCGATTGGCTTTTTATTTAATACATATGCTAATTCGGAATATAATGGAATGGATAATATATATATATCTCCATTTGCATTTTGCAATATAATTGTTAATGAAATCTGATAAAATTATTTTTTAGCATTTTGTAAAATAGTACTTGAAGTAAATGTATTATGAGCGTACTGTCTGAGGTAAAATCCGTATAAATTTTGTGGCTAAAAGAAACCTAAAATTTGTGGACGAATTTTCAATTTTGGTATAATTGGAATAGTTTGTGTGAAGATAATGGAAGTTTAAATGAAAAGCTGTAATTTAAATATAGCTGAATATTTAGGTTGATTGCTGTAGCAGGGCGTAAATTATTGTACGATTATTATAATTATAACTCTTTGTTTAAAGTGCAACCGTTTTTGTTGGACGAATTACTTCAGCCATAGTGAGCACAAGTTATTGGTGTATCTTGTGGTTTCATAAAATTTGAAGAAAGTGGTCTCCAGCAAATTTGAAACATTTCAATTGATAATTGCAATAGATTTTCATATGTTGATATAGCTGGCACCAATATTGAGCCTATTTTTAAGCTGAGGATGTTAAACTTTCTTTTCCTAATCAGTAATGAATCTTATTTAAATACATCGTTAAAGGTTGTCTGGTGGTTAAACTTGTCGCGATATTCATGACTTGTCGCGATGATTTTCGAAGTCGAGAGTTTAAAGTTCGAGTCCTTGTAAAGGCAATTGCTTTTATATGAATTTGAATACTAGACTGTAGATACCGGTGTTCTTTCGTGGTTGGGTTTCAACTAACCACATTGGGAAAGCAATGGCAAACCATCCGGTTTGCCATTGTTTTCGCCGCTTTTGCTGACGCCATTTGCTTACGCTTTTGGCCGTAAAACCTGCCAGGAAAATTTCAATGGGAAAAACATCAACACTTATGGAATTGCCAAGGGTCGAACTCGACTGAATGCCTAAAATTTATTTTTTTTAGTTTATCTCCAGATTAATGAGAAGAAAATCTGAAATTATACTCTATTTTCCGAAATAACATTATGTGGATGGTAATTTTAGAGTACTTTCCAAAATATTAGAGTAGTATTCCAAAATATTAGATTAGATGATAATTCTTTAAAATCAATATATGTAGGCTAGTAATACTTCACGGAAAAGTTTATAATCGAAAAATATGGTTATCTGCGTTATTATCCGTAAAAGTTTAATAATTTTATATTAGAATCGGCGTTTTCCGTAGCTCGTAATGACATTATTTAAACGACATTTGAATTTACTATCGCCAGCTACATATTATTTTTTTTATAAATTACAAAATAGAAATTTCGCTTGCGATGTGGTGAATTGTATTAAACTGGTGGAAGACGCTAGGCGTTATTTCACTGTTTCGAAATTCTATTTCATTTGTTCATTGTATGTCTTATTTTAAACTGTTAATACATTGATTATTGTAATGACATTATAAGAATAAAAAAAAATCTTTTAATTGACTAGATGAACCACTCTTTCGTTTCAAAAAACTTGTCTAGTTTCAATTCAAGTTACGTAGAAGTCATCAGTACAGGATCGCAAGAGAAATTTCTCTACAAAATGACGAAATAATATCATCGAAATCGATGATATCACGATTGCGCTAACGATTACTTGCTTGCTTGCTGCATTAAAAGTTCTTAGGTTCGATGTTATGTAGTTTAGGGGTTTGAAAAATTTATAAAAGATCAAACCCCAATATGGTTATTAATGATATTGGCAGTTGATTCAACGTGAAATTTTTAAGTAAATGATTCGAATTTTGTTATTTTTAGTCGGTTAAAAACCTTGTTTACTACTTGTAAAGAAATGCATTGCCAGCTGTGACAGTTACTGAGTTGAAAGATAGTCATTAGATGTTTGTTAGGTAGATTTCACAAGAAAGCTACCTATTATAATGGGTACCATGATTCAACTTCCGGAAAATTTCGACATATTTTCGTGTTTCACATTCCCCAGACTCCAAAACCACCGTCAGCTCAAAAATTTATATATATATATATATATATATATATATATTTCATTTTTCTGTGGAGACGATAACTGCCGTAAGTTTGCGCCAATCACTTTCAAATTGATGCATAAAATTGTCTACCCAAAATCTCGGTGGGTTCGATAATGAGCTAAATCGGATGACGGGGGTGGAAATGGCGGTGGGGGGGGGGGGGCTTTTGCGCAAAAACATTTATCGTTATAACTTTCTTATTAAGTAAAATATCGAATTCGTTTGAAGTTCCTACTATTCTTTGAATAAGGGCCTGAGACCTTTATAGGTAACATTTTTTGATATCACCAACCACTGGTCCAGGGGTTGGAAAACTGTGGTTTCGAAAACAAAAAAATCGTATCTCCCTTAACAGGCACAGTCTCGAATCTGTTTAAAGTGTTTGTTAGTCCTCTAAACATTATCTAAAACTTTTGTCTGAAACAACTTTTGATTTGACTAACCCTTACGGCAAGAGATTACCAAAAATATTGCTGGAATTATAATATAGAAGATCGGACTTGTATCCTAAACACGTGAAACATTTTTTTATATGTAACCTTTGTTGTATTGAGTAGGTTTGAAGTTTTTTTTTTAAGTTTAAGGTGGAAACGTTTTCATCCCTTACTTAGCACCGGTGAAGTCTGCCTCCGCTTTCCGGCGTGCCGAAAGGCATTTTTTTTTTATAATTCTGCTTGTTTCAGAAAGTATTGTTTATTTTTATAACAATTAAAAAAAGTTATAGTGTATTATTATTATTATTTGCAACTGGAAATTTATTATTGTGAAGTTAATTTTCATATATATATACGTACACAAGTTTCACTTGAAATTTATTATTGTGAATTTAATTTTTATATAAATATGTATATATATATAATACGTACATATATAATACGTAATATGTATATATATATATACGTACACAAGTTTCACCATGGAGATTTCACCAACGAGAACAGTAGAGTAGATGAATAGATATTGAAATTAAACCAACGGATGCTAATATTTTTTTCCAATTTTCCTTAGTATTTTCAGTTCTTTTTGATTTATACGAATCGGTTTTTTATTTTTTAACCACCTAATTATTTTTTGATGGAAAAGGAAAATGAAAGGTACTAAAAGGTGGAATTAATTATACAATTTGTTCCTACATTTCAGTATTATATTTAATGGTCGAACCGATGATTTTTTTATTGGATTAAATTTATAAGAACATTTTAAAGTCCTATCTTTAAACTTGAGGTGTACTTTTTTATTTTCATTATACGGTTTATTTAAGAGAAAATATTAAAGTAAAGTGAAATGGATGATTTATAAAATGGTCCGTTTCAGTCGTTTCACCTTCTGAATTAATTCTTCTCAATTTCAGGTATCGTCATCGAGGTTGGTATTCGAAAAATACGAGGGGTCTATAATATAAGATATACAATAATACGCGATACGAAAGAATGAGTGTTTTATGAGATTTTGTTCCAATTACGATTGAATAGTTGCTCTTTATTGAATCCTATACGGCTCGTTAAGAATGCAAATATTTCCATTCAGTTGTGTAATTGAATGCGGACGTAAAAAAAGAAACAGGAGAGGTAGTAGCGATCCCCAGTCATTTGCTACGTCAATTTTTTACAAAAAGGAGTGGAAGTGGTTTACCTCTCGATCGGCAACCTCTCGATGCATCGATTCCAGTTTTAAAAGAAATCTACCTCGTATGTTTTTTCGTAGCTTTTTTAATTTTTTTTTTTTTTATCAATTCTCTTTGCTTGCATCATTACATTTTAAAATCTCTTTTTTATGAAACATGACTTTTTCAGACTTTTAAAAAGTAAAATTCAATTTATAAATTCCATTGAAGTAAAATTGAAATATATAATAGAAATTAACTCTTACCCGATAGTCTGGTATTTAATAAAAAATTTTTAGTTTCTCCTCGGTTCATACGGCTTGCCCATCTTTGTTCTTTTTGCTTGATTAAATCTGTGTTGAAAAATCGAATAAAGTTTTATCGACACGTATGTAAAGTAATTTTATTAATTCCTTCAATTGTAATGAATACATTTCTATAAATAAATAAAATGAGCAGGTGCATGTTGTAATTTTGTTAATTTTATTTTTAGACTTTGAAGTTCAGAAATTGTGCCTTACAGAGCCGTTCTGACTCAACTTCTGATTTTATTATACAAAATATATAGAAGTTAAATTAGTGATATTGATGACTTTAATGTTTAAATATTTTTTGTTCATTTAAATTTTTTTTATTTAATATTTTTGAGCGAAGGTAAATTTAATTTATAAATTTTATATTATTATTATTAAAAATCCTAACGACATATCAGGTAAATTTAATTATTTAGTTAATGAATAACGGCTATTCATATAAATTTATATATATATATATATATATATATTTTTTTGCTTTTATGTGAATCGTAAAAAAGATACCTTAGATTTTACTTTTTCAGATATAAAAAAAAATCTTTCAATATTTTCCTCTGTGTTGGAAGTATTATTCCTACAATTATAAACAAATTAGAATAAAATGGAATAAAAATTAAAAAAAAAAATACTGGTCCAGAGTTCTAATTCCGATGGTACGGCATTTTTCAAACGCTAAAAAAATTCCATTCCATATTGCCATGCACAAGCTGTTCAAATAACTGTGCCTAAATGCACCTTTCCAGAATTCAGAACTTATGCCACTGGATCATTAATGTCTTTCAATAAATACCTAGTTAGTGTGATCAATTATATTTTTATTATTTGTAATTTATAACAGATTTAGATACATTTCGTTTATTTTAATATTGTATTATTAGTAACTTGCTTCACATTGTTGAGGTTAATTATGATGTACATGTGTATTATTTATTTTTTATGAAATTATATTAAAAGTATTTTATTTAGATTAACATTTAAGTTACATCTTTAACAGAAGTGAATTAACCTAAAATACATCTTTTATTGAACTGATTTAACTTTAAGTACATATTTAACTGAATTAAATTGACTATTAATACATCTTTAACTGAACTGAATTAATTAACAGCAGTATTATAAAGACAAAATATTATTATAAAACAGCTCTTGAACTCAACTAGATTACATATTTATATGCCTTACATAAGTAAGAAGAGAAGAATTACATAGTTCGTTTATCATTAATAAGGAGGACATGAAACTGAACAAGCTTCCAACTAACGTGGTGAATAAATTTTATCACGTATGAAAAGATTGTATAAAAAATAAACTTTTAATTAATTGTGATTTTATTAAATATTTTAAAATCAAATAATTTCAATGAAATTTTAATTTTTCGATCAAGGTCTTAAGTAATCTTTTAGTGTTCATTTTTAATTTTTTCTTAGTCTTAATAATTATATTGCCCCTGTCCTTGGTTTGTGATTGTAAATGCTCTACTTATATGTTATGACATAAGTTTTTTGCAGCTTAAATCTGTCTCAACTGTTTATCTGCCAAGCAGAAAAATGAAATAACAAGACTGTATTTCAGTCGTTAAAATATCCTATCTTTATAATTTGTTTTATTATGTTTTACCTCAAAGTTGGCTTTTTCATCAGTTATTTTTCATATTTGGGACAATCTGGAGCAAGTTTAATAAGTTTATTTGTTTGTTAATAACAATTTTAAAGTTTTTGATTGGAAAAGGCATTTTATTTGGATCCATGTGTTGAGTAATCAAAATTATAATGGTAGAACATCTATTTAATTGATATAAAAATAAAATTTTCATATATGTAGCAAAAATAACTTCTGAGAAAATATAATTGATTAAAAAAGTACGTTATAAGGTTAATTGAAAGCAAATCTACATTGTTATCTTAGTCATAAAATTTGTATACCAACATTATTTCAGTAAACGTTATTTATATTGTAACAAGACTGGTGTATCGGGCCCAGTAATGGATTCCTACCAATTATTAACTGTTATTAAGTAAAAATCGAATTCGTTTAAAGTTCCTACTATTCTTTGGGTAAGGGCCTAAAAAGTATTTAAGTAAATTTTTATTATATCGTCAACCATTGGCCCAGGGAGTTGAAAAAATGGGGTTTCGAAAACAAAAAAGAATCATTTCACCCTTAATATGCACAGTATCGAATCGATTTAAAGTGGTGGTGAGTCCGCTAAACATATCCTAAAACTTTTATCTGTAATAATTTTTGATATGACCAACCCTTACGGCAAGGGATGACCAAAATATTGCTGGAATTGTAAGATGTGGCTTGTCGTTGCTAAACATGTGAAACTTTTTTCACATGCAACCATTGTCGTATTGAGTAAATTTGAAGTTTTCTTAACTTTAAGGTGGAAATTTTTTTTATCCCCTGCTTAGCACTGGTGAAATCAACCTCTGCCTTCCGGCATGCCGAAAGGGATTTTTTTTATTTACAACTTCTACTGCAGGAATTTAAACAGCTACGTAATCGTAATACAGTGTTGTCTTACTATTATTATTAAACTGTACTGTAACTGATGATTGTAATTAAACGGTTTTGAATTGTTAGAAGGGACCTTATGCTAAATTTGAAGACTAATAAGTGATATATGGGAAAAAATTTTATACGATTATATCTTCGTACATGTATCATAAAGAAAAATTACGTTTTTTGTTTGTTTGTTATTAATTATTTAAATAATTGCAGCGCCTAATAAATTATTTAATTATTTTTTTCTTTATTGATCTTGCAATCTCATCATAATTGTTGGATACTACTAGTACCCAAAATACAAATAATTATTATTATCATAAATCTTGCAATCGCTGTACGTGTCGTAACTTTCGTTTCCGTGCGGTTTTAATCATCTACTCTTTCTTAAATTTTTAGATTATATAAAACAGTGCTTTAATTTACTGTACGTAAATATATGTTTCTTTTTAACGTTTAAAATAAGCTTAAAATTTGATCAATTTACCTTATTTCATTTTAATAAAATTTCATTTTGAAGTATATATTTCTACGTAATTTGTCTCTTCTGTTAAGCGTATGTCTATGTAATTTACCATAACAAAACTGTATATTATGTTCCAGATTATTTTCCATAATAAAACTATATTATGTTCCGAAAAAAATGTTTTTTTTGTCAGGCTGGTTTTTCTAATATTTGTTTCTTGTACTATTGAAGTGCTATTAGAGATTGTAATAATAAAGTTAATAACACATAATTTAACGTTGGAGGGGAAAATATTTTTTTAATTATTTGTTTTACTTAAAATTTAATTTCTAATCTCGATTTTTTTTTCTATAAATACCATAAGGAAACTAACAACAACTAATAAATATTACTATAAAATGCATATTGGAAGTAATAAATCTTTACGTAAAATAGAATTTCGCTGAATTTTACTTCTCGGGTAAACTTTCCAATTGAGTACAACTGTGCAATAAAAGAATAAGTGTTTTTTTTACATAAAAGACTTAACGTGAAATGCTGTAGTGTATTTGTATTCATTATAAATTTAAGTTTATTCATTATGTTGTCAACTGAGCGTCTTTTGAATCCGCTTCATATTATCTTACACCGGATGACATTTTCATATTTTGAGTTAGTATCTTGTTGTAATATGTTGATTTGTATTTTTATTATTATGAAAAAATTATTAAAATTAGCAGTGATTTTCTGTGGCAACTTTATTCTGCATAAGATCAGTGGAAAAGTCTTTTAAATGAAAAACTAGAGAATCCGTGCTACTCTACAGCATCGTAAATAAATTAACCTAAGTTATAATTTTAATGTATAGATACTGTGTGGTTCGTAGACACTATTAGGTGTGCGTTGACAGTTAGATTTAATCTCCTCATTTTTAAATGATTTTTCGTTGTATAGGACAACATACAATTAATTGTCCATGGAGGTTTCTAAGTGACTTTTATTATTAAAAACAAGAAACGCTAGCTTACGTTATCCTGAAAAAAGTCATTTATGAGAGCTGTACGTGTTCATTTCAAGATTACTAGAATTGTCTTTGATACTAAAAAAGCTAAAAGAAACTTTAAATGGGAAGCTTCTCTATATTTTAAGAATATCTAAAATATGATATCCTCATTTTTGATGTTCTGTACATTTTTTCCAATATGGTGTCAAACATAAATTTTTAATCGGTAACCTCTACTGTTTTTGACGTTTTTAGTAGAAAATAAAATTTCTAATTGTTGACAGATCTTTCTAAACCAAATCCTTTAATAGTATATTTCAAAAAGATAAAGGTGTCCGCTCTTTGGGAAAACCTTTTAACATATCTTCTATTTTTTATGGAATTTTACAGGAGAATAAGGTATTGTAGTTTTTCTCTTGTGAATTTTTTAAATTTATAACCGTACAGCCGAATAAAATAAAACGGGTGAAAGATATTAATTAATAGTAAAAGATATTAGTTAATAGGGGAGAAAGTGAAAGACCTATTTGGCGTTTAAATGAAGCTTTTCTAACGTTTTAGAAAAAAATAATACCAGCAGAAATTTAGGTAATTTCGTTCGTTTCCCAAGCTGTTATCTATCTTTCATACATTTAACCATAGGTTAAGACCTTTTACAAGTTATCAAATATTTATGAATGGGTTTTGAAAACATTCTCGAAATTTTCAGTTGTCTAATTTAAAAAAAAAATTATTTATTCTCCTATTATTATTTTACTTTCAAGGTTTTATTATTCATTTTATCTTATGATTATGGTGCTGAATTACAGCAGACACAGTAGGTAGATTAAATAAATAGAGAAAACTGGAAGGAAAAAGACTGTGAAAATTGAAAACATAAACAAGCGTTGTGTTATTGAAAGAGGAATTACAGTGGTTTAAAGAAAAATCCTATTTGGAAGAAATAACTATTAAAGTTTCTGAACGAAAGACGCATTCAGTTAAATAAAATAAAAATTAAGTAAAAAAAAAATTTCATTCTCATCAATACATAAAAATGTTGAATAGCCAAAGAATACAGTAATGCTAACAGCGAGCAAAGGTAATGCTATCTCATTCTTCACGATATTTTTAAACAGAGTTCAGATGAATAAATTTATTGTAGAGTTATGTAAACGTAAATGAATTATTCTGATAATGAAGAAAGAGAAAGGAATAGGATTATGTTCTCAATTGGTGACTATAAATAATTTTATTTTTAAACATTGTTTAAAAAAAAAAAGTTTCTTACCACCTCGCAGTATTTAAAAAATACTTTCTTAATTATTATCTTAAAATATTATACTATTTATAATGTGTTCATAAAGATATGGCCGTCTGACTCCTACCTGAAAAATAAATGGTTCTTATAAATTTACTCGTGGTATTGTCTCGGTTATTAAAAACAAAACAAAAATTACTCAATATTTTTAATTCATTCTTTTCATGAATCTCAATCCCAGTTAATGAAATAATATGTTGTTTTAGGAAAATTAAAATAAGCCGAATCTACTCTGCAAAAAAAAAATCTATCGTTTTAAAATTTGTATTTCTATCCTATTTTGAATGTATGAAATTAGGTCTATCAAAATTGAAAATATCTTAGATGTTTAGTTCAGAATATCTCGTTATCTGTAGACAGAAGCGTTATTTTTCTGTTTGAAATGTTTATTGTTTGTTATCAACATATTGATTGTTATATACATTACCCTTGATTCCAAAGTGTTAATTTTGTTGGAAGTAAAGATCGGTGTCAATTTCTACAATGGATTCTTCTATTTCTACAATGGATTCTTCTACCAATGCCAATTTCAACTAATAAAATTAAAACATCTGATATTACAACAGTTTTCCAAACTCCTTTTCCATGTATACTGGTTAGTCTAAATAGTGATTCAATTAGGTTTTCGTTTAGATTGTGAAATATGTCAGCGTTAGGCACTAAGGACTAAAATAATGTATTTTAAATTGAATAATTTCAAGCAGTTAAAAGATATAAAGGAATTAATGATTTCTTTAAAATTATTATGACTTTTAATAAAATTTGTTCATAAAAACTGTTTAAGCTACTTGGAATAAATCTTAAATATATTTATCTAAAAAACAGGTAAAAAGAAGGGAAATACTACTAAAATTATATTATTAAAGAAATTTGAATTCTAAAAAAGAGTGGTGACTGGTATAAATAGTATTATTATTAAAAATAAACAGATTTATAACTTTTTTTGCTTCTCATATGAATTAAATATACTCGTATTTTGAAAGTTTATGTACAAGAAACATACTTGTACTATTATAGATTTTTAATTATGTTATGAAATATTGTTTAAATCGTTTTAACAAGCAATATCTTCCGACCTCAGATGCGGAGAAAAATAAAAATGGAATAAATATTTACAGGTTTATAATATTCACATTCTTATAGTTATGTTTACATTAAAATCGGGCCGTTTTATGTGTTAAACATGGTAGATACGTAAGAATTTTATGTGGTAAGAGATATTCTTTAAGATGTAATTTACAGGATGTACATCCGAATGTAAAGTGTACAGCTAACACAGAGTACAGAATGTACTCTAAAATCTGGGAAAACTCGATCGGTGTGCTTGCCTTAGTTGACAAAATGTTATCAGGTGGCGTGTGTAAATTACTTCATAATAATAGCTACAGTATATTTTCAGGTCAGTACTTTAGAGAAATACTAACGAATTGAAAAAGTAGAACTTAATCGTATATTCTTAAAAGACAACGCTAATTTATTGTCTTTTTTTTTTTTTTAATCTCCGGGACTACCGTTAGGTGAGATGGATGACAATGTAGCGTGTGAAAATGCCATGCCTAACCGGAATTCGAACTCGGGACCTCCGGATAAAAGTCCGAGACGCTACCACTCGCGCCTCCGAGGCCGGCTAAGTAACCATCTAAACTAATATCACATGTAAATTGTTAATTTTACACGAACTAAATCTTTCTTTATTCAGCTAATCTTTATTCAATAATCTAAAACTACATTCTACAGCTTTACATACGCTATTCACAGGTTTACATTAATAATTCACAGTTATTGCATTAGGGTGTTTACACTCTAATGCGATAATGTACCTATTCAACTAAATAGAACTGGATCATCGGAGAAAATATATGACGTAATAATCCTAATCTTCACCATCAAGATCCTCCTTCATTCCAACTTCCTGCTTGAAGATTTCTTCATACTAAGAGTCAACTTTATTCTAAAAAGGATAACATATATATTTTAGTTTAGGAGTAGGATAACGTTCTAATTTATTTTGTATGATTTAAAATATATTTTTGTTGCAAATTAATTTTAAGAGAATTTTCCAAACCTTTCCAAACAAATTATTCAGGAAAGCATTTAACTTACACAGCATATGTATAATATCAATACATAATAAACGACACAAAATACATAAACCTTTCTTTACCGTTCATCTCTGCAAATTATTTACATGGAAACTTATATGAGATCAAACACTGTGCAAGTGTATAGGACTATGGTTGACTATGGTCACAACTCCCGTGCTGTTTCCGCCTTGAAGTCTTCAAGTAAGGCAGGCTCAGCAAGCCCGTTCTTTATCTCCATGGACACATTTTTTTGTCTACCTGTAACGGTGACCATGTTCTTAATAATTGTTTTGCATCTTTGCAGATGTTTGACAGCGCTTCCTTCCAAGATATTTCCGTAATAAAAATCAGTATCTTGGCTGTTCACCATTATACCCAAGATGTTATTATAAAAGTGATATATAATACTTTATTCAATTATTTCTATTTAATTTATATAATTTTGTAATTAATTACCTTGTTTTATTTAGTTAAACAATAAAATAATAATAATAATGACAATCACAATGATAATTTTAAACAAAATTGGAAACATAACTCTTTAAATATCACTTACGACTCTATGAATTACAGTAGATCAAAAGATTTACATGTTTCGTTGACCAATATAGTAAATTTACTGCTTTAGCGTTTGCCATTCAGTCATTGCAAATAGAATCCACCACATTCTGGTTTGCTATGTTTAACTAATCCTCAAGCATTACGTAACTCATCCACTGATTCCAGATATTCGCTCATTGGTTTCTATGTTAAGCAGCCGCAATAAATGTGTAAGTTTCTGCTGGGTTCCTACCTATGTACTAATTCCAAACGATAAAAGAGCCGTTATATCCGCTAAGGAAATTTGCACCAGACCAGTCTAAACAAGAATATTATTCATTTTAATTATGAATGGTTTAAACACTGTTTGAGAATCGGGTAATGGGTTGAGTAGTTGATGTTGAAGGCAAAACATATATTAAAGGAATAACATATGTATTGCCAAGGGTGTTATGAATTTGAAACAGTCGCTATGAAGTTGTTCTTTCATCGTTTGCATTCAGGTTCACGCATAAATTCCGTAGATAAATGAATGAATTGATTTAGAATTGATCTCATTTTATATTATAATTTGGTAAGAATGAACCATCTTTAAAATTCCTGAAACCAGTATTAGAGATGTTCGTGTCATTTTAATATCATGTAACGAATAGAGTAGCTTCTAGAAAGAATAAAGAAAGTGAAAATGAAGGAAAAATCTAGAAAAGACGACAAAGGGATTCTTTCTGAAAAGGACAGAAAAGTGTAAAAGGTGCAGACAATGAAAATTATTACGATTGAACAATCAAACGGACGGTAACTGGTAATACAGGTCAGGAGATATAAATACTGCCGGAGATCAGCGGATTGACAGTTACGACTTTGAGTTCAGTTCAGTGTACGATAAAAGCGGTACATTGTGCGGGAGCATTAGTGGTGGAAGTAAGTGTTTGGTAACAAACGATTGAAGAGTGTCACGAATAATCAATTTTGGACAGTGGTTGAAAACAGAAAGTAGTTTGGTGAGTTATTTGTGAAGAGGAATGAAAGTGACATTATTCTATTCATTTATAAAGTGTAGGATAGTTAATTTGTATCAGTAAAGGTGAATAATACTTGTATAAAGTTAGTTGTATTTAATTTGAATTGCTATTTTGTACGTTATAAGTTATTTAAAGTAAAATATTGTATTTATAAGAAACTTTTACGTGTGCTACCTCTCAATAACTTTGTCGAATTGCGACCACGCAACAACACTTTTAGTCCGTTGTCGATTTTTATGGGGAAGCTTTACATACCTACCACAGTTAGATGTTGATTCATGTAATATGAATATATACATTTACGCGCGTGCGTGTGTTTGTGTTATCCGCAGATCGATACACTAACACACTCAAACATATATCAATTTTGTTTTTAATTTTATATTTGTCTTCATATAATTTTTTCCCCCGATTGATGGATACCTATCTTAGTTTGATTCTTTCTGCTTGTGCGAATTCCTTTACATCCCCTAATTATGGTTCCATTGGCTGTATATTGTACTCACAAAAAGAAAAAAACTGATATATCTTTTATATTACCTTTAATCTTTTTTTCTTCTGAAAATCTGCATTGCTTTGTAATTGACCAGAAGTAAGAAATTTTTTGAATCTTGACTCTTGAGCTGTAATGAATTATCCGGTAATTTGCCGCATAAAAAAGGCTGTTCAAGATATTAATAATAAAAATAAATTAACAATGAAAAAACTTCAAATACGGTTCAAGTTAATGTGGATCCAAGTGCGTATTATATTTTCACGTTATTTTATATATGAATATATTGGGCATATAATTAAAATTGTTTTGTCGTATTAAAAAAAACAAAAAAAGGAAAAAAACACTCAAATTAATGCTAGTCTATCAAAAATATGTTTTAATAAACCCATCGATGTATAATCATAAAAAATGAATAATGAGGAAACGTTAAAAGAAACAAAATAATAAAAGGAAGAGTAAGTAAGAAGAATTTGTCGGGCAAATAATTAGTTAAAAAAAGAGAAGAGAACGAATGAAAGCCAACGTTGAAGAGTCGAGCGGTTCTTTACAATTAGTCATCTCATCTCGTTTCATTCGAAAAATTACATACAAAGAGAAAAAAAAAATGCTAAGAGGTAGACATACAAATAATACAGCCTACTCTATCTAGCGAAAGCATGAAGTAAAGCTGTAATGAACATAAAAACGAGAAAAGTATGTTAAAGAAAACTGAAAGAAAACGATGGATAAAGGAAAAATAAGAAATAAAAGAACATAGAGGATGAGACTCGACGCTGTTGGTCGTAACACGACGAAACTTAATGAAAAACATGGTAAGAATATTGAAGGGCCACAGTAGCTGTTTCTTCTTTAACCACTCCTCATATTTATGCGGCTTATTTTAAATTTTATTAAAATGAAGCGCTGTAAAATAATAATAATAATATAATATCTGGAAAATAACATTAGAAAAAAGTACTGAAGAAAGCAATTGCATTTTCATTTTCACTTTTAGATAAACTCTAGATACTTGTCACATTATTAGAGCAGTGTGATCTGAAGGATTTTATTCTTCGTGTTCTGTATTAAATTAAACAGGATGGTATAAAACCTATCTACAGAACTGCTGAATTTAAATTAATGTTAACATGTAATTGGTTCAAATCATTGCAAAATGGTTATTAGAATTATACATAAAATAAAAATGCGGACCTAAAATTACCCAAAGTTATTTTTTACTGATCGATCAATTGATGGGTTATTATCTGCTAAATGATCAACACGTTTACAGAAGAGACTGGTCAAGTAAACTGTCAATAATGAAACCGATACGCTACTTAAGTTCGCGTTGTACTAAACTCTTTAAATAAAATAATATTAAAAAAAACAAAAGTTCTACATTTCATGTATATACGATTAAAGTTCACATCGTTGTATTTATTCCCAAAAAATGATGTAAAACACTTAAATATTTAGTAATTATTTTGCTTATAGGAATTTTACTCGTGATGAAGTAGACGTCGGGAACTACAATCACACGGCGATTAAACAGCACCTATGCTCATCTTTCCTATGTTTATTTATAAAACCGATTTAATTTTATCAAAACACCATAAATCAAACACTGTTTTTATTTTGTAGCTTCAGTTAATAACTTTTTTCCACTATTATATCTGAGCATTGTGGTACTGTTAAAATTGTTTAAAAGATACGATACACATAACTGATAATAATTTATAATTGTAGCCTACATAAAAGCATAAAAAAGTTTTACTTTGGGAGAGCATATCTCTTTTATTAACCTTTTGGTGAAAAAATATATTATAATTTTTTTTTATAAAATTGAACTCAAAACTTGTAAACATTTTCCTGATCTTTATACTTACAATTATTATTATTTTTTTTTTAAGTGCATCATTTCTTATCCCCATGGGAGTCGGACAGGCAAGTAAGCCTTAACACAGCTGCAGGGTGTGTCTTCGTCTCAAACTGTCTCGTTGAGAACTAATGTTCCTCCCAGGCAGCCGGGACTCGCTCTTTTGGTAATATGCCATGACTGTAATGAGAGGACCCCAAGGACCCCCAGAGAGATCTTCCACCGGAACTACTTTCGTACTTTACTCCCCCAAAATCCGAATCTGCAAGGGAGTCCCCGCCCGATCATTGAGGGTGGGACACCTAAGTGGCCCACCCCTCCTGACGGGGCTGTCACAACCCTAAATTCATTCCAAGATTGAAGAGGACAGGATTCATTTCCGGGCGCCGGCCCTGAAGCCACGGCCCTCAAAAGCGTGCCACAGGTATTGCAGTGCGAACACTTAGCCTCCGTTGTACAGTCCTTACGAAGGTGCCCCTTAGCCCCACAATTGAAACATTGCTTTCTTTTGTCAGGACCGCCGCAGGTCCCCGCCCGGTGCCTTCTACCCGAACATCGATAGCAACGTTCTTCGTCGGACCTCCTGGACACCCGACAAGACACCCACCAGACTCTAATTTGGCCAACCTTCTATAATTCTGTCGCCAGCAGAGGAGGGACTGCCACCGTTGCCACTTTTGTTTCGCCATATGACGCCCTCATGGAGAGGACATCACCAACAGTCTTGCGTATCTCACGCACCAAATCCTTTTCTGAGGTAAGGGCGTCAACGTCCTTAATGAGTAAATGTACCCGTCGTGACTAAGGTGCCTTCACCCTTGTCCAATGTTTGTTGCCTTAACATGGTAGCCATATTTCCTGTGTCTTGGACCCGCATGTGAAGGTCCTCCCCCTGTCCTCTTTGCCGACAAGATGTTCGCATCATCCGACGACACAGTGTTTCGAACCGTTCGGAGAAGGTCCGCGTATGATCATTCCGCCACCTTCACTACCACAGTCGCGGTAGGAGCCCCTCTGATTTTTTCGCCTGGGGTCGACTCCTCTTAACCCCCAACGAAGACATCATAATGCACGAAGCTTAGTGGAACTCCTTTGGGCCAAGTATTCAGCCACCTTCAGTTTCCTTCACTGCTCGGATACGTTCAGTTTTTTTTGTTTCTTTTTATACCCCCCTCCACTGAGCCGAACCCACAGTTAAGTATAACGCAGTCCAAGGGTGTGTACTTTAACTGTAATGGGCCTTCCCGCTCTCCAGTATATCAAGAGAAGATGTTTTGACAAGAGTTCGATTTATTTATTTTTAAAAAAATGCGATACATGTAGGTATTAAATAGGTATCAAATCCTTAAATAATATGATAATTGGTTTTAGAACAGCAACCATTCACATTAATTTTTCCATTCACGAAAATATATGTAAGAAATATTTATTAAAGCAGATTATAAATTAGCCTATCGTTCAAATTGTACTGCAGAATGGTACATTTACACACCATTGATTAATTTGTATTTAATAATAATAATGCCGCTCTTCTAGACGGAATGATTGGGATTCGGCCTTTAATCCGAAGGCCCCGGGTTCGAATCCCGGTCAGGCATGTCATTTTTGATACGTTACAAATTTTAATATGGGCTAAATGACCACAGCAGTCGGGGACATACATTTCAGAAAAAAAAATTGTTGTTATCTATGTATTATCTGTGTATGTAATTTGTGTACTAGCACCTAACCCTATCGAATTACAATTATTAGCTTAACTTTAGAAGTAAACAAAAACTTTAAAATATGATTCTGATTGTTAGTTTAATAAAAAATGTTGTAGAAAAGTATTTTTGACTAAAGTCGTTTTCTTGATAAATGTTTTAATATTTTTCATTATATTTTTTATCAATACACGTAGCCGCAGGAAAAATAATACATGCACTGTCGGAAAGTTCACTGACATGAAGAAAAATTCATAAAAGGAAGTATCAGTATTTCAGCATTACTCTGGACTAACTCGTAGAACGTTGAAGTGATTTTTCCTTATATTTTAGTTATTAAGACGATTTTGGTAGGTTGAGCACGATAATACAGGAGTATACTTACTATCGGAATACTAATGTTTCTTTTAAAATAATTATTTTATTGTGGACGTGTCAAATAAAACTATGATATCTTAACATTTATGTTAAGATATCCACTAGATATCCACTAAATCCATTTAGGATCGGGTAAGATCACAATATGATGACTTTGTTTTACAAAATCATTCAGTAATGCTATTGTTAAAAAGAAAGGATGTTAAATACCAGTATTCATGAAAAAAATGAGCGATGTAATTTTAAAAATGTTCTTCTTTTGCTGTTCGTTTGGTTATTAGCAAAGGCAGTAAATTTAAACCAACTGAATTCTAGATGTTCCTGCTGAATAAGTTACCTATCACGCTAATTTAGCTATCACGCTAGGTTTCCTTTTATGAGGAAACATTTAATAAGCAAGAACAGTAATATTCCTTTTCATTGAGTAACACTTATTAAAGAATATTCATGGAAACCATTAAGCAGGCATTAAACGAATCGATGAATGATTAGTAAATTATTTTTTTATTTGATTGTCAATACCACTTGTCCTGATCACTACACAAGTAGTTGTTATTTTTATTAGTATTGTTTATTATGATTTGAAATTTAAATTTTAGAATTTTGAGAACGGTTTTCGTTACTTTTGGTTTCATTACTTACTGAAAACCAGTCAAAGTTTCTAGAAATTTCCAGGTGAAAAATTTGAAGGTATTACTAACGTACTTACATCTTATCTTCATTAGATTTAAAAATACATTATTCTATGTTTGTTTTTGTAATTTAGATAGGGTTTTATGATAATAAGTAATCTAATCTTTTAGTTTCGAATTCCAAAAAGGACAAGAGTCAGAATTAAAGATTGTTTATGGACAGCTCTTAGAAAAATTATCCCCCACTAACGCAAGTAAGTCAATTTGTCTGAAGACTAAAATTTTGTGATTGTAAATACATTATCACTGTATTAGTATTCATTTAAAATGTTGGGAAAATATTTTATGTATAATATTAATATATAAACAAATAATTATATATATATATATATATATATATATATATATACATAAACAAATAAAGGCAATGAATAATGACGAATTGACTAATTAATCAAATGAGAAATCAAAAATCGTTCGCGGACAACTGTCTATGGTGACTAAAGAATTGAGAAATTTGGTTTCAAATTTTATTTTATATAAAAAATTGCGGGTAAATTTTGGGTAGCGAAATGCGTGGTAAATAGATTCTTTGAAGAAATTAGGAGTATAAGAAATAGTGAATGAACGGTCTTTATTTAAGTGAGAGAGCAAAGAATTTCGTATATTTTACTGGTCTTGAACCACGTATCTTATCATATGAGTTGAAAAAAGGAAGAGACAAAGACAGAAAAAAAATTTTTAATTTAATTTTTTTTTGTAATGTCGATCTGCTAAACGAGAAACACAAATGGCATATATTTTAATAAATTGAAACAGAGATGCAGGCCTAATCATATGAAATATTCAATATAAAAATAATAAGATGTATTTTTATTTTAGAATAAGTGATTAAGTAACTAAGTCGGGTAATGAATAAGAGCTTTCGTAACGTTAGCTGCATATTTGTGGTATTTTTTTTATCTAATTTTCTTTACGTAGGACCGAGTATTAGAAAAGGCTTACGGCAGAGGATCGAACTAAGCGGCTAGGTTTACAATTCGTTAAAATGAAAACAAAAAAGGATTTAGTTATAATCTGATTGAACAGAAGAAATCTTCCTTTTAAATATAAATATATCCCAGTAAATATTTTTTTCGCTCTTAAATAGAGACAAGGGATATAAGTTACGTTAAAAAACTAGATTGGCGATAGCTGTATTAGTAGTTGAATTGCTGAAACGAAAGAAGTAATTCTACCGTTGATTTTTTTCCTTTTCCTTCCCCTACCTTTTGAGAGAAACATTAGTTTCATACTCGGGTAGGTTTAAAATACTAAACCGCTAAAGAAAGAACTGAAAACAATTCCTTGCATGCAAACCGGAAACCTCAACGATTAAAAGAAAATTACTCAGTACCTGATACAGAGGTTGCCAGTGGAAAACAAAAATAGAAAAATTAGTGCTTTCTAAAAGAAAAAGGCAAAAACACAAAAGAACACCATAAAAGAACACCCCTTTATAATTCATACTCTTTTTCTTCACGGGTACGTAAGAATGGGAAAATGCTTCCTTAACTGAGTTTTAAATAGATTTAACAAGTCGTATAATAAAATGAGACAGTTGGTCACTGAAAAAAAACCTTCATTAAAGGAAGGTTTACATATATTTCTTAAAGAATGTTTGATCTTGTAATTATCTGAAACAGGTTTATAAATATTGGTAATGCAGTTTTTTTTATGTAAAAAGTGTTTATTGATAGAAGATCCTTTAGAATAACATTATAATGGGACTCTTATTAAAGGGTAGATATTACATTGCCGGGCTCCGTGGCGCGAGTAGTAGGGTCTCGGCCTTTCATCCAGAGGTCTCGGGTTTGAACCCCGGTCTGGCATGGCATTTTCACACGCTACAAATCGTTCATCTCATCCTCTGAAGCAATATCTAGCAGTGGTCCCGGAGGTTAAAAAAAAAAAAAATTTGGAATGATTATAATTTCGATTATCACTGTTGCTGTCATTATCCAACATTACGATATATTCGGAAATTTTAACAAAATAACTTATTGCTAACGATAATAATCAATACACAACGATTTTTTGATGCAAAATTGATTGGTGTTGGCTTCAAAATTATCGGTTTTAATTTTTTAATCTAATACATGAAAGAATTATAGTAATATAGTAAATAATAAACATTATAAATGTATTTAAATATTTTAGTATAAAAAAATCTGATGTGGACACCACATGACCTCCATGTATGCCTAATAAATTACATATACACATTTTTATAAGTACATAATATTTTATTTCACTAATAACTTCTGATTTATTTCATTATTTTTTATTGTTATTATTGAATTATTATTTATTGTAATCATTTTTTTATAATCAAAGGTTAATTTATTAATAAATCAATACATTTTAATTAAAAAAAAAAAAAGGTTAAAAAAGAAGTAAATGAAGTAGGATTCAAAGCGATTGCCTTCCTCTTGTAGAATCCAAATATTTCATTAATTAAAATTTTATTTGCAACTCTGGAACCAATGAAAATAAGTACCACTTATGATATACCGTTGAAAAGCGCTCAATGAGGGCTGATTACTGCAGTTAAGAAAAAGTACAAGGAAGTAAAAATGTTAAATTCAAGGACCGTAAACAAAGTAACTAATCGCTAAACGAAGATTTCTTTTGATCGTGTAAATTTCTCGTTTTTTAGTAGATATACAGAAAAGTAATATTGAATAATACAGATATAACGGGAAAAAATTTATGAAACTGTTTTAATGAAATTAAAGGAAAAAGGTATTTTACTTTTGAGTTACGATAATATAATACATATATATTATACATGTATTATATTATCAAACTATTTTAAATGGGTTATCAGTGATTTAAATTTTGGAAATTTTCGGTATTTTTATGGCAAAATGTATTATTACTGGCAGAAGACTGAGGCAGAAATTAAGATCCTTCTGACGGTACAGAGTCTACGGTTTTAATAATTTCTCAATAAACATTACAAGTTCGTACTGAAGAGTAAATTTAAACACCAGTTTTAAATGCTGAAATTTCTGTATACTATAAAAATTAAAAAGAAACATATAATAAAAAAGTTATCAGAAGAATTAAACTTCTAAATAATTTATGTAAACAAAATAAATTAAAGATTTACAATTTAAATTTATGAATATTAAATTGCTTGTTAGCAAATAAAACGAAATAATTAAAAAATGTACAGTCATTTCTAATTTTATAGTCTTACACTTACTGAAATTGTTCAGGATGTTATCCATCACTATTTGCACGTAGTATCGCTAGATTTAAAATTTATGGTTTGTGTAATACCAGAGTTTTTTTTTTCATAACCTTAGAAGCTTATCCTCCTCTATGAATCATGAGACCTTGCCGTTGGTGAAGGGGCTTGAGTGCTCAGGGATACAGAGTAGCTGGACCGAAGGTGCAACCATATCGGAGAGGTATCTGTTGAGAGCCAGACTAAGGAATGATTCCTGAAAGAGGGCAGCAGCTCTTTCAGTAGTTGTTAGGGGCGTGAGTCAGGACGACTTAAACGGCCGTATCAACATCACTCAGTCCTCTGAGTACTGCGCAGCTGAAAGCAATGGAAAACTACAGCTGCTTTTTTTTCCAAGAAAATGTGGCTCTCTGCATTTTCACATACCAATAATGGAGGCGCCTTCCTTGGTAAAATATTCCGGAGGTAAAATAGTCCCCCGTTCGGATCTCCGGGTGGGGACTACTAAGGAAGGGGTCACCAGAAAATTAAAAAATAACATTCTACGAGTCGGAGCGTGGAATGTTAGAAGCTTGAAAAAGGTTGGTAGGCTAGAAAATTTAAAAAAGGAAATGGGTAGGACAAATGTGGATATAGTAGGAATTAGTGAGGTTCGGTGGGAAGAGGAAGGCGACTTTTGGTCAGGTGATTTTAGAGTAATTAACTCAGCGTCAAATAATGGGCAGGCAGGAGTAGGTTTCATGATGAACAAGAAGATAGGGAGGAGAGTGGAGTATTTCAAAACGCATAGCGATAGAATCATTGTAATAAGGATAAAATCAAAACCTAAACCGACAACGATTGTTAACGTCTATATGCCTACAAGCGCCCATGATGATGATGAGGTAGAGTGTGTATACGAAGAGATTGATGAAGCAATTAAACACGTAAAAGGAGATGAAAATTTAATAATAGTTGGAGATTGGAATGCAAGCATTGGAGAAGGCAAGGAAGGAAATATAGTGGGTGAATACGGGCTGGGCAAAAGGAATGAAAGAGGGGACCGACTTATAGAGTTTTGCACGAAGTATAATTTAGTAATTGCCAACACCCAATTTAAAAATCATAATAGAAGAATATACACTTGGAAAAAGCCAGGCGATACTGCAAGGTATCAGATAGATTATGTCATGGTTAAGCAAAGATTTAGAAATCAACTCGTGGACTGCAAAACTTACCCTGGAGCAGACATTGATAGCGACCATAATTTGGTGATAATGAAATGTAGATTGGGGTTTAAAAACCTGAAGAAAAGGTGTCAGATGAATCGGTGGAATTTAGAGAAGCTTGAGGAAGAGGAGGTAAAGAAGATTTTTGAGGAGGACATCGCAAGAGGTCTGAGTAAAAAAGATAAGGTAGAAAATGTAGAAGAAGAATGGGAGAATGTTAAAAAGGAAATTCTTAAATCAGCAGAAGCAAACTTAGGCAGAATAAAGAGAACTGGTAGAAAACCTTGGGTTTCAGACGATATATTGCAGCTGATGGATGAACGTAGAAAATATAAGAATGCTAGTGATGAAGAAAGTAAAAGGAACTATAAACAGGAAGTGCAAATTAGCAAAAGAAGAGTGGATTAAAGAAAAGTGTTCAGAAGCGGAAAGAGAAATGAACATTGGTAAAATAGACGGAGCATACAGGAAAGTTAAGGAAAATTTTGGGGTACATAAATTAAAATCTAATAATGTGTTAAACAAAGATGGTACACCAATATATAATACGAAAGGTAAAGTCGATAGATGGGTGGAATATATTGAAGAGTTATACGGAGGAAATGAATTAGAAAATGGTGTTATAGAGGAAGAAGAGGAAGTTGAGGAGGATGAAATGGGAGAAACAATACTGAGATCTGAATTTAAGAGAGCATTAAAAGATTTAAATGGCAGAAAAGCTCCTGGAATAGACGGAATACCTGTAGAATTACTGCGCAGTGCAGGTGAGGAAGCGATTGATAGATTATACAAACTGGTGTGTAATATTTATGAAAATGGGGAATTTCCATCAGACTTCAAAAAAAGTGTTATAGTTATGATACCAAAGAAAGCAGGGGCAGATAAATGTGAAGAATACAGAACAATTAGTTTAACTAGTCATGCATCAAAAATCTTAACTAGAATTTTATACAGAAGAATTGAGAGGAGAGTGGAAGAAGTGTTAGCAGAAGACCAATTTGGTTTCAGGAAAAGTATAGGGACAAGGGAAGCAATTTTAGGCCTCAGATTAATAGTAGAAGGAAGATTAAAGAAAAACAAACCAACATACTTGGCGTTTATAGACCTAGAAAAGGCTTTCGATAACGTAGACTGGAATAAAATGTTCAGCATTTTAAAAAAATTAGGGTTCAAATACAGAGATAGAAGAACAATTGCTAACATGTACAGGAACCAAACAGCAACAATAACAATTGAAGAACATAAGAAAGAAGCCCTAATAAGAAAGGGAGTCCGACAAGGATGTTCCCTATCGCCGTTACTTTTTAATCTTTACATGGAACTAGCAGTTAATGATGTTAAAGAACAATTTAGATTTGGAGTAACAGTACAAGGTGAAAAGATAAAGATGCTACGATTTGCTGATGATATAGTAATTCTAGCCGAGAGTAAAAAGGATTTAGAAGAAACAATGAACGGTATAGATGAAGTCCTACGCAAAAACTATCGCATGAAAATAAACAAGAACAAAACAAAAGTAATGAAATGTAGTAGAAATAACAAAGATGGACCACTGAATGTGAAAATAGGAGGAGAAAAGATTATGGAGGTAGAAGAATTTTGTTATTTGGGAAGTAAAATTACTAAAGATGGACGAAGCAGGAGCGATATAAAATGCCGAATAGCACAAGCTAAACGAGCCTTCAGTAAGAAATATAATTTGTTTACATCAAAAATGAATTTAAATGTCAGGAAAAGATTTTTGAAAGTGTATGTTTGGAGTGTCGCTTTATATGGAAGTGAAACTTGGACAATCGGAGTATCTGAGAAAAAAAGATTAGAAGCTTTTGAAATGTGGTGCTATAGGAGAATGTTAAAAATCAGATGGGTAGATAAAGTGACAAATGAAGAGGTATTGCGGCAAATAGGTGAAGAAAGTAGCATTTGGAAAAATATAGCTAAAAGAAGAGACAGACTTATAGGCCACATACTAAGGCATCCTGGAATAGTCGCTTTAATATTGGAAGGACAGGTAGAAGGGAAAAATTGTGTTGGCAGGCCACGTTTGGAGTATGTAAAACAAATTGTTGGGGATGTAGGATGTAGAGGGTATACTGAAATGAAACGACTAGCACTAGATAGGGAATCTTGGAGAGCTGCATCAAACCAGTCAAATGACTGAAGACAAAAAAAAAAAAAAGAAGCTTATAAATATTTATTTCTAACGTTACACATATTTATTAAACATTTTTTAATACGCTAAAAGTCAGCTGTCCTTATAGGTAGAAGTCAATTTGGATGCTGTAATTCCCGGTCAAATTTAGCATTTTTTGTACGCAACAAAATGACATGTCATATTTATTTTCGCCAAAGTTTCAAACTTTTAGTTAAAATAGAGTAGCACTACACCGAGCTATATAAGATACAATGCTTCTTTGTCAAATTCTACTGATTAAGCTTAACTAAAAATTTATAAATTAAATAAGTCTAACAACAAGAACAAAACTATTTTAATAGTCTTAAAAAAACTGTTCTGTTGCAAAACTAAACCTATAAAAGCAAGGTTTTCAAAGTAAAAATATTTCAAAGGTTCTTTTAACCGTTTTTTATCGTAGATTATGGAACTCCAGTTCAGACAAATACTAACCATATACCTAAACTAGGTGTTAATCTAAACATAAGGAAAATAACAGTCAGCATCTGAAGCACATCGACTTTAATGCCATCACATCACTGCTAAACCAAGAAGTACAAGTTTTTCAAAATCTGCGTACCATGCAGAAAATTGTTTGAAATCCAAAGCTAGGAAAAAGGTAGATTTAAGAAAATCCTCACCTTAAATATTTCCAAATTTAATGAAGAAATTGTTTGGAAGAGATTCAAGCAGAATCTTTGTGGAATCGAAATGTTTAACGTTAATGCTGTAAATAAACAAGTTAGTTTTTGATTAGCCAAGAAATTTGTAGACGGATTGAGTGACAGCCTGCAGTACATAAGTAGTGTTTAATTTTTAAACCATTACTGGACTAGGATTACGTCAGTTTGTCACGATGTTGCCAAATCTCAAACAATTGATCACATTGTGAAGGACCCTAATCACATTTTTTATTAGAATCTTTTGAAAAGAGTTTATGAAAAGAACATTATAATATTTCTGATTAATTGCACGTAATGATAATCAGCGTTTAAATAAACGTTAGGCAACACTTTCGATGCATTTTTCCCCAATTGCTGTAGAAATCGCTTGTAACAAAAATCGGTTGTAACGAGCAAAACAAATTGGTTGGTTTTCTATATTATTAATGCACAGTCAAGTTTGTTTTAACGGAATAATAACTAAGTTAGAAGTTGGTTATGAGCAAATTTTTTTCTTCGAATAATAAGTTTGTTCCCCGAGTAATTAAAAACGTGAATAATTTTAAAATACAGGTACAAAAATTAAATATTAAACTCAGTACTGTATGTTTGTAACATTGAAAATTATGACGACATTGTTCGATTAGAATAGGAAGATAATGACTTTCCATAATAAGTGAAAGTTGGTAATAAGAAACAACCAGATGCAGTACTAAACCACTTACAGTTTTTTATTGGCTATTTCTGGATTCTGGAATATTTAATTCCTCCACTTTTATGAATACGGGTAATTTGGCAATCGGAAGTGAGAGTAATTTTACAGTCGTGTTCAGGTAGTCGATTCTTAAACAGGTTTGTTGTTGCTGTTTTGTGCAGTACATTCCTGTTTATAATTCGTGCTGAAGTTAGTGTATTTTCTGCTAACGTGTTGTGATATTTTTTGATAAATTTTTACGACACAGAAGTACTATCGGGCGTTGAAAGAAAAATTCTTTCAGTGTGAGACAAATTAAAAGTTATTGAGGAATTAGAAAACGGGCAACCTAATTCTGACGCTTGTAAAACTTACAGGGTTTCTACTTCTACTGTCTCAACGATTTGGAAGAACCGTGATAACTTATGTAGTTTTCGAAAAAAATCAGACTCGGGTAAAGAAAATAAGACTATAAAAAAAAACTGATTTGGACGAACCTCTTATTTCGTGGTTCAAACTGAAGAGGAGTGAAAACGTTTCCATAAATGGACCCATTTTGAAAATTCAGGCAGAAACATTTACTGATCAGACAGGATACAAAGGATTTGTTTGTGGCTGTGGTTGGCTGGACCGATTTAAAATCAGACATAAAGTCGTTTTTGCAAAAGTTTTTTTTTTAGTTAGAATTCGGAGCTTTATCAGCTAGTGAGAATCAGTCGATAGTAATCAACGATATTATCCAATTATCGTTAACTACTATTCTCCGAGTAGGGTGATTGGGAATTAATTTTTCAGATCCCCGTTTCACAAAATTATTTCTACATTAAATCATAAATATTATTTGTTGACGATTTCACGAGCTTATTCTGAAGCCTTTTGTTCTTAATTACGGATTTAAATTTTGCCAAAACAAGCCAAAAACAAAATTATTGCTAATAATAATAATAAAATACATAACCATGCATTTTTGAATACAGTTTAACGTTTAAACCAGAAAAACGTCATAAAAACTACGAAACGTAGAAATGAGTATTTAATTATTTATTATGTGCCTTTGTAACACAGCCCGAGTACCCTTACAGGACACTAAAATTGAAACTAAATTCTCGATAATTTCTTCAAAAATTATCGAGATAAGAAATTATACGTTTTCATTCTCTTGTTCGGAATGATTCGAGGTGATTGTTCCAAAATTTTAGCATGAAAAAATTAATCATCAATGTTAAAATAACCAAGAAGATATGTTTGCGAAAATAACTTGGTTAATTTTTTTAATCCAAATCGTGGAAAAAATTATTTTATTTATATATATATATATATATATATATATATATGTGTGTGTGTGTGTGTGTGTGTGTGTGTGTGTGTGTGTGTGTGCACAAAGGGGAGTAGAAAATAACATCCAAAAGTACCCAGTGCGTAGATGTAACCACAAAAGTCTCTAAAATTGAGCGATATAACCGTTGTTTATTTTTACTTATATATATAAAATTTAAAAAGTCAATAATGTGTTAATAATATTTCCGATTTTGGTTTGAGAAAGAACTAATTAATTACTTTGGACTGTTTAATTACAAAATTCCAGTTTTTATAATTATAACTCGTCGAAATAAAATAATTAAAAAATTTCTCGACTATAAAACATACATAAAAATTAATTAATTTTGTCGCTACAGAAACCGTGTTAGTAAATTCTCATTTATGTAATAGGAGTTATTGATGTAACACGTTGAACTTTTGGTTTTGTCTTTGGTCTGAATTTTAGTTAATTTTCTTGAGGGTTTTTCCCCTGCTATCCTACTGTTTTGCCAGAATCATAAGACAAACAAGTTAGGCTCGCGAAGGCGGGTGGGGATTTTTCACGCTTTATAAATATGATATTTTTACCGAAGTGTACATACAGGATCGTGTTAACTCACCTTTCTGTTGTAGGTAGGTCAATCACGTTTCCATTTAAACAACGATATATGCTCGCGTCGGTGGGTTAGATTTTAATTGTAGATCATTCATTGATCATTTTAAGCGTGCACTTCAGAAGGGAAGGTAAGGAAAGGAAAGAAAAAACGTACGAAAACGCTCTGCTTGACTTTGTATCATAACGTAAGTATCGCGCCTTGCCTGTCTTATTCACGTAGAATAACACATTTTACTGTAAAAAGGAATCCTGAGTTAAAATTACACTAAAGTACCGTAGTTTCGCATGGACGGGTGAGTATCGTACATAGCTTACAGTTATTTGGTGAAATACAGTAACACTTAATACAAGTAGGAACTCACACGCAGGGGCTCACCTGTCAAATGAATGAAATACAACTGTATTTTAGCAGGAAGAAGTAGTCGTATTCCTCACAATAATATTAAATGTTTTGTTTCAAGAAAACCAGTAAACACAAAAAAATATTCGAAGACATTGCACTAATGTATTATTTGAATTTATAACGATAACTTTTAAAATAAATGTTATTGATTACTATTATTGAAAATAAATATGTAAAAATATATAAACAAAATAAATTTACAATAAACTTGAGATAAATTTCTTATTCACTAATGATACAATAAAAAACTGAAAAAAATTACCTTAATTTATTCAAATATTTTTATTTATTACTAAAAACAATTACTCATTAAAAACCTACGGTTGATGTAGGAGTACAATGCTACCGAAGTAGCATGTGTATTAAAATCAGCGCCTGCTTCTCACAGCCAAGCTTGTATTTTCGTTCGACTCATTTACTACTGTATTATTTATTACTACTGTACTATTTATTACTGTAGTTATTTGTTTTTGTACAAATAACTACAGTAATATAGAATAGGCGGGCAGTTCCTCTAATTGGTTCCTTCCTAGTATTTGATGCATCAGCTAGATGCAGCCTTTATTAACCCGCCTTTATTAACGGAGTGTTTACTACTGTTTATCAGTATGTCACCTATTTTCATTAGTTTCAACACTGTTCAATACTGACGGATTCTGCTGTATTCTTCTTTAAATTTTTTTTACATAAATTTTTATTCTAGGTAAACAAAACTAAATTAATTACGACTAAATTAAATTAGTTATTATGTGTAATAATTAGAATAATATTAACTCTAACTTGTCATAAGACAAATAAGATAATAATGGTGAACGATAGTAATAAAAATAATTAAATACAATTCAACTATTCAGAATTGTCAGCTGTTATTTTTCGAGTCGGTATAGGACCCGATTAAATTTTTGTTAATGGTATCCTGCTGAATTTGTATTCCCATGTTACTAGTGTAATTCGATCGTTCGTAAGGTTCAGTTGATAGCACTGAATTAATATTTATTTAGGCTGGAAAACGCAGTTGCAGACTGATTCGAGAAATTCAGTATTAAAAATAAGATCTCTCTGTTCCTAATAAATAATTGCAGGATTATTGTTAGACGTAATTAGTTTTGCGTGGAATAGTTATTCTGTTACATGTAATAACACTGGGTGTGTTCGTTATGATCATACGCGTGGGTGCTTGAAAATTGTTTTCCGTGGAAAGATGAATTTATTACGGCGTAAATTTCTTATCAGATAGTTCTTTTAAGAGTAAACTCTTTTTCTATTAATACCTTTATAAATTATGAAGGTTTCCGTTAAATAAAACAATTTAAAAAATGATCTTTTCAAAAGCTGCATCTACGAGTTAAAAAAAATCGACATATTTTATCCGATACGGAACGTAAAAAAACGTTAAAGTGATCAGGCAGTTTTTATCACAATTTAAAAGTTAGTGAAAAAACTTCAATTAAAAAATAAATATTTGTTGTGGAACTGTAGAAAAATTCTTTGTATTTAATACTGTGACATAGTTGAACAAATTCTCTTTTGTTATCTTTATCTTGGCTGGTTGTTTTACTTATAGATCTCTTTCTATTCTGCACTTTCAATTTATTTCAATATACGAGTACTTATTACATGGACAACCTGCAATTATTCCCTTTATGTACGTATCCATCCTTCACCTTCAAATATAGTACTTTCCTTCTACATTTTTTGCTTTATTAAATTAACTGAAGATAGATGGCATTAATATAGGCAATGATCTGTATTGTAAGAATAGCTTATTACATACCCAAGTAGCTTTATAAAGTTTTTATTACAAAATGAAGTTACTAACCCATATAATTGTAAATATTCATCTATATTTCATCAAATTTCGATCATTAATTTTTTTAATTCTTCTGGGCTTTATCATTGTTTATGTTCCGCACTAAAAGGGCTGTTTATACATTTATATAATTCAGATTGATTTCCGAGTCCTTTTTTAATTTTACTAAAAGAAATTTCTTCAACCATATTTACGTATCTATGTGTATTTTAACGTTTAATTTACGTTTATCATAATTTTTTCATATTTTGTATCCCTTGTTCTACTTTTTACTGATTTAAAAAAATTTTTTAAACTTTTTTTGTGTTAACGTATTTTAAAATTCATAATTATTTAAAACGTATAAAAACATTAATAGATTAATTAAAACGTAATCATACATCATTTCAATTAATGACACAAATAATAATTATTTTTAAGAAAAGTTACTGGGAACTCTCGACTGATCCACAGATGGTGAACTTTCAATAAGCCAAGATTAAACATTCTCCAGTAAAATATTAATAAACAAAAAAGAAAAATCCATTGTTTATCATTTTTGATAATAATTTATTCATCACATTGAAAGCTTATGTGATGAATAAATTATGCGGTTAAAAAATGCCTGTGACCGATATTCGAACCCGGAAACTTTCGGATGAAAGGCTGAGCCGCTAAAATCCCACCATGATAGTCAGAAGGTATGATATTTGAACTATAGTGCAGGAGTTATTATTCACAGGCGAACATTTTAAAGACAGTGGTATAAATTAATTGTATTCCAAAGGCTGACTTTTATGTCTAGTACGACCCATTTAAATCGTACGAATATTATTATTGTATGATCAATAATATTTATACCATTAAAATTAAACGTAAAGGTATTTATACCATTAACTGAATTTAGTTGGGTATTTTTACAAGTAATATTTCATACATATCTAACTAATTAGGTAGTTATTTAAGGGTGAAACTTTTATTTTTTTCACTATCTTGTTGATCAGCAAGACGAATTTTGGATGAAACTTTTAATATAAATATAAAAAAAGACCGCTAACTTTTTAAAAATATGCAAATACGACACGCTAACAATGATTCTAGAGTATCATTCGTGATTATTAGTCAGGGATCAAGGAGTTGCAGAATGATTCTGAAAATTATTTCTGCAAGCACCTTCCCACTAGTTTAAAAAATTACGCATTTTAAATTTAATTTTTTAAAGTAAGAGTTTATCTGAATGAATACAGTTAAGGTAATTATTTTTTATTAAAAAGACTACATAAATTTGTCTACAATCAAGAAAGAACGGTTTAATTTACTAGCTCGTATAGAAATACAGAGGAACGACATAGGAGAAACATTTTAAGCCACAAGTGATAATAAATAAAGAACGCGATGCACAACAAAACATTATACATTAGTATTTTTTTTATTATGAGAGAACGAGGCAAATATACAGAATAATTAATTATTGTAAGACGACGACGCAGTGCTGGCCCATCTCCCAACCTTATTTTAACATTCATCCATTTTCCTATCCTATGAAACAATAGGCTTGTTTATTACAGTAACAAACAGTATTTTACCCTTTATGTCAGCTTATTACGCCACCATTCCATTCATTATTTGTGTTCATCCACAACAACATATTTTTCTTTTCGTTTCTTTTGGAATGCTATTAAATTTTGCTAAAAACGGGTAATTTATCTTTCACGAATTTCGCTTTATCTCTTGTTCAGTACAATACTCTTATATGGATTTTACGAGTGATGAAATAATTATTAGTAATATCATAAAATTATTTATTTTAAACATGTCCCTGAATCAGGAATTTTGTTATTTGAATTGTTTATAGAAATCACATGATGTTATGATAAATAAGAAAAAAATCAGTTTTTAAGATCTATAAGCAAATTATTTCCGGATGGAATGACTACAGAAGAAAAAACATTTACTGATGTGTAAATATTGCAAAATAAGTTAATATACATGATTAACGTAAAAATATTAGCGCAAAAAAAAAAACAACAGAAAAAAGGAAATAGAAATATTTGAAATGTGGTGATGGAGAAGGTTATAGTAGATTAAATAAATGAAGTGAAAAATGACAAAAATAATTAGGAGAGTAGAAACGAGAATAAAAGCTTAATCAGCAAAGCTATCTGAGCGGTATATGTAAAAGGAGAAGAAAATAGTGCTAGAAGATACAGTAGAAGGAGACAAAAACAAGATCGGAAAAGGATAAAAATATAGACGATCTAAAAGCAAGTGGGTAGCAAGCAATCAGGGTCTTAATACTTTAGCTCGGAGTAAAACAAAATAGAAATGGACATGATATAAGAATTTTTGTATTCTTTCTAGCCGAAAGCAAGTGATGATTATGATTTCCACATTACTTATAACACTCAAAACCAAAGTAATACAAATGTAATATGAATGCAAATGCATGATAATAAAAATAGTGTAATATATTTGTAGTTGTATATGTAAAATAGCGAAACAATATTTAGGTGTTTTTTTATATTTTGATTTGACAAGACTCTTTATTATTTATCATAGACCTATCGCTAAATAATTTGAGTACTTTTTGTTTATTGATATTTTATTTTATTTTCTAATTCACAGTTGTAGATTTGGAGAATGGTTTTATTTTTTAACCAATGAATAATCAGTATTTGAACAAAATATACTAGAATCGAAGTTCACACCTTTTCTGTTTAAATTCTATTCGGTCAGAGGTTATGATTATGAAAGATTTATAAAAGAGCACCTGACATGAACCGAAATGTTAAAATATTGCAGTATCTATTTTAAAAGATTATTCAAAACTATTTGAAATTATTAGTTGCTTTTTATCTCATCACATATTAACAAAACCTTATTGAATGAATTCATATAGAGTTGACTGACAGTTTTTCTACAGTTACTTTTTCCAGAAACTATATTTTAACTTTTATTTTATACTAAAAATTCAAAAATTTGGGAGTTAGCTCTACAAAAGTCGATCTTATTTGATTTCTATTAAAGTAAAATGTAAAAACTGCCAGTAATATTTTTCTGCTGTCTCTAAAGATGTTTTATTATACACGAATACGGAAATACATACGAAATAAAAAAATTAATACTTTTTTACTAAAATACGGTAAACAATTTTTTCAGAAAATTTGTTTATTTAAATGAATATTTTACCAAATTATCAAATAATATTTTTAAATGCGTGTCGATCCGATGAAAAATGCCTTTACACTAGTTTACAAAACGTTATAAACCAGTTGTTTATCATAACGCATAAACCAAACATTTGGGTCATAGATAATCCGATTATCTAATGGTTTTGATTTTAGGTCCTGCGAAAATCACGAAAAAAGAAACATTTTTCGGAACGAACAATACTTGTAATCTTTTCTTCTCTTAAAAACAGAAAATTCTCGAAAATTTCCTTTCTAGAATCTTTCTTGAAAATGGTGATCCTTCAAAATAAAGTAATTACGGTAGATCACAAACTTCCCTTAAATGACTACGAAAGGTTTTTTTTTTGTTACTTATGTGCGTGTATTCATCTGACATTAAACTAAATGTTAAAATACAGTACCTATTTTAAAAGATTATTCAAAACTGAAATTACTAGTTATTTTATAAGTGTTAGATACTTCTGATTACAGAATAACAAAAAAAATTATTGAATGAATTCATATACTCTTGACCGTCCGTTTCTCTACGGTTGTTTTTCGTTTCCTTGTACGAAGTAAAGGAAGTATTGTGATGGCGAAAAATTTTGGTTTTCAGATTTCAACGGAAATATCCATTTTGACTAGTTTCGTCTGTACATACGTACGTACGTATGTATCTCACATAAATAAAAACGATTAACCGTAGGATGTTGAAATATTTGATATAGGACTGTTGTAACATCTAGTTGTGCACCGCTACCTTTGATTGCAATCGACTGGACCAAAAGTTTCCAAAAAAAAACAAATTCCCAAAAATTTGGATTTTGGACTTTTTCTTAACTGCAATAATAACTGCATTGAGAACTTTTCAACGATGTATCATAAGTGGTACTTCTCAGTGGTTCCAAAATTATAGCCAAATAAAATTCTAATTAATGAAATATTTGGATCTTACGAGGGGAAAGCACATCAATTCGATTCAGAGTTCATCTCATTTTTTTAATATTATTTATTAATTTAAATATATTGATTTATTAATAATTATTAACCTCTGTTTGTAAAAAACAAAAATTACGAAAAATAATAATTCAATAATAACAATAAAAAATATTAAAAAAAACAGAAGTTATTAATGAAATAAAATTTTAAGTACTTTTCATTAAAAAAAATGTGTATGTAATTTAATAGGCGTACAAGGATCTTTCGATACTAAAGAAAAAATCTGATGTGGTGTCCACATCAGATTTTTTCGGAAACTATTTGAACTTTGATTTTATAAAAAAACTCAAACGTTTTAGTGCAGTTTTACTTATGCGTATGTATCAACTTTTAGTATCTTTTTTAAGCCGATTCTTATAATGCTTTGCCTTAAATGGCTTGGCGTGGTATAATTTTAGATATGTCAATATGAAAAACACTGTATATGAGTATACATAACTATTTATAATTTAAAATATGTCCTTTCAGAAACAAATTTCCAGTTCGTGTTAATATATTCATATGTCCATTGAAGGTAACATGATTTATTAAGTTTTAGTCACTAATTTTGTGTTTTTATCTTAATATTTCTAGAATGGTAGATGGTAATGTGAAGTGCGATAAATTAGAAAAAAAACTTTTTTTTATAATTTTGATCTTCATTGATCTTCAATTTTTTAAATCATATGAAAATTTAATATTCAATAATACAAATTTTAGGATATTTAATTTTAAATATTTATATATATTTTATGAATAAAAATGTAGTATTATTTATATATATTTTGTAAATTTTTAAAAATATTTTTATATATTTATATTTTAAATATTTTAGGATATTTTATTTAAAAATACAATTTACTGTTAGAAGAATTTTTAATGAAGCTTTAGGGTATTTAAATATAAATAAATAGTTAGTTTTAAATTTTGTAAATACTGCTTGCAGATTTTAAGAAATACATAAAATAAATAAGAAAGGTTTGATATGACGTATAAACGCATTAAAGTTGAAAGAAAATCATTATAATTATCATCTATCATAATGTTATATAAGCAGCTATATACTTAATCAGCTTCGAAATTTTGCGAAGAGTAATCTTGAATAATGCATAAAATTACTGGTTTTTGAATTTTTCCAAATTTGACATTTTTAACTTTGTATATTTACATAAGTTTCATTATTGAACAGAAAATAAAAATGTAAACATTTTATTTTCAGAGCATAAATAAAATTTTTATTTAATAAAATTTCATTGAGGAAAGGTACTCTCATCACACATTGAAATGCATGAATTACATGTTTTTTGATAAACAACTTGATTATAGAAAACGATGTAAAGTGGTGATTTTTGCCTCCTTTCGTTTATATTTCTTTTTTAAAGAAATTTTTTGTCTTTTACTCTCATTTTCTAAGCTTAAGAAAAGAAATTTTAGAGGGTTTATTTGTTAGAAATAATAAAATATTTTATTCATCTCAGGTTTTACAGAGAATGAGTTTAAGACATGAGCCATTATTTTTTTAAATGTTTTATTTGTTTTTTTTCGTATTCATGTTTGAATGAAAATCACGTAGAATATTACGAAATTATTAGCCAAGTATTTTCTGTCTTGTGGTTAATTCTTATTAAATATTCTTTGTTTGGTAATAAAATAGAATTTATGTAAATTTATCACGCAATAATTTTAGTATAGTTATGTATAGTAAGTAATTTATGAATTTTATTGTATAATTTAACTAAATTTGATTTCTGATATTTGCTTGTTTGTCCGTATACACAAAGGAACAGGAGTATTTTAAATATGTTTCCAGATTTAAAGAAAATATTTTTAAATACATATTTATTCATGTAATATTTACTTATTTATATAATATGAACAGGCAGGCGGTCACTTTCTTTTTTTCTCTCTAATAACAAAAGTTAAATAAGGTAAAGTGGTGGAATTGCTTTACATTTATATTACTCGTTATCAAGGCGACCCCAATTATCGTCGTTTAGTTAGTTACAGTGGGTTTAATGTCGGGTTGTATGTAATGTTATATGCGTGTTGTGATTTTTAAGCGCCTGTACTTAGTTACTTTACTCATATACGTACTCCTTTTTTTATTGTTATTAAATTGATCTTAATCAGTGCTGCTGTTATTATTGTTGCTGTTGTTTTATTTCATGACACGAAAACATTGAATTCAAGTTACTTTAAACACTTCTATTCTTTAAATACAAATTTCTAGTGAACTTTACGTACAGTAACAATTATGATGTTAAAATTTAAAAAAAAATGAATGTGGAATCGCCAAAATTTTACCAGATACAATGTAAAATATATGACATAATACTTATAAAAAACTAACAGTAAGATATCAAGAAAATAATGCAATTTCTGATTGAAAAATTGTATGGATCGGAATAACTGCCTGAGCTTCTCAGGTATTAAGTAGTATTACTCTTAATGAATTTTCCATTATTTCAATTATGTGTTTATCCAATATTATTTGCAGGAATGAGAATTGGAGTTGTGGTTTGTTTTGTATAAAAATCAATGCAACTGTTAAAAGTTCTCCTTGGAATGTGGAAAAAATACATCATATAATGTATTCCCTTTTTTTAGAGAGCTTTAACTCAAGTTCCTATAGTGGTCCCATTAAGTCATAGTTTTTTAACAGCTTTTTTTCCCACACGAGTAGCGTGGATCAAAAGATTGCTTGTACGTACCCTTTTTATAAATAAAAAAAAACTTATTTAACATAAAACTATTTTTAAAAAATCTGATGTGGGTACCACATGACATCCTTGTACGCCTATTAAATTACATATACACAATTTTTTAATGAAAAGTACATAAAATTTTATTTCATT
Organism: Lycorma delicatula; assembly: GCF_047948215.1. Taxonomy (NCBI): domain Eukaryota; kingdom Metazoa; phylum Arthropoda; class Insecta; order Hemiptera; family Fulgoridae; genus Lycorma; species Lycorma delicatula. The sequence goes on from NC_134457.1 coordinate 107,950,979, forward strand.
AATAACTTTTGATATTTTTTCATATTTTTCTTTTATTATTATTGAATTATTTATCGTAAATTTTTTTTACAATTACAGGTTAGTAAATTAATTATTAATCTTATGTAAATAAAAATGAATGTTTGTTGTTTGTTTGTTTGTCCCGTATGCGTTCCTATACCACTCATTCGATTGCGATGAAAATTTAGTGAGTTGTGGGCACGCCCGGTGAAGGTTTCTGAATTAGTTTGGACCCGCTAGGTGGCGCTGAGAGTCAAGATATTTAAAAAAAAATTGTATTTATGGTCCGATTTGGCCCATATTAAGAATATATATTAATTACGTGAAAAGAAATACTTTTGTAAAAAATGAACACGCTAGGTGGCGCTGAGGTGGAGATATTTCGAAAAATTGCATTTATGGTCCGATTTGGCACATATTTAGAAGATATATTAGTTACGTGAAAGTAACTAATATATCTATTTTTCGCAAAAAAGTATTAAAGGCGGATCTATTTTTAGACCCGCTAGATGGCTCTGGGGTTTAGATATATATAGAAAAATTGTATTTATGGACCGATCTGGCTCATATTCAGAATATACATTATTTATGTTAAAAGAAAACGTTTGCAAAAACTATACCCACTAGCTGGCGCCATTGTCGAGACGTTTACGAAATAAACAAACAAATATACAAACAGAATTACTTCTTCAATGAAACTAAAAAAGTACTGGACCGATTTACGGGCCGGGAAAAGAGAAAGGGAGAAAAGGAAAAATAGGGAAAATGGCAAAAGGGGAGATAGAGAAAAATAGAAAGGAATTAGGGAAAAGGGGGAAATGATGAGAATTCGGAGAAATAGACGAAAAGGGATACGGAAATGGTGAAAAGGAAAAACGCATAAAGTGAAAGGTTAAATTTTGTGAATTCCGTAGTGGTCAGTTTTTTAATCTTTTATCAAATTTTCAATTGCGTTCATTAATCTATATATACATTCAAATCTAGCAATAGCGAAGCGTTTGTTTGTTTTTGTTTGTCCCGCATGCGTTCCTACACCATTCATCCGATTGCGAATAAACTTTGGTGAGTTGTGCGCACGCCCGCGAATGTTTCTGAATTATTTTGGATCCGTTAGGTAGCGCTGCGGTCCAGATAGTTCGGAAAATTGTATTTAAGGTCAGATTTGGTTTAGAAACATTTGGAAAGAAATATTTTTGTTAAAAATGGATTAAGGAAAAAGGAGAAAAGGGATGAAGAAAAGAAGGGAAAAATGGAAAGGTTAAATTTTTTGAAATTCTGTAAAGTTCTTTTTTTTAATTTTTTATCAAACTTTCATTTGTGTTCATTTAATTTATACATATTCTCAAATCTAGCAATGTCGAAGTACTGCCGGGTCAGCTAATAAATCAGTAATTTAAATTTTAAAAAAAAGAGATAAAGTCTGATTTGAACCACATCGGTTCGAATTCGGTGCCTACCTTTTTTAAGATGAAAAATTTCATTAATTAAAATTGTATTTGGCTATAACTGGAAACAATGAAAATAAATACCTCCTATGATACATCGTTGAAAAGCTCAATGAGGGCTTATAACTACTTTTAAGAAAAGTCCAAAATCCAAATTTTTGAATATCCAAATTCCACTTTTTCCCAGTTAATTCCAATCAAAAGGGGAGGTGTACAACTAGATGTTACAACGGTCCTAAATAAAAAATTTCAACATCCTACGGCTAATTGTTTTTGAGTCATGCGAGATACATACGTACGTACAGACATCAAGTTGAAACTAGTCAAAATGGATTCAGGGATGTTCAGAATAGATATTTTCGTTGCAATCTGTAAACCGAAATTTTTCGCGATCACAATATTGCCTTTACTTCGTACAAAAAAATAAAAAGAAAAAAAATTTTTCAAATATGAAATCATGTGGATTTGTTCTTTATTATGTAAAGAATTCTGTAAATCCGTAGCCTTTTCTGATCATTCTTGTTACCAATTATTTAACGAATATTTTGTTTTCTGTTTTAGTTTTTCTTACATATTACATAGTTGACGTAGTCTTACATAAGTAAAAGTAAAGTTAAGTTTAAGTAAGTTTTTGCCTCCCCAAATCAGCTGATTTGGAAGTGGAGAGTTCCAGCGTTCAAGTCCTAGTAAAGGCAGTTACTTTTATACGTATTTGAATACTAGATTGTGGATACCGGTGTTCTTTGGTGGTTGGGTTTCAATTAACCACACATCTCAGGAACGGTCGAACTGAGACTGTACAAGACTACACTTCATTTACGTCCATAAATATCACCCTCACTTTTCCTCTGAAGTAGTACCTGAACGGTAATTCCCGGAGGCTAAACAGGAAAAAGAGAGAGAAGTTTTTGCCACAGTTATGTTCGATTCTTGGTGATTCCAATTTCTTGGATCTGGCAGTTTTTTCTGTTGTTTGCCATTGCCTTCGCAGTGTGGTTAATTGAAACCCAACCATCAAAGAACACCGGTATCCACAGTCGAGTATTCAAAATCCATATAAAAGTAATTGCCTTTACAAGGACTGGAACCTTCGAAAATCAGCTGATCCTACGATGACGAGTTTAATCACCAAATAACCCGGTGGGTTAGGTTCCTAAATTATAATCAAATTAATATGAACCTAAATCTATTTTATAAACAGTGTATTAAATAATCGAAGTGTAAAATTATAGTGAGATCTTTAATTATTTAAAACAATATTAAAATAAAATAAAACTACTGTCTAACCTAAAAGTATTTGTTTATTTTCTTCCTAGCAGTCGGAATTCAGTATAAGGAATTAGCCATGCAGTGTGAGGCAAGAGTTATACAAATATTCAATTCTTCAAAATTTTATAGTGAACGTTAAATTAAGAGGTTGTAAACTCTACTGGTACTTGTTTAGTTTTAATTTTGGTGTGAGTTTGAACAGTTAATTTAAAATATAATAAAATATTTATTTGTTAGAGCGGCTTTTTCAGTCCATTTTTTACTTTTTTTGATTAATTGCTTAAAATAAAAGAATACAGTGCACATTTTTGGACATTTCTTTAAATTCGGCGACTGTTTAACGAACCTTGTTGCTTACTCTCTATCGATTATATAATGTATCGATTATGCATTACGTGGATGCATAGTGTGTACAGTTTCATTGAGTATGAATTGATCGCTTGAATATTTATTGTATAATAAATTTAATTTACCTGAATTATACATAAGCTTGTGTGCAGGTAATCATATAAATCGTTGAGTAAAGTTTATAAGGTGGTTGCTGTATCAATTAAGGATTTGGTTACAATTCATATGATAACCAAATCATAAATTATCAGTGTAAATTATTACACTGATAACATGTTTAGTAGTAAGCGTATTAATTATGTTTAAGTTCAATATTTGTATGTACATTTCATAATTACAAATTATTATTATTATTTTTGCATGTAGATTTTCATAATTTTGAAATCGTGACTAAATGGATAAACAGAAAAAAAGGATGGATTGTTTGAAAGAAAAAGAAGGAAAACAGATGCTTGTTTTTATCAAAAAGATAGATACGACTATTCAAAAAAAGGGTGTCTGTTTTATTTTAAAAAATCATAGATTTTTTAAGGGTAGTTCTCATCTAAATTACCTGATTCTATTCTAAATATTTCTTATCTAATGTCTGATTTTGATTTAGCAGTTCATCAATTGCTTTTAAATAACTCGATTGAATTAAAAGTGGAAATGATTTCTTAGTTTTGGTAGTACGTGTATCATTGATCATTTTTTTACTTGCTTTTCTTAACTCACAATGATTTTTTTTCTTGTTTGTCCTCAAATCTTGCATCCTTAATTTAAAATACTTTCTAACATTGCCTATTGATGAAATTTTGCACAATTACTAAGGTCGGGTGACTGTACAATATTCCACCATTGTTTTTGCAAACATCCCCTCGTACGGGCGTAAATTAAGGGTGCGGGTGTAAAAAAAGGCAAAATCTGCAAAACGGTTATGCGGGGTTTTTGGGGTTGCAGATGACAAATCCGATAGCCGTTTGACATAAAAAAATGACAAAAGCTTGGTACGGGAATTTTGGTTGTTTCGAATTTGACAACGTTTCGTCCTCACTCATATATATATATATAATATATATCCAGATTTGTGGCGGGCATTATGTTTAGACACAGTTCCTGATGATTAACTCGGCTCCGCACGATTCACTTGTTTGAAAATTTGTTTGATATTTTATAAATATATTAGAAATTTCAACATATGATGTTATTTTTTGAAATCCAAATTAAACTACTAATCAAACACATGCATTGTATGATAATAATTTGATTAACGTACGACTAAAAAGTATAAAGTAAGTTTTTAAAAAAAATTTAATATTATTTAAATTTAAAAAAAGGCAAAATCTGCAAAACGGTTATGCGGGGTTTTTGGGGTTGCAGATGACAAATCCGATAGCCGTTTGACATAAAAAAATGACAAAAGCTTGGTACGGGAATTTTGGTTGTTTCGAATTTGACAACGTTTCGTCCTCACTCATATATATATATATCCAGATTTGTGGCGGGCAGTATGTTTAGACACAGCTCCTGATGATTAACTCGGCTCCGCACGATTCACTTGTTTGAAAATTTGTTTGATATTTTATAAATATATTAGAAATTTCAACATATGATGTTATCTTTTGAAATCCAAATTAAACTACTAATCAAACACATGCATTGTATGATAATAATTTGATTAACGTACGACTAAAAAGTATAAAGTAAGTTTTTAAAAAAAATTTAATATTATTTAAATTTCTGTGTTATTATTATAATAATGGTTTTTGATTAATTGGATTGTGTCATTTTTCATTTTTATAGTGTTCATGGTAAATTATACAGTCTTAGCCTAAATATAAACTGTTGGAATAATTTTAGTTGACTTTTCACCATCCTAACTTTGTATTTTGATTTTCATTGCGGTTATCGGAAAATGTTTCGAAATTTCTATACCTGTATAAATAATATCCTATTAACAAAAGTCGCATTGTCTTTAGGGAGGTCGATCTTTGGTCAATTTAATTATGTTTTTACCATACATTATAAGGATAATTCTAATGTCTTAGGTAAGAGTATTTTAATGATAGTACGAAATTTAACTTGTATGGAACAGCGTATAAAATGAAGGTAAGAATGAATACTCGAATAATTAATTGTTTTTAGAGAGTTAAATATTTTGTGTGTATTTATTCTTTTCATTAAATTTTAATTATATTTTAGCTGGTTTTGTTAATATTTATTTTTATCCAGCACTTTTATTAACCTAATTAATTAGTTCAACTAAGTTCATGGTAGCTTATTTAATACTGTTATTTGTTTTAAACTTTTATAATTAATAGTCCACTAATGAAAAAAAATGCAGTTTTATTGTAATCGTAAATAAATGTGTAAACTACATTTTAATTTACTGCAACTGTTGAAACTATGAGAGAGAAAATTTGTTGCTAGTCTCCTTTGTATAAACTACAGTAATTTGTTTAATTTTACACGGTGTGTGGTTTATCGTAATAGAGAATACTTAGTTTAATATCAAGTAAAACCAGAAAATTTTTGCAAATGGTGTGATATTTTGTGGGTATGAATGTGTTTTATATATATATGAGTTTGTGTGTGTGTGGGTGTTTATATATATATATATATATATATATATATGTGTGTATGTATATTACATACATAACGTTTTTGTTGAAGCAAACTCTAGTAAACTTACAAAAGGTTTTTAGTCAAGTTTTTTTGATGAAGCGGTTAAAATGCTTGAAAGAATTTCTTTAATAACCTTCCTGGAAAATAATTCTTCTGACTTTATCATTGATTATAATTTATCCTGTACTATTTAACTTAATAAATTATAGTATTCTTTATTATTATTATTTTAATTTTAATTAAATTACAAATTTATTTAATAATTATTTTTTCAATTTATAAAATAAATGATTTCTTGTTTTATTTTGTGCAGAATGTTTGTAGCTCTTTTTCTTTTTAAATACTTATTTAATTCAACTTTGTGGCTTTAGTAACAGTTCATAATTGAAAAGAATTATGTTATGAAAATTATAGTAAATAACGTGAGGAAAAATTATACAAAACACTTTAATAGATTTTGATTTTATATATATATATATTCTATTCTACTGAAATTAAAATAAACGAAAAAACAAAATGTAGTTTCTATTTGCATAGGATTGTTATATACATAAAATATTATTAGGATTGTAATAATAAATCTATCAAATATTATTTGATTTTTATAACTTAGAAACGTAGTTTATCACTTTATAACTTAGAAATCGTATGCATTCAATATGTAAGTGCTCTCTTTTGCATATTTTAGATTGCTTATTTTGCGATACAACAGATTTCCTCTTTCAAAATTAAGGAAATAGATTTAATTTACTAATAATCTAATAATTTCAGCATAAGTAATATACGTGAAAATTATAATTTTTCTTTTACGTGAGTGATCCTAGTGTTCTTTGAAGCTGGAAGATTCGGTTCGAATAGAGTTAAAGATATACGAGTAATTACTTTTAATACATTTTTGAAAGATCACGTTAATGATTTTATTTAGTCATTACATTTCAGTTAATAGTGTTGTTTCCGGAATCAACGGACTGCGGTTGAAATTAGGATTTTATGAACAGTTTAAAATTGCATAAATATGGTATAAATCTTACAATTTCGTTCCCATTATATTCTATTTCATGTAAATTTTGGAATAACTCTGCCATTGATTGAATGGTCTTATTGTTTTCACAATTATAATCATTTATATTCCCGTTTAAGAATCCTGAACTTCCAATTTCTCAAAAGATATATCATTAATTTTATCGTTACGATAAAACTACTTTATAATCGGGCAACTTCCTGATATGTCAAGATAAAAAAAATATTTCAAATATAACTTAGCTTATTTAACATCGTAGTTTAATGACATGTCCTTGATCATTAAAAGAAATTGCGTAAAAAGACCGTTAGCATGTAAAATTCCGTAATCATTCAACGTACAATTCTAAATGTTTTAAATTAAATAATTACAAGCATTTGAAGAAAAAAGACATATCTATTAAAATGATGAATATATGTTTTTTTAAATCGATCTTTTTCTTATTTTTTTACCAATTTTTAAATTAGATTATTCATCAGAAAAAAAAAATATATATGTACGTCACTTTCTAAAGTAATTTTATTAGTTAAATGAATTACGCTTTGTATCAGAATTAGACTGCAACAGAAAAGGTAAGCAGTGTAGTTTAAAACCAAATAATTCTTACGGCCAACGGTAAACACTGTAGTACTAAGTGTTTTACAAGTTTTCTGCATAATTGTTTCTATAGTATTAACATTTACAAAAGCTTTCAAGTAAAAAGCGAAATAAAATACACAGATGAACGTTTTTGTAATTTATTTGTTTTACTAGATATTCAAAATAACAACCGGAAATAGCCATCTTAAACCATTTGTTTAAAATATGTAATAAAAACATAAACTAATTAATGATTTCTTTGTAATGAGGTGTAGATACTTTTAATGATTTGCTTAAAAAATATCCTCGTTTCAATTTATAGTAACGTAGGGGAAAATGTTTTTTTTTTTTAATTGATATCTATTGAAAATTGCCTTTTAAAGAGCAAAACACTAAAAGAAGACAAAATTAAAAAAAAAAATCTAATTAAGTATTTATAGTTTTTAACAAAAATTAAGTCGTAGAATACAAAGTTTTAGAATCTTGTACAGTTATAATAATAAAAAATTGAACTATTATGTTGCCAAATCCCCATTTTCTGTTTGTCCATAAAATCTTTTAAAATATAGTATGTTTTTAAACACTTGAAAATAAAAAAAATTATTGCACGAAGAAACATATGTCCCTTTTGGAACAAGAAAATGGACTCTATTTTATAAATACCCATTATTAAGCCCACCATGGGAAAATGTGGCAAATATTTCCATTTTGCACGTATTTAGGTCAAATATAAAAATCTCTATTTTAATCTTTCTAGGCCATCGGTAAGTGTTATTTTTCGCTTTGTAGGGAAGCTGGCAATTATATTTACTGGAATACTGTAAGTTACTGCAGATAGCGACTTACATTGCCAAAGGAATATCTTCCTGTTTTCACGTTGTAAGCTGTAATAAATAAAGGTGTATATATATATATATATATATATATAGAAGATGTGTGTATGTGTGTGTGACAGATGTATTTGTTATGGAGTAAACATTCCTATCACAAACTATTGTTACAGTTAGAATAATAACAATAATAATAATTTGGTGTGTAAACTAAGACCATTTAACAACAAAGCCGGCGTATACAATATTTGAAACTTCGGACAACCCTCTTCTAAGTACGTACTTGTACTCACACCCACCCGCTCTAGTATTGTCCTCAGTACATTTACTAGTTCATGGAATCTTCCCTCTACAAAACCACGCACGTCGCTCCTATCTCAGACACGTCCGTCTACCCTTAGGATATTTTATAACTTCCTTTATATTACGTGATACCTCGTAGTAGGCAGCTGAATCCAGTCTATTATATAGAATTTACTTGAATTACAACATTAATAATAATACTAATAATTATAACTTTTTTAAAAAATTCTTTTATTTAATCAATTATTGACTGAAGAAAATTTAAGGATGAAAAAATAACGATTGGAAATTATAAATAAAATAAAATAAACTTTAAAAATTTAACACGTAATTATGTCAATCAATTTTCTGTAGAAACTCGCATTTAAAACAACTTCCTAACTCTTAATTTCTCCAATTTTAAAAATTGGTTTTAAAAAGAATTAAATAATAATATTTTGTAGTTTTTTAATTTTTCTCCAAGTTTATTTAATATAACATTATTTAATTCCATATTTATTTAAAAAAATTGGTTGCGTAAAAACACAACTGCTAGCAAGAAATGCGAAAGGCTAGAAAATATCCGTTTGATGAAAAAAATAAATAAAAGGAATGGAAAAAAACAACGTAAAGGCAAAAACCGTGATCCTCTTAAACTGTATTTAATGAAGGGATGTGCTTAGTATTTTTACTCTAATTTTCCAATTAATTTTTTTTTGAAAATTCAAGCGGAAATTTTTAAAATGTGAAAATTGTTACCGGCTCAGTACGCTACTACTAACCAATGCTAAATAACGATACAACAGTAAAAAAAAATATGTCTTTAAATCGTTTAACTGAAATTAGCTAATTTCTCATTAAAAACTCATAACAACAGTAAGCTACTGTTGTTATCTGGAAGAAATATATGTACCAGTGGAGAACTTCCGCTAAAATAGTAAAAAGGAAACTTCAAAAGTGAAAAAAAAAAAAAATACTTATAGGTTGAATTGATATACTCTTTCTTTTTATAAAAACAGTTGATAAGATAAAATTAAAATAAAAGTACATATTAAAATTATTATGTAAGAAAAAAAATTAAACCTCTTTATTTACATCAAAACCTGAATTTGATTTAGTTACCATACTGAAAAAAGTAATAATACGCAATTTTGAAATTCTCTTAGTATACTTAAAGTCTTCATTAGCCATATAATGTGAATATTTTACCTTTTGAGTATTTTAAGGAATATTTCTAATAGTTTTAAAATTCGTGTTAAAAGTATTCTAAGCGTAATACGCTTATTTAGGTGGTAAGAATCCTAAAAACAGTTATTCAGCAATGCAATATTATTTGGTATTTTACATCATCCTAATTTTTACTCAAATAAGATTAAAATGGCTATTTCAAATCTTCTCTTTTTAAATAATCACCTTTACGTCTACACATTATCAAATCGTACTTTTAAGGGAGATTAAAGCAATTAGAAATATTATCTATAGTAATCAAAAGAAGCCGAGATTGGTGTATAATTCTTCATAATAAAGCCTACATACTGGTAAATGGAAACAGTATTGAATATGTACATTGTAATTAAATGTTTCATTAGTTATGGTTATTAATCCTTCAAATTGATGATTTATAATAAAATTACGTACAATAGGGTAATCTAAAAAATTATTATTTTAGTTATCCTAGTCATTAAAAAATGTGCCAGAAAATGGGGGTTCTTTGCAAAGATTTTTGAGTGTGAATTAAAATGGAATTGTTATATTCACTAGCCTAAAAAGCTTATTAAACCCTTACTATAGCATCACCACTGAATTTGTATTAAAAAAACTTCAATTTAATACTACTAGATGAGTATTAACAAAGAAAAATTTCATTTTTAACAAATAGATTTTAATACTTCAAATAAGTAACGAAGAAAAATTGACTTAAATTTGAGGTGGAGAATCTTGTTTCTATATTAACATAAATACCAATGAAACGATAACACCTTATCGTTATAATTCTGATATTTTGTTAGTTAAGCATTCTTTAATTGTATTTGTTATCTAAAGGCTTTAAGATGGCCTGAAGAAAAAATTTACAGAAGAAATTAGACAGAGATAAAAAAGATTACTATATATAGTGAAGACTGGTCTGGTAAAAAAAAATGTAAAACATTGTAGCCAGTCAGTTGGGATTCGCAAAGAAAAGTGAGTTAAAAAAGCTATAAAAAAGATAAGTGTGTGTGTGCGCACGTGTATGTAGTTTTCTATCAGTAACAAAATAGGCACCATCTGTAAAAATCTTAGAAATATTTCAAAACATATTTGTAAAATTAAAATTGATTTAGGTTGTATGATATTTATTACTGATGATATGTTGACTTACAAAATAATGGTAAAAATTAGAAAGAAAAATGCATGAAGTTGAATTTTTAGTAAAGAAACAAAAATTAGTAATGCATGTGTTACAGAAGGAACTGGACTACCGAGGGCTTCAAACCTCGGTAGTCTACTATTTTTGAAGTAAATTAATAAATTTTTTTCATTCTTATTTTAGAATGAAAAATTATTAAGTTTGAAAATACGAAGCGTAACCATTCTACTCCAAAACCCCATTCGATGAAAGCTGAGACTTTATTAATTGCTGTAATTTTATTGTTGATGTCTTTTTATATTAATTTTATAAAAAATTTACTAGTTTTTTTCCCACTTCTTTGTGTTTTGATATCTTAAATCAGGTGATTTGTAAAAGTTTACTTTTTAAGTAACCAATTAATCCAATTGACTTCATTGTTCTTTTATATAGTATAAGTATTTTTTTTAGCTATCAATATATATTAAGTTACAAAAGTTATTTATTTCATCTGAATTAAAAATGAGTGCAAATTTGTCTGCAAAATCATGAAACAAAACTAATAATGGTAATGGTAATAATAATAAAAAGGATATATTTTTAAGGTCAAGTGGAGCTAGGTCTCCGCTATGGGGAGATTTAACTATTCGGTTGAGCTAGAAAAATTCCGACGTCGTAGATAGTACAAAAGAGTTCGCGTCTAAGGGGCGTATACCTCTTTCTGTCGGAATGCGAATGTGGGAATGATGCGCATTCCATTATCTATTCCTTTATTCTCGTCCCAGTTCTGTTTTTGTGAAGCGAAAGGTATTAAATGGAATGAATTTCCTTCTTATTTTCCTGTTCATACTGATCTTGCTAGTGGTAATAAAATTTATTTAATCTTTCTCTACGCGAGAAGAGTAGATTGTTTAAAGTTTAATAACTTTCTTGTATATCTGTATATATATATATATATATATATATGCCCATCGGCAATGTACACTGATGCTTTAAAATATTTTTTTTCTGCACAAACACTCAAGTGTTTATTATATACACTTTCGTCTGAGTATTTCATTACCCGATCAATTAGTTCGATTTATTCAATTGAATTATATTTTTCGATACAATTGATCTGTGCAATTAATTAAATGAAAACTGTTGTTGTATTTTACTGAGAGTAAACATTTAAATGTTGATGTCAAGTAGTCATCTAGTCTATAACTAATAAGTTTACTCCCCGTTTTTATCTTGGGATTTTTATTCTAGCTGGTAGGAGTGATATGAGGATTGCTAGTTTAAAATTTAAATCGGTGAAAATTGATATAGTATTTCTAACTTATGTTCTTTCTTATGATAACTATGTAAGACGTAGTGTTGTAGATTTTGAAATATGTAAATGGTAATTAAAAGTAACGAGTTTATGATCTGTCTGGTAGTGCTGAATTAGTAAAGTCGTTGACTTGACAGGAGACAAAATTTATATATACGGGGTTGGCAGAGTCAAGCAAAAGAATAACAAAGGTTTATATGTAATATGAGGTGTGAATTGGCTTCCGGTTATCTTCTTCAGTAATATGAATATAAAATTGTACCATCAACTGATAAAACCGAACGAAAAGAAGGTGATACTGATTATAATATATATATATATATATATCACTGAATGTAATATATTTCATTATTTTCATAATAGGAACTGGATGAATGGTAATCACCATCATTTACAGAGAAAACAACTCTAGTTACTCTTGTAACTCAGCCCTTTAATCACGTAACCACAAACGGTTTTATGCATGAACATAGTATAACAAGTAGTATAAAGCAACAAGTATTACCTATGTCAGTGGTTCCCAAACATTTTCGAGTAGCGGCGCCCTTTTTCAATTAAAATTCTTCCATGGTGCCCTACCCTAAGTAAAAGTATGACTACTCGTTAGTAAGAAATAAAAAAATTAATAAAACTTCTGTATCTTTATTATTTATTTTACTTTATTAACATTAAAATAATAATTATAAATATCTTGGTTCAATTAATTATGAAGCTTTTACAATATTTCGCGGCGTATCCGTGAAGAGGACGCGGCTCCCCGGGGCCGCGTGGCGCCGTGGCACACAGTTTGGGAATCACAGACCTATGTCATGAATTAGGGGTTTATTTTTAGGCCAAAACTGAATCTATTCTCTACGTAGAATTTACGATTAGGATACCAAAAGTAATTTTTAAGAATCAAAATGGTAGCCTTATTTTAAAATTAAGCTCTAATTACTGTACAAAATTGTAGGATATTTTACGTATGATATAATTATGATTTCACGGTAGACTACTGTCTTTGAACAAAACGGTAATCATTAAAAATCTATAATAGACGCTTCAGAGAGGCTGAAATTTTAGAAGACTGTATTAATTTTTTCCATTTTAAGTAAAAAAATCAAATTTCCTATTAAATCTATATTTCAATATTTTAATTACTTTGAAAAAGAAGCCTTAAATAAATTATAAATTTTAATTATGACTGTGGAGTTAGCATTCCGGTAAAATAAATTATATTAAAAGAATTTCCACAAAAATTATTTATACGATTCTGAATGGAATTTATTACATTTTTATTTACGTTTAGATTTTGTTATTAACCTGAACAAAATTGAATTATTTTTCCCGTAAACTATTTCATAAATAAAAGTGGCAAAAAATATCTGAGAGAAATAATTTTTACAGAAAACTTTCATCAGTCGTGAAAAAGAATATTAAACGAATTTATATAGACAAATATGAAAATGTAAACCAGAATGTTATGAAGATATTAAAAAATATGTCTAAAAACTTAAAATTTGATTGAACATGATATTTATTCCACGATATTCCTATTAAAATATTGAAATCTTAATTACTAGGAAGTTTGTTTAATTTTTAAATTTTAATAATAAAAAATAACTTTTGATTAGTTATTACAGGAAAACAAAAAGTTTATTAGGAAAACTTCAAAGAATAAGACATTTATTTATTTACTCCAGAAAGAAATAGGCTCACGTTAAATCGTTTTCTTGTTAGATGAACTTTGTGGCGTCTGAAAAATGTTAAAATTGATTAGGATTTAAACCCGGAGTCTTTCCGTTCGAGTAGAAACGCTACTATCCTCTACAGAGATGGAAATTATAATTTTGATTTTACAAGTTTTAACTAAACTCGATTTGAAGTTGTATGTATATATGTATGTCTTTGCCGTGAAAATGTAAAGAAGGAGGGTAGAAGACAGTATTAAGAAAGAAAAGAAGAAGATTGTGTCATTTCTATGTGAATATCTTTTATATATTTTTTACATACAAAATAATGCACTTGAAAAAAAAAAATGTTTTTTTATTGTAGTTACCCGTACGTAGTTCCGTATTTTCAAGATAAATTGTCCAATGAATAATATTGGAGATATATGATTGAATTAGGAGCCTTTCAAAAACACTCGCAAACCCTACTTCAATTTTGTTCTTCTCTCGCTTTTATATAAATCGCTAGATCAAATTACCAAAACTCGACTAGCTTAAATTTTCCTTTCTTATTGCTGAAAAAATCGATTTATTATAATAAAAGAGTAAGTATATAAATTTATGAAGATGAGTGTAGATATATTTAATTCCTATTATCTGTAATATACGTAGGCATTTATCTGTAATATACAAAAAAATTCTTATTTTTGACATTACTAAAGCAGAATTTAGGAGCTTGGGTACTTTTTTATCAATGTTTCTTTTAAATTATTAATGAAATTAATAATTTCATTATTAATAAAACTAGTTTTATAATTTTAAAAGAGTAAATCGGGTCCCTTTTTCCAAATCAATTTTGCTTTGGAATCGTAATAAGTATCTTTTTACTTTTAATTAACTACATAAATTTTAATTTTAAACAGTTATTGTTGATTATTCAACGAACGTAACATTTAAAGTTTTATTATAGAAAGGTTAATTTTTCAGGATTGAATTCACAAGAATGTACAGAGATTCTTTCAGTAAGAATCGCTTTGTAAAGAACGTAAAAAATCTATCACGAGCGAGTGAAATATTTGTGGGCTTTGGAACTGACCCTCTGAAACGGGTCAGTTACGTAGGGAGCTGCAGTAAAACGTTTTCACTAAGTGATTTTCTTCTTCAACGGATTATATTACTCCTTGGAGATTGATTGATTGATTGATGCGGAATCACACTGTTAGATGATACACTTTAGTAGGATAAGGTAACACGTAACGGACGTGATCGATATCATTGTACTCTTTAAAAGCTACAAATTATATTTCACATGGCGCCAGTGTCGCTAATGGTTGTCAGTCAGGGATGAGGTGAGGAAACATCTCGTGACTCTAGTTCAGTTCTTTAACTTTTTAACAGTACCATTTTTGACAGTCGTTAAAATTTAAAGTTGTAATGAGTCAACAGTTTTTTATATTTATTTCCTCATTTTATTTCTTTAATAACGTATTTTGTTTTTATTATATTTTTTCTACATTCTGTTCTGCTTTTCCAGCTAAAATATTTTAATTAGAATTTTTATTAAACATATTTATAAAGATTTCCTAAAAAAAAAAAAAAATAAATAAGTGAAAAGTAGAATGATGTACTTTTCTATTCGTATGTATATGCTTGTGCGCGCGCGCGCGTTTTAGATGCGTGCGCTCACTTATGAGTTCTATCTATATTCAAATTTTGCTTAATAAGAAGAAAAGTATGGTATGTAAATATAACATCATGAACGTAATAGCGGTTATATCTGTATTTGCCCGTTACTACCGTGCTGAAGAGCTAACTCACCAAGATGCTTTCTTTCCGTTCTGGTAAATATGATTCCCACCGAAAAAAATACAAACCGTCAAAAAAATACAAAAAGTTCTACACGGAAGTATAATATCTAATTAAGTATATATTTATTCTAATTTTCAATTCAAATCCATAATTTATGTGAAACAAGTTTTAATGTATTGAATTAATTAATAAAATGACAAACTTATTGCGTTGTGCCTACGGCGCTCGTACTTAATACTTCGTATAATTTAATTGACCTGTTTATTCATGTTATTTTTAAATTGTACCCAATTTTTTCCAGTTTTTCAATCACTTAATTGTATAAGTTATTTGACTATGATAACCCAAAACATACCTTATTTCAATAAAAACAAGCACTCTTTTTCATATAAATATCAAATATTCATTCTTCGTGGTAAGATATGAGACATCTAAAATTTACCGGATACATTAATTATGGGATATCATGATATTAATCATATTAGAAAGTGGTAAAAGCGCATCATGAATGTTATTTCAATTGCGATTTTATCGGTCAAAGACCACTTTCGTTACATTTTTACACACGCGCGCAATATATATGTCTATATATACAGAGTGATTCAAACGGGAAATTTTGAAAGTTATGTTGGTAGCCGTGGGCGATTGGTACCACTTGATAAGTGGCGCCAGCCTCTCTAACCTAACCTGTCATTTGTCATGGATCCTTGGAGTGGTGCGTAACGTGCATTTGCTATCAAAGCGTTTTACAAAAACAATGACAGTGTGGAGGGAGCACGTAGAGAATTTCGCCGCATTTTAATCTGGGACGGCACGACCGTGTTCCATCAGCACGTGCAATTAAAACATGGATATCTAATTTTGAGGAAACTGGTTCGGCAATGAAAAAGAAACCTCCAGGCCGTGAGCGAACCGTCCGTACACCACAGAATATTCTAGCTTTACAAGAGTTACGTGCTGTCACACGAAGTCCACATCGGTCAATCCGTAGTCTCTCAGCATCTTTACAATTGCATAGTTCAAGCGTTCGAAGAATGTTAGCGAAGGACTTGCAATACCATCCATACAAGTTGCAGATCGTCCAGGAACTGAAACAGAACGATGCAGTTGTGCGAGCACAATTCTGTAATGTAATGCTTCAGAAGATAAATGATAACGAAGAGTTTGTTCACGAACTGTGGATGTCAGACGAAGCGCATTTCCACCTCAGTGGATTTGTTAACAAGCAAAATTTCAGATACCGGGCACAATAAAATCCTACGAAGCTACACCAGCGTCCGTTGCACAGCCAGAAAGTGATTGTGTGGTGTGCTATGTCATCTTACGGTGTTATAGGCTCTTATTTTTTTGAGGATAACAACAGTCTTGCGATTACAGTGACGTCGGCTCGTTACGTAGCCATGCTTGAAAACTTTGTTGTGGAACAACAAAAGAGATTTCCACCAATTCTTAACACAGCCTGGTTTCAACAAGACGGAGTAACGTCACATACTGCACGAATATCGATGGCAGCTGTACGCCGATTGTTTGGACAACGTGGTATTTCACGTAATGGTGACATTAGATGGCCTACCAGATCGTCTGATCTCTCAGCTTGCGATTACTTTTTGTGGGGTAACCTTAAAACCCTTTTTGTGGGGTACCTTTTGTGGGGTCCTCCTCTATGAATCATGAGACCTTGCCGTTGGTGAGGGGGCTTGAGTGCTCAGGGATACAGAGTAGCTGGACCGAAGGTGCAACCATATCGGAGAGGTATCTGTTGAGAGCCAGACTAAGGAATGATTCCTGAAAGAGGGCAGCAGCTCTTTCAGTAGTTGTTAGGGGCGTGAGTCAGGACGACTTAAACGGCCGTATCAACATCACTCAGTCCTCTGAGTACTGCGCAGCTGAAAGCAATGGAAAACTACAGCTGCTTTTTTTTCCAAGAAAATGTGGCTCTGCATTTTCACATATACAATAATGGAGGCGCCTTCCTTGGTAAAATATTCCGGAGGTAAAATAGTCCCCCGTTCGGATCTCCGGGTGGGGACTACTAAGGAAGGGGTCACCAGAAAATTAAAAAATAACATTCTACGAGTCGGAGCGTGGAATGTTAGAAGCTTAAAAAAGGTTGGTAGGCTAGAGAATTTAAAAAGGGAAATGGATAGGGTAAACGTGGATATAGTAGGAATTAGTGAGGTTCGGTGGGAAGAGGAAGGCGACTTTTGGTCGGGTGACTTTAGAGTAATTAACTCAGCGTCAAATAATGGGCAGGCAGGAGTAGGTTTCGTGATGAACAAGAAAATAGGGAGGAGAGTAGAGTATTTCAAGACGCATAGTGATAGAGTCATTGTAATAAGGATAAATTCAAAACCTAAACCGACAACGATTGTTAACGTCTATATGCCTACAAGCGCCCATGATGATGATGAGGTAGAATGTGTATACGAAGAGATTGATGAAGCAATTAAACACGTAAAAGGAGATGAAAACTTAATAATAGTTGGAGATTGGAATGCAAGCATTGGAAAAGGCAAGGAAGGAAATATAGTGGGTGAATACGGGCTGGGCAAAAGGAATGAAAGAGGGGACCGACTTATAGAGTTTTGCACGAAGTATAATTTAGTAATTGCCAACACCCAATTTAAAAATCATAATAGAAGAATATACACTTGGAAAAAGCCAGGCGATACTGGAAGGTATCAGATAGATTATATCATGGTTAAGCAAAGATTTAGAAATCAACTCTTGGACTGCAAAACTTACCCTGGAGCAGACATTGATAGCGACCATAATTTGGTGATAATGAAATGTAGATTGGGGTTTAAAAACCTGAAGAAAAGGTGTCAGATGAATCGGTGGAATTTAGAGAAGCTTGAGGAAGAGGAGGTAAAGAAGATTTTTGAGGAGGACATCGCTAGAGGTCTGAGTAAAAAAGATAAGATAGAAAATGTAGAAGAAGAATGGGAGAATGTTAAAAAAGAAATTCTTAAATCAGCAGAAGCGAACTTAGGCGGAATAAAGAGAACTGGTAGAAAACCTTGGGTTTCAGACGATATATTGCAGCTGATGGATGAACGTAGAAAATATAAGAATGCTAGTGATGAAGAAAGTAAAAGGAACTATCGGCAATTAAGAAATGCTATAAACAGGAAGTGCAAACTGGCGAAAGAAGAGTGGATTAAAGAAAAGTGTTCAGAAGTGGAAAGAGAAATGAACATTGGTAAAATAGACGGAGCATACAGGAAAGTTAAGGAAAATTTTGGGGTACATAAATTAAAATCTAATAATGTGTTAAACAAAGATGGTACACCTATATATAATACGAAAGGTAAAGTCGATAGATGGGTGGAATATATTGAAGAGTTATACGGAGGAAATGAATTAGAAAATGGTTTTATAGAAGAAGAAGAGGAAGTTGAGGAGGATGAAATGGGAGAAACAATACTGAGATCTGAATTTAAGAGAGCATTAAAAGATTTAAATGGCAGGAAGGCTCCTGGAATAGACGGAATACCTGTAGAATTACTGCGCAGTGCAGGGGAGGAGGCGATTGATAGATTATACAAACTGGTGTGTAATATTTATGAAAAAGGGGAATTTCCGTCAGACTTCAAAAAAAGTGTTATAGTAATGATACCAAAGAAATCAGGGGCAGATAAATGTGAAGAATACAGAACAATTAGTTTAACTAGTCATGCATCAAAAATCTTAACTAGAATTCTATACAGAAGAATTGAGAGGAGAGTGGAGGAAGTGTTAGGAGAAGACCAATTTGGTTTCAGGAAAAGTATAGGGACACGGGAAGCAATTTTAGGCCTCAGATTAATAGTAGAAGGAAGATTACAGAAAAACAAACCAACATACTTGGCGTTTATAGACCTAGAAAAGGCATTCGATAACGTAGACTGGAATAAAATGTTCAGCATTTTAAAAAAATTAGGGTTCAAATACAGAGATAGAAGAACAATTGCTAACATGTACAGGAACCAAACAGCAACAGTAGCAATTGAAGAACATAAGAAAGAAGCCCTAATAAGAAAGGGAGTCCGACAAGGATGTTCTCTATCTCCGTTACTTTTTAATCTTTACATGGAACTAGCAGTTAATGATGTTAAAGAACAATTTAGATTCGGAGTAACAGTACAAGGTGAAAAGATAAAGATGCTACGATTTGCTGATGATATAGTAATTCTAGCCGAGAATAAAAAGGATTTAGAAGAAACAATGAACGGCATAGATGAAGTCCTACGCAAGAACTATCGCATGAAAATAAACAAGAACAAAACAAAAGTAATGAAATGTAGTAGAAATAACAAAGATGGACCACTGAATGTGAAAATAGGAGGAGAAAAGATTATGGAGGTAGAAGAATTTTGTTATTTGGGAAGTAGAATTACTAAAGATGGACGAAGCAGGAGCGATATAAAATGCCGAATAGCACAAGCTAAACGAGCCTTCAGTAAGAAATATAAGTTGTTTACATCAAAAATTAATTTAAATGTCAGGAAAAGATTTTTGAAAGTGTATGTTTGGAGTGTCGCTTTATATGGAAGTGAAACTTGGACAATCGGAGTATCTGAGAAGAAAAGGTTAGAAGCTTTTGAAATGTGGTGCTATAGGAGAATGTTAAAAATCAGGTGGGTGGATAAAGTGACAAATGAGGAGGTATTGCGGCAAATAGATGAAGAAAGAAGCATTTGGAAAAATATAGTTAAAAGAAGAGACAGACTTATAGGCCACATACTAAGGCATCCTGGAATAGTCGCTTTAATTTTGGAAGGACAGGTAGAAGGGAAAAATTGTGTAGGCAGGCCACGTTTGGAATATGTAAAACAAATTGTTAGGGATGTAGGATGTAGAGGGTATACTGAAATGAAACGACTAGCACTAGATAGGGAATCTTGGAGAGCTGCATCAAACCAGTCAAGTGACTGAAGACAAAAAAAAAAAAAAAAAACCTTAAAAGCAAAGTGTTCCACAGTAGACCTGCTACAACGGAAGAACTGAAGGCAAAGATCCGAAAAGCAATTGCGGAAATTCCAGTTGAGATGTTACGTCAAACCATGAACAATTTAACGAAGAGACTTCGTGAGTGTTTACGTAGAAGAGGAGGTCACCTGCAAAATGTTATCTTTAAAATATAAACTAAAATGTATGTATCCTAAAATGGCAACATTTGTACAATTACATGAAATAAAATTCATTTTCTAAAAATAAATTTCATTAACGTTATTTAATTTTTTAAATTTCCCGTTTCTTTGAATCATTCTGTATATATTACGCAAAGGGTTTCCCCTTTCTGAGTGTTTATTTCGTTTTATTGTATAGCTTCAAATCGTGTAAAGTGACCATTGTAAAATATTACAGTGGTCAGCTTATATGCAAAAATTAGTATACTGTGCTGTAATTTCACAACACAAAAACGGGTAAATTTTCATCGTTTTCTAAAAAATTAGGTTAATTTTTATTGTTATTGTTTATGCGAGCGGATAAAAATATTATAGAGAGTTAGCGAAGGATAAGAATAGAAATTACTGTTTATGCAATGTTAACTATAAAAATTTAGAGAATAGTAGAAAAATTTGTTTAGCTATTTAGTTTTTGTTAATCCTTTATGTTATTCTTTAATTACTATCTCTAAGGAAATACCATCACGACTGGTGGAATTAATTTTTAATTTAAAGAAATGTTTGTGTCTGTAGGAAAATATGTAACTTCGTATAATTGCTTGCAGTTTTAAAACCGTTATCTAGGAGTATTCATCCATTAAGAAAACAAAACGTTAATAAAATAAAGTAAGCTAGTAAAATAAATTAAAACATTACCATTATGAAAATAATCGTCTAATATTACTTTTTTTTAACCAAATAAAAATACAAGGTTTTGAACTCGTCCTGTTTGATGTTCCTGTACATGTTTAAACCTTACTTCACCAGATGGACCGGTAATTTTTTACATTTTGTAAAGGAAATCTTCTGGTGGTTTTGGTTGTGTTTTTTCCGTATAACTTGTAGAAGAAAATTTTTGAATGAAAGATTATAATGGCTTTGTAATTGTGTAAGTTGGCGATATAAAATAAGAAATTCATTGTGTTATATTGTTATTGTTCACAATTCTATTTATACCTAGCCTGATGTTATTCTGATTTTTAGGAATACGATAAATTCGAAGTAAAATTTAGGAAAGTTTAAGGAAAAATTATATGAAAAATTTTGGATAAGATACCTCCACTCAACTCGCGTTCCAGATAGTTTTGTGTCATGCTGAGTAGCTTTCTCTTCCTCTACATTTTCTTATTTTATTAAGACGACGTACATTTTTCGTCTTTGCATTTTATGATAATGGCTTTTGTTTGTAACATCGTTTTGTTTAGACCTATCCATATTTTAGAGAAGAATAAAATATTTAATTTACGGTAAACATTTTAAAATAAAGTTTAATAAAACCAACTTAAAAAAAAACGATTCAATTCTTTATTAAATTTTGACGTTTTGTATCCACCTAAATCTGAAATTTAGAGGAGGAATGAAAAAGTATTATTAATTTTCTGCTTTTTTGTGTAATTTTTAATGGTTCCGGTTATAAACTGTCATGTTTTTTCATAAAACTTTTTTTTAATTAATATACTTGTGATTAATAAGTTTAAAATATTGTATGCCAATTTTAATTATAATAAAAAACAATCAGTCTAATTTATTTTTACTTTCCACATATACTAATGCATTGAATAGGCATTTTATCTGTTGTATGTCCTAAAATTATTTGTTTTTTGTTGTGCGGAGGGGGAGGTCATTAATTCACCTGATTGGTTTGATGTTTTTCTCTCTTTTGAGCTTATTTTTTATTTTAAATCTTTCAATTTATGCTGTATAATTTGATTTATATACAAAAAACTTTTTAAGACTAAGCATATTATTTCTTGTAAAATTAAATATGTTTTTAAATTGACAGTTTGAAAATGTTCATATTATGTGTTATTTTATTTACTTCATTGCATTATTGTATTATCGAATTACTTCTTAACATTATTAATTACTTACTAATAGAGTTATTAATAGATTAATTCTTAATTAATTGAATAAATAAAATAAAGTAAAGAAAATCAAAATATTTACCCCTCTATGCAGAAAAAAATCAGATTATTTTAAATACGATTGTTACTAATTAGAACGCTTATTATTCATTTAATTTTTTTTAATTATCCTTGATGCTGTATCCATTAGAGATCATCAATTTCTATCTAATAACATTTCTTTCTTGAATAAAATTTATTGAGTTTTTGGATGTTTTAAATTAATATTTTTTTATAATCTTTTAAATTTTCCCCTGATCGTTAATGTATAGAAATTTGGTAAAAACAAATCTTTACATTTTTTACGGTTGAACTAAAGTATGGAAACATTATCGATACTGAATACTGCATTTTGAAATATAACTGCAAGGGAATTGTTGAAGTTGCTGGTGGGTGTGACATATGCACGTCTAGTCCAGTTGAACCCAGCGGCTTACGCCAACACAAAGGCCTAACTGTGTTGCTCTACCACAAGGCTGCCGCATCCGTCCCCCAACCATTACAATTACACATTCCACAATGGTAGACCATTAGCCAACGTGAAGAGATTACCCGCCGGTGCTAGTATATTTTAATTTATATCTACGAATCCATGCAATATAGTTCTGTAGTAAACTTTGTAAATCATTCATTTAAATCTCTATAAATAAGGCCGGTCTGTGTACTTATGTCGTGATAATTTTAGTACATTGGCACTTTCACTTATGTTTATGTATCGGTCTCTCTGATCAGAATTTTTTAAAGACAAAACGAAATACTGATATATCTGATTTTATCATATTTTTTCATATGTGGATCTAATTTTTCATCGTAATTCACATTATTTTAATCGGTTATTGAAATACAGATCATAAAATTCAAATTTTATCATTTGAAAAATCATCGAAATTTGTTGCACTTTTGTTAATATTCTTATTGTTACTTTCCTGCAATCATAGCTCTGGCGCTATGCTGTAAGAAGGAAAGTATGGTAATCAGTAAAAAAAGTGGGGTTCGGTTGTTTTTACATTTCTCAACAATTCATGACCAGAGGTCCCAAAAAACAACAAAAAAAAGTCGGGGGTAATATTTTTCGTATGTACTTATATACGTGTGATTGGTATGTTTAAAGCTTAATAAATTTTGACCTTATAAATCGATTTAATGAAATTTTGTACAGAGACAGTAGTATATGGGATAATTTGCTGGTAAAACCTTTGGATCAATATCACCAGGGGGTGGAGTAAATAGTTTTTTGGGGTTAGTTTTCTTAAAATTTACTTGAGTAAATTATCGTATAGATACGATAATGGTTGCATGTGAAAAAAGTTTCACATGTTTAGAATAGGACATGCCCCATCTTCTTATAATTCCAGCAATATTTTTGTCATCCCTTGCCGTAAGGGTTAGTCATATCAAAACTTGTTTCAGACAAAAGTTTTAGATAATGTTTAGAGAACTAACGACCACTTTAAACTGATTCGATACTGTGCCTATTAAGGGAGGTATGATTTTTTGTCTTTCAAATTTTTTCCATCCCCTGGGTCGATTGTGTTTTAGGCCCTTATACAAAGAATAGTAGAAACTTTAAATGAAATCGATATTTTAATTAATAAGAAAGTTATAGCGATATTTTGTTTTTGCGAAAAAGCCCCCCCCCCCCATTTACACCCCATGAGTCGATTTTGCCCATTAAACGGGCTCGACCGAGATTTTTGGTCGTTATACTTTATGTATCACTTTGAAAGTTATTGACGGAAAATTACGGCAGTTATCGTGTCCACAAGAAAGTGAAATATATATATATATATAAACTTTTGAACTGGCGGTGGTTTTGTGGTCAGGGGTATGTGAAATGTGAAAACCGAAGATATGTTGAAATTTTCCGGAAGTCGAATCATGGTACCCATTACAGTAGGTAGCTGTTTATGAAATCTACCTAAAAAATAATTTGTGGCTGGGGAGCCGATCACAGTTTAAAAATACACATTTTTGAATTAAAAAAATATTTTTGGCTTATTTTCATTTATATTTTGTTCACTGTATAAAAATAAACAACCAGTGCAAGGAAAGTATTAAACTTTGTCGTCAGTTCTTTTTTCAACTGTAACCGAAAAGAAGAAAACAAAATAAAGAGGTCAGAGTCTCCGGTTTTATTATTCATTTAACAGAAATAAAAATTGAATAAGAATTAACACTTATGGGATGTATTCCCTGCAGGGAGAGAAATTAAATGTAAATGCAGAAGTTTGTTTTTTCATCAGTCATTTTTTAAATTTCTTTACGTTTCCTGATAATATATTAATTTCAGTAATTTTAATGCTCTCTCATTTTTAAACTCTAATCTTTGTCTTCCACTACAGTTTCTTTTATCACCAAATTAACTGAACCTAGATGTCTTAATATATGACTCTTTTCGATTTAATTCTTCTCTACAAGATTCTGCCACGAATCTCTTTTTATTTCTAAAACATCGTAAGATTACGTTGTAATCCTACAATATTATAACTACAAGATAATTTTTTACATCCTGTTGTAACGTATAATTTCAAGAGGCTTTCATTTTTCATTTATTTGCTTTGTTTTTTCCTATTGTCCCGTGTTTCGCTAAGGTAAATTACTATATTCACTAGAAATGCTTTATGGATATCTTTCATAGATATAGGATTCATTATATTAAAAATATAAACAAAAACGTATATTTCTATTAAAATGTTTTAAACACTTATAAAACACTACGATATTTTCAAGGTATAGTAATTTTGAAAAACCAGATCGCTTTTAAAATTACCTTATCATTTTTAGGCTTTATTAGTTTGGACGAAGAAATTAAACCATTTTTTCAAGCTTGCTATCTCTTACGAGTATTTTCCAACAATTTTGTCTTTCCATCGTAACAGAATAGTTCCTTAATTATATTACTGAAAAATATTCAATTTATTATCGATATTTAAATTAGATCCGTCGAAAACAGAAATGATTATTTTTATTGTTCTAAATTTTATAGTTTTATTGAGGTAATAGTGATGAAAATATCTTATAAAGCAAAAGGTTATGACGATATATATATATATAATTATAGTTCTATATGAATTTACTGCAGAAAATATTAAGTTAGTTGACAGATACGTTCAAGATAAAAAGGCTGCATTACTATTAGCAAAAGAGGGAAGAATGTGTCTGCAGGAGAAAACGAAACTTAATCTTCTATCTATTAAGATAGAATGGTAGAAAAAAGAGAAGACAAATATTTAAATTGAAAAATGACGAATATTGAACCAGTCTTAACTGTACAGAAAAAAATAATAGTTATATTGGAACATAACTTAATTCAGAATAAAATTTATTATTTATTTATGTTTATTATTCGACCTCTTGACTCGTTGATTCTGTTTTATTACATAAGTAAAAAGTGGTAGATATTTATGACTGATTTACTCGCAGGCCTATGTAGAAGAAGATTAGCTTAACTTGTAGTATTAAATCGGAATAGATGATTCCTCTTTAAATTAAAAAAAAAATTATTTTAATAACTTTTTTTTTTTATTATCCGTGTAATGAAACTGGAGTAGAGCAAACAGGTAGAATGTGCTAATCATGTTTTATAATTAAATAAATTTACTGGTTCATGTAATAAAGATAAAAAAAGTGTAATTTTTATGAGTCCGATCTGTGCCACTTTTAATAGTACTTGGGATGCTAGTCCCGTACAGGAAAGAAATGTTACACTTATTAAGCGATAGTTTTATTATTTTCTTTGTTATTCCCATCAGAGGAAATTGTCTCGTTCGACCTCTCTTCCCTATCCATCTTTAGGTCTTATTTCCTCTCTGTTTAATTTTTTTTTCCTTTTTTTATTTCACTCTACTTTTCTCACTAAACGAGATGAGACTTGGGGTTTCATTTTATAAGCAGATTGAAACATTAAGTGCAATGGAGTAAGAGAACAAAGTTCACAGGGATGTTACGACATTTTAAACTTTTCTCGTACAGGCTAGGATGGCGGGTAATGAAACCTAGGCGTGAGAAAAATACTGTGTTTTTTCACTTGATTCTGTACTTATTTACGTGCAGGATTTTAATGATAATATTATAAAACTAATAATAATAAATTTTGTTTATCTATTTATTTTAATTTTATTGATTTCATGTAATAATTTTCACTTAATATTTTCTCTGGTAGCATCTCTCTCGAATGATAAAATTTGCGTGAGGAATTTTTTCATGTCATATAGATTTTTTCGTTTTAATAGAGAAAGTATTTTTTATAATTTATTAAGTTATGTTTTCTCTATACGGATAAAGCCTATTGAATTTAAGATTACGTTTATACCATATAAATAATCTTAATACATTTTACTTAGAAATAATTGTCGATGGGCTATTAATTTGAGTCAATTAAACTGAAGAGCGGTGTTTAGGTAGAAAAAAGGAAATTCATCTAACCGCGTAATCCATGTAATCCAAATAAAAGTATCAAAATATATTAGTTATAACAGTTGAGGCCTGTTATATGTCTCAGACTGGATACCACGGCAATTTTGCATGTTCTTGTAAATATATGTTTTAATTTATAATATTGTGATGTGATGTTAATGTTTTTGTGTGTAAGACTGGATGAAACGTGTGGAATTTTCATTCCCGGATGATGATACATTTATGCGGCAAAACATGTAGAAGAAAATATTCCTATGACAAACTTATAGTAAGACAAAAATAAAAGTTATATATACGAGGTGTGTGAGAAAAGTAATGAGATTGGTAACACTGCGAACGATCTGGCAACGCTGTGTTTACCGGTTTGTGCTAGACCGAATTGTTCATCCCTGCCGCATGCCCAGTACGAGTTTCAACTCCGTTCAGCCAACACATTATTTTTACAGCGCCATCAGTGAAGTTGTGTTTTTGTGTGTGTTACGAAAATGGAGCATAGGAATTTAGGGCGACGTTGTGCAATCAAGTTTTGTGTTAAACTTGTGTAATCCGCGAGTGTGATTAGAAAAGTTGAAACAGGCCTATGGGAAACATTGCTAATCAAGAGCACAAGTTTTCCGCTGGCACAAATCATTTTTGGAAGGCCGAGAACACGTTGAAGATCAACCTCGCTCAGGGAGACCTTCAACTTCAAAATCTGACAAAATCGTTGAGCGTATGAGAGGTCTTGTGAGGTCAGACCGTCGTTTAACAATAAGGATGATGAGTAAACAGTTAAATTTAAACACTTTCACCGTACATCAAAATTTGACAGACGATCTGGACATGCGAAAGGTTTGTGAGAATTTCATGACAATGTCCTGTGTCACACGTCCATTTCCATCACGGAATTTTTTACCTCAAAACGCATTCCAACGGTTTCTCAACCTCCGTATTCACCTGATTTGAGTCGTTGTGACTCTTTCCTTTCGGCGAAATTGAAACATCTCTTAAAAAGACGTCATTTTGGAACGCTGGAGAACATTCAAAAGACTGTGACCGACCAGTTAAAAGCCCTACCACTTGAAGCTTTCCAGCGCTGCTGCCAGGAGTGGGAACAACGACTCCGCCGGTGTATGGCTGCCCAAGGGAACTACTTTGAAGGGGATAATATTGTTGTTTGAAAAAAATAAAAAATTTGGTAAATAAAAAGCCAGTCTCGTTACTTTTCTCACACACCTCGTGTATGTATATATATGGTTTTAATAAAAAAATAATACAAGATATGTAGATAAATATTGACGCATTAGTTGAAAACATCAAGCGTAATACAAAATTATGGTATTTTTCCGTATTATGATTAATGATTACCATTTAAATTAGACGTATTTTCTGAGAATAAATTTTCTCTACAGTATGTCTCAAAGTATCTAAGAACAAATCAGTTCAATCACAGTACCTAGTGGTAAAGGTAGTTTATATTTATTCATAAATAAAATATGAATTCCAACTTAAATTAAATTTTTATCAATATCTTTTAAAATATTTTCTACTTTTCCTCTAATGCATAAATAAACTAAGTAATTTGTACCGGTGTATCCGTATTTTCAAATATTTTATTTTTCTACATCATATTTCTCTTTTTTATGTTATGTAAATTACTACTGGGATTAATAAACGTTTGGAGTTTTTCTATGTGGTCATGTCAACGGTTCTTATATACTTACGTAAATATAATATTTTTCAGAATTTAGTTCATTTCTTGCTGCTTCATTTCTCTTTTTATACGGTTTCTTTTACATTCAAATGTTGCCGTCAAAAACTTTCTTTCTTCAGTAAGCTTTAAGAGAGAGTTTTTTCTCTGCTCTAGGTAGATCAAGATGATCAAGATATAATATATATATATATATATATATATATATATATATATATATATATATATTAACTTAAATGTGATACTTTAAGTCTATTTTCCTCTTGATTGGCTAGAATTAAATATAATAAAAACACATATTTTATTGAAAAATATTATCTTTATTAATTTCTTGGGTTAACCAATCAACTACATAAACCTATAAATTACGTACACAAGGTAATATTTTTAAGTAAAATATGTCTTTTTATTATATATATATATATATATATATATATATATATATTATTAATTTATTCGCACAATAGAATATTTACAAATTCTATTGTAAAATTAATAAAGTATAATTTGGATGAATTTATTGTAATTTAAGGCGCTTTAACAAATCAAGTTTTATCCGATAGAAGCTTCAACCATTAGATTTAATGTATAACAACTGGACAGGAAATGAACCCTAGGTATTAATACCGAGCAGGGTAAAATTACACCTACAGAAACGAAAATTTTGAAAAGAAACGATTGAAAGTAAGGGGAGTCTAACGATGGAAGTATCACTAAAGACATGCTACTTCACATAAAAGTTGGTTTAAAATATCCTTTCAGGCAACGGGTGTTCACTCAGTCACAACCTCTCGATAAAATAACATATTTCTAATAAGAATAAAAAATGGAACGGTTATGATTAATAACTATTTCGAATAGCATAAATATACGCTGTTACAAAATTTCTTTTAGTCAAGAGACTATATAGGCATCCTGTTACAGTTCCATGTTTGATATAAGCAGGTCTGCGTTTGCTTTGACCCTCTCTGTCATGTATGTTTGCTATAATATTTATCTAAAGTAGCCTTTCAACCAGTCAATTGTACGAGAAAGTTCAGTCGAATTAAATAACGTCAATATAAATATCTACCTGAGTTTTATAAATATAAATAAGTTAAATATAAATAATATAAATAAGTATTTATATATAAATATATATAAGTTCAGTCGAATTAAATAACGTCAATATAAATATCTACCTGCCCCATTCAGCATTAAATAAAACAAAATTTTGTTATGTATTATGGAGTATGTTAAAAATCAGATGGATGGATAAAGTGACAAATGAAGAGGTGTTGCGGCAAACTGATGAAGAAAATTTGGAAAAAATATAGTTAAAAGAAGAGACAGACTTACAAGCCACATATTAAGGCATCCTAGCTAGAATAGTCGCTTTAATATTGGAGGGACAGGTAGAAAAAAAAGTAGAAAAATTTGTGCAAGCAGGCAACGTTTGGAATATGTAAAACAAATTATTAGGGATATAGGTTGTAGGGGGTATACTGATGAAATGAAACGACTAGCACTAGGTAGGGAATCTTGAAGAGCTGCATCAAACCAGTCAAATGACTGAAGACAAAAGAAGAAATGTATTATGTTATGTAATAATTGTTTGATTATTGTCATTATTAATGATTGGTCCTGTTTTAATTATGTTTGTAAACCAATAAACTCTAATTATATAAACATTCTAAACTGTCAATCTCTCAATATTCTGATCGAGCCGCAAACACGTGACAATATATTAAAGTTATTTATGTCTTTGGAACCCAGAATTTGGATGTTCAAATGGACTAAAAAACTTTGTAGCCTTACGAATGATAAAATATTGAAATGGGGATTCATGTTCACAGAGACAAAAAATAGAGTGGAGTAGGATGTACGTTGAATCAACCCTGTTGGCGGAAAACAACTTAATGATTTTTATACCTCATCAGACAATAAACATCTCTGGCATGGAAAGAAATTTTTGGTCTTTATTTTAGTAATTATCCCATTTTTTTATTTTTCTTTTTTTTGTTGGATTTCTCAGAGAAAATTAAAGCTTCGAATAATATAAATTACGAGTCATTTATTGGTACTTTATCACAATTTATTGACAGATGTCAAGATCAATTAGAATACAGCTAATGAAATTTTAGTTAACTTCTAAAGGTGCTACAGTGAAGGGTTAAACGTCATGATCCTTATACAGGTAAAAGAACTATTTTGTATACCCCAGAAGATTTGTGAAATGATATAGGTTAATGGTACACGTAGAAAAAACTGATTTATATTGCGAATAAAATCAATTTTGTTTTTGTATTTATTGCCTAATTTAAAATGCTTATTATTTTTACTTTCCCGTCTAGACAGCTCTGTAGCAGAGCCATCATTCTAGCATAGAAAGTATTGTAATCGGTCCAATCTGAGTATATGCGGTTTTCACCGGATCTTGATGTTTTGACACCTAAGGAATCCAAAAAACCGGATGTAAATTTTCCGGATATTTAGTATGTGTTTTCGGTGTGGCCTGTACATCACCTTATATCTCCGGAGCGATTTTGACCAAACTTGGTCAGATTACTTCTACGTATAGGATATTAATGCCATTAAATTTTAAACTTAAAAGGTCAAGGGGGTGAGGCTGTACAGAAGGTCCTCCTCACTATCTCAAGATCTTCCCTAATTAAGGTCATATTTTTCTTAGGAATATTTGTTAACAATTAAAAAATAATATCTGCAAAAAAACATTTTTGAAAAATCGCCCCCCATACCAAAAAAAAATGCTGTTGTAGTCGCCTGCTATTTTGTAATGTCAGAGATGTACGGTAGAATTAAATAAATGAATAATTTTTAAAGCGTAAAATAGTAACTCGGTCTACCTAGGTTTCGAACACCAGTCTGCCGACCGTACAAGCGAAATTTGTTATATTACATGTGAAATTACATTAACTAGTGCCGACCTCACCGCTAGTACCGCCACATAAGCGCGAATTAAATACGTTATGCGCGCGCGCTCTTTAATTCAATGATTCTTTTCAATGAAAAGAATCATTGAATTGAATAAAAGAAAAAATATTCTACTTAAATAAAATAATAAATATTTTAAATTAAGTTGTGCGTGTAAGCCGTGCATCAGAAACAACCTACAACTGTGTTTTCACCTTTTTTAATGTAGAATGAAAATTTGAATATTATTTTTGTAAAACACACTGGTTTTTGACTCATCTGATATTAGAAGTATATATTTATATAAATATATACGTATTAATATCATTTTTAGTATTTAAAAACTATTACAATATCTTTATTACTCGATCCTTTATCTGTAATGCTGTGCTATCTAATGGAATTACTTTGCTGCAATAATGACATCTACTGTTCATTCAGGTTGTAAATTATTCATCCTGATAAAAAACTTCTTGAAAAGCACAATTGTTAAATTCTAAACTGGATTGTAACAATTCTAATTAACTTTGAATTAAAGTACAAAAAACCTTTTTGATCAATGCGGTCGTATTTCTATAATTGAAAGCAAAAGAACGCTTATTTTTTTATTACAACATATCTATTTCATTATTTAATTGAATTTAAAAATTAAAAATAATTTTAATGTTCTGAACAAAAAACCTAAAAAAACTAAGTTATGTTATGTTTTTATAAAGACGATACATGAATGATGTGATTTTTCAGAATGATGTGTCAAGAAAAGACATACTAAAATATTTTTAATGCATAAAAAAAAAAAGAATTTCAGAAATAAAAATTTGCTTAAAAAAGTTAACATAAAAATAATTTTCTTTAACATCTTAGTTTTTTGATTTAAAAATAATATATCGATTTTCAAAATTGTTGTTTAATTTATTGTTGTGAAATTTAAAAATTTCACAGAAGGTATTTTTTATTAACATAGGAAAACATCTTGCATTAAACTGGCGCAAACCGTAAAAGTTTGAATTAGAAGGATATACGGTTGATATGAACATTTAAAGTGAAAAGCCGACCAATTTTATTGATAAACTGTTTTTAATAACATCCGAACCTTTTTCTGCCATTTCTGCGACCATCTTCATTTGACTTGTGCTGCTGTCCTCACGTTGGCTGTGTCAGTTAATGTTATACAATACGCAAGTACAATAAAACAATTCAGCCGCAATATAAGAACAGAGTCATAATGAAAAAGTGAATAAGAACAGAATAAACGAATAAATTGTTTTGACCTAGCTATCACAGAAACTTTTAAAATGTACCCGTTAAACAATAATAATAGATTCTTTTATTATATATAATCCTCTGGGGATTAAACAGATCCATCCAGACTGATACTCAAAAATAAAAAATACTGGAACACAGAAAATACAGATATAACAGCACATTAATTAACACACTCTACGCAAAATAAGTAAAATTAAAAACGAAAATAAGAAAACGACAAAAAATAGCTTATATTAAAATAGAGACAAATAAAAGCTCCCAATTAAAAAAAAAAAAATTGAATACAAACTGGTTTACAGAACGATATACATAGAATACCTAGACCACAATCGTCAAACAAACATTATTGCTTTTAAAATCGTAAAACTCCTCTGATTGCACAGTGATTGACATTGGCCATTGTTCAACATTAGCCAACAGTTAGATAAAAATTTCTAACCGTCTCATAGATGTATTTTGTAAATTTTTTTCAACGTTGACTATATTGAACATACATTAAAAAAAACATCAAGATTTTGTACATACGAAACACGCGATCAAAAAAAAAAAAGTCATGTGGACAACACATGATTTCCTTGTACGCCTATTAAATTACATTTACACATTTTTATAAAATGAAAAGTACATAAAAGTTTTTTCTTTAAAATCTTCTGATATTTTTTCATTTTTTTTATTATTATTTATTTTTTGTTATTCATCGTAAAACGTTTTTTTACAATGAGAGATTAATGATTATTAATAAATCAATATATTTAAATTAAAAAAAAAGAAGTATGATTCGAACCGATGCGTCTTACCCTAAGATCTACATATTTCATTAATTAAAATTTTACTTGGCTGTAGCTCTGGATGTAATGAGAATAAGTACCACTTAATGATATATCATTGAAAAGCTCTCAATGAGGGGTTATTACTGCAGTTAAGAAAAAGTGAAAATCCAATTTGTTTTTTGATTTCGGGCTTTTTTGGTAATTTTTGTTTCAGTCGATTGCAGTCAAAGAGGGAAGTGCACAACTAGATATTACAACAATCTTAAATCCAAAATTTTAACATCCTACGGGTAATCATTTTTGAGTTATAACGTATACGCGAGGTACAAACGTATGTACAGACGTTACGTCGGAACTAGTTAAAATGAGTTCAGGGATGGTTAAAATGGATATTTTCTTTAAAATCTGAAACCGAAATTTTTCGCGATTGCAATACTTCCTTTACTTCGAACAAGGAAGTAAAAAAACATTAGCGATTGATAAATTAAAGGGTTTAATTCAAACATAACACACAGTTTAATCTCTTTCTATAAATATATCGAACTAGTTAAAAAAATAATCGAAAAACAGTCGCTAGCAAAAAAAATAATCGAAAAACAGTCGCTAGCAATAATATCAACTGATATTTGTAATAATGACGGAAACCATCCAAAATTTACAAAAATTTTATGAATAAGGTTGGCTCAATTTATTTTAATTTTATTTTCATTTTATTTTAATTTTTTAATTTATTTTAATTTTCATCTCTTACCGTAATGGGCAAAATTGTAGCAAATATTATCAACGTATATTAAAATACAAATTATAAATAAACTTTTTAAAAGCATTGAAATGAATTGTATGTTTCTGAGAACAGGATTTTTTTTTACACTATTAAGAGTAAAATCAGATAAATTAAAAGATGGATTGATACTGACTAAAATTAAAACGTTTTAAGATGCATTCAACAAGTTTTGACCGAATATTATTCTTTAAATTTTAGTTCTTTGTTTATTTTATATGTTGCAGGGTTATGAATTAACTGATATTGTCCTAAAAGTTATCTTTTTAATATGCATTTATGTACGTTTTATCGACTAATTCTGGATAGGCTGGGTAAAATTTATCTTATAGATTTTTAAATAAAATAGCAATCTTTTTATTAGTTCTAAATATGCTCTGTGAGCACCAAAATGACACAAAAATAGATTATTGTATGTTGTTATAAATTAATAACATCTTCATTTTTTTTTTAATAACGGATCTGGAGAAATATAAAGGGATTGCATTTTTTCTGAAGATGAGAAGAGTTTGTTGAGAGAAAGTATTTGAAGTTGATGTCAGGCTAATAAGCTACGTTAAGACACCCTGAAGTAAGATCGCATCGACTTTTATTAAATAGGCGTCGTTGTGTTGGTTGAATAAAGCGTACTACAGCAGTGTCGCTGTAATCTCGGTGAAGGTCACAGGCTGAGTATTCCTGATTTATGTTAGTTGAAGCCTCCTATCCTTTTCCAACCTTGAAGAAAACCCCATAATACTAGGGAAACGTCTTCCATTTAATAACCTTTATAAAGTAACATTTTTTCAGCACAATTTTAAAGATTTTATTTTACTTTTAATACCGTTATATTTATTTGTCCTACTAATTTTTTAGTCATTATTTGTTATGTAAAATGTCACTAATTAAAAATCTGTTTTCATTATGATTCAAGATAAAAGAACATATTAATAAAAATATCTTTTATAGTTAACATTTTATTACTAGACATCTTCTATGCCACTGTGTTTGTAACGGGAAATACAAACAATTTTTAAAGATATTTTTGGCTAACAATGTAGAAGATACAAGGAGATATATATGCAGCTGGAAAAAATTAGCAGTAACATGGATAACGACAAATGTAGGCTAACCTGAAGTATTACTCAAGGCCTTTTAAATACTAGCATCGGTGTGCTAGTATTTAAAAGTTATGAATAATACGGTTAAAATGAAAGTTTTACTTAAAAAAAATATGGTTTAACACGAATTGTGGATATTATATGTTATGATTTTCAGAAAGCTGACTAAATTTATCCGCATATTGAAGGTAATAAGCAATTTTAGGCATGTGGTGTCAGTTTTACTCCGAGAGGAAGAGAGAGGGTGAGAAAGAAATTTATTGGGAACAAGAAATAGAGTGAGTACGAGGGGGTGGGCAGAGTATAAAAGAACAGAGTACAGTATTTTAAGTTTGCTTTTGCTATTCTACCGGGACTCCCTTCTACAAAGGTGAAAAAGCCATTCTTTTCTCTTTGAAAAGTCAATCCTTTCATTCGTTGCCACAAATACATATTTCATTCATTTCTACAGTACTTTTAGCCTCTTTAAGAATAAAATTTGGTCACTAATGATCTAGTCAAATGTAATATTTTACATAAAAATTGAAAACTTGATGTTTGTACACTTCAAAGTAATTTGCTTTATTCATTTATATTCTTTTCGAGTTTATAAACTGGACGAAGCGACAAATACAAAATTGTCCTTCAATTTTTGATATATTTTATTATGTACCGATAATAATATTTGATTTTCAATCAAAGACTGTAAGCGAGAACGTACCTATGGCTTCGTTATTAATAAATAATGATATTTTATTTTTTTTTAATTTGAAGGTGCCGACCAACACGACAGCGAAAAAATGATTGTAAACATTTACCGGTTCTTGGGTTCCCGGTTTGTTTCTGTTGCTGAGTTTTGATTGCCATTATTTAAAAGCTATCTCGAAAAATAAAATGCTTTAGTGTGTCAGAAATAAAATATTGCATAGTTTTACAGAAAAGAAATGAAATAATCTTGAAGTAATTTTACCGTAAGAATAGCAAAATTAAATTTGAAAAAGAAATAAGTCGATCTAATTACTTACCTATTAAATACTTATTTGATTTTGAATTTTTCTGTGCTTTAAGATAATTTATAATCTGTTTGTTTCATGTAATCCTACTCTCTTTTCTATCTTACATTTAATTTCACACTAATCTATCTTCATATCCTTTTTTTCTTCGACAAAGAATTCGGTTATTTCAAAACAAAAAATTAACTAATAGCGTAGTTTCTAATTTAATTTTTTAGAATAAATTTTTTAAATAGTCTATATTCTTTTTGTTAGAGGCAGAATCAATCAATTGAAATAACATGGCCATTTAAAAAAAGTTTTTAAAAACATTATTTCATGCTAGCATGTACATTTTTAAGTACAAAATGCTAGCATATAGCATTTAAATACATGCTAGCATGTATAAATGGTAATATATATTATTTTTTGTATATGTTTTGTGTTGCCGTATTATACAAAATTGGAAATTTCTTGGTTGAACGATTCATTTACAATAGAAAGACAGGCAGAAAATTGAGCTTTCAAACTCTACGAGCGATAAAAAGGATATTATTTTTAATACATTTTTAAAACGGTAAACGGTTCAATGCCATTTTATAATTTTAAAGTAATTATTAGAAAAAAAACTTTCAAATTAAGAATTTATATTTTCAATGGATTTTAATAATTTTAATGTCATGATGTTTATGTGGATTATAGATTAATTTTGTATGAATTATTAGATCGAAAGGTGAAAATTATATTTTTGTTTCAACATACACTACTTTTACTACTGCTACTACTACTACTACTAGTTATTTATTTTCTATAAAATAATCGAAATATAGTACAAGACGTTTCATTTTATATGTTCATAAAATAATATAAACCTCAGGTTACCGATCAAGCGCAACACAGTACCTTATAATTTAGGGAATATAGAAAATTTCTAGAAAAAGGTGTTTTTTTAATGAATATGTAATTTAGGTTGTTCGAAACTTTGGTCGGTAAATTTTCATACATTTAGATAAGACTATATACGAGTATATGTATAAATATATGAATTCACTCTTGTATACAGCTTTGAATGACAGATTCTGATTTCTTTTGGATTTTTATAATGAAAATCATCGCACTTAGCCAATAGAAAGACATTAATGTTTTTTTTAAAAATTAAACCGTTAGAAATTTATTCTTATCAATATGAATTATGAAAAAACTGGCTGTTCAGCTGAAAATATACGCAAAAATATTTTATTTATCACAAAAGTAGATATTTAAAAAAAATACTATTTTAGAAAGGGATTTTTATGAGAGATTCCGCTTTGAATATTTAAAAAAAAAATGTAATCATGCTTAAAATACAAAAGTGTTAGATTTTATACTCGGTTGAAGTACTTAATACTTAATATGCTGTTCAATCTTTGGTTTGTATTACAAGGTCTGAATTCATTGTAGCTTATTTTTCCCCATCTAATAATGCAAGAGTTATCTGAATACATTAATTGTACTCCTGACTGAATTATTTATGTTTTATAAAGACTTCTTTTTATTTGTCTTCAGTCATTTGACTGGGTGATGCAGCTCTCCAAGATTCCCTATCTAGTGCTAGTCGTTTCATTTCGGTATACCCCTTACATCCTACAACCCTAGCAATTTGTTTTACATATTCCAAACGTTACCTGCTTACACAATTTTTTCCTTCTACCTATCCCTCCAATATTAAAGCGACTATTCCAGGATGCCTTAATTTGTAGCCTATAAGTCTGTCTCTTCTTTTAGCTATATTTTTCGAAATGCTTCTTTCTTCATCTATTTGCCGCAACAATTCTT
Organism: Lycorma delicatula; assembly: GCF_047948215.1. Taxonomy (NCBI): domain Eukaryota; kingdom Metazoa; phylum Arthropoda; class Insecta; order Hemiptera; family Fulgoridae; genus Lycorma; species Lycorma delicatula. Next base: position 107,989,232 of record NC_134457.1, read on the forward strand.
CATATGTCACCTTATCCACCTATTTGATTTTAAACATTCTCTTATAGCACCACATTTCAAAAGCTTCTAATCTTTTCTTTTCAGATACTACGATCGTCCAAGTTTCACTTCCATATAAAGCGACACCAAACATATTCTTTTAAATATCTTTTCCTGACATTTAAACTAATTTTTGATGTAAACAAATTATATTTCTGACAGAAGGCTTGTTTCACCTGTGCTATTCGGCATTTTCTGTCGCTACTGCTTCATCCATTTTAGTAATTCTACTTCCCAAATTTATTCTACCTCCATAATCTTTTCTCCTCCTATTTTCACATTCATATTCCATATTCGTTACTTCTACTACATTTCATTACTTTTGTTTTGTTCTTGTTTATTTTCATGCAATAGTTCTTGCGTAGGACTTCATCTATGCTATCTATAATCTGAGGCTTAAAATTGCTTCCCTTGCCCCTATACTTTTCCTGAAACCAAATTGGTCTTTTCGTAACACTTCTTCCACTCTTCTTTCAATTCTTCTGTACAGAATTCTAGTTAAGATTTTTGATGCATGACTAATTAAGCTAATTGTTCTGTATTCTTCACATTTATCTGCTCATGATTCTTTGGTATCATGACTGTAACACTTTCTTTGATGTCTGACGGAACTTCCCCTTTTCTATAAATATTACACACCAGTGTGTATAATCTATCAATCGCTTCCTCACCTGCACTGCGCAGTAATTCGACAGGTATTCTGTCTATTCCAAGAGCCTTTCTGCCATTCAAATCCTTTAATGCTCTCTTAAATTCAGATCTCAGTATTGTTTCTCCCATTTCCTCCTCTTCAACTTCCTCTTCTTCCTCTGTAACACCATTTTCTAATTTATTTCCTTTGTATAACTCTTCAATATATTCCACCCACTTATCGACTTTGCCTTTCGTATTATAAATCGGTATACCGTCTTTGTTTAACACATTATTGGAATTTAATTTATGTACTCCAAAATATTTCTTATCTTTCCTGTATGCTCTGTCTATTTTACCAATGTTCATTTCTCTTTCCGCTTCTGAACACTTTTCTTTAATCCACTCTTCTTTCGCTAGTTTGCATTTCCTGTTTATAGTATTCCTTAATTGTCTATAGTTTCTTTTACTTTCTTCATCACTAGCATTCTTATATTTTCTACGTTCGTCCATCGGCTGCAATATATCGTCTGAAACCCAAGGTTTTCTACCAGTTCTCTTTGTTCCGCCTAAGTTCGCTTCTGCTGATTTAAGAATTTCCTTTTTAACATTCTCCATTTTTCTTCTACATTTTCTACCTTTAACCTTTTTACTGAGACCTATTGCGATGTCCTTCTCAAAAATCTTCTTTACCTCCTCTTCTTCAAGCATCTATAAATTCCACCGATTCATCTGACATCTTTTCTTCAGGCTTTTAAACCCCAATCTACATTTCATTATCACTAAATTATGGTCGATATCAATGTCTGCTCCAGGGTAAGTTTTGCACCCGGCCATTCTTCTGTCGGAATCTTGAGGACTGAAGGCCTCCAGAGGGCGATCGACGAGCGACGAGCTTCAAGGAGCTTTCGCTGCCCACCCCCAGAAGCTAGCCACCCTTGATTACCCGTCATCGAACTCCATGTCCCTATCGATCCGCATCTTCTCAACCTGTCGACGCCTCTCCTCATTGGCCTTCTCTCCTACCATTGTTACGATCGTAGTCGAGACACATTCCCATTTGTCGCTATTGCTGAGCATCTCCTCGATTATATTGTTGGCCACCTCCACACCCTGTTCCTGAAGTGCTACTTTTAAGTCACGCCACCTAGAGCAAAAGACCACCATGTGTTCTGTTATATCCAGCACGCCGCAATCATGATAGCGGCTTGTACTTTTTCTGCCCATCCTGTACAGATAATCCGGGAAACATCCATTTCCAGACAGGAACTGGGTGAATTCGTAACCTGTATTACCATGCTTTCGCTCCACCCATTTCCGGAGATAGCTTATGAGCCCGTAGATCCACCTTCCTTTGTCTGAATCTCGCCATCTGTTACGCCAAGCCATGTAGATACCGTCAGTTGCTTCCTGTCTGTCCTGTCCGGCCACTATTGAAGCTCTCATTTTTGGTTGTAAGTCTATCGGCGGCACCCCAGCTATAACCGATGCCTCCTCGGCGCTGATCGTACGATACCCTGCAATGATAGTATATCTAGCTTACATTGAACCATCCTTACTCCTGATATGTTGACATTTAATTTGTTTTTATTCAGTTGGGTCCTTTTACTATTTGTTTGTGCACATCGTAGTATGTCCATTTAGTTTTTTTGTTCAGGCGGTACTTTCTAAATTCATCAATAACCGAACAATATTTCTTTTCAATTTAAAATAAAAGTTTACTGAAGTTATACTCAAGTAAACGTCCAGTATGTTTGTTTTCAATTTTTTTAAAGATATTTTCAATAAGTTTACTCAAATACAGAAATATTAATCATAAAACATTGTTAGTTAAATTTTCTATTATAATCGGAGATTAATTCTTATCTTTATTATTACCCTATGAACGTTTGTTAAATTTATTTCGAAACAAACGTTAACTAGCTTTTTTACGACAGCTAAACGGTCACTGATCGTTTATCATACATTTTATTATTTATTATCTTACACGTTTATTATTTTATTATATTATATGTTAATATTCGATTGAGTATTGTGTGTGTCTGTGTGTGTGTGTGTATTTTTTCGTGAATAACTCATTCATACAATCGCCAAGGAAATGAAGCGTCAAAAAATGTAAAAATTGTTCCGAATTGAATTAAAATTCCTTTCAAAATTAATTTTTGTTGAAAACTTGTCGTTCTGCCATTTTAGAATAGCAATAATAATAAAATAATTTTAACAGAAAAATTTTGTATGTTATTGTTAATCATTTGTAATTGCAAATAAATTAATTTTTAAAATACCCTTTAATTTTGTAGTTTTCTCTAACCAAATGATAACCAAAATATTTTATCAGTCCAGCAAATATTTATTATAAAATATTAGATAAATATTTTAATCAGGAATTCATTTGCGAAAGTTAGGTAAAAATTGAAATAAAATACATTTATTTAAATCAATCTTAAATCTAATTCTGAAAAACATTCGACAATTTGGTTTTAATATTATTATGTTCGTGTAAATTTTGGTGTACGAATTGTTTTTTTTAAGTTATGTCATATTCCTTCCATATTTAGTTAGAGTAGTAAATAATACTGAGGGAGTGTGAGGATTAAAAGGTTCATTTTTGTGCCTCGTATGCGTTATTACAAGACCCACATACGTATACAATATTCTGTGTTGTTAATTAAGAAATAAAGGCTGTTTAACTTTTTTACGCTGCTTAACAGTCATGTAAATTATTCCCTTTTATTAATTCTTTTTTCAGGCCCTCTCTATTAATGATCTATATATATTTGTTTATTACTTTATTTTATAAATAAGTTAAAATAAGGTAATAATAATTTATTGTTTTTTATTAAAACTATTCCTTTTAAGTATCGAGATTACTACTTCTTACAACTGTAGAACTGTATTGTATAACAAACATTTAATAAAATAGCATAGGTGTGCACTTTGCACTTTCTATTTTATGTTATGTTAAACTATTCCAACCTATTTTGAGGAAATAAAATCTTTCGTAATAAAGTTTTAAATAAATAACAAAAACAACGACGTAAACAGTAACTAAGATCAATTAATTGTTCTACGACTTTTTTTTTAATATCAAAATGTAATTTTAAAATAAATAACTTTTTCTATCAATAATATTGATTTAACAGTTCAAAATTTTAAATTCATTTATTTTATTTTCTCGGTTGTGAGGGAAAATTCTGTCTTCTTTAAAAAAATGGCTTTCTGTAAAAGTTTGTTTCATTTGTTTGATTCTGGGAGATTTAAACGAAAATCTCGATTAAAACACGATTGGCTTATATACGGTTGAGCGTATAAACGTGAGATGATTATATATTATAATAAATCTAAGAAACAATTTTACCTAAAATCACGAAACATGGGATCCTAAACTCATCTATTAAGAGAACTGATTTTATTAAATTTTTAAAACGGTTGAGGTCGGGAATTCGGGGATAGATATCAAGGGAGTTCTAAATCTCAAAACGTTGTAACGCAATAAAGGCTTTTCTCGTAGTCTATATGTATTTTACCTTATCCCACCCGTTAGACTGAAATATGAAAATGTTAGTAGTTTTTTTCTCTTTGTAATTTCATGGAATAATTTTTGTATTCAGAATACAATTCCTTAATATTTAATGGAATAATAGATTTATTTTGAGTTTGGTTTTGTAAAATTTAGTGTTTGTGTAAAACATCTGAACTTTACATATAGACAACATATACAAATTATTTTCTCAAAAATATGTATTATTTAAAAAAATCTAATATCTCAACACATTTGTGCAAGTCAACGAATAACAAGTACATAGACATCCTAGATTTAAAAAAAATAATACAACAAAGAAGAAAATCAAACAGATCGATTATATCATTCGATTTTACGACCCAATAACACAAATGATTCTTTTATAGGGGATATTTTTTTAAAGAGGAATTTATAATTAGCTTTATTTTCTCTTACAAAGAAAGAAAAAACCTTAATTTGGAGGAGAGTTGTTTAATATGTACTAATTATAATGTATTCTCTTGTTTCGTCTTGAAATTATTAATAGAAGAAATTATTAACACTTTCATGTTTCAGTCTAGTGGTTCAAGTTTTTTTTTTTTTGCTTCACTTCTATTTTAATGAGTATTACTATGACGGAGACAGTTATTAACAAACAATTATCGAATGTGGTATAGGAACAAATCGATGTCGTAGAACTTCTACCTATGTGTGGGGACAATATTTTATATGTACAAAGAAATTGTTATTTAAAGTATTTTTAACTGGATTTTATGTAGCTCAAGAGTACCATAACACTAAGTGTATAACACAAGTATGTAGGTTTCTTACATAGACACGATTTTACACGAAATGGGATAACTTTTAATTTTTTTTTTCAAATCTACAAAATTTAAAAAATTATATTAAGAGTCTTTAGAACTAGGATGGACTGTATTAATTGTTGATGAAAGAATGAGACAATTTTCTTCTAGGTAATAGAATTTAATACGTAAAAATATTAAATAACATAAGTCACATAAGACGACGAAATACATAATCGCGCCAGGCGGGATTCTTAACTCGAATGAATGTATGAACTGGTTCGCAGGCCACGCTAATAGAAACTAGAGAACAGCACTAGCTGGCTCAAACTAGAAACGGAACACCTATTTTAAGAAAAAAAGTAAGGTGAAAATGGTAAATATGATTTCAACTTTATTTTTCCGTTTGTTGAAGAAGTAGTTCATTTTTATTCCAGCTATTCCAACTAGTCATTTTCCAGGTTATTCCACAAAACATATATTAAGGTATTTAACCAATCCACAGCTGTTATGTAAACCTTCAGGACTTAACTTCAAATTCAATTTAAATAAATAATATCAAATAATAATTAACGAAGCTCGACTGCATTATTTAGGATTCAATTAATAGCGAGTATTAGATATGTTCTAAACGTTGTTGGTCTGCACGAAATTACCACCCGATCTTTTTTTTCTGCCCTGTTTAGCCTCCGGGAATTACCGTCAGGTATTACTTCAGAGGATGAATGAGGATGATATGAACGAGTGTGAAGTGCAGTCTTGTACAGTCCATTTCTGAGATTTGTGGTTAGTTGAAACCTAATTACCAAAGAACACCGGTATCCACGATGTAGTATTCAAATTCGTATAAAAGTAACTAACTGCCTTTACTAGAATTTGAACGTTGGAATACTCGACTTCGAAATCAGCTGATTTACCCCCCCCCCTGATCTACATGTAGGTTAATAGACTACCTTCAGGCAATAAAAACTCACCAACAGTCATAATTAATCTATGAATTTGGCCAGTTACTTGTTAAGTTTCATTTGGCTTTTTTTTTGGCGTACCAACTGAATAACGATCTTCAAGTTGAATCGAACACACAGCTATTGTAGTATTTATTTATTTTGCCATTATGCCACTTTTTTCGATGAGATACGTTACTTAGGGATTCACATAAACGTCCTGTCGAGTATCATTATTTGTACCCTAGCAGCTCTAGTAAACTTGCATACTGACCTCAAAAATCTCATAGTTGTCTGAATTCGTTGGGGGTCATAGGCACGTATGTGCACATACTTTTAGATATCTAGCAACACTATCCATTCTTATTTCTATCATTTCGCATTATTAGAAGAAATCACGCCCTAACCTTTTATTCTACCTTTTTTTTTTGTAGGTGGGGAATTCATTTTATAGACGCCAAACCAGTGTCGGAGTTGCTAACAGGTCCCGCTAGGTTTTAGGAAGAACGTATGTATACCTGCGCACTACCGACTAAAACTCCACCCCTGGATATCCACCCTCCCTGGCATAGCTAATAAAGCATTTCTTTTATTCTACCTATATCCTATTTAATTTTATCTTATTTTTACCTTACTTTCGGGTGATCTAAAGTAAAGGCTCCAAGTGTAGGAAGCCGACCGTGTACTAAATCCTGCAAATTTAGTTTTACTGATGTAGTTGTCTTACATCTACCTTTTATCCAGAGTAGCTCTTGTAACGAAAAGCGGGGACGGTTTGTTAATGAAAAGCATTAAAATAAAATTTCCGTTTCGAAAAGGATTCAAAATAATGATAGTAATAATAATATAAATAGTACTTCAACTTGTTAATAATAAATTATTTTTCAAGAATAAAATTCTAAAATAAGTAATTTTGTATAGTAATAGTTCTTATTCCTTAAGTGATGGTAATCAACCATATAAGCCAACCATTTGCTGAAGCGGTTTGTCTGAATCCTAAATATTTGATCTTGAAGTAAGAGGTGTTAAAATTTTGTCAATTTTTTTTATCTGTACGTTATAATTTAATTCTTCTCATTACCTTCGATAAATATTGGACCATTTTTTTTGTAAACGGATTTCCCACGGACTGCTTACAAGTATATTTAAATGCATGTTCTGTAAATCTACCATTGCATGGAAGTGAATGTAATGTGTATTCGTAATTTCATATACTAGTATTTACGAATATTACATAATAATTACGCAAACGTATACAAATGTACGCATAAATATATGTTTAATTTGCTAATAAACAATAGGAAACATAAAGACAAAATACAGTACTAAATTTATAACGGATTTGTTAATTTACAAACATGCTTACGGGCAGATGTAGTTACAAATGCGATTGTTAATTCAGCTTGTACTACAGTCATCGATCGTCATGATGACAAATATTAATAGTAAAAGTAATAATAATAATAATGGTATCTCACAAGAGAATTGGTTTTATCATAGGATTATATGAAATAACTCAACATATCCATCCGTATTATACACAGCGAACTGTGAAAATGGGCGGAGAAGTAGATGTACTGTAACCCTATTTTAACTTCGTATTTCGTGCTTATATCTCGTACGTGAATATGTTACTTACATCTGCGATAATAGGAAACGATAACAATAAACCATATAACGTATATATTACATATACATACATACGTGTATGTTTATATTCTGAAATGTAATCGGTTTTATGCCATTTAATTATTATACTGTAATTTTATAAGTTCAGTTTGTTATAATCGTATTACGTATAATTGGAATTAACTCTTGGAAAATTTTACTTACTATTTTAATGTATAACCCTGTTGTCAGTCAGTATAAATTTTTATGTAATTAACTAGCTATATTTCATCTCGATTCCTATCGCAGTTCTTGGCAATATAAAATATACGTTATTAGTTTTTATCGTGATGTCTTACTATCCTGTTTAATGAAATATTAGTCTAACATTTGTAAACGTTTCAAAAAGCAAAATATTTTTCGTTCCAAACGATGGATGATTATTGCGTTAAGAGATTTGATGTATTTAATAGGAAGTTACATTTTACGTAGTATCCAATGTACTTGATTATATTCATTATGCTGTGAAAATATTCATGAACTACAAAAATATACAAAAATTCTTTTAAAAGATTTTTCCATGTTTTTATAAATATAGTTCTAATTACATAGACGACCACATTTTTGAATATCTTTTACAAAACTCCTTTACTGTTATTAAAAAAATTTTCATACAATTACTGGAGACAGAATTACTGTTTTTTTTAAAGACTATATCCCTGAAAAACCCCGCCAAAGTGACCTAAAATTTAATTTTAGTAAAGAAAAAGGTAAATATGTCACACGTTTTATTTGTGGAATGAATATGCAAAAAGGCCCTGCAAAATGTGTGTCTACTCCCCCTTTTTCTTTAAATGTAAATGATTCATTTCTAGCTGTTTAAACAAGTTATTGATATTCATAATATAACGTAAAATTGAATTTTTAATTTGGTGCATGTTATGATTTTCTTTTTTATTCCGTTTTATTACAAAATTACAGAGCTTAAATTTTATTGTCTACTCAGATTATAACCAGTTTTTAAGTTACAAAAGGGTTTTGTTTTTGGAATTTCCTCCGGGACCACCGTTAGGCATTGCTTCAGAGGATGATGTGAATGACAATTTTTGTAGCGTGTGAAAATTCACGCCTGACCGAGTTTCAAACCTGGGACCTCCGGATGAAAGGCCGAGCGCTACCACTCGCCCCACGGAGGCCGGCAAGATACTTAAAAGTGGAATTGTTTTACTTATTGTAGCATATAAGATAAAAAAAAATATTAATAAATGTTAAATGGAATATTAATTTTATTTCATATAATAATTTACAGTAGTTGTCTTATTTGAGGAGGATAATTTTACGTCTATTCTTTAAATATTAAGGGATTATTATTATTTTTTATTTCGTTATTTGATACGTTTTTCAATCGGCTTGTTGAACAGTATTAGTTAGGTCATGCGCAATTTGTGTGCCGTATATTCATGCTCTGGACGAAGACTAATGCCGAGAAATTCATTGTATCAACAGCCTTTTCCCGTTAAAGCCCATCAGGGCTACGATTGGGGGGGGGGGGGGGTGTTGACCGGAAGCGACACAAGGCGGGTGTCTTCCCCTACGGGATTGGGGTATATCAACATCATCTTGATGCTTTGATTTTTTATTACTAATTGGTCAATATTTTTATTTTATTTTTTTTATCTTTTTGTTTTTATTATTTTTTGTAATTTAACATTTATAATTTATTTAGATTATTTTTGTTATAATATTTGTTAGCACTTCATCCTTTTCTTTTTTAATTAAATTTAATTTCTTGTTATAAATGGTTTTCCTTTTTTTTTTACTTAACTGTTTGTTTATTACGTTCTTACGTAGTAAAAATGATAGAAATAGCCACATTTATTCAGTCAAACATAAAAGGTCATAACAGTAAAACATTAAAGGGAAACTCTTTAAAGCGGGGAAAAAATAGTTCTTAATGTTTTTAATTCCTTGCTTGAAAAATTCATCAATTACTATAAAATAAGTAGAAAAACGAAAGAAAGAGCTCATAATTTATCAACATCTTCTGGACATAAAATCAGAAATGAGTTGGGAGTCGGCAAAATTAATCATATAGGACATGAAAAGAAAACGTGTACATCTTTCTAAAAGAAAGGTGATGAATTTGTTACAACAAAGATTCGCACTAAAGGTATGTAATTTTTTCTACAATAGTGAACAACCGTTTTTGATTGAAGTGTTAACGGTAGTAAACGGCAATACAGATTTTCCAATTTTTTTTAATAAAGTACGTTTTTCAAAATTTTAAAAATATCAGATTTTCATTTTTTCCCAGAAATAGGAAACGTATGGTAATAGGCAGAGAAAATATTCTTAACTGGAGAATATTCTATATTTACTCAATTGAGGACAATTGAAAAAATATAGAAAATAAGGATGAAAACTTAATAGTTTTCTTGATAGGATTATCAGGGTGAAACATGGGTTTAATTAATGCTAAAAAAACAACAAAAGCTTTGTGTGATACAATAAAATTAGCCTAGCAGTCATTTTTAAATGGTACCGAAAATAGAATAAAATCTACTTATGATAAAGACAGGTGGCATCATTGTTGACATTGGAAATCATGGTGGTTTCGTTGAAAAGGGGTTCTGGTGACTGTTATAGAGAGTGAATGGTGAAGTTTCCAAAATTGATATCAAAAATTAATTCAACTGATAACAAAAGTAAGTGTGTGTAATAGTTATAGACGTTGCACCATATCACTGTGACAAGCGGTTGTCTTTCAAATATTTCAAAAAGTAATATTATTTCTTGGCAATATAAACTATAATTCTAAAATTAAAAAATAAATTATTAAAATTATTTACTTTTTATTGTATTTAATTGCTAAATAATAATGTAGTATTTTTGAGTTTTTATCAAATGGGTGGAAGATCGCATTGAGATGATTTGGTACGTTAGTTGGGGTTTATATCGTAAATTTAGATGGTATTACGTGTTGGTTTGTTAGAGGTTACATTAATGGAGGATGAATAAAAAATTAAACTAGTAACTGAAAAACTATACCGCTGTAATTTGTAAGGGTGGCCATAAAGTATTTCCACGATTACAAAAAGACTATTGCAGTTACAGTTGTGCGGTTTGTCGCAAAAGAAAGAAAAAATAATTACGTTTTTTCTACCGTGTTAATAAACTTCAACATGTGCCTCTTTTGTCGCTCGTAGTATGTCTAACCGATAATCAATTTCACGCCATGTGTTGGTAAACATTTCTTCGGTAACACTAGCAACAGCTTCACTTATTCTCCATCCTAATATGTCCAGATCAGATATGGGCGTTGCATAGACTCTGTCCTTAACATAACCCCAAAGGAAAAGGTCTAAGGGAGTTATGTCTGGTGATCGTGGTGGCCAGGCAGTGGGACCGTCGCGTCCAGTCCATCTGCCATGAAATGATTCACTCGGAAAATCTCGAACTATTAACCTCCAAAGTGGTGGGAACTTCATAGTCAGGCCTGGTTTCTTCTGTCGGAGATTTGAGGCAGGCAATTAAAAGATCCGGAAAGGACACGTTCCCTAGCCGAGTATACTTAATTGGATGTCCGGCTCGGGGATGTAGGGGAAAAATATGTGTCTGGGTACTCTGGGTGAGATTGTGAAATTTACTCAACTGTTGAGTGTGCTTTGGTGGATAAGTTATGACTTGTGGCCATGTCTTCATGATTGTTATGTGCTTGTCTTGTGTTGGCTTGATTGTATGAATGTATAAATGTGTGTGGTATGTCTTCAGCATTTAACTCAAGTGTGCTATTTTTCTGGATGTTTTCCTCCTTTAGGTATTTGTGGTTTGCGGTGTGTGCGTGTAATGATCTGGTCTGGATGATGTTTGCTTGTGGAGATCGAATGTAAGTGTGGGCGCTTACCCCCCCTCCTGAAGTAATGGTTTATTAGCGGTTTCCCAGCAGGTGGGGTAGCCAGGTGTGGAGGTTTAATCGTTAGTGCGCAGGAATACATACGAATTTTCTGTGTCAGCTTGCGGAAGCTGTTAGCGAGTCCGACACTGTTGTGGCGCCCGTAAATGGGGTTCCTCCACCTCAAAAAAAAGTAAATATTAGCTGTTATTGATTGCTCAATGAAAAAGAAGTGACCAATGATTCTGTTGTGCATCAAACCGCACTCCACATTAATTTCAGGGGAATCTCTAATTTTTTCGAGGTAAACTAAGGTTTTCTGAGTTCCGTATTCTCACATTATGCCTGTTTACTTTCCCTGAGGTGTGGAAAGTAGCCTCGTCTGAATAAAACACACGCTGCAGGTACGCTTAGCAATCCGACCCGAGATTTTGTGAAACACACAAAATCTCGGTCGCAAAGGCAGCACGACGTGGGCCGTCATCTGGCTGTAGATGTTGCAATATCTGAACTTTAGAGAGAGAACTTTCCTGAGATACCTCAGGAAAGTAATATTAAATAGCTTCACATCAAGGGAATATAGAGATTGAATGGAGGCGTTACAGGTGTAGAAAAGAGGGTATCGAAAGAGCGGTATATTAGATGAAATAACATGTTAAACTTAAATAGAATTCTAGAACTCTTAACTTGGACGTGAGTTAAAATCCTATCCCGCTACAGTGAAGAGGGTAGATGATTCTTTCTACCACACTGCCATACTACTGTGGTGAAGTGAAGAGCGTCCTTAAGAGGATGTTTTTTAAGAGTTCATCAGATGTAGGGATCACATTCGCTACTTAAGTATTTCCCTGCATTTATTGATAAATTTTTTTTCTTTATTTCAAGAAATCCAAATTTATTCAGATCTATAAAATCGTGCTGAGAACCGTTACCAAGCGGACTTTACAGTACGCAGGGGTAGCGTTCTAATTACCGTCCAATATCATATCAGGCTTTTTGGAATGAGTTTTAGAGTTCACTGAGGCAATTATATATATAAACACAGATGATCTTGCTGTTGCATCGATTTATCACTACCATTCTACAGTTAATTTCATTACAATATTCACAAACTTAAAAGTGCTGGAGTTAAAAGAATACCACTGAATTGGTTCAGTAGTTTTATGACAAATCGATACCAGCGTGCAAGTCAAAAAGTTGTAATTACGGTTAACATTTACATTTTGAATTTCTTGTGTTCTAGATATGGACTTCAATGAGGTTTTGAACCTTCTCGTTTTCTAACCTACACGTCTGAAATGATCAGTCATATTACTGAAAATAATATTTTTATTTATCCTGACTATATCTCCCTTTTTCTGTTGATAGATCTATTGAAAAACTAAATTATAATAAACTTTTAAAGCTTAATATCGTATTACAATATTACGGTGTCATTATTTTTAATAAAGTTGCAGTAATAGTAATTATTTCATTTTGTAACAAAATAACGAAATGCTGCTAATAAGGTGTTTAACTTTCATTAGTAGTAATGATAGGCAGTTTGAGAAGGTAAGCTCATTTTTCGTTGTTATATTTCATAATGTAATCGGTTTAATGTAATTGACTGTATTAAATAAGTTACAAATATTTTAAATATTTTATTGTATTAAATGACTGCATGATTGTAGATTTTATGTTATTATACATGGTAGTTTTTCACCCACATATCACATTTTATTGCTCGTTGAAATCGAAGCTTTGTCGGTACGATTTCAAAAGAAAACAATTAGGATAACATGAATCTTGTAGGCAATCGTGTATGAATAACAAAATTTTTAATATTCCTGATTTTTAAAATCATCTAGTTAATTTGTTAATATATACTAGTTGATTTGATTAAAAGTAAAGAGAAGTAGTACACCGAAATATCCTCTAATACTGTTCAAGATTGGAAAATGTATTCGAGTACAATCTCATAACTGTCGTCTTATATCGGCTTAAAGATAATGATGAGTTTGCCGGAATATCTAACGGACTTATTGGCATATTCTTTATTTATATGCGAATTTAGAAGTTAATTGATGAAAGATAATTATTAGCAGGATTTTTCCAAAGTAGCTTTTTTAACGTCCTTTTTTTAGTTCCACTGATTTTTTTAAATCGAGCATTTACTGATGTATAGTTTTTTTTTAAATTTTGTATTGACTTTATTTCTTGTGTTAAACTAAATATGTAATTATTAAATATGTATTATTGTGTTAAACTAATATTTAATACGTAATTAAATATTATAAATTTATTGACTTATTTAGTTTAATTTTATATATTTTATTGGATTTTGGACTTTCTATTAACCGCAGTAATAAGCCCTCATTGAGAGCCTTTCAACTATGTATCATAAGTGGTACTTATTTTCATTGGTTCCAGAGTTATAGCTAAATAAAATATTAATTAATGAAATATTTGGATCTTATAACATCGGTTCGAATCGGACTTGTATTTCTTTTTTTTAACTTTTCTTTAATTTATTTTTATTAACTTTTTTTAATCCACATCAGATTTTTTCGTTTTATTATTATGCAAAATAAAATCATGCACTGTATAAACGAAACTCTCATGAAAACTGCAGCTCCATTTAAGTATACATCAAATGTTAAGGCAATTATTTAAAAATATATAATAAACGTTATTTTTTAATTTATAACAATAATAATTCAGATAAAATACGCAAAATAATAAAAAAAATATTTAAAATAAAAGAAAGTTGCAAAACTTATTTTAGAAAAAAACTTGTGAAATGTACTTTGAATAAAAGTTTATGTACTGCGATATAGCGTATATGGTTGAAGTGCTTAATTTAATTCAGTGGTGACAAATAACGGAGTTTTTTTTTTAACCTTACATTGAGCGTAACCCAAGAACGACTTAACCAATCTTCATAAGCCGAGTTGTGTTGTTGTTGAGTAAAGGACACTACCCTGGGCTGTGTAATACTTAACTGGAGGATCCACCCCAGGGCAGAAGGTATTAAAAAAGAAAAAAAACAATCTTTATTAAAAGTTTAGAAGCACAACTTAGATGGATTACTACAACAATATCTATATTCCAATCAAATTGATCTAGTAGTTTAAAGATTTTCGAGGCACAACATTTTATATACATATATATAAAGGGAATGCTATTTTCGTAATTCTCATATCTCAAAACGTAAAGAAAATTCACTACCATCCCTCACTCTAACCATGCAACCGAAAGTAATACTGTACTATTCTTTGAAAAGTAGCTAAAGAAAAAACTAGTTTCACTACAGTACTTAAGTTTCGCAATGTTGTTAGATGTGATTTGGTGTGAAGGAAAGTGCTAAAGAAATCCAAAAAATTAGATTTAAAGTTTTAATCGTTTTGAACACATGATATTAATATAAAACACTGAAAGTAATATTATTTTTAAAAATCATTGACCAGTGCAACATCCTTTCTTTTTTAACTAAAACCGGAAATCGGTCCTTCTGACGCACTTAACTGCTGATTTTATGATAAATTCAACATAAATGCTTGAAGATTGTTTGGTATGGACTTTAGCGTATGAAAAGTATCAGCTCAACTTAGGTGGTTTAATCCCATGAATCGCGGGCTGAAAGACTGAGGCATTGGGGCACTGCAACTCTTGTAATGAGATGCAGAATAGTTAGATATATATATTTATCTCGGCAGATCTCAAGGTCCCACCCAGGTAACCAGGACGCGGTCTTTTGATTATTCGCTATGCCTTAAATGAAGGAACCCCAAAGGGATCCCCCAACTGGAATTCCAGTTTTTACGCTTTGCCACTAGTGAAGGGATCCCCCACGGGACTATGGTCTGATTTACCCACCCACGGCTCCGCCAGGAGTACCCGTCCATTCATCGGTGATGAGACGCCGGAGCATCCCACCCTTTCTGGACTAGGCTATCCTGCGTCGGAGCCACCATAATTCTACGCCTCACAGCGACCACACCTCACTTTTGGTGTACATTTCTGCAACCTTGCCCCCCCCCCCAAAGCGTGGACAGAGGTTTGCAGGAAGTGCAGAGGCAATTCATTTTGACATAGCCAACCTCCACGCAATTAATACATTGACCGGTCCTGTCAGGACCACTACACAGCTTCTATCCGATTACTTCAGATGGAATATAATGTATATCTTTTTTTTCATCTATGATTCCTTAATAGTTTAACCTGCTTTCATGAAATAAATAAAGGGATTTTTCCCACTCTTACTATGTACAACCGGTTAAAGGAGAATTTTAAAAAAACTATACGGAAAACGATAGATGCCGTTTTATAATTTCCTGTTTGTTTAGTTAATTATACTAAGCTAATCTATAATTAATAAGGTTATAGTAGAATATTATTTTATTCTGACAATTATTTACTAGCTATTGATTTAAAATATTAATTCTGCGATTTTTCATGATTACCTTGAATTATTACTATGGTTTGTATCTTATACTAAAAAAAATTAGTTTTTTTTGCTTTTTATTTGTATTTAGTAATTAAGTAACTAAATGGTCACTGAATTATTTTACAACAGAACGAAATAGCCAGTTTTAGTGAAAAATAAGTGAAAGTATTGACTGGGAGAAAAAGCCTGTTCACAGAATCTCTACAAGTCGACGTTATCTTGTACATATAATTCTATTTTAATAAATAATGCAGGTTACAATAATAATTGATGGAAACGAAATTTGAATTAATTTTTAGCTAACAATCAAATCAAAAGCGCCAAAAAACCTTTAAAATGAAGTTGTTAAATGTAATTTTTATGAATATTGATTTAACAAACGGGACAAAAGAATCAATTTTATTCATGCGAGGAAAAATAAAGATTGACTTTAGCCTGAATAATAATTTTACTTTTCTTAATTAGACAGTATGTAATCGTATAATTAGATAAACTAATGGTTTCTGAAAACGTTCGCGTTTGTTATTTTGCAAATTTATAATAATTCTTTTTTTTATATTAATACACTTTCTTTATTTCAGACTATAATTTCCTTTAATCGTAGTGAAGAAAGCAAATGATTACTACGTTATTTACACGAAACAAAGCTAAAAAAGTTCTTCGTAGGCTAATATTTTCGTTATCTAATAATAAAATATCTTAAAATTGAATTCAAAATTTGTTTTCCATTAAATTTTATAAATATTACTGTTTTTAATCCTTAATTTTTTATATTTGAAAGGGGGTGGTCGGCTAAATAACTTACAATCTTTATAAATAGACATAGCGAAAATAGAATTGTTATGATAGCCTAATTAGCGTAACTGATTTTCGTTTTAGAATATAATAGTTTTCAAATTATATGCACTATAAAGACACAAATTACAGTATATCACGCGAAATATAATATACAGTACAAATTAATACGTAGCCTGTCTGGATCATTATACATCTAACTGTTATACTGCCGACCGATCCAGTCCAACCCGAACACTCTTAACCACTTACCGCCTTGTGATAACCACTAAATATTGTTGCAAACAATAAATTCCATTTTCCTTATCTTTTTGTTTTTAACTAGCTTATAAACTCTTGTTCTATTATTATAATTTATTTTACTGCACACTATAATTCTGTTTCCTTCTTTTAACAATATTTTGCTACTAAATGTAGCTTATTTAGTTTTACTAAATTTTCTGACCTCCTTTTTAAAGATTCAGAATAGAATTTTAATTAGATACCACACTAGTTACTCTTCTTTTAAATTACATCATTGTAATTACAAATATAAATTTTTGTATTTATAAAAAATAAACATGAATGTCGAAAAATGTCTTATATATTATCAGTCTTAAAATGTTGATTATCAAATAAACATTAGTACTACGAAAAGAAGTGTTCCGTGTGTATGTAATATTCAAGCAGAAGTCTGTATGAGATTTTTCCCCGAAATGTCCAATTTTGTCTAATTTATATTTATAAGTTTATCAATAAAAAAAATTTTAAAGTTTTTTAAACATTTAAAAATGTTTAATAAAAAAGGTTTATATTTAAATCTGTTTAAAGATTAATTTAAATGGTACTAACACACACACACACACACACGCACACACACACACACACACAACACACACAACACACACACACACACATACACACACACACACACCCACACATACACACACACACACACACACACACACACACACACACACACACACACACACACACACACACAGACATAGATAGATAGATAGATATATAGAGAGAGAGAGAGAGCGTGAGAGAGAGAGAGAGAGAGAGAGAGAGAGAGAGAGAGAGAGAGAGAGAGAGAGAGAGAGAAAGAGTGAGAGAGTGTGAGAGAGCGAGAGGAATGGTGAGAGGGTGATACACACACTCGCGCCCGGATGCATATATACCTGCACCCCTCTAAATTTTTTTATAATTTAATTGAGATAACTGGATGCTGTTTGCGGCATTCTTCCTTGTACCAATGGACTATTTCAATGAACATTTAACTCGTTGACTTTTGGGCTTGGGGGTGGGGATTTCAAATCGGACCAATGATCATACCACTAGATGAGACGAAAAAAATGATATTATTAAAATTAAATTCCGAAGTGGAGACCAACAATGTACAGATGATTCAAAGAAATGGAAAATTTTAAAAATTAAATAACGTTAATGAAATTTTTTGTAGAAAATGAATTTTATTTCATTTAATTGTACAAATATTGCCATTTTAGGATACATACATTTTGGCTTATATTATCTTCTACGTAAACACTCACGAAGTCTCTTCGTTAAATTGTTCATGGTTTGATGTAACATCTCAACTGGAATTTCCGCAATTGCTTTTCGGATCTTTGCCTTCAGTTCTTCCGTTGTAGCAGGTCTACTGTGGAACACTTTGCTTTTAAGGTGACCCCACAAAAAGTAATCGCAAGCTGAGAGATCAGGCGATCTGGTTGGCCATCTAATGTCACCATTTCGTTTCCTCAAAATTAGATATCCATGTTTTAATTGCATGTGCTGATTGAAAACGGTCGTGCCGTCCCAGATTAAAATGACGGCGAATTTTTCTACGCACTCCCTCCACACTGTTATTGTTTTTGTAAAACGCTTTTATAGCAAATTCACGTTGCGCACCACTCCAAGGATCCTGATAACTAAATGGCAGGTTAGGTTAGAGAGACTGACGCCACTTATCAAGTGGTACCAATCGCCCACAGCTACCAACACAACATTCAAAATTTCCCGTTTCTTTGAATCATCCTGTATTTGTTTAGGTAGCTAGAACTACGGTTTTATTGTTCCCCTTTAATATTTGTATTGTTTGAGCGGAGCACAATTTTCTCTTTGAAAATCTTCTCCGATAACAGAGGCTAACTCA
Organism: Lycorma delicatula; assembly: GCF_047948215.1. Taxonomy (NCBI): domain Eukaryota; kingdom Metazoa; phylum Arthropoda; class Insecta; order Hemiptera; family Fulgoridae; genus Lycorma; species Lycorma delicatula. The sequence continues at coordinate 108,008,008 of NC_134457.1, forward strand.
GTAAGCCCTAACTTAGAGTATTCGGCCTTCATGGTCCATCATGGACTCAGGGTTCATGAACAGGAGTGAGCCTGAGTCCATGAGTGGAGAGTGGAGTGCTATCATGAGCAGGAATGGGTAAAAAAATTTAAATGGGACATATGATCATATGTAATATCATGTTAATATGATCATGTAATATCTTGTTTTAATGATCCTTGTGTGATTCTAGCAAAATAGTAAAAAAACATTAGATTATGACTATTTAAACCAACATGGCGACTACAATATTTCTTTTACATCTTCTTTTTTTCCATTTGTTTTTCAATTTTAATAAATTTTATGTTTAGCTGAAAAGGTCAGAGGAGTGAGGCTGTAGAGCAAGGTCACTATATCTCGAGATTTCGCCTAGTTTAAGTATTATCTTTCTTACCCACATTTGTTAACGATTAAAAAATATTTCCTAAACAAAATTTGCAAATTTGTAGTACCCCCATGCCAAAAAATGCTCTAAATGGCTAAGTGGGTATACTGTGTCATTATTACCCCTTCTCACCATAAGCAGCGATAGTGTAGCATTTTCATACAGCTGCTGTAGTTGTCTGCTACGTTGGGACGTCACAGGTGATCGGTAGAATTAAATAAATGAATAATATTTAAAACGTAAAAAAGTATTTAAAGTGGCCACTAGTACCGCCACACCCACGCAAATGAAATATGGTAGGTGTGCGCGCTTTAGATAGAATCATTGAATGAAATGAATAAAAAATATTATAATTAAATAAAACGATAAATATTTTTAATTAGGTTGTGTGTAAGGCGCGTATCAGTAAAACGCCACGTGACGGTTAATTCCTACAACTGTGTTTTTAGTTTTTTTTTTACAATAATGTGATCTGCAATTGCACAATACTGTCAATTATTTTAGGTTTTGATTGTAATAGGACTAAACCAATTTTACACAGATGATTATTTCGTATACGCGCGAATTGTTTACGCACATCAATTATTTATTTATAAACACAATCTCCTTTGCTAATCGTATTTTTCGTTCTGTTTCTCAACGTACGTGCGAAGATGATTAAACTAAACGGTAGTATATTTGTAAAAATTCACTTATGATTTATAAGTCTTCAAAATAAAAACTATTTTAATCTATAACATTCAGGTAATAATTTTTTTTTTTACCATAAGCTATTTCAGATATAAATTTAGAAACACCGTTAAAACAATTAAGGGAAAGAAAAATTATATTTGTTTAAACAAAAATTATTACCCATCTAACAGTAGTTTTGAAACGAGAGATAATTTTGTTTTATTCCGTCGCGCGTAGCGTGATTTGCTACTGGAAAAAATTAATATCGAAATAGCAACTTTTTTTTTTTTTTTTTTTTCACCTGCAGTATAACGTTACCATTTATTTATGTACAGTGAAAATCTCAACGAGGAAATAAAATATAATTTTTATAACATTGCTTGGAAGCTATTATCTGTGATAATAGCTTAGACGTTAAGATTAATAGTCCATATCCGGACAGAAGTGCATTTCAGTTTTAAATATTAAAGAGTAAATATCTTGTAAGCCTACCTTACAGGATAATATTTAAATTGTATTTATAAAAATATATTTTCGTGACAGTTTCTGAGCTACGCCCTTATTTACAATACTACGCATTTAACGTACGATTATATTATTTCAATTCTATTCCATCACATTTTTAAATAATTTTTAGCGGCTTTAATATAGAAGAAGTTTAAACTGTAGATTTAATAACGGAACTGGTTCGGCAAAAATCCTCTTCAGATTAGAAAAATACAATAAATCAATGTACTCTTTTATGTATGTTGTTTGTAATTTTTGACTGTAATTGGTGCTGTGTCTTGGTACCATACGTTAAATAAATAAATAAAATAAATGTAACAAAGAAATGTAACAAAGAAAGCAATCTGTAATACAGGTTGCTTTAATTATATTGAGCAATAAAATAATCATTTAGAATTTACGAAGTTTTAATTAAATTGTTAATAGACTTAAACGTATATTACTACTTTTACTTCGGAGTGTTATTTTAATAATGTGATGCTATTCTGGACACGAAATGACCTGAGGTGAAAATGTAAAGAGAACGTCTACGATGTGACCAGTAGAAAACAGGTAACCTGACCGTTGCTTGAGAATGTAATCCTCTGTTTATTAACCAAATTATTTTATACATTCTAATTGAATCAACATTTAATTTAGAAACAATGTTTTATTTTAATTTCTATTTTTTTCTGATATTTATTTTTAAATATTAATTTTTTAAGAGGAAATAGTTATAAACAGTAACGAAAAATTGTAGAATAATGATTACTCCATGTGTAGACTTTAGTTTTTTGCTGCTTTGAAATTTCAGAAATCTACTTCATCCGCAATCTACAAACTTAACTGATTAATATTATTAACTGTTAATTGTTTATTATTATTAGTTTCAAGATTAAATAATTCGATTGTTTTAAAGAATTTATATTATTTATAAATCTGCGATACTTTATTATAAATACTCCTTTAAATTTATCTATCTGTTTGAAAATCAGCACTAAATACATAATACTGAATTCTACGTATTCTCATAAACGTTCTTGGTTGTATCGGGTAAAAAGCCTCTCCTATCCGACTGATATATTACTTAAACTCCAGCAGATGGTAAAGCCGTTGTGTGCAAGCGAGTAGTGAATTTGAGAGTTTATAATTAGATAGTCGAGTCTGAAGTATGAAACGAATGGACGTTGGCATAATATACTTATATATAAGTATTAAGAAATAGCTGAAACACTGGTCTAACAAGCAGTGATTGATCACTGCAGGAAAATGGTTGGAGAGTGTCTGCTGAAATTAGAACTAAACTTCGGACAGTTGCTTTATAATTAATTACTCGTTATATTTACACTTTCTATATGCAGGACAGTAAAAAATTTAATAACGTATTAATATTTTGAAAAGAAATTATATAAATGTTTAAATTTATTCTACACATAGATTTGCAACCGCTATAAATATATAAACTCTTTGGTAATCCATGTAAAATTATTTTAATTGATATTATTTTTCGAATTTTCGTTCTTCTTGAAAAATATCAAAGTATTAAAAATGAAAAAGCAACTCCTACACCGGAGACTTCAATCTAGAAGCCAGCCATCAACTGACGGTCTGTAATTTATTCTGTATTAATAAAAAATTATTTATTTTGTATTTCGGTTTATAACATTTTTTTTTTTGATCATAAAGTAAATCGTAGTGTAGCCTTTGGATATAGGTCATATAGCTGTTTCTTTACATTCTCATGAAGAAACAGAAAAACAACGGTTTTGTTCTGTTGCTATAAAGAAAATCAACCATGTTGTCAAAGGTCTGAAAATTTCACGTATTTCAAATGCCTTGCCCTGATTTCTACTTCAACGTTAAATAAAACTATATTGAAATTCTTAAAATTAAAATTATGGAGAAAAATTAGTGGTTTTATATCACAGCAAATAAGATTAATGGAAAAAAGTGAGTTACATATACTATTTAACGTATAACAATAATTTTCTTTTTCTAACATCTATAAGATAATCTTTTTTTTTGTTTTACTAACTTCTCCATTAATTTACACAGCTATTCTATTAATTAATCAGATTAAAAAACGCGTGCGTGCGCGTTTTTTTTACACAAACATACATATACATGTTTTTAATCTTATAATTATTACAGTAGAAAGTTAACATGTAGGCGTGTTAATGCAGATGTAACTTCGTTATTTTTTTTAGACTGTGCATACATTTTTGAAGAAAAGGACTGAAACACTTTTTAACATTAAAAAAAACGCATGAAGTCCATTTTTAAATTTTCTAGAGCAGATGATTGGTTGTACAGAGTCTGCATCGAACGCTTCGTGTATAGAATATCTGAATTAAATTTTTTTTTCATATAGTACCTGCGAAAAAACTTTATTAAAAAATTCACATATTTTTTTTAATGACATACTTACGTTATTCGATGACTCTCTTCAATTTTGTGGGTTTTTTGTCTTCAGCCATTTGACTGGTTTGATGCAGCTCTCCAAGTTTCCCTATCAAGTGCTAGACGTTTCATTTCGGTATCCCCCAACATCCTACTTCTCTAACAATTTATTTTTCTTATTCCAAACGTTGCCTGCCTGCACAATTTTTTTCCTTCTACCTGACCCTCTAATATTAAAGCGACTGTTTCAGTATGCCTTAATATATGGCCTATAAGTCTGTCTCTTCTTTTAACTATATTTTTCCAAATGTTTCTTTCTTCATCGATTTGCAGCAACACCTCTTCATTTGTCTCTTTATCCACCCGTTTGATGTTTAATATTCTCCTATAGTAGTACTACATTTCAATTATTACTGTTGCTGTTTGGTTCCTGTAAATGTTAGCAATCGTTCTTCTATCACTGTATTTGAACCCTAATTTTTTTAAAATTCTGAACAGTATATTCCAGTGTACGTAATCGATTGCCTTTTCTAGGTCTATAAATACAAAATATGTTGGTTTGTTTTTCTTTAATCTTTATTCTACTATTAATCTGAGCGCTAAAATTGGTTTCCTTGTTTCTATACTTTTCCTGAAACCAAATTGATCTTTTCGTAACACTTCTTCCACTCTTCTTTCAATTCTTCTGTGCAGAATTCTAGTTAAGATTTTTGATGCATGACTAATTAAGCTAATTGTTCTGTATTCTTCACATTTATCTGCTCATGATTCTTTGGTATCATGACTGTAACACATTCTTTGATGTCTGACGGAACTTCCCCTTTTCTATAAATATTACACACCAGTGTGTATAATCTATCAATCGCTTCCTCACCTGCACTGCGCAGTAATTCTACAGGTATTCCGTCTATTCCAGGAGCCTTTCTGCCATTTAAATCTTTTAATGCTCTCTTAAATTCAGATCTCAGTATTGTTTCTCCCCTTTCATCCTCCTCGACTTCCTCTTCTTCCTCTATAACACCATTTTCTAATTCATTTCCTCCGTATAACTCTTCAATATATTCCACCCACCTATCGGCTTTACCTTTCGTATTATAAATCGATGTACCATCTTTGTTTAACACATTATTAGATTTTAATTTATGTACCTCAAAATTTTCCTTAACTTTCCTGTATGCTCTGTCTAATTTACCAATGTTCATTTCTCTTTCCACTTCGGAATACTTTCTTTAATCCACTCTTCTTTTGCTAGGTTGCAATTCTTGTTTATAGTATATCTTAATTGTTTATAGTTCCTTATACTTTCTTCATCACAAGCATTCTTATATTTTCTACGTTCATCCATCAGCTGCAATATATCCTCTGAAATCCAAGCTTTTCTACCAGTTGTCTTTGTTCCGCCTAGTTCGCATCTGCTGTTTTAGATTTTCTTTTTTAACATTCTCCCATTCTTTTTCTACATTTTCTACTTTAACTTTTTTACTCAGACCTCTTGCGATGTCCTCCTCAAAAATCTTCGTTACCTCTTCTTCATCAAGCTTCTCTTAATTCCACCGATTTATCTGACACCCTTTCTTAAGGTTTTTAAACCCCAATATACATTTCATTATCACTAAATTATGGTCGCTATCAATATCTGCTCCAGGGCAAGTTTTGCAGTCGACGAGTTTTTTCTAAATCTTTGCTTTACCATGATATAATCTATCTGATACCTTGCAGTATACACTGGATTTTTCCATTAGTATATTCTTCTATTGAAATTTTGATTTTTAAACTGGGTGTTGGCAATTACTAAATTATACTTCGTGCAAAACTTTATAAGTCGGTCCCCTCTTTCATTCCTTTTGCCCAGCCCGTATTTATCCACTATATTTCCTTCCTTGCCTTTTTCAATGCTTGCATTCCAATCTCCAACTATTATTAAATTTTCAAGTCCTTTTATGTGTTTAATTGCTTCGTCAATTTCTTTGTATACACACTCTACCTCATCATCATCACGAGCGCTTGTAGGCATACAGACGTTAACAATCATTGTCGGTTTAGGTTTCGATTTTATCCTTATTACAATGGTTCTATCGCTATGCATTTTGAAATACTCTACTCCCTTCCATATCATCTTGTTCATTACTCCTGCCTGCCCATTAATTGAAGGTGAGTTAATTATTCTAAAATCATCTGACCAAAACTCGTTTTCTTTTCCCACCGAACCTCGCTAATTCCTACTACATCTACATTTATCCTATCCATTTCCCTCTTTAAATTTTCTAACCTGCCAACCATTTATAGACTTCCAACATTCCTCGCTCCGAGTCGAAGAATGTTATTTTTTTAATTTTCTGGTGACCTCTTCCTTAGTAGTCCCCACCCGGAGATCCGAACGGGGGACTAGTTTACCTCCGGAATATTTTACCAAGGAAGGCGCCTCCATCATTGCTATATGAAAATGCAGAGAGCTACATTTTCTTGAAAAAAAAAAGCAGCTGTAGTTTTCCATTGCTTTCAGCTGCGCAGTACTGAGAGGACTGAGTGATGTTGTTATGGCCGTTGAAGTCCTCCTGACCTACGCCCTTAACAATTACTGAAAGAGCTGCTGCTCTCTTTTAGGAATCATTCCTTAGTCTGGCTCTCAACAGATACCTCTCCGATATGGTTGCCCCTTCGGTCCAGCTACTCTGTATCACTAAGCACTCAAGCACGCTCACCAACTGCAAGGTTTTATGATTCATAGAGGGAGATTTTATGGTTATGTGAGTAAAAATATACTCTCACTCAGTGTATACGCTATTTTGTGTAGGCTATCTCACACTTCGTTTACTCTTGTAATTAATAGAATTCCTCAAATTTTTCCACACTAGAAAGTCAGTTACAGAATTAATGCAATTTAGCTAAGTTTTGAATAATCAAATGATAGCTGTTTTAATGAATAGTAGGTTTAATTAGTTAATGAATACCATTCTGTATTATAACAGTCATTATATACTAAAATGGAAGAAATTAACTGGATTAAATTGTCTTAATGAATAATGAACACTACACATAGTTTGATTTTATATAATTGAGAAGTTCGAGAATTGGCAGTGATTCCTGAATTAGGCAGATATGACCATTTCTTAAATATTGATGGTCGTACTTCTTAAAATTAATTTTTTCATAAAGGAGAAAAGCCTTTCATAACATGTTTTGGGTTTATTGAAATAGATAGGTCTTCAACAGTCATTTTCCTGTTTCAGAAATTATTTCATTAGTAATTCAAAGCCAATTTATCATTGAGAAAAGAAATATGCGCTGTGAATCGGTGAATATTTATTTTGTTCCAAGTAGAGACGGGATTATTGGTGCTTTACCATGGGATAAAGTGCGTATAAAGAAATAATGAAATAGTAATAGATTACAAAGCCAATATGTACTGTGTTTCAAAATGGAGAAACCAAAATTTCGGTAGTATATGTTTAATATACTTTTTCACCACTTAATACTCATTAAGAGAATTTTAATTAACATATACCTTTAATATCAAATTGCTGGAAGGGATTTACTTTTATCTGGATTCTTAGCCGTTTCATGATGTTACAACGGTTGACAGCATCTTTTTAATGATTCTTTGTTAATAAATTTATTATAATTTCTGATGTTAGTTTTTAGTTCAGTGTATGAAAATTGTGAAAAATATTAAAAGTTTTTTATTATGAAAAAATTTATTTTTTTAATTTCTCCGAAAAATTTGTATAGTCTAGATAAGGTCTAGTTAATTGTGTAACACCTGAAAGACAGCGAGTACAAGTATTTTAAAATCAAGATGACTAAAACATTATTAAAATATGGTTATCAATTCATTTATTCATTGTATCATAAAAGGTGGTACACTATCACCCTGAGAAAAGCTTTCCTCGTATTCTTTTAACAATAAACTGTTAAATTTAATCATCATAAACTTCAAAATATGATAATACCGATTTATTGAGGCTACCTAAGGAGGCATATTTCTATTGAAATTCGCCTTTTACGTGTTTACAAGCTTTACAATGCAAGGTGAATTTCTATTATAATCACATGTTCATTCTTGGAAACTGATTTAACTTACAACTAAGAGAAATGGATACTAAGGTGATAGTGCGCATGAAAATATGTTGCAATGGATAAGTCGAATAATCTTGAATAAAACTTTGCTATATGACAAAAAAAGTTAAGAAAATCTACCTATGTGCAATTTATAATCCCTTATTCATAAGTATTTTTACTTCCTTTTACGATGTAAATGAAGTATTGTGATGGCGAAAAGTTTACGTTTTCAGATTTCAACGGAAATATCCATTTTGACAATCCCTAAATCCATTTTGACTACTTTCGGCGTGACGTCTGTACGTACGTTGTTTATATGGTATGTACATACGTATGTATCTCGCATTACTCAAAAACGATTAGTTGTAGAATGTTGAAATTTTGAACTTAGGACTGATGTAACATCTAGTTGAGCATATCCCCTTTTGACTGTGATCGACTCAACCAAAAGTGTTGAAAAGAGCCCGAAATGCAAAACAAATTTGGATTTGGGACTTTTTCTTAACTGCAGTAATAAGCCCTCATCGAGAGCTTTTCTACTGTGTATCATTAGTGGTACTTGTTTTCATTGGTTTCAGGGTTAATAGCTAAGTAAAATTTTAATTAATGAAGTATTTGGATCTTCGGTTCAATACCGTACATCGGTAGGCACATCGGTTCAAATCAGACATAATCTCCTTTTTTTAACTTTTTTTTAAATTTAAATATATTGATTTATTCATAATTATTAACCTCTGATTGCAAAAAAAGTTACGATGAATAATAATCCAGTAATGACAATTAAGAAAAAAAAAAAAATATATATATATACGAGGTGCGACAATAAAGTAATGAGACTGATGTGAAAAAAAAATATTGCTTACCGTTTTAGTCGTGTTTAGTGTTGTCTCCTTCAAAGTAGTTCCCCTCTGATTGCACACACTTATTCCAGTGCTTCTGCCATTGATGGTAACATTTCTGGAACTAATCTTCTGTAATATCCTCCAAGACCCTCGTCAAAGCTTTTTGGACACCTTGTGTTGTTTGAAGATGGTGTCCCTTGACTGCCATTTTGACTCTTGGAAATAGAAAAAAGTCGCAAGGAGCGAATCTGGTGAATAAGGTGGCTGTGGTAGTACTGAAATTTGTTTTGAGGTTAAAAATTGCTGTACTGACAGAGCAGTACGGGATGGCCATTTCTTAAATATTGATGGTCGTACTTCTTAAAATTAATTTTTTCATAAAGGAGAAAAGCCTTTCATAACATGTTTTGGGTTTATTGAAATAGATAGGTCTTCAACAGTCATTTTCCTGTTTCAGAAATTATTTCATTAGTAATTCAAAGCCAATTTATCATTGAGAAAAGAAATATGCGCTGTGAATCGGTGAATATTTATTTTGTTCCAAGTAGAGACGGGATTATTGGTGCTTTACCATGGGATAAAGTGCGTATAAAGAAATAATGAAATAGTAATAGATTACAAAGCCAATATGTACTGTGTTTCAAAATGGAGAAACCAAAATTTCGGTAGTATATGTTTAATATACTTTTTCACCACTTAATACTCATTAAGAGAATTTTAATTAACATATACCTTTAATATCAAATTGCTGGAAGGGATTTACTTTTATCTGGATTCTTAGCCGTTTCATGATGTTACAACGGTTGACAGCATCTTTTTAATGATTCTTTGTTAATAAATTTATTATAATTTCTGATGTTAGTTTTTAGTTCAGTGTATGAAAATTGTGAAAAATATTAAAAGTTTTTTATTATGAAAAAATTTATTTTTTTAATTTCTCCGAAAAATTTGTATAGTCTAGATAAGGTCTAGTTAATTGTGTAACACCTGAAAGACAGCGAGTACAAGTATTTTAAAATCAAGATGACTAAAACATTATTAAAATATGGTTATCAATTCATTTATTCATTGTATCATAAAAGGTGGTACACTATCACCCTGAGAAAAGCTTTCCTCGTATTCTTTTAACAATAAACTGTTAAATTTAATCATCATAAACTTCAAAATATGATAATACCGATTTATTGAGGCTACCTAAGGAGGCATATTTCTATTGAAATTCGCCTTTTACGTGTTTACAAGCTTTACAATGCAAGGTGAATTTCTATTATAATCACATGTTCATTCTTGGAAACTGATTTAACTTACAACTAAGAGAAATGGATACTAAGGTGATAGTGCGCATGAAAATATGTTGCAATGGATAAGTCGAATAATCTTGAATAAAACTTTGCTATATGACAAAAAAAGTTAAGAAAATCTACCTATGTGCAATTTATAATCCCTTATTCATAAGTATTTTTACTTCCTTTTACGATGTAAATGAAGTATTGTGATGGCGAAAAGTTTACGTTTTCAGATTTCAACGGAAATATCCATTTTGACAATCCCTAAATCCATTTTGACTACTTTCGGCGTGACGTCTGTACGTACGTTGTTTATATGGTATGTACATACGTATGTATCTCGCATTACTCAAAAACGATTAGTTGTAGAATGTTGAAATTTTGAACTTAGGACTGATGTAACATCTAGTTGAGCATATCCCCTTTTGACTGTGATCGACTCAACCAAAAGTGTTGAAAAGAGCCCGAAATGCAAAACAAATTTGGATTTGGGACTTTTTCTTAACTGCAGTAATAAGCCCTCATCGAGAGCTTTTCTACTGTGTATCATTAGTGGTACTTGTTTTCATTGGTTTCAGGGTTAATAGCTAAGTAAAATTTTAATTAATGAAGTATTTGGATCTTCGGTTCAATACCGTACATCGGTAGGCACATCGGTTCAAATCAGACATAATCTCCTTTTTTTAACTTTTTTTTAAATTTAAATATATTGATTTATTCATAATTATTAACCTCTGATTGCAAAAAAAGTTACGATGAATAATAATCCAGTAATGACAATTAAGAAAAAAAAAAAAATATATATATATACGAGGTGCGACAATAAAGTAATGAGACTGATGTGAAAAAAAAATATTGCTTACCGTTTTAGTCGTGTTTAGTGTTGTCTCCTTCAAAGTAGTTCCCCTCTGATTGCACACACTTATTCCAGTGCTTCTGCCATTGATGGTAACATTTCTGGAACTAATCTTCTGTAATATCCTCCAAGACCCTCGTCAAAGCTTTTTGGACACCTTGTGTTGTTTGAAGATGGTGTCCCTTGACTGCCATTTTGACTCTTGGAAATAGAAAAAAGTCGCAAGGAGCGAATCTGGTGAATAAGGTGGCTGTGGTAGTACTGAAATTTGTTTTGAGGTTAAAAATTGCTGTACTGACAGAGCAGTACGGGATGGCCATTTCTTAAATATTGATGGTCGTACTTCTTAAAATTAATTTTTTCATAAAGGAGAAAAGCCTTTCATAACATGTTTTGGGTTTATTGAAATAGATAGGTCTTCAACAGTCATTTTCCTGTTTCAGAAATTATTTCATTAGTAATTCAAAGCCAATTTATCATTGAGAAAAGAAATATGCGCTGTGAATCGGTGAATATTTATTTTGTTCCAAGTAGAGACGGGATTATTGGTGCTTTACCATGGGATAAAGTGCGTATAAAGAAATAATGAAATAGTAATAGATTACAAAGCCAATATGTACTGTGTTTCAAAATGGAGAAACCAAAATTTCGGTAGTATATGTTTAATATACTTTTTCACCACTTAATACTCATTAAGAGAATTTTAATTAACATATACCTTTAATATCAAATTGCTGGAAGGGATTTACTTTTATCTGGATTCTTAGCCGTTTCATGATGTTACAACGGTTGACAGCATCTTTTTAATGATTCTTTGTTAATAAATTTATTATAATTTCTGATGTTAGTTTTTAGTTCAGTGTATGAAAATTGTGAAAAATATTAAAAGTTTTTTATTATGAAAAAATTTATTTTTTTAATTTCTCCGAAAAATTTGTATAGTCTAGATAAGGTCTAGTTAATTGTGTAACACCTGAAAGACAGCGAGTACAAGTATTTTAAAATCAAGATGACTAAAACATTATTAAAATATGGTTATCAATTCATTTATTCATTGTATCATAAAAGGTGGTACACTATCACCCTGAGAAAAGCTTTCCTCGTATTCTTTTAACAATAAACTGTTAAATTTAATCATCATAAACTTCAAAATATGATAATACCGATTTATTGAGGCTACCTAAGGAGGCATATTTCTATTGAAATTCGCCTTTTACGTGTTTACAAGCTTTACAATGCAAGGTGAATTTCTATTATAATCACATGTTCATTCTTGGAAACTGATTTAACTTACAACTAAGAGAAATGGATACTAAGGTGATAGTGCGCATGAAAATATGTTGCAATGGATAAGTCGAATAATCTTGAATAAAACTTTGCTATATGACAAAAAAAGTTAAGAAAATCTACCTATGTGCAATTTATAATCCCTTATTCATAAGTATTTTTACTTCCTTTTACGATGTAAATGAAGTATTGTGATGGCGAAAAGTTTACGTTTTCAGATTTCAACGGAAATATCCATTTTGACAATCCCTAAATCCATTTTGACTACTTTCGGCGTGACGTCTGTACGTACGTTGTTTATATGGTATGTACATACGTATGTATCTCGCATTACTCAAAAACGATTAGTTGTAGAATGTTGAAATTTTGAACTTAGGACTGATGTAACATCTAGTTGAGCATATCCCCTTTTGACTGTGATCGACTCAACCAAAAGTGTTGAAAAGAGCCCGAAATGCAAAACAAATTTGGATTTGGGACTTTTTCTTAACTGCAGTAATAAGCCCTCATCGAGAGCTTTTCTACTGTGTATCATTAGTGGTACTTGTTTTCATTGGTTTCAGGGTTAATAGCTAAGTAAAATTTTAATTAATGAAGTATTTGGATCTTCGGTTCAATACCGTACATCGGTAGGCACATCGGTTCAAATCAGACATAATCTCCTTTTTTTAACTTTTTTTTAAATTTAAATATATTGATTTATTCATAATTATTAACCTCTGATTGCAAAAAAAGTTACGATGAATAATAATCCAGTAATGACAATTAAGAAAAAAAAAAATATATATATATATACGAGGTGCGACAATAAAGTAATGAGACTGATGTGAAAAAAAAATATTGCTTACCGTTTTAGTCGTGTTTAGTGTTGTCTCCTTCAAAGTAGTTCCCCTCTGATTGCACACACTTATTCCAGTGCTTCTGCCATTGATGGTAACATTTCTGGAACTAATCTTCTGTAATATCCTCCAAGACCCTCGTCAAAGCTTTTTGGACACCTTGTGTTGTTTGAAGATGGTGTCCCTTGACTGCCATTTTGACTCTTGGAAATAGAAAAAAGTCGCAAGGAGCGAATCTGGTGAATAAGGTGGCTGTGGTAGTACTGAAATTTGTTTTGAGGTTAAAAATTGCTGTACTGACAGAGCAGTACGGGATGGCGCATTATCGTGATGCAGAATCCAATTATGGCAATGTTGGCAGGGACACGAAGAACTCGTTTACGAAGTCTTTCTAAAATCTCTTTGTAGAAATACTGGTTAGCTGTTTGTCCAGGAGGCACCCACTCTTTATGAACAATTCCCTTGGAATCGAAGAAGCACACAAGCATGCATTTCACTTTTGACTTTGACATGCGAACTTTTCTTGGTCTGGGTGATACCTTTGAGGACCACTGCGAACGTTGGCGTTTTGTGTCTGGATCGTATTGAAAAAACCAACCTTCATCACCAGTGATAACACGGCTCAACAAATCTGGATTGATTTCCGTTTGCTCTAACAGATCGGCTGCCACATTTTTCTGTGTTTCTCGCTTTTGTTGTGCGAGATTTTTGGGGACTATTTTTGCAGAAATCTTTCTCATACCAAGATCTTCAGTTAATATTAGACGAACCGTTTCTCGATTGATGTTGAGTTCTTCTGCAATCATTTTCACGGATAATCTTCAAACAGATCGTACGATTTCACGCACCCTGGTCAAGTTGACATCTGTCCGTGAGGTTGATGATCGTCCACTGCGGTCTTCATCTTCAACATTCGTTCTACCTTCACTAAAAATTTTATGCCACCGAAAAACTTGAGCTGTTGACATAACCTCGTCTCCAAAAGCCTTCTGAAGCTTACCATAAGTTGTCGTCGCGTTTTCACCCAATTTAACGTAAAAAGAAGTGGCATACCGTTGCACAATATTTTGCGGTTTCATTTCTGTGACGAGAGACACAAACACGAGTTCAGTTATTACAGCACAACTCACGACTGAGCAGTTGCATCAATGTGCCGCTTGGACTAGAAGTAGCTTATAGACCAAGGTCAATGATGGTGTGCCTACGCAAGCTGCAGGGTTGCCACATCTTGCAAAGAAAAATCAGTCTCATTACTTTATTGTCGCAGCTCATATATATATATATATATATACATATATATCTGAAAAAATATCAGAAGGTATTAATAAAATAAAATTTTATGTACTTTTCATTTAAAAAAAATGTGTATATGTAATTTTATAGGCGTAAAGAAAGTCATGTGTAGTCCACATCAGATTATTAAAATTTTAGAATATAATAATATTTAGGGGCTTATATTTTTGAATGTTTTATTTCTTAATGTATGAGAGATATTATGAAAACTCATTTGTTATTTTCTTTAAGTTGGAATTTCTTTTTAATTTAGGAAAATTTTAAAAGGTAATCAAGGTAAAAGAATTCATTTAGGTTACAGTGCACACAAATTGGCTAATTTAAAAATATATTTTATTAAAATTGCCCTTTGTTTTATATTAGCTAGGGCAGAGCCTCCTTGGATTCCGCTGTGTTTGTTATCCTCATGATTGTGAAAATAATGCTGAAAAAATACAATTAAAGTATACAGACTTTACAAATTCTTGAAAAAGAAACAGAATTACATAGGCAGAATAACAGTAACTATGGTAACTAAAGTTCACATATTTGACGAGGAAAAGTCACAACTTCACTCTGAAGTGGGCTACGGCCTCGATCTATGGCTTAAAACCTACCCTGGGATAACACGGATCTATCCTGAGAATTTGAAAGCAATCGGTCTGTTGCTTCTCGCGTGATACTGTTGCAAACAAACAGAAAGAACCTGCCAGAAGCTTCTACATTTATATAATAGATTATGTATAAAAGAACAAAAAATAACGTCATTATTTGGTAATATAAACATTGTAATGTGATTAAACTACCCAAGTTATATTATACTTAGATGGGAAAACCGTGAAATATTAATTAGGTAGCGTTAAATTAGTTTTCAAGAAACTTAACGATATGACTCCTTTAATCAATAATTCAAAACTAAAACGAGCATTAAATTATCCCAATTAATTGTGCGTTAAATTTACTCAAGATTTAACGAATACACTTAATAGTATTAGGTTCAAGTCAACCCTTTTGAATAAAAGATTCACTTTTAAAATCATACTATAAATTTGCAAGCTAAGTATTATTTATACAATTGTGTTTATAAGATATCCCTTCATTGGATAAGTAATATATATATTAAAAAAACAACATGCATTTCAATAATTAATAACTTTAATTAATCTATTAATAATTTTATCGTAATTTTTTGTTTTGCTTTAAGTTGAAGAAAAATTATTCCTTCTTTTATTTCATGAATATTATTCTATAAATAAGATTGTTTAGTTTATTATTTTAACGTACATAAAAATCAAAACATAATCAACACGTACATAAAAAGGGCAAACATTAAATTGTTATTGCTTAATTTTATGAGAATTCCAAGTTATACAACGGTTTTTTTTTGTAATCTAGTGGGGTTTAGTTGATGATCTTTTGGCTGTACTACGTTTTTGAGTAGACAAAAGCAATTTCTTTTCAGTAAATGGGATTATAGTTGGTTGTAATGCATCATGATCTCTCATGTAATTCAGTTCAAAGTGTAAAAGTCAATTTTACTTAAGGTATACGTTCTTCACAACGGCGTTCATTAAATTTTTAAACTTCATTTTTGTGTTTTACCCGATCCCAGAGAGTGTAAACATAATTACGTTCTTTTCAGCTGTGAAAAGAACGAAATGTTTACCTACTGATAAATTTGAATACAATTGGTTTGTTCCAATCTATTGTAAATTCGATCTACGAATGGAATTTGTGAATGCCTATCTAAAGTTAATTTTTTTAATTTCACCCTTATAATTATAACTTTCAATTAAACAATGAGGATAAAAATTTAAAACTATCATGTCGGGGTCTAACAAATCGTTTATGTTCTTCTAACTGATTGGGAAATAGAAGAATTATTGATTCTTGGCTTTCCCATTAATAAATATATATAAACGACCTCAATACAGTACGTCACAACTAGGTCAAATCTTCCTAGTTATTTTGGAATATTAACAAGGATAACATAAAATAAAATCCTGAAGTGTACGATTTCATAGTTAGAATCAGTAAATTTCTAGTCGTGGTTAAATAATATGAATAGAAATTACACAGTTATATGGTTTCTCGTTTCATTCCGTTAGGGTCGATCTAAAGAGAAGTCCCTTTTTTTAGGTATTGTTATTTTCGGAGCTGTATTCTATCTTCTATGACAATGAAAAATGCACTAAAATTATAAATTTACTCTTAATGCAGTTAACTCATTATAGGGGGTAAACTATATGGGGAATATGAGGTGTATTTTCATGAATGCCTGTTCATCACCAATCGGGAATTTAATGATCTAATATGTTCACGAGATATATAGACGTAAAGAAAAACCTTCTTTAATGTTAAATTCTCTTACGGGGTGGTTTTCTAAGAAATTCATAAATGTAGATTAAATATTATTATGAATGTAGTTGAACTGCAGTATTTCTCTAAGAAATTTCAATTTTTTAATAATTAGGGTTTGACACGAGTAGAAAAAACATATGCCATGATTTGTAGCAGAAAACCCCAATAACTAAATGATAAATGTTAATTTTGACTCTGTTTAGTCATCCAAACGTATGCAAATCTTTTGAAGTTTAGATAGTTCAGTGTTTTGAGTCTAGAAAACGTGATCCTATTTCCATAACTAAATTTCTGTAGTAGTTGACTTGCATGTACTAGATAAATAACTTCTCATAAATTATTCATGAGGTAATAAATGGTGATAATTAATAAATTAAATAGTAAGAAAAAAATTCAGTTGCACTCTGCTTCATTTTATTACAGTTTTAATCCGAATATACTAAAGTAATGAATCATTGATTGAGATTACGACGATACTGATGTTTCCGCTGGCTATGGCAGGAAAAACATCCACCATTTATTGTATTTTATTTCATGTAATTAGGTAATATTTATTTATTTAATTAATACTCGTATTAAATAAATAATCATATTGCTCTAATTATTTTTACAATGCCATTAAATCGATTCAGAAGATGTGTGAAAATTATTACCTATAGTTAACACATATGAGTTATAAAAGTATGTTTTGGTAAGTGACCATATTTTGACTCCTAATTATTTTCTGTGCACCAAAAAGCTCCTTCAGCTCGATCAAGCTCTAATTAAAATTTTAAAAGATTTATTAATCATTAATTTTTTTGAATGAAAATTTATTTTGAATTTGGATTAATTTAAAGTAAAAATTCTTTTAAAAATCCAAAACCCATTTCAGAAATTATAGTTTGTTTGTAAAGCAAGAACTGGATTATTCAAAAAAGGGTAGGAAGATTTAAAAATAAAATAAACAATGAACATGTGAAACAACTGTTAAATTTAATTCTAAAATTTTTACAAATATTCCATCTGTTCAGTTTTTGGTTCTGCAAAGAAGATTGTAGTGTGGACAGTTTTATGAGCCGTAATCATGATGAAAATCAAGGCTTATTAGCTAAATCATTGTTTTTATACATTGGTGTCAGCTGATTTTTCTTTTTTTTGGCAAATGTAAAACTGAATCGAAATATATACTGTTTATTATTGGGTTGGCATGATTACACGGTGTGACTAAGTAATTTGCTATTTATTCATAATCTTTATTTTTTTTAACTTCCGGGGCTATCGTTAAGTATTACTTCAGAGGATGTAATGAATGAAATTTTTTTAGCGTGTGAAAATGCCATGTATGACCGGGATTCGAACCCAGGACCTCCAGATGAAAGACCGAGATGCTACCACTCGCGCCACGGAGGCCGGCTAAATTATTCATATGGCCGGAAAGAATTATTCGTAGTTTGAAGTGTGTAATCTGGACTATAATTTATTGGTTATAAAGAATATATTTGAATTAAGACTTATTTATGTGTGTGTTTTTAAAATGACTGCTTATTTACAAGTATAGTTTGTAATTACTAACATATATAAATTTATAATATGGAACTTATATTTTGAATTATTTTCTGTGATTACGACTGTAGTTATGTTACATAGATTAGTAATTGTGTTGATGTACTTTATAATTTTTTCGAACCACTACTCAACCTTTCAAAACTCCATCATGTGATAATATATGCTAAAATCATTTAACATAATTTAACATGTTACGCAGTTTTAAGAAGCAAAAAAAGTATCAATTAAACGGAAAGAATTATTAATTAAAAATATCTTTAATGAGTCTATGAATATTTCTTTAAACTCTAAATTCTTTACGGTATTTGATTTAGAAGTTATTGTATTTATTTATACGAAACGGGTGATGGGATCGTTTGAAATTACGTTATTCAGTTATGTTTATCTTATCCCTTGCGTTATGATTTTCTATTTGTTTTAGCTCTCAAATTTTTTACACAGATAGTTTAAATAATTTCAAATTTGGAACTTTTCAATCTTTAAAATCTTTGTTTTTGTAAATTAGAATAGTATTGCACTTAAAAGAACTTCATATTTAATACAGGACATCAGTGAAAATAGCAATTACGTTGTTGTTTTTCAGGGATGTATTTAACGTAATATATTCTTGTTTGGTCAGTTAGAATTAATTGTTTCAATTACAAACCTATGATACAAACACAGTGATGTTAAAATAAAATAAATATTAATAAAGCACTATAACAAAATTAAACTAAATGAAATTATGTCAATTTAACCAACAGGTGGTCAAGGTTTGGTACGTTCATTATAACATATCTGGGGAAATATTTTGTCCTGGATATGTCAAATAATAAACAAACGTCATATTCTAAAATGGAAGTGTCTATTAATTCTTTTTTCTCGATCAATTTCCCGTGTATGTCTTGATAACTTCTTATCTTTTTGTTTCCTTTTTATTGAACTAGAAAACGGTTTTAACTTTCAGTATTTTTATTAACATTTTACAGGCAATAGTAAACAAACATACAAATAAAATGGAATTTTCCATTTACATCAAAACCGTTTTAGCTACGCTCAGATATTTTTATTTGTATCTAATTCTGCAGTCGTTTCTGATATCTTGAACCTTCTTCAGTTACTGATGGTGAGAATATTTTCTTGCGAACCGGCACATAACTGAAATGTCACTGTAAAATTTTCCAAATTTTAACTGTATTCATTCATTTTATATAATGTATATATATTTATATTATACCCAGGTTGAGAATAGTACATTACTGAACATCAATTTTGTTTCATCAGTCCAAATAAATTTTGAGTGAGAGCGTGAAAAGATTGTTTATTTCAAAATCTATTTGTGCTGGTGAGACAAAGTCTATGTTCAGTAACGTGTACTATTTCCAGGCTGGGTAAAAATGTTTCCAACTTCCAAAGAATTGAAATTGGGTAAGGAACGTTCCAAGAAGCGGTCAATTAAGGAAAAGGTTTTATTTTATTTCAGTGAAAAAGTAGGAAATTTTAATGAGAATGTCAATTACAATGACCAGGCTAGGTTTATGGATTTAAAGCTTTTTCATTAAGTGAAATAGCCACCCGTTTGAAATTTAGACCTCTTTCTTCAAAATAACAATCTAACAGTTTTTGAGTTTTTTTTAGACTCTTTGACTGAATGTTACACTTATTCTTTTACTCTATTTAATTTAACTAATGAAAACTAGGCTTCATTAGGTTTCTATACATTTTTTAAAAACCACAATGATAAAAGACATTAAAGTAAAAATGTAAAAGTAAAATCAGACTAGGAAACGAGTAGTCTGAAGCGTTGCAGTCTAGTGGTATTACCATACTAATTTATAAGTCATCATTACATATTCTAGACTTTATACCTGGTTTGTAAACACGTAATTGTGATAGAATTTCGTTTGTGAATTCAATTATTTAGAGAGAAACCTAATGAAAATTATACTGTCATTTTAGCTTTTTGTTAATTTTTTTTCTAATAAATTGCAGTCTAAAAAACTTACTACTCTTCAACCTTGCGCTTTCTATAATTAAAAAGCTGTATTAAGCAGTATTTAAAAAAATTAAAACAACAACAAATAAGTTTACTTTAAGATTAAAAAACGGTTAACCGATTTAGCTAAATAATGGTACACTTGCTTGTAACTTTAGTTAATTAGAATTAAAATGCTTGAAAAAAAACAAGGGCTGGAGGACCGCCCTTAGAGGAAGCTGAAATTGATAACTGATTATTTTACCCAAATAAATGAGAAACATAATGGATGCACCGATTTCAGCCGTCCCATATAGCTAATCTATAGAGCTTCCATTAAGAGAAGTAGTGATGCTCTTACTGAATGCTTAACCCGATCACGGTTAATGTGTTTCTCAGAAATATCGTAACTATGAAACATATCGCATATCTAAATTACGTAATTTATTTTAGTTTCACAAATGCGGTTAGTAAAATAACAAAAACGTTAGACGGAAGTTTTAATGACATTATAGAAAATTAAGAAATAAAAAAATATAATAAAACTTATAAGATTCAGACGTCTTTTATATAAGATTATAATAACATTAATAGATTGTAGACTTTCTAAAAAGTATACAACTGAAAAATAACGCTACATTGTTTAAGATTTAAACATATTTAACCGCAACAAAATCCTCATATTTTTGGAAGTCTTATAATTTTCGTTTCAGAAAATCATTTTTAAATAAACTAAAAATAATGTTTTTATTAAAAATAACTTTTATAACAAGGATGTATGATTAATGTAGTTTAAAAACGTTTTAAAATAAAAGAAAGAAAATAACGTAAATTTCCAAAAATGTGTGAATTTATAGTACTTAGTTGGTCTTTTTTTAATTTCTACATGGTATTTAAATTACACGGTATAATATTTTTTATAAAGAGCAGTACGGGATAAAATAGATTTCATTCTTTGATTTCCATGAATTTGAAAATTGTAACTACCTTGATTACTGAAAAAAATCAAAATCAATTTCGCCAGAGAAAATAATCTATACGCACAAGTGAAAAATTAAATTATAAGATGGTACTATTTAACCTTGAGTATTTTAAATACCTACTTGAATAAATGCTAATTATAAAAAGAAATTGGGCACATATAAAAGTTACAAAAATGCATAAGTAATATGATATTAATCCTTGTACATTTCACGATCAATGGGTTGAAGATTTTCCAATTTCGAAGTGCTCTGTATTAAAAAATTCTGTAAAAAAATTAACAGAAAATTTTATAACATGTTTTCAACATTACTTGTTTAAAAAATGACAGTATATAAGATCTCCATTATACGTTCTCTAAATTATTCCGAGTCACTACAATAGTGCTGATCAAAGAATGCTCAGGAGGATATCCGATAAAATAAAAAAAGTGAAAGGATTTTAAATAAGGACGGTTTATTGAGAAAAAAAAAATTAAAGAAATTGAAAAATTAGTTTAAAATTTAGCTTTTAAGGAAAATTACATGGAAATACTTACATATAACCGGTTATATATTTTTTGGAGATTGTTATTAAATTAACCGATAAGATGTGGCGAGAGTGTATGTAAGAAACTTAAATGTAAAATTTGAACTGATAAATTATCTTTCAGTATTAATAACAAGTCGACAGTAGGAATAAAAGTAAATAATGTGGATAAAAATAAATAGGAATTTTATAGTTATGCAATGGTAGTACTAAAGGTTTTTTCTGTCCCTGGCAAGCATTCCTTCAACTAAACAAACTGACATACTTCTTTTGCTTTACAGATTTAAAATGAGCTTTTCGTTAGAGCAAAGAATTTTTATTTTATAACTTATCTGCGAATAAATTCATAAATGGAGTTACAAGAATTTTTTCTATTTCCTTACACTCGTTTGTCAAATAAATTGATTGTGGGACGTTTGTGTGATAGCTTTCACCAAAGCGGTAGCGAAAGAAATAATGCGCGCTTTGGTCGTCGTGTAATGGTAATAATTGAAGTGGAAGAGCAATCTAAAAACTAATCCTGCGATCTCCTGAAAAATTGTTGTGAAGATTATCTTAACTGGTCAAAATTTACAAAATAATTGTTTTAAGTGTAAACGTTTGAAAAATACGACTTTACAAAATCAGCTTGTTCAAGAACGTAAGAATATCGCTACGTGGATTCATTATTCAAAGTGGCTTCAATGATTTATTAAAAGAATACCTATGATAATGTTTATTACAATAATGAAGCTCTGTATCTAAGCGGCAAATTACCGCACATCACAACCCTGTAGGGGAAGACACTCGCCTTGTGACGCTTCCGGTCGCCACACCCCCGCTGTTCCTAGCCCTGATGGGCTTTAACAGGAGTCATCTTTCGCCCTCTAACTTTTAACATCTCATAGTAATAAGCCAGGCCCCGTTGGGATTCCACCGATGTAAATGCCTCGGTAGACATTTAAATCGGTGATTTATAACTCGGCTTTTGCCTTCGCCCCCATCCGGGTATCTTGAATATCCTACATCGTTCCCCTCTGAACTAGCTAACCGAGTTCGCGGAAGCACAAACTACGCGCCAAGTTCTACACTTTACAGACAACATTACCGCACACAATAACTGACTTTTCTTATATAGCCTATGACACTTCCGGTAACGTAAGAATTCCAACTTGAAGTCATACATCTAAATCGGTTCAGCCATTGAGATGGTACAAACATACATTGAGTGGAACAAACATACTTACATACAACTAAGTATATTGCACTCCTTTTTGTGCAGTCGTGTAATGGCAACGTAAGCCCATAACTCGTAAGCAGAAGTAGTTTGAACTAGAACGGTTGAAGTTGTGTTAAAACTGAATACAATCTCGTTAAGAGGGTAATTCATTAATTTACCACAGAAGCTTTTGACGCTTGTACATGAAAATATGAAAATGGAATATTGTGAGCGTGAAAAAATGCCATGCCTGATCGGTATTCGAACCCGGGACCTCCGGATGAAAGGCAGAGACGTTATCATTCCACCGCGGAGATCGGATTTTGAGTAAATGAGCATTTTTTTTTAGCAAAATGTTTCATTCATAAATATAAACATATGGCTAAATGAATAAGCGAAAAAGTAAGAATAAGAATAAGTAAGAATTAAGAATAAGTTTTAAAAGTATACTACTTAACTTTTAAATAGTCTTAAGTAGATTTTTTAAGCTATAAATATCATGAAGTGATGTAGAAATCACAAAATATGTAACCTAAAGAATCTTTGATATTTTTTTCTTCAGAGACTTTATATCAAAGGAAGGTACTTACAGTAGGTTTTTAAACATTATGTTTTCCGTAGGCTTTTAAGTTGGTTAAATACTTGGAAGTTATAATGACGGAAGAGTAATTTAATTTAGAAGGGGTATAAAGGTAACGTAAGAAAAGTAACATAAAGTGCTTCGGTCTAAAAATTTGAAATATGAAAAAAACGAAGTTCTATTAGAGTTGGTGTGATTTATACGTGACGGTTTGAATAAGAATTTGTGAAGATGGTGAATTGAACAGAAGACATTAAAAAAAGTGACCTCCTACTTAGAGAAGAAATTATTTCTTGGAAGCGATTTTTCTTCATTTTTACTTTGATGAAACAACTTGGAAAAATGAAAATAAACTACTTGTGGCTACCATGAAAGATGAAGAATTTTGAAGAATAATGGAGAAATCAATGGGTTTATAAGATAAAGGTTAAGAGATGAAAGAATATAATTTAATAGAAAAAAAGTTAGAAGATGAAGGAAATTATAAAAAACAGAAAGGAAAAAAGAAAACAGAATGCCTTAGGGGGGCAAGTATTGTGATGGTTATACTTTGGTCAAAAGATAGAAAAGAAATTCGATCGTAAAGCATTTTTTCCCATCTAAACATAAAATTAAAGTAAAGAGAACAAAACACTGTGAAGATTTTTAACCAAGCGTAAAGGAAAGTTTATTAAAACTCGCTAATTTCCATACATATTTATATTTTCGTTTATAAAAAAAAAAAATCATTAGTAAAAAATACGAAAAAACTGTTTCCATCCCTCAAATGTTTAAAATAAGCATTCAGATAAAATAATGAATTCTGCTATAAAAAGTTTCGTATTATACTAGTCGCGTATAATTTTATCTTTCTTGATGAGTGTAAAGCTTAATAGCTGGTGTCGCAATAACTGTAAAAAAATGGGAAATTTAGGTTACTGTCATTATATTATCCGATCTGTTTTACTGCGAAATTTAATTTTATTGCAGTTAGAAAAAAGTACTGTATTTTTTTTTCTAAATTATCTCAAGTTGTGTGAAACGCGCAAAAATCTTTTAAATTTATCCAATTAGCTGCACAATAACAAATCTTTTCCGTTGTTATTACTCGATATGAGTGATTTTTGACTAATGGTTTTCCCGGTGAAGTGATTTTATTCTAATCATTCATGTTTCACAATCAGAAATAGTTATTAATATTTTCAAACATAAAAAAAAAATTGATATGTTTGTATTGATTAGCCGCGTAAAGAAATGTTGAGTATAAGTGCATTGTAAACAAATATAACTAAGTATTTCGGCCCACTACGGACAATATAGCACACATTTATTTTGAAAGGAAATTAGTAGGAATTCCCTTCTTTTATTAGTGACAGCAGATCACGGCAGTAGGTAATATAGATAATCTTTTTATTACGTAATTGCTGCAATACTTCACATTATTTATTGTAGACAGTTATTTTAAAAGAATTTGTTTATTCTAGTATCTCGTTATCCCTACGTATTTATTTAATTAGTATAGTATACGTATATTCTTTTTTAGCTTACCAGACCAAACATAATTTCATAATTTTCAAAAAGTAACTGTTCTTCACTGAATTTCCTCTTTTATCGGAAGAATGACCGATAACCGGAAAACCGTTGTTGCTAATTAAGTGAAGACGATAAAGCAAGATTTTTTCTTCTTAGCTTCCGGGAATCACCGTCAGGCATTACTTCAGGGGATGATTAAGGATGATATGTATGAGTGTAAGAGAAGTGTAATCTTGTACAGTCTTAGTTCGACCGTTTCTGAGATGTGTAATGAGATACGTGAAATTGAAACTCAATCACCAAAGAACACCGGTATCCACGATCTAGTAATCAAATCCGTATAAAAGTAACTGCCTTTGCTAGGATTTGAACGTTGGAACTCTCGACTTTGAAATCAGCTGATTTGCGAAGACGCGTTTACAACTAGATCAACCCGGTGGGTCGATAAAGCAAGATTAGGTAGTAATTAGGATACCTTATCCAGAACCTTACCAGAATTAACATCACAATGAGCTCATTGGTACCTTAAAAAGAAAGGTATTGAGTATCTAAAAAACAAGTCTATTACTGTTTAACCTATGCATAGTTAAATACATTAATGTGCCTTATGCCAATAAAAGAAGAAAGCGGTTTGAAATCCAAAACTCTTTCATTGCTTTACTGCTTGCAATGAGAACAATGCTGCTCAACATTGCAGAGTAACATAGAGGACTCATTAGTTAGTGAACCCGGAGACTAAAGGACTAATCAGTTCCTCTCTGATGACATTTAAAGCTTCGACTACTTCCTCAAGAATTAATGCAATTGAATTGTTTACGAACTTATTGAATTGTTTACCTTTATGAACTTATATAAGTTTTACAGCGATTATAATAAATAAATTTAAAAGTACATAATAAAAACGGATACGTTAGTGTAAGCGTAAATAATTTATATGAAATAAATTAATAATTGCAATAAAAAGGGTATACGTAATTAAATATTTAAACAAGAAATTTTTAGATGAAAATAGGGAAGAGGAAAACAGAAAGATTTCTTTGCGTATCTCACATGGGGCAAATTCGAGTTATGTCAGTAATCAACTGGATACGTAATTTAATTTTTCTTGAAGCTTTTAAAGAAAAATTTAAATAACGAAATAAGAAATAAGATCATCTTTGATGTTTTAAGGTTATTATGTTTTACGCTTTAAACTAATCATCAAAATCAAAACGAGACCAATTAAGTTATAAAGATTAAAGGAAAAAAGACTAATTATTTCTTTGGATAAAATTGTTTGTTTTTTAAGGTTAGACTTTTTTTTAAAGATAAATGGAACCTACACATGAACTACGAATACTACTTTTATTATTTACTTAGTTCACAACCCCAGTACGGGGCATCTCCCATCCGCACACTTCACTTAATTGGCGGATTGGGATTCAAGGCGCGTGCACCATGGCAGAACACGTAATCTTCTACCCCTCTCTACGCAGGACACGTTCACATACTCCTTCAGTACGCATCCGTTACGTACAGTATGTTTAATTAATCCGTCGGTTGGATTTAAACAATAACAATTAGTTTAATTTAATTTATAATGGTTTGGAAGTTTGAATAATCTATTCTCATCACCAATAAGATCTTATTATGTTTTAGGCATTAAACTAACCATCAAAATCAAAACGAGACCTCTTGCTTTTCTTATATGTTCAGTTAACATTAAACTACATAAAAAAGAAAAAAATATATATAAAAAGTCGGGTAATATTTTTTCGTTGAATTTAAAGAAAAATTACAGCTATTTTAGTTAAATTCAAAATTTGTTGTGATACTGCAAATTAAATATAAATGTCGTCGACAATGTGATCTCAATATATTACAGTCCATAATACTACTGAGGAGTGACTATTTGAGTTTATTATACCAATTAAATAAAATTATTTTGAGATTAACAATAAGTAACAAATTATAAATTAATTTTTTCATGTCAAACGTATCTTTTATAATACGTATCTTTTTTTAGGTATTTGCTGGTAGTTTCTTTTTCAGGTATTTGTAAAGTCTGAATATTTTAATTGTTATATATCAGTATTATTCTCACAACCTTGAGGGTAACGAACACTGGCTAGATGGTAATGGGTGGGATGGTAAGCGAGCCCTGAACGGGTAGTATATATATGTATATATTACTTTGATTTTTACCATCACTTGATTCTAATATGTGATAAATGTATTTCTCATTATAAGTCCATCGAGATAAGGGATGTTATTTGGATGTTTTTTTTTTTGGGATGATGGAAAATATATTGAGTTGATCACTAAATAATGATTTTCTGCGTTGATCAGTTCCCAATGTTGAAGATAAAAATTTTTAGCAATTTCTTTTGTGTCGCAACCTGATTATAATGTAGTTCAGATTAAGATAACTTGAAGAATGTAGAAAACATACAGTAATATCTAACTCGTGCTGCATGTGAACTTAAAGATTTTATAGTAATTTTTCGTTTAAAATGAACGCAAGATTCGTTGGCTTCTTACTTAAATTTATATTTCAGTAACTCTTTATATATATATAAATAATAGATTTCAAGAATAAAAAATCAGCTTTATTTACTAAGTTGTATTTATCCTAATTAAACCTATAAAAATATGTTATTGGGAATTTACATTTTGATAACGCACGCTTATATCTATCTATACTTGGGCCTTCTGTCAAGATAGTAGAATCTACTTAACGATTGTGACTAACTTTCTTCGTATCTACTCTTTTTTTTTTTTAACATTTTTTTTTTTACATATAACACCTAATTTCATTTAAACTAAATAATCGCCATTGTATTTCATTTGTTAATATCAACCAATAAAAATGTTATTCAATTTTTACTATTCAGTTCACATCTAAATTAATAATGCTGTTGAAATTTTTTAAATAATTCCCTAAAAAGAACTCGCAATCTACAACGATACAAAAAGTGAAATTAATTTACAAAATATGTTTACCGGACTCCGTGGCGCTACTGGTAGCTTCTCGGCCTTTCATTCGAAGGTCCCGGGTTCGAATCCCGGTCAGGCATGGCATTTTCACATGTTACTTGTCATTCATCTCATCCTCTGAAGCAATACATAACGGCGGTCTAGGAGGCAAAGCAAGAAAAAATGTTTAGTCTATAAAAGAATATGAATATAATCATTTCATAATTACTATAATCTTACGGTTCAATTCTGTTATTCCTTTTATGAATAGTTACTTTACAACAAAAAAGAGTGGATGTATTATTTCTCATTAACATTTTCTCACATCATTATTCAATTATATTGACGGTAAGTACAACAGTATAACGTAATTTGTTTATTGCTGAAAAAGTAATACAAAAGTTTCTGTTACATCTACCTTTACTCTTTTTAAAATATTGATTTTCTTATAAATATTATTAACAGTTGTAGTACCCTTGTCTTAATCTATTCTTTTCTGACAAATGTATTTAAGAAAGATTAATTACAAGGAGCTTTAATAGCAAATACTTGTGTTTAATCACTTTCAAAGATTAATGGTAGTTTTATATAGTTGATTAATTTCTATTTATTTCTTAATTGCCTAAAATTATTAAGTTGATTATTTCAGCGCCAAACTCTATTGCGTTGCGCCTATTTTCTGACTGATAACTATTCTTCTTTCATTGTCTTTAACTCAATTTTAACTTTTTCAATTAAAAACTCTTTAAAGAATATTTTCAAAACTAGTTGATTTTAAAACACGTTAATTGTTTAAAAATATAAACGGTGATTGAAAATAATTAGTATTAAAAAATAGAGTTATATTGAAATCAGTAAAAAATGGGAATATTCATTCGGTTTCCTTCAGATTTTTGAAGATAAATATTTGAATAAATAAATGAAAAGGTTACAGGGAATAAAGCAGTAAAACCTTAGAAACGTTATCGCCACTATAACGAGCTTTCTAGCTTTAAAACCATCCATAAAAATATAACGCACTTAATAAAATTATAGCATCTTCTACAGTTCAACAACTAATAACTTGTGGAGATTAAAATTTACTTTTAAACTAAGTGTTTTGGGTTGTAATTGAACAGTATTAGTTACATTATGAAAATAAAATTAAAAAATACACATGATCATATTTATTTTATTTTTATTTTTTGCTTGACAATATCGCCATATATGCATGAAGCTTGTGCTTGGTGTATGGAAGTGTAGCATATGAAAAATGCCATGCCTGACCGGGATTCGAACCTAGGACCTCCGGAATTAAAACAATAAGATTTAAAAGAAACATTATAGTTAACATTATTTAAAACAGTTTACATTTAAAAGCCACTTAAAATATGGATTTTATGTCGTGATATTAAAATTTTATACATGATTCAGAGTACAACCACATTATAAAACTATCGTTCTTTTTACCGTTTCAAAAATAATCTTGACAGATCTCAATACAACTGTGTGTCAATCGTATTATTTACCTGTAACTAGATTTTAATATCTGAGCTACCGCTGAACTTTTGCCTTTGAGTTCAGTTTATGATTTTATTTTAGTAATGATAATATGATCGTATTTGATTTAGTTAACTATCCAACTGCATTTACGAATGAAATATATGAACAGAACAAATTTTCGTATCAATCCGTTGATTTTGAGATGATGATAATTAAGATCTAAGTTTAATCAATAAAAAAAAAATATATATATATTTTTTTAAATTCAATTTTTTATAATGGAAGACAGACGATTTGTAAATCTGATTGGAAAAAAAAGCATGAAAATTATTTTAAATATCATATTTCAGAAACATTTTATAAAGCCTAAAGTGTAAACTTTATAGATGTGTTATCGAGACTATTTATTTAGTTGATTTTGAACAGTAAAAATATAACGGAATACAAAATTTTGAACCTCTGAACATTTAATTCATTTCTCGTTAAAATATTTCATCACAAGAAAATTTTATGATTATTTTGAGGAATGATACATTTTTGATTCATTACATCTATCTGCTGTGATTAATGGCGGTTTGATATCTGATATATCTAAGCCATATTGAATAAAGTAAACTATGGTTTTTTTTTATGTAAAGAGAACAAGAAATTAATCTTTGTGATTATAGATTAGCCAAATCTTCATTTAATTTTGGTAATAGTACTATTACAAATATACCTAATTTACGAAGCATCCAAAATTTACAGCTTGGTAGATGTAAAAAGCCGATTGGGTACTTAAAAAATTAAATTACATATTAATATACTCTTGACGTATAAGAACAAAGCTTAACAAATGTTCAAAACTTATCGTTATAAAATAACACTATTTAATTTTGTTTTTCTTATTTCATTCATATGTTTGAATAAATTTTATTTTAATATTCACATTACATACGAGGGTAATTCAATTATTATCCGCAATGTAGTTATAAATTTTATTGCAATACAAATAGGAAACTTACATGTACATCATATTTCAACACAGTCCTCTTGCATTTCAACGCACTTGGTCCATCGTTGCACGAGCTTCCTGATGCCCTCATAAAAGAAGATTTTCGGTTGAGCTGCGAGCCAGGAATGCACCGCTTCTTCACTGTTTCGTCCGAGGTAAATCGACGGCCCCTTAATGCCTCTTTGAGTGGACCAAACAAGTGGTAGTCAGAAGGAGCAAGAACAGGACTTTGCGGAGGATGAGCCAGTAGAGTTTCTGGAGCGTTTCAGCAGTATGAAGACGGGCATTGTCGTGCAACAACACAACACCTTTCAACAACAGTCCTCGGCGTTTGCTTCGAATTGCAGGCTTCAGCTTGGTAGTAAGCTTCTCACTGTAACGCGCACTGTTTATTGTCGTGCCCCTTTCCTCATAATGTTCCAGTACTGTGCCTTGTGAGTCCCAAAAAACCGTAAGCATCAGTTTTCCTGCAGATGGTTGGGTTTTGAATTTTTTTTGCAGGGCGAATTTTGATGTTTCCATTCCATATTTTGCCGTTTACTCTCCGGTTCGTAATGATGGATCCATGTTTCGTCAAAACATGAAGAACAGTGATGGTTCTGTGCAAGAAGATATCCCGTTCATGCCATGGCGATCCAAATCTTTTTGGCAGACGTCCAAGCGTGTTTGTTTATGCAACTGTGAGTTATTTTGGGATCCATTTTGCGCAGACTTTATGAAACCCAAGTCTGTTGTGGATGATTTCGTAGGCAGAACCGTGACTAATTTTCAGACGATGTGCCATTTCATCAATAGTTACTCGTCTGTCTAAGAAAACCATGTCACGTGCACGCTCAATGTTTTCCTCGTTTGTGGCGGTAAACGGTCGTCCGGTTCCTTCGTCGTGCGTAACACTTGTGCGACCATTTTCGAATTTTTCAATGCATTCGTAGACACTCCATTGCGGCAAAACACTGTTCCCGTACTGTACCGAAAGTCTTTGACGAATTTCGGCCTCTTATACACCTTCCGACCACAAAAAACGGATCACTGAACGTTTCTCTTGTTTGGTGCAAACAGAAAGCGGAGCAGCCACGGTTAACGGCACGGCAGCGATAAAGGAACTAACCTTGCAGCATCAAACCTGCACAGACGTAACAACAATTAAACCACACATGCGTCGTCTACGCAACACGACAGTACTACCAACATAAACAAAAATATAAATAAATTGCGGATAATAATTTACTTACCCTCGTATCTAATAAATGGATTATTAGGGGAAATATATACAAAAATTTAGCTTTTACCACTGTTTTTACTTAGAGCGTATACAAATTACAAATCCTGTCATTATATATATTTAGTGGTTTGTTAAAGAACAAATAGCCAACGTTCTCTGTGTTTAAAACGAAATATTATCAGTAAATCGGTAAATAAATCCATCCTGTTTAAACTGAAACTTTGAAATAATTAACTGAGACTTTGCCGTATCTATTGTTTAATTATTAGCCGATTTCAGCCGTATAGGGTGGAGTGAGAAATCGGAAGGTGAAAGGAAACGTGTACTCAATTAATCCGATTAAGAATCAGACGATGTGATAGCAGATGGTGGGGGAAATCAGGAGTATAGGTAGGAGCAGCTTGACTAAAGAGGAGGAAGACGGAATGTCTTCATTTAATTATAATAATCTGTTGCTGCTGGTTTTTCCTTAATTTAATTTAATTTAAAATTTATTCAATAAATCATTTCTTTGTCTTTTCTCTCTTCATTTTTGTTTTCGCCTTTATCATCAATCTATTAACATTTTCCATCAATCCTTTCATTCATTTTTTTTTCACTTCTTAATATTCGAGAATTGTTAAGCCAAAATCATAATGAAAGGAGAAAATCCTTTCAAGATTGTGACCCCTACCATTACTTCTCTCTAACTTTCCAAAAAAGAGGGTGAACAATGAAAGAACAATGGAATTAATAAAAGTTCATTTTTATTACTATTTCTAGAAAAAAATTTGATTCGGCAATTACTTTATATTTTCTCTAACTTTTTTTTATTATCAACCAGTTAATAGCAATTATTACTTCTCTTAAATTATAATTGTTGAAATGATAATAATTGTCACAAAACTTTGTATTAAAATGTAAAAAAAAGGACTTTACAAATTATATTTAAATCTGGGA
Source organism: Lycorma delicatula (assembly GCF_047948215.1). Classification (NCBI taxonomy): domain Eukaryota; kingdom Metazoa; phylum Arthropoda; class Insecta; order Hemiptera; family Fulgoridae; genus Lycorma; species Lycorma delicatula. The sequence goes on from NC_134457.1 coordinate 108,040,664, forward strand.
TACTAATTTTAAAACGACATTCATTTAAATGTTTTATACAAAGTAAATCGTAAATATTAAACTAAATATATTAGTTTCATCGATAAAAAATAATTTAAAAACACATCTTTTGTACCTATAAAACAACACGCCCTGATTGACTAAAAATCAACGCCCAGAAAAACCTTTTGAAGATAAATTAAATAAAAATTTGTATACCCGCTATTTTGGTGTAAGTGTACAATAAGAAAGGATGTTTTTGAAAATCCGCTAAAGGGTTGAAATGAAGTAGTAGTGAATTTAATTATTTTTTAAACTTCTCTGTAAGAAACGAAGATATAAAAATGATTTTTGGCGTGTATAATCTATATGAGAATACCTGAAAACACTTTTTTTAAATTTTCGAAATTCTACCTTTAAAGGGGTAAAAAATGTTGAATAATGAATACAAATTTTTCCCATTTCGGACTATGCCAAACGATATATTCACTAGATTTTGCATTGCAAATAATCTTCAGATAAATATCTAAAAACAATTTTCGGTTTCTTTTTAATTTCGGTTTTTTTAAGACGTGCGAAGGTGTATGACGTGGCGACTTAACCAATACAGCCGCCTCCACTGTTACTGTATGTGACAAATACATAAAATAAAAAAAATAAAAAATTTTTTAAATGAGAAATGATCTATGATCACCTCCTAGTGGTTTGTCGGGTAACGGTAAGAACCTGGCAAAACACATTTTTATCCTATGAAGGACGAGTAACCTAGTTATAACTACAATTTTATCTTTAAGATTGAGTCCGACTATTTTGAAATCCGTATTCTTCAGATCACTGAAGTTTCGGGTCCTGTACTGACCAAACTGTTCCTCTGAAGAAATTATAATAAACTGATAGTTTTTATAAATTGAACAGGGTTTAATTTTAATTTATCATTACTATTCTCACAGGCATGAGTTTAATGAAAACAGGGGGTTTCAGGGGACAGAACCCCATGATCCGCTAGTTTAATTTAAATAAAATAAAACTCTTTTATTCGAAAGTAAATGGAGTTGTTACACTGAATATACAATAAAATATAGCTATAATTTGTTTAGATTGTTTTATTTTTTAAAAAATCCAAAACCAAAAAGAAAGCAGAAAACATAACATTTACCTATGAAAAATAAATTGCAAAGGTATACATCAGTTTACTTCTTTAAAGGCAGTTGTAGTTCAAGGTTCCAATCTCAAGAGGCTATTTCTGAAAATATTATTCAACCGCGATAACTAAATTACAAGATTGCCAATCTCTGTGGGGCAGTGTAGCATCTTGGACTTTATTCTGGGATACTGGTTTCAAATCTGGTCAGGCATGGCATTTTTCACGCGCTACAAAATTCAAGTTGCATATATCTACGTAAAAATATCAAAGCTTTAAGACTGAATTAATTCATCGGGCAAAAAATTCTGTGGTTTATGCATTAAAACTATATTATAAATTCGAGTTAAATCCTGCAGAATTAAAAAGTTGAAAAATATGAAAAATTTATATGTTAAAAAAATATCTTAGAACGTTACCCTTCATAGTATGGGGACTTTATATTTTTAGAATGGCTGTAGTTTGTAGGGGAAGTCTTGTGACTCATTTAGATTACTTACTACAATGCAGTTTTAGCACTTTTACAAATTTTCACAATAACTTTTATAATAACTTTTACAACAAAAAAATAAGTTATTACAAGTTGATGAACATGATCGAAGCTGAAAATTGTTAAAGCCTTAGTTAAAATACTAAATCACTAAAAAGAAAATCGCTTAATCCTAGCAAATTTTGGAATTTGGATGAAAAATTATTTTTGCATACCTCGGAGCCCATGTATTTTTGGTTATTTTATTGCCACTAGGAGTTATATGATGAAAGTATTTTTTTGCCAGACTTTCTTCACGCTTGTTCTTCTCTAATGATCATATATATATATATATATATATATATATATATATATATATATGTATATATTTAGTGACAAATCTGAATCCCAGGCTTATAAATGGTTCATTTACTTTTATTCTGATTTGAATACTAGATCGTGGGTAGCGGTGTTCTTTGGTGGTTAGGTTTCAATTGACCACACATCTCAGGAATGGTCGAACTGAGACTGTACAAGACTACACTTCAATTACATATCATCCTCATTCATTCTCTGAATGAATTCCTAACGGTGGTTCTAGAGACTAAGCAAAAAAAAGACAGAGGCTTATCAATGGTTAACCCGCCGGGTTGGTCTGGAGGTGAACTCGTCATCTTAAACCAGCTGATTTTGAAGTCAAGAGTTCTAAGGTTCAAATCCTAGTAAAGGCAGTTACTTTGATACGGATTTGAATACTGAATAGTGGATACCTTTGTTCTCTGATGGTTGGGTTTTCAGTTAATCACACAGCTCAGGAGTGGAAGACCTGAGACTGTACAAGACTGCTCTTCATTTACATTCGTACATATCATCCTCATCCATCCTCTGAAGTAATACCTTACACCTTATACCTTGGTTCCGGAGACTAAAGAGAAAAAAGTAAGTAGAGTTATAAATGGTTAGTATATCCGTACCGTAACAATTTTGGGATCCATCATTTTCTTATTTGAGTATTTTGTTGATTTTATATAATACAACACAATAAAACAAAAATTGCTGGAGGGTACTTTACATACAATTTTAACTACATTAATGTTTCAAGGTTGAGGTTCACTATTTACACATCCCGTCTAAACTGTAAACTTATTTTGAAAATTTTTCTTAAAATTATAACTTTTATCTCCTTTTTTACAATATATGATTCCTGTAATTAACTACTCTGTAATCAGTAACATAGAGATGTTATATTGAATGTTACTGTTCTGTTTATCAATTATACAAAACTAGTCAATTAATATCTTTTCTTTCTTTTTCCTGTTTAGTCTCCGGAAATTAACGATCAGGTATTACTTCAGAGGATGAATGAGGATGATATGTAGGAGTGTAAATGAAGTGTAGTCTTGTACAGTCTCAGTTCAACTATTCCTGAGATGTGTAGTTAATTGAAGCCCAACCACCAAAGAACACCGGTATCCACGATCTAGTATTTAAATCCGTATAAAAGTAACTAACTGCCTTTACTAGGACTTGTACGCTGGAACTCTCGACTTCCAAATCAGCTGCTTTGGGAAGACGAGTTCACCACTAGACCAACCCGGTGGGTTAGTCAATTAATATCATGAGCAATGTAACCGTCAAAACATTAAAAAAAGTTTTTTTAATTTTCCGTTTAACTAGTAATATATTAATTTTATCAATATTTATTCTTTAAATGTTGTATGTATTCAGCTTTCTTAACAAAAAATTATAAAACCACTTATTTTTATAACTATAAAATAAATTAATTAACGATTATCATATTATCTACCAGTGAAAACAGATTAATAAACAAACTAATTTTTTCCGATTATTAATTACTACGAACGCAGTCACAATAAAAAGGACGTAAAAGCGCATTTTTTGTACCGTGTTATAAAAATATAATTGGCAAATTTCTTGTTGTTTCAAAGAATTTGTAGCAAAATAACATAGGCAGGCGTATTTAAGGATTAAATTCGATATAAGTTGATCATTTTAAATTAAACTGAGGGGGTTTAAATGATAAAACCGGTAATTTTTTGCAAATTTTATGAAAAATTGTTTATTTTAGTAAATTAATAAAGCATATACTAGTACATTAAATTTGTGATGTGTATTAATATATTAAGCTAATAACGACAATGAAAAGTATTTATATTATAATTAGATGTAAGTACTTCGTTGTTGTAACCTATTATTTTGTTAATTTCTTTTTCTATACCCTTTAATGATGATTTTTTTTTTGTATCTAGGAAATATCAATCTCTGCACGGTTTCCAGTTGGATAAGTTGATTATTTTACTACTGGTGAGCAAAAACATTCATTATTTTATTTTTTATAACAAATATGTAAACTGTAATGTTAAATATCTCTGTTCACAGTGAAGGGTTTAAAATGCCATCAGGTAATATATATTACCATATATCTTATTTTTTAAGAGTAAATTCTGGATACAGTTATGTACAATCATCATCTTTTTTTATGTATAAAAAACGTTTTAGTTCATGAAAATTTATTTGATAAAGATTTGTCAATATAATAGTTAAATTTGTTTACATAATATGAAAAAATAATTTTTTTTTGCATTAGCCGTGCAGCATAAATGTTGAATATTTTCTACCATTGTAATTTGAACACTACATAATTTAAAATATTTATGTATTCGTTGGAGAAAAGAACTGATGACTGCAATTCGTGTTCTGTTCATTTCTATAAACTTCTAAGGTATGTGGTGAGAGTAAACAATCTATTCTATTACTGAATAAAAAAAAAATGGCCCTAAAAAAATAAACGATTCTTAAAAATAGGAATGTTTCCATTATACATGTACTTACCCATGCAGAGCCGTAGAATCAGTACAAGGAAATGTGCATTTCCATTGATTTTTAGTTTTCTAATAATATTTGATTAGAACAAAATTGAAGTTAGAATCAAACTTAAATATTTCAACTGCAATTTAAAAAACAATATGTTCATTTATTTCTTCTCCAAATCATTGAGAGTAGTTTGTTTCATTAGGTGACCGAGATCAGCCTCTTAAGTGATACTCCTAATTATCACTTAAGTGACATTGAGGTTGGTGAAAAATTAGATATTTTTCGTTGTTTTGGAATATTATGTACGTGCGCGCGCGTGTGCATGTGTGTGTAGTATGTTATATATATTATCCTGGGAAGCAGTTTGGTTACATGTTGCTGATGAGATCATCAGCAATAGAAAAATAATTTTTAATTTGTCATTTTTCTGTTTCAATCAATAAAAGTTTTGATTAATAAATTTTGAAAAAATGTATTAGAATTTCAAGCTATAATTAAATACTATGATAATTACTTCAAGGGTTTATCATCTCTGAGTTAATAAATAAAAATAAATCAAACGGATATCGAAAAAATTACAATGAAATCTGAGCGGATGTATGTGGTATCTTTCAGCTTGGAGCCAGGAGGTCTAATAAAAGAGAGACGTATCTCTACTGTAGCTAATGGATCTTAACCATAAACAAACTCTTGCCTTGTTGCTAGTAACCAAAAAGTAGTCTTAATGGAGGACATATCAATAGGCAACGAAGAAATTCATACTACTTCAATTATTATTATATCAAAATATTTCTAAATAATGACTAGATCTTAAAAGAAATTAGATATTTTTTGCGGTCTTGGAAGATCATAAGACATTGATGCTGAATTTTCCCTCTAACAAACGTATAATTTCTAATTTTTTATCAAAGGCCAATGCATCATGTTAATTTAATATTTTATTTACTGTATTCTAATTATCATAAAGTAAAGGTTGTTTTATTACGTATTTTGATACTATGTTTCAAAATGTAAATCGATATTTACATGCAATACATTTTTTTTTTATCAATTCCGAAATCATTCTAGTCATTCTGAATGAATAACTTGCATTCCACGGTATTTTATTCGAAGTAGACAATACATTAAAAGGAGACATGACGTGTGACGTTTGCTTAAAACTGCAGAATTTATATTCCTATCAAATTTTCAGAGATAAACCATCGTCACTGTTTCATTTTTGACATTAAAGATTGATTCCAAACGAGTGTTATCACTTTGAAACATCCATACGTGAACTTGTTTAATGAACAATAGCGAGTAAGAGTTTGCAGATACTTATCTCTCCCTCTACCATTCATTCACAGTGTCATCCACAAACTTTTTATTCAAATATTTCCATCCGTACATTAATTTAGATTAAAATGTTCCATTATTCAAACCTGAGGTCTGTTTATGTGTAATAACTTATTTTAAAGTAATATTGGGCTATATTTGTAAAATTAAAAATTTTAGGGAAACAATAATTTAGTTAAAATTAAAAAAAAATACAAAACTAAAAATTGAAATCAAATAACCAAAATTACGTTTTAAAATAATAGGCATCTATCCAAATTATTTTTACTTTTATAAAAAAAAAAAAATATTATTTTATATTTATGGTATTTATTTCTGTAATTCTACTTCAATTTAAGGTATTTTGTTTATTCCTGAAAATAAAAGATAACAAAAATGCTCTCAATTTTACGTATAATAATGTAAAATTACAGGCTCGCAATTTTACATAGAATAATGGAAGTTCTTATATTCTCATGCGGGAGTGAAATGTATGTATTGAGAGAAAGGAAAATCTCAAATCCAATCAGTTTTGATGAATCTTTTTAGGTCGGGAAAGGTTTATTCTAGAAAGGATCATATCTATAATTATATAAATATAAAAACGAATTTATAAATATGTATATAGATGAGGATATCAGAGTAGATTTAATATTCATCCTTTAAATCACGTGATCAATTGTAGGGAAACAGATCTATATGGACCTAATCAGTGAATGAATGATGTTTTATTGTTAAAACATTTTTATATAAAATCATTGGTCCATTTTTGTTTAACATATTATCCACTTACCTAAAAATTCGTACATTTCTTTATTTATACCACCATTACCAGTTTTGGGAACGCTTCATTTTAAATACTTACATTATTTAAACCTCATATGAATAGAAAAAAATCAAATAAAATTTTTTTCTATTCATTTAAAAATGGTAAAATTGCAATTACGGAAGAAGTATATCGGTATTTTTGTGACCACGTTTGATACTTATTACTCTACATTTTAAGTCCTCAATGGGGAGAAATTACATTTAATTCTTATCCTTTAACACATTTTTTATGCTACATACATACAAAAATACATATATAATGTATTAAAGGGGAAGGTTTCTTAAAAGTTTAACTGTTTCTGTTATTGATGAACCTTACAAAACAGTAACTTTTCGAAAATATCATATCTGCATCTGTTTAAATTCAGATTCAAGCTTTCTACCATGATGTGAACGGAAGAGTCTTTTAATTCAAAGGTTAATTTTTTTTAATATCATCAACTGCATCACTATCCTCCCTTGTTACTGAATAAGCGGCGATTTGTACATGACCTCATTTCTCGGCTAACATATCTTTCAAAATGTACCTAACAACGTCAAACCTCTCAGAATATTGCTACCTATTACGTATGTACACACAACCTTTTTTCTAGTATTATTTTAAATAGTACAACTCTATTTACATTAGTAAGAGCCATTAAATATCAATATCAATTTAATATCTAATATTATAACATTTCAGCTTATTCGAATCGGGTAAATTATTTTTTGTTTTCTGAGAACTGGATGAAACTTTCTGTATGACCAATCTTTTTGTAGCTATCGGAGAGTATTATGGGAAAAAAAAATACCACCTTCATTTATAATAGAAAATAAACACTATATTAATTATACTTACATCAAGAATAATGCTGCATTACATTTATTTATTGATAGCTTTATGTTACTTTTAGTATTTCAGTGCTCAGTCCTAATTGTATTTACCTCATAAAAGTTAAGAAAATATCATTTTTGTGAAAATTCGTATATAATTTTGTCTCGTCTGTGTTAAATTTTCTATAAAAAAATATGTCAACTTAATTCATTAATTCATTCATTCTTACATGTACGAAAAGTGCATTGTGAAAAACTTATCTGTATTTCCAAGCAAAGATTTAATTAAAAATGTACATATTTAAACATTTAATAAAAAGAGAGAGTACAAATTTTGTGTGATTAATTTTTCTTTTCAATATTTTTTTAGAAATCACACATTCAGTGAGAAAAAAAAATCTATTAATTACCCAAAACATAGACAAATTTCTTCTCATAACTTTAAAAAGTTTTTTTTCTCACAAAATTTTTTATTATATAAAAAATTAACAGAAAGTAATGCTTATTTTTTTGTAGATAATTATTTTTAATATAGTCTGTATTTTGAAATAGATTTTATGAAAGGAAATACCCCAAATTGTTTTTTTATGAAGGCGGTACATCTGAAATCTTTTAAGAACATATATATAATTATTTATGCGCGAAAATTCTTGGTTGCACTTCTTGAGTAATAATAAATAGCTTCTATAAAACCCATACGTGAAGAAAGATTTTTAATAGGTCAAGATTTACGAATTAAGGTAAAACATGTTTTTGCTTTAAAGATTACGGTATTGACTAGGTAGAAATTAATATATTATCTAGACAAAAATTTTCTGCGGAATCAAAAATCACCAGCATTATCTGACTTCCTTATGCTAGACGTTAATTTACTGTTAAAGGTCTCATCAATAAAATAAAACGTACTAAAATTTCTCTGAAAGATGCATAAAAAATATACATATATAATCAAATTTTACAGTCCGTCATTCGGACAGATGTTTGGGGGTTTATGTAACATTTGTCTGACTGCGAAATCGTAGTCTTAGAATTAAGTGTATTGAATGGTTTGCTTAAATTTAAATATAAATATAAACGAAGGACTGACTATATTGATTAGTAATTTGGCGAATCCTTTGCGTGTTTTTTGTTGTTTATTATAAATCTATACATCATGAATAGAAAAAGGCTCTATCTTTGTGCAGAACGGGAATGTAAAAGATACTGAAAATATCTCTCCGTCTAATATAAATGCTTAATAAATACATTTATCAGGAAATAGATCGTAATTAAATTAGCTAAGATAACTGTATTATAACTAACCTAACCTAAACTAACACTTTATTTTCCCGTAGTTTATTTAATTTAAGCTTACACAATGTAAACAGTATTTTAAGTTCTGTAAATACACTACATTTTCATTCTGTAATTAAATAAAACTTTTTAGTAAAATAAAACTACAATCCTGTTAAATAAGATTAATTTGTTAAATAGCTCTTGAATGATCTTTTTATCTTCAGTACTCTGTAACTTATTACCTGATTCTTGCATTTTGTATTTTTTAAGCAATTAGTAAACCTTTATTTTAAGCAAGTAAAACTTTATTTTAACTGTTTTGTAATACTATTCGTGGTACTTTCAACTATATTATTATTAATGTAAATGTATTATAAATGTGCTTTGAAATATATATATATTTTAAGTGACTATATCGTTATTAATATATTATTATTATTATTATTAATGATCAAATATATTACACATGTTAATACATTGTTTTGTTAGAAAATAATATCATTTTGTGCGAATAGGTTGTAAACTGGATGACACATTTTCAAACAAATGTGAAATTCCTTATGATTTTTTTTTACATATCTACAAATTTTAAAATTAATTGTGGTTATCTGAGAATTATAGGATAAAAATTTAATTAATCACATAAAATTTAGTACGTAAAACAATATTAGACAATAAATTATTTTATCAGCAGCGGTGCGATAAGTCAGCAAATTAGGAGTCAAAAATATTGGAAGCATGATTGCAAAAAGTAGGCAACAGAAGATGAGTCGTACAGACAGGATGGATGGAAATCGGATTCCAAGGATTATATGGGATTGCAGAGCGGTTGGTATGAGAAAAGTAGGACGGCCGAGGAAGAAATCAAGGGAGCAGTTGAGAGCGAGACTGAGCGGTTGGTGTATGGTAATGAAACAGGATGTATGACCTACCCATAAAGTTCATGATGATGATTTCAAGATGTAGAAGCAGTAAGATATTACTTATCCCAATTTGTCAAAATACAAGTCGGAATACTGCAAAGTATCAGCTCCAACATTATCCATTATGTATTCATTATATATATATATAGTTACATCAGTGATTAAAGAATCAAATAATACTTTATTCAGATGATAAAACGCGTTAATAAGCTCTAGTACAAAACAAATTAACTTGAAACAGGTTATATTATGTAGCTATTAAATATCTCATTTAGTGTTACTAAACATAAATGTTTTGCAAACATAATTGTTTTATGAACATTTATGTTCATAAAATAAATGTTCATAAATCCTGCTTTGTAACCATTATAAGAGAACATAGTAATCAACAAAATAATATAGTGTAAATGTTATAATAGGTAATAGTGTTTTAGATTGTCATTAGTGTAGAAGTTATTTTACCGTATTGATCATAAACAGACCGCATAGATAATAAATGTAAAAATAAGTTTTATTCAAGTAGAAGGTTTAAAATAAGATTTAAGTTACAAATTCAGATTCAGTCTACGCAGTTCTATGTGATAAGTATAATATTAATTATTTTACACATATATTGTTGAGGATTACAAAAGAACGACTTCTAAAGAAATTTCTAAGAGGTTTTTAGGAAATAATTAAAATTTTGAATCGCCCTATATTTAGTATTGAGTCAACATGGATGGAGACAAAATAGAATTTTTTGGGGTAATGTTTGTATTAATTGCGTAAAATATGGAAGAACGAATCAACTACAAAACTGTAAATATAAAAAAAAATCTCAAGACTTTAATTGTATCTTTATTTAAAATTGGTTTTGTATAAAGTAAAAAGAAAAAAGAACTTCTGAGGGTTGGGTTTTTATTTTCTGAGAGGTTTTGGTATACGTCCAACATTTTTATTTTATTCGTAAACGAAATTGGTTTACTTATTACTACAAACAATAGACAGTAAAATGATATTTTAGATCTTAATATAGCAAATTAAACATCAATCATATTTCGTACGTCAATTTATTCAAATCCATCATGTTATCGGTCCATCCTGGAGGTAGGGATTTAACAAATACATCGACTGACAATGACATATATACATCTGTAAAACAGTGGGGAGTAGCTAAAGCCATAAACACATTTTCGATTAAAAAATCTGTGCTTTAAAAGCTCGGATAACAGAAAAATTGAGATTAATTAATTATACACGTTATAACTGTCTTGAGAAACGTATTATCAATTTCTTAGATCCTATTAAAATTTAACTTAAAGTAAGATAATAGTTTTGTTTTGGTATTTTCTGTATCATAAACTTACCCAATTCGTAAAAATATATGTATTTCATTGTAATAATTATCAAAAGGGGTACTAACAAAGGAATATGAATGAACGCGTGCACGCAGACATGTTTCATAACACAATATACATTATTACGCTTTACCTAACTCAAGTAGAGAATGAAACAATGCAAGACCATTAGTCATGTAAAACAGTTAGGTTGACGGCAATCAATCCGCATAAGAGCGCATGAATGTGGCGATGAAACTGCGCTTGCGTATGTGCCAGGTGCTGATACGCTTTACAGACAAAATTTATATACACATGTATACAAATATATACATATTATATTAGGAACAATAAGTTACTATACCCCGTTTATACTACTAATGTTAAACTGCAACATCAAATAAGATGTTAAAATCCATTAATCACTCTTCGGTTTGGTCTCGCGTAATTTATAGCAAGAAGGTTATAAATTGGCTTGAATGAATTGAATGGCTTGAATGAATTCGGTAATGGTATAATGAGTGAGTTGAGAAATTATTGTTAGTTAAGGTATCACGAAAAGGTTAAACTTAGGCCAGCCTTTACAGCTTATCCTAGAACTAACCTTTAACAGTTATATCTATATCCTTAAGGATATATCATGTGAAACCGTACAGTATGCCAGAAACCATCTTTACGATAAATCCTTTTCATCGGATTTACCAGACTTTTATTCGGATCTTATTATTTTGCGTTGATTAGTGAATATAGATTTTTATTAAGACTTTATGCTTCAGATAAAAATTTCCGTGTAATAAAAGTTCCGTGATATTTAATTTAGCCTACAACAAATATCTTGCGTTAATTTTTTGATGAAAAAACTTTACGTACTTTAGAAAAGGCTTTGAGCAGAATTAAATGCAATATAAAAATTAATTAAACAAAACTAATGATAAAAAAGAGGAAAATTATTATTTACTGTTTTAGTAACAGGAAATCTTCAAAATTAATAAGTCGAAATTAACATATGTTCCAAGTTATAACAAATTGGAAATTTTCCTCCATTAAAAGTTACATTTAAAAAAAAATTTTCTGAAATTGCAATTAATTTTTTGATAAAACTAGTTCACTACATACTGGAAAATTTCTTCTCAAGAAATGCTCTAGAAAAACACAACAGGATTTTTGGGAATGGTGAACTATTACTGAATTGGGGTGACACTTGATCCGTACTGTAAGACTTTTTGGAATACTATAGAACATCTGTTTAACTTTTTACGATTTCGCGTAACTTTCATCAGGCTGGCTACCTTCTCTCCAAATCATTCTCTACTTGAATTTGACACTTTTTATTTTCATATTCCCTGACATTCTAGAGAGATATCAAGATCACTGAAATAAATAAATTAATAACCTTTATAACATTGTGACTTAAATGGTAAAATATACCTTAAACATTACAGCAAAATAATCACTTTGTTATTTCTCCATACTAAAAGAATTAAAAACAAATATTTTATATTTTTCTGTTCTCTTTAAAATATGATTACTGAAAACGTCAATATCAAACGTTAATAATTAGCTCGTATTGAGTTTTTACTTCCTTGTACGAAGTAAAGGAAGTATTGTGATTGCGAAAAATTTCAGTTTTTAGATTTCAACCATTTTGAAATATCCATTTAGACCATCCCTGAATTCATTTTGACTAGTTTCAGCGTAACGTCTTTACGTACGTACGTACGTACATATGTATGTATGTACGTACGTATCTTGCATAACTCAAAAACGATTTGTCGTAGGATGTTGAAATTTTGGATTTAGGACTGTTGTAACATCTAGTTGCGCATCTCCCCTTTTGATTGTAATCGACTGAACCAGAAGTGACCAAAAAAGCCCAAAATCACAAATATTTGGATTTTGAACTTTTTCTTAACTGCAGTAATAAGTCCTCATTGAGAGCTTCCCAACGATATGTAATAAGTATTATTCATTTTCATTAGTTCCAGAGTTATAGTCAAATAAAATTGTAATTAATGAGATAATTGGCTCTTACTAGGCACATCTGTTCGAATCAGTCTTCATCTCCACTTTATGTAATTTTTTTTTTAATTTAAATATATTGATTTATTAATAATTATTAATATCTAATTGTAAAAAAAAATTACGATAAATAATAACAAAAAAACATTATGAAAAAATCAGACGTTATTAATTAAATATCATTTTATGTACTTTTTATTTAAATAATGTGTATATGTAATTTAATAGGCGTACAAGGAAGTCATGTGGTATCCATATCATATTTTATCTCATAATAATTCAGAAAAATAAACTGTTTGAAATTACTGTTTGAAATATGTAGCAACAAAACACTTGTTCTCTACATTAATATATCTCTCAACCTTCCCAACCGTAAAAAATAGTGTAACGATTTGCTTAATATCAGTACATCGTTTTTGGTAATGTACATCATAGTATCAACCCTCTATCAATAGAAGTCAACAATTACTCTTCCTAAATACTGTAGCCTGTCAATCAGACCGTGAAACCTCAATACTAGAATCCCATATTCTGATGTCTTTGAAATGCAAAACATGTTCGTTATATCTGTGATATTCTACCTTTACCATTCATTATTTTAACTTTAATATACCTCGCTTCGGCCTTTCAGTAATTCTATCATTTTGGCAATGTAGTACTGGAGACTAGATATAATCTAGGGAATATCCAAAATGCATTTCCCTTAATCATTTCCAACCGTTTGAATACCGGCTTTCCACAGTATAAAGAGCCCTATTTCTGAACGTACTATGTGGTATCAGAATGTAACAGCTCCTACGTTCTTTACACTATGATACAAAACAATAATACACCTAGAGTAATTTTAATAAATGAACAACTTCTGATTAAATGAGTTTTTCAGAGTAGAATTAGTATTTTTATGGCTACATTTGAAATCAGTGTAATGATAAGTGATTATCATATATTGGATATGAATAATAATAATACAAATTTGCTTGGAACCGAAACGAAGACTAGGGGATAAAAAGCTAGCCTATTTAGGTAAATAGATCTATTAACGAATCAGATTTAAGAAAAGCTGGTGTTGCAGACAAAATATTTTAATTTAGTAAGTTACCTGTATGAAGACTGACTTCGAATATTTCTATTCAAGATTATATTGCACTTAAGTTTTATTATTGATTTAATTACTGATGTATATATATAGAGCTGCTTCATAGATCCATTTTTATTTATTTGTCAAACCATCGATTGAATTGGGTTAAAATAAATACACTTAAAATATATTACTTTTAATTTGAATTTACTTGCATTTATTATCTTAATGTTGTGATTTGTTTATCAAGAATGAGTAGTTTGTCACTAAAAATATCTTTCATTGAAATTTAATAGGATTTTTAGTATGTTGAAAAGCATGAAAAGAAATTAAGCATATATAAATATTTATTGAGTAGAAAACTTGTAATGGCTTGCAGGTGTTTAACCTGCTGGTAGTGACCATATTGATCTGTAGTGTACTTGTACGTCAGAGATTAAGAATATTCGAATATACCTACTCCCGATAGCACTACGCTATAAATGTACTGTGAATTGAAAATATATATATATTTTTTTTTTTTGAGAGAGAAAAAAGTAAAAAGAGGTAAAATAAAAAAAGTGTAAAGATTTACGATCTGTATATATATTTATGTCCATGGACAAGGTAACAGAAAACGGAATGAAAGTGTATACATTAACTGTAGTCTATATATCTCTTCGTATTGAGCTACCAAGTCACTTCTATCGTAGTAGCTACTTGAATTAGTTGTCAGGATATGAAGTAAGCATAAGGCTTATTTCATATCCAGTATTGTTGCAAGTACTTTGGTGTGGTAGTAGTATTGACTGTAATTGAGGAAAATTTATATAAATATTATTACCCTATTTAAGAATTTTAGTGATAATAAGACAGTAAAATTAACTTGTAAAGTAAAATTTTAGCATTATTTTATGTAATATTTCAGATAGGTTAGTCGAACGTTTAATAAAATATTCGATAATCTGTGACTTGTTTAAAAAGTTATTTTTATAACAACGTCGACAAACTTAACAATAATAAAATGTTACAACCATGTCCCTTCTGTTTTACTTTATATTCTTTATTTTATATCCTTTCCTATTTACTTGATATTTCATAGCTATTTTATTTATTAAATGGTTTACTTAAAGGAAAATCTTTTCCATATTTCAAAGCTTATTTAGTCTTTAATATATATATATATACATAATTTTTTTAAAAGTAAACTTTAAGTCTCATATTCCTCTGTACTATTATACAAATATAAATAAATAACTTGATTCGCCAAGTACAGAATAAAATAAAATTAAGTAAGATGACACTTACATTTATATCATTATGTATACACAAGAGTACTTTCACGATTTTCTCGCATCTTAAGTTGATATAGTCTTTTTATTGTTCATGTAAAATTACATATTATAAATACACACCAGTAGCAAAATAATCCCACACACAGTTCATTCTTTTTAACATATCATTTTCATTTTTAATGAATATTTTTATTATCTGATGACATATTTTTTTATATGGAACTTTTAACTTTAATTTTAACTTTTAATTTTGATTTTAAAGTTTATATCT
Source organism: Lycorma delicatula (assembly GCF_047948215.1). Taxonomy (NCBI): domain Eukaryota; kingdom Metazoa; phylum Arthropoda; class Insecta; order Hemiptera; family Fulgoridae; genus Lycorma; species Lycorma delicatula. Next base: position 108,056,199 of record NC_134457.1, read on the forward strand.
AAAGTTGTAGCAAATTCTCTTTTATTTTGTTTATCAAGAATTTATTTTTTTAATGGTGTGTATTTATAATATGTAATTTTACGTGAACAATAAAAAGGTTGTATTAACTGAAGATGCGAGAAAATCGTGAAAGTACTCTAATTTGATAATTTTGATAATTTTTAATGATATAAGGTAAAGTATCATCCTACCTAATTTAATTTTATTCTTTGGTTGATCAAGTTATTTATATATATATATATATATATATATATTTCATTCCGGGCAACGGTAGTGTAAGCCAGAATCTATAATGATTATTTAATGATTCATGCACGATAGAGGTGAGATAAAAACGCCTGAACAGTACATGAGGAGTTGAACTCAGAACCTTTCAATCTACAGTTTAACGATTTAACAAATTTTTATGCCAACTCACTTCGATTGATTTGATATATAACCATTTTGGATTTGATTATTAATTATTACTGATGGTGAAATTTAAATTTTATGAAACCATTTGAAGATTGTTTCAGTTTTTAATTAATATATTAACGCAGAGTTCATAATATTAGCTTAACTAAAGTAAGATGGTGTTCGTGTCCAAATTGTTTGTACTATTAATTGAAGAACGACCATTAGATAATACTGATAACATGGAATTGATATCCAAATAGATGTAATCGTAATTTTATGTTAATTGGAATGATTTTTCATTTTAGAACAACAATTGTAGAAAGTATCGAGATTAATATTGCTAATCGCTTGTTTACACATTCGTCTTTTTTCTTGTAATTTTAATTTTGTAGCACTTTTCTGTTGGCCCGGAAAGGAAGTAAATCAAAATGGGTTTTGACAATGAGTTGTTCCCTTATACTGTAAAATTATGGAATAACTCTTACCCAATTTAAAAGATTCTATTCAATTAATTAAGATTTAAGAATTTCAGATTCGTGCTGTTATTTCCGTATATGTAAAATTAATAGCAATTTAAAATTATTTCCGTAGAAATAAAATATTTCCACTATTGTGGAAAAGTGAGCAAGGGGATAACGCCGTAAAGATTTTTTTTTTGAAATTGATTGTAAGTTCAGTACATAAATTAATGTGATAATAAGTATTTTTATTTTTTTAGTGATTAATTCCTGTCATGGGCTCGTAGCTTGTACAAAGGGAATTTCCATTTCAAATGGAAATGGAGATTATGTAGCGTGTGGAAAATTTCATATCTGAGCGGAATTCATACCCAGGATGTCCGGATGAAAAACGAACGTTACCACTTCGTCACGGAGACTGGGATACATAATTTTGTATTTCAATATAATGAAGATGAGGAATTGTTTTCACATATTCCTTTTTCATTCAGAAACTATAAGGTTTTCATTATATGCTGCAAGTTCAGTTTCAAAATACGTAAAGTTGACAAGATAAAATAAATAGCTTCACCCAGATTATTGCATAAAATATTTTTTTTGAATTGATTCCCAGTAACTAAATAATAGTTTCATGTTTATTTCCATTCACTTAATTTTATTAAAATTTTCTTGGATTATACATTAAATGCAAGCTTACCGTAGAACAGCTGTAATAACGACAAAGCGAATATTTCTTTGTAATTCACCTCATGCAGATATTTAACTAATTTTGAAATTATTATTCATTTAATTTATTATTGCTTAAATAATATTAAATCCTGTATTTTTTTTAAATGAAATTATTTAAAATAATACCTTGAGTTAGCAAAGGTTGTTAGCTTGTTATAAGGAGAAATCCTAGCTACAGCTTAAGGGTTGTTTGTAAGTAAATTATCTATTAAGATTCAACTGTATTCAAAATGAATTTGAGTAAAATACTAAAAATATTTTTGTATTTTAAATAAAGGAAATATAATTTTGTTTATCTAACAATGAACATCATTAGGTGAAATTTAAATTTGTATTTGTACGTTTTACTCTTTGATATATTTTGTAAAAATTGTTATACACATAATCAAGTCTATCGCGTTAATTAATGTTTTATATTTTCTGTTACGATGTGCCGTGCAATTAGTTATAATTTAAATGGATATGTAATCATAACAAAAGTAATTGCTAATGTAATTAAAATGCTGGATGCAAATGAATTCGTCGCTTTAAATAACGTCAAAATGAATACACAGTGGATTTTCTTGTGTGCATGTGTATATATTTGCACGCTCAAGTTTATTAGAGCGAGAAAGAGAAAAGCTTATTTAAAGGGTGTGAGGGATTAAGACTTAACGTGTACCCTTCTTCCGTATCGCATATTCAACTCGTTAACTAAAGGGAAACTATTTTAAGAGGAGGTGGAGTGTACGGTAGCAGTAAGCAGCAGCAAGAGCTCTTAAGTGAAGCCGACTAGTGATAGTGTAAGATTTGCATCGCGATGTTAGTACATAACGAAGTCGTATGTAAGTTAGACAACGGTACGGCATGATGTACTATTAAACAATAAGTTACTGTAACTCGTGCCGTACAGTCTGTAATGGAATGCCACACATCACGTAGCCCCTTCTGTAATGCAGTCGCCCGAACCAGTCGTTTATAATAGCTAAGACACTTAGCGTAATCTCTTGTATTAATTATCGTGATACGTCACAGGCAACTTTATATTGTAATGTTAGCCTATTTATTAACATACTGCACAAATTTAAATGACAATAATACAGTTGTTGCAATGTAATTGAGGAAATGAATACCTAAAAATTGTTGTATATTTGAATGACATTTTTATTCTTGAAGTTCAGTTTAATAAAATCAGTTTAGCTAATCTCTGGATGTTTTTATAATAGTAAATTAGAATAAAGCACTTATTTATCTGTATACACAAACAACACACGTGCGTGCGCGTTTTGTTACATTTTTGTATTATTTATGAACCTCTATGATTTTAACATTTAGTGGATTAATCTTCAGTAAAATTTTACTTATTTTCCATTTGTTGGAGGTATTGTCTAAACAGCTTTTTCTAAAAAAGTTGTAAGTAAAGTTGTGACGATTCATATTTACTACTAGCAGACCCGGCAATATGATTCGCTCTTGCTAGATTTCAGTATATATATATATGTTTAGATTAAATTAATACAATTGAAAGTTTGATAAAACATTAACAAAATGAACATTACGGAATTTCACAAAATTTAACTTTGCCCTTTTACCCTTTCTCGCTCTTACTCAGTCTTACTTTTCCCTTCACTCTTCCTTTCTCCCCCTTTCTCCCCCTTTCTACATTTTTCTTTTTCCCATGTTAATTTTTATCATTCCCCTTTTCCCAATTTATCCTTTCACTTTCCCTTTCACCCTTTCCCCTTCCTTCCCCATTTTCTTTCCTTTGTTTCCTTTTCCCCTTCCTCTTACCCCTTTCCCTTTCTCCTTTCCATTTACTTTTCCCCATTTCCTCTCTCTTACCTTTTTACCTTCTTCCCTTTTACCTTTTTCGATTTTTCCATTTTCCGATTTTCCCCTACTTTTAAAAAATTTTTCCCTTTTCCCTTTCTCTCTTTTTCCCCGCGCGTATATCGGTCCAGTAGTTTTTTAGTCTATAGCGGACACACATATCCGAAACATTGAAATGGAATCGTAAAATATTTAGTATAGCGTGTGTTGCTTTTACGTCCAACAGATAGCGTTGTTTTTAAAAAAAAGCATGTTTTTACTTATCACAGGTGTGACAACATCTTAGGTATAAAAATAGTAGGTATATAAAAACACGCGCGTATTCGAATGCAACGTTGTGTCAAAATTTCAAAGCAATCTGTGAAGAACGTTCAGAGATTTAAGATTTTGAACAAACGGACATTTACTTGTTTATTTATGTACTAGCTGCCCTGCCACGCTTCGCTGTGGCACAGCGAAGTTTCTGCGACGTTTATCAATTGATCGTTTCTTCGATGGAGAACAATATCTCTAGGCTGGAACTGATCTCCGACTATGACAACTGCTACTTCGTCTATAGTTGGAGCATTATATCTCCGGACATGTTCTCCAGCGGGCGTTTTGCCTACGTGAATGACAATCTTGTGAGTATCTGATGGCATCATATCAATTGCCGTTTTGAACAAACGCACCAAATTGTTCCTTTCGTGAAGGAGCTTCTGTAGCTGCGAAATAATGGATTTTCTTAGCGAGGTATGTATTCCACAACGTGCATCGACTTCATCTCTATCATCAACAATGAAGTACATTTAAAGCAATTTATAGTCACAATCTGGGAACGGGAGCAGGGAGCCAGCTTTGTGATATATTTGCCCTTTGATTTTAAAAGTTGGCATGAATTGAGTCGTCACGATTTCAGCACCAAATGACGTCATTTGGAAGCAAGAGTTATATATTTCCTGATGTTCGAGAGGAAATGATTCGATTCAGCGGTAGATCCAGCAAGTAGAGTTTTCAATGGCTCTGGTGGTGCATCAAGTTGAGGCAGTTTGATTTTTCTGCCAGCGCAACACATCCCTTTCGTTTCATTATTAAACTTTAGACCCTGACATTAGGTACAGACATGACTCATCTGGCCAATAACATCATGCCGACTATAATCAACAGCTGGATTGTACCGGAACGCAAGACGATTGTATTGCACATTCAGATCAGCTGTTCTTTGGGTCCGTGTTTCAGCTATCCTCACCCTGTCGCGTTCATTCCGTTGAGAACGAACCAAATCTGTTGCTGCAGAATGCGTCTGACGTGCTCGCAATCGTGCATCCTCAAGCCTGGCTGCTCGTCTTTCTGCTGGTTCCACGTTACGTATCTGGATGGTGCTTAGTCTGTTCCTCTCTCGTACGGATGCCCGCTCTTCCTCAGTCATATTCGAAAGCCGTCTTCTTAATCCTTCTGTGTGGCGAGTGCGACGGCCCAAATTCGATTTTCTACAAGGCATTATTTCGGTTTTCACTCGAATAGAAGGAAGGGATAAGATTATAACCTCTTATGGCTCTCACAGCATTACAGAAAGAATAAAAAGTTTAATAACGAAAAATTTTCATTTTGAAAACGCCAAAAAAATTTATTTAAACTTTTTTCACCTATCTCTCATGGTTCTCATAGCTGCAGTTCGACAACAATGAGACACAGGACAGACAATATTGAAAAGTGGCTAAAATTAATTAATAATATTAACTAAATACATGAATTTACAGTGTACAACGTGATTCTCGAGTATGAATCTACTAATGAATTACGGTCTCCAAAGAAAACAAAACCCCGCAGGTCAATTGAGAAAAAAGTGAGATTTTGATAAAAACGCGATTCGTAAAAAAATTACACGAATTTGAATTATTTAGAAATAGTTTAGCAGTGTATTATGTCCTTTGGAAGAGAATTCGGTTATTGTCTTCGACAACGCTTCTTATCATTAAACGAAAAGAATTCCAGCCGTGTTATAGAAAAACAATGATATCAAAATGTGGCTTAGTTCAAAAGGAATAATTTTTGAAGAGGTTTAAGTTAATGTTCAATCATTGCAAAGGGTTTCGCGTATTAAAAGTAATTATAGTCAGTATAAAATTGGTTTGACACACAACGCCATATTGGTAAGTCGTGTTTTTATTCGGCTCCTAACGAATATGTTTGCCGGCCTCCGTGGCGCGAGTGGTAACGTCTCGGACTTTAATCCGGTGGTTCCGAGTTGGAATCCCGGTCAGGCATGGCATTTCCATACGCTATAAATCATTCATATCATCATCTGAATCAATGCATAACGGTGGTTTTGGGGGTTAGAAAAAAAAAAAAATTAATACTTAATTGTGTGGTTTCAGTGTTATTATTTGTGAATTTTGTTCTTTGCTTTTACATAGCAAAGAACGCTAAATGGCCAAAAAACGATTGTTTGGTCATATATATGTAAGAAAATAACCTAACAAAAGATTTTTTGGTCATTATGTAGAAATATTATTTTCTGTGTATTTGGTTATTTCGACTTTTTTTGTTTGCATAGTCTTAAGTCTATCTGGGCTATAAGAAAGTTGGGTGTTTTAATTTATTTACTGTCATCCTTGGTGTTTTTTTTTTTTTTTTTTTTTTTTTTTTTTTTTTTTTTATAAATAAAATACAGATGTTTTAGCTGTTAAATATAATTCAAAGAAATTTATTACTTAATCAGTTGTGATTTTGTTTACATTGGCAACGGCCATACGGGCTCTTTGTAATTGGTCGTTGTGTTTGACAGCGGCCATCTTGCATTGATCTGATTGGTTTTCCTTTGTTTACATTTCCATCTTATTTTTTAAAAATAGATAGATAGATTTATTAAAAATAGATGAAAACAATCTTTGATGCGGGTTATATATCGTGCTAAAATTTGAGCTCAATCGGTGCAGAACATTTTGAGTTTTTGAAGCGTACACAAACGAACTTAACATTTTTATATATATAGATAGAGTCAGCCCAGTCAGCTGGTTTGATGCGTTCTTCATTCATTCTGCTCTGAGTTAATGGTTTATTCTACATCTTTAATTATCTGTTTCATATATTCCGATTGTTGACCTCTGCAAATTTTTAATTTCTACACATTTGTTTCTAAGCAAATTAACTAAATATGGATGTCTTAATACACACCTTAATAGCCTAGTTAGTCTCTTAAAATGTATCTCTTCTTCTCTTTGTCTAATACCTCATTTAGAGTTTTATCGACCTACATAATTTTCAACTATTTTTGTTTCTATTCCGTTTTTCCTGATCTCCATGTTTCCAGAAAAAGAATTGAAATAAAATAAGCTGACTTTCGAAGTCTAGAGTTCTAAAGCTCTAGTCCTTGTAAAAGCAGTTGCTTTTATATGGATTTGAATGGTAAACTGTGATACCGGCGTTTTTTGTTCGTTGGGTTTCAATTAACAACACATTTCAGGAGTGGTCGTCCTGAGTCTCAAGACATTTAACGGTACATTTACACGCCATACTGCGCACAGAGGCCTTGGCGCCTCTGCAGAATACTGTTGACATCATATCGCTGTGTTGTTACTTTCTGTAACCTGGTATACATAAATAAATATTTGGTTCTAGCAGGTTTCTTTTCTGCATGAAAACTTCCTTACCTTCTGGCAACAACCCCTTTAATATTTGCATTACTTCATCCTTTCTTTGTAATTTTACTACCGAAATAACAAAATTCTTCCATTTTTGGTGTCATTGTTTTTCCCTATTTTGATATTTAATTCCTCATTATTCTATATTATATTAAATTTTATTATCTTTATTATAATCTTCAAATGAACTTCTCTTCTAGAAATACACTGTCACCTCTGGTTTCTGCTAAAAGAATGTCATCAACGAATTTTCATATTTTATTTTTGCAGCTCGGATGTTTATTTCCTGCTTCGCTGTTAAATTTATCTTTCAGTTACTGTATTGATGTATGTATGTGTTAAAAGAAACAGGGCTTGGATATTTGTTGTCTAATCCACCGGGTTGGTTTAGTGGTGAACGCGTCTTCGTAAATCAGCTGATTTCGAAATTGAGAGTTCCAACATTCAAATCCTAATAAAGGTGTTATAAGGTAGTAGTATATAGTGTAAAATCTGAATCCGAGGATTATAAATGGTTCAGTTACTTTTATACTGATTTGAACACTAGATCGTGGATACCGGTGTTCTTTGGTGGTTGGGTTTCAGTTAACCATACATCTCAGAAATGGTCAACCTGAGACTGTACAAGACTACACTTCACTTGCACTCATACATAACATCCTCATTCATCCTCTGAAGTAATATCTTACGGTGATTCCCGGAGGCTAAACAGGAAACAAAAGAAGATATTTCTTGCCTAACTCCTTTCCTTATCGACCTTGCATTCTTTATCTTGACTGTTAACAAATTATTGTAAAAATATGAATTATTTTTATCTTATTAAATTTAATTATCGGATTTTCGTAAAATTTTTAACATTCTTTCCACGAGGAAATAAATGGAATAAAAAGCAAAATATTGTTTTATCATAAATAACGCCAATGTTATTATAAACCTAAGCCAATATCGTAGGAAATGAGAAACTGTTTTTAATTTTATTTTATATTACATAGAAGAAAAAAAAAACGAAAAGAAAACAGAACCTTAGTAGTATTTTTAACCAAAAAAAAAAACTTAAAAATAATAATGAAATATAAAATTACAATTTCTT